>NC_141686.1:326619826-327219826 GCF_964263255.1 Lissotriton vulgaris
AGTGGGGTAAATCATTTGATGATCTGTCCGCGGAGGATAGAAAACATGTGTGGTTTACGGATGGTTCAGCGAGGTTCATTGGTGAGAAACGGCATTGGAAAGCAGTGTCATATAATCCGATTACGCAGAAATTATTGAGTACAACTGGTGATGGAAAAAGTAGTCAATATGCTGAATTATATGCAGTTTACCAAGTTTTGAAACAAGAACTACCTGGCACATGTCATATTTTTACTGATTCCTGGTCCACTGCTAATGGACTGGCGGTTTGGTTACCAACTTGGCATTCTCATAATTGGGAATTGCATTCAAAAGAACTGTGGGGTAAAGAATTATGGCAAGAAATTTGGGAATTACTCCCACAGAGTACTGTGACAATCTTTCATCCCCCGATTGACTCCCTTGACAAGTTCTTTCATAACATTGCAGATGAAAAGTCTAAAATTTCTGAGGCAGTGGTGGACATGCAGGATTCTGATTTGGCAGGATTGGCGAAATGGGCCCACCAAAAAGCAGGACATTTTGGAGAAAGAGCCACTAGCAGGTGGGCTTCCGATCGAGGAATTCATATTCCTTTAAATTTGATTAAAGATGTCATTCTGCATTGTCCCCTTTGTCAGCATTCTAGAAAGAGAAAAGTGCCTCATATTGTTCGATGCCATTTACATCGAGGAAAATTGCCCGCTCAAATTTGGCAAATCGATTATATTGGCCCGCTCCCTATGAGCAGAAATTGTCAGTACATTTGTACCGCTGTTGATACCTATAGTGGCCTTCTGGTCGCTTTCCCTTGTAAAAATGCTACCCAAATCAATACCATTAAAACATTGGAACTACTCATTTTATATTATGGTGTTCCATTTCAAATTCAATCTGATAATGCATCCCACTTCCGTGGAAGATTGGTGCAGGAATTCTGTGTGGAAAACAACATTGAATGGGTGTTTCACATTCCATTTTATCCACAGGCTTCGAGATTGATTGAGAGGATGAATGGTTTGTTAAAGAAACAATTACGAAAGTTGACGGATGAGCATTACAAACACTGGAGGGACTTCTTACTCCAGGCATTATTGATTTTAAACAATCGTCCCTTGTTGCATGCTGAATCTCCTTTAATGCGTTTGTTTCCTCCAACTGTTGATGCGAAACCAAATACCCTTGTTAATACTGTCACGTACTGGGAAATTACCCCCGGAGCTTTGGCTCCATGTAGAGCAACCCCAGGTTCCGCAGGCTTGGACCTGCATGCTATGAATGATGTTGTCCTAAAAGGTCGAGACCGAATCATTGTTGAAACTGGCATTGGTGTCTGTATACCAGCCGGTAGCTTTGGACTGATTGCCCCTAGATCGGGCCTTGCCTTGAAAGGTATTCAAGTTCTTGGAGGAGTGATTGACAGCGATTATCAGGGAGAGATTAAGGTCCTCCTGCTTAATAGCAGTGAGGTTGATTTATCATTTAAAAAGTCTGACCGTATTGCTCAGTTGCTAATTATGCCTGTTTTCAGTGGCGAGATTAAGAAAGGCACTGCCCCGACTTTGCTAACGACACGTGGTCAAAAGGGCTTCGGCTCCTCTGATAACCCGGGTGCTGAAATATGGGTGCAATCGCCTAAACATCCCCCTGAACAGGCTGAAGTTATTGCGACCGGTCATGACAACACCATTTTGGTGATGAAGCCAGGGAAAGATAGCTGGGAAGCTGTCCCAGCTGACAAATGTTATTTACGAGAATGATTAAGGCCTGTGTTTGTATTCTTTCAGATCATTCTCTGGACTGCTGCTGCAGGATGTGCCGGCGTTGGACTCCTTTTGGTCTGCTACGCCGGGAGAGGAGAAAACCCACCGACTTCGGTTGATTGGAGAACCCGAGTTCCTCGTTCCCTCGCGGCGTGGGAGACTTCGTCGAATTTCTGGATTACTCTTGCCAAAAGAGTTACTAACTCTCCACATTTTTGCCTCACTCCCATGAAGTCTGTGACTGATATTCTGGCGACCTGTTTGGTTGCTGTCCCTGCTTCCACTGAGACTTTGCGACATATTTTCAATATTTCCAGTGCCCGACCAAATATTATTCAGGGCGATTTTTCGGCTCATGAATTCTGCCCCTTGTGTACGGTCATATCTGATTCTATTCCCCCAATTCATTCCCAGATCACTACCTATAATATTTCACAGGGCGATTTATGCTTCATCCTGACATGTGATCCCAAAGCCATCACGGAAGATCTTAAATTAAAATTGCAGTCTGCCACTTCTTTTTCAGCTCATCAACGATTATTGTGTTCACAAAGACTTCCAAGTTCGTGCATTTCCGTTAAGAATAATATGACATGTAAACGCATATTGGTTGCTCCTAGTTATTACCGTGCAATGTTACTGCCTGCTGGATGGCTGTTCTCCTGTGGGAATACCTCCTGGCCCTATATTCCCGCTAACATTTCTGGAGGTCCATGTGCTATCACTAGATTAAGCTTGTTAATGTTTTCATTGCACCCTGGTTCCCATTCCCGTGTAGTACGAAACTCTATGATGTTACATGAAGACTGTGATTCCTCCGTTCATTTATATTCCAAATCCGAATACCTTAGTTTAGCTGTTTCTATCATTGGTGTCCCGGCTTTAGCCGTTTACAATGCTAAAACAATTGGCAAGATGGCCTGCTGGATGGTTAAATCCATTAATCAGACTTCTACTGTATTATCTGACTTATTATTAGATGCCCAGGGTGAACGTCGAGCTATTTTGCAAAATCGCGCTGCGATTGATTATCTTTTGTTAAAACATGGACATGAATGTTCTGACTTTGAAGGTCTTTGTTGCTTCAATTTATCTGACCACTCTAAATCTATCCAAGCCCATATTGACAAACTCCACGATTTGACTGCAGAAGTTAGACGACATATTGATCAGGGCTGGTTTGATTGGCTCTTTAACTGGTTACCTGACTTACATTCTTTACGGCAGATTTTAGGGGGTATTATAATTTCTGTTTGTATTTTAGTGGCTATTTGCTGCTTTATTCAGTGCATTCCTTCTCTATTCCAATATTGTAGATTTAGCGGGAGACATAGATCAGTTAATTTTGTTTCTTATTATTCTTCTACTGATGTTAGTTCTATATAGAACATGGCTAGTAGACTGGAGTCAAGGGTGAAGTGTAATAACCGATTTTTTCCGGCCCTTTTAGAGGGAGGATGATGGAGAATGACTCCAGCCTATTACCCTTATAGTACAGGGACTAGGACTATAAGTAGGACCTATCCATGAGGCACAGTAGTGCATTTTCGTATCCTTTTCTTTAGATCAGGGCTTATAAGCTTAAGCTAGGGGATAGATATATAAGTGTTAGTGATGATCCATCCTTTTGTAAGAGTGTTAGTATATCTTCCACGGAGTTATGCGTATTTTGGGCCTCGTAGGCCTTAAACGGGACAGACTCCATCTTGCTGTCTGCCTGGTAGCTTGAGAGGATTTCTAGGTCAAGTGTAATGTTTTAGTTTCAAGGTGTTGTTCGCTTGGAGAGAACCGGTTCAGGCTGGCCCTTATCGAAAGACTGTATTTTTCTCCACTCCGAAGACACAACTTCAGGCCGGCCGGCTGGGAACGTGTCCTTGGTACCAGGAGGTACAAGAATTTGGTGGGCGGCAGGTTGCTGGCCGTAACTTTCCATGAAGGGACAGGTCTTGATATTAGCGAAAGTGTTAGGCGATGAGCCAGTTAGTTCGTAGACGGCAGCTAGCCATTAGCATCTATGCTATTAATTATTCCTGAGGCGGACAGTCGCCATTTTGAAGTCCGAGAAAGGTTCTAAGACCGAGACTCTCTGAGAAAGACTGAAGGGGAAATAGCGCGGAGCGCACAGATACAGAGAGAGAGAGAGAGACGGTAGCTAACAGCGAGCAAGGTTCCAGTGACTTGGAGGGGAGCAGAGGAGATTGAGTCTAGCGGTGCAGACGTGTACCTGTGACGGCTGAGGGGTGATCCCGAGACGAGCCAAGACACAGAGACGAGAAGGGAACCTAGATGACTGCCGAGCCCCGACTTCATATTAACCAGGTGACCTCCGCCCTTTCCCATATTAAGCGCGCATTCTAACCCTTTTCCTTTTCTTTGCAGAATATACCTTGCATAGTATTGTGTTTATGTTAATGACAAATAAATACCCCAGATCTTAGTGAACCGACATGTGCCTTGTATTCTTGTTCAATCTGGGTAACTCTACTTTCTAGTCAGACATTGTTTGCATGAACGGATGTGATTCCCGATCAGGTAAGGAATGAATGAAAAATGAGGGAAGAGGGGAACGTTTGATGCCAAGAGCAGAAGGTACATATATATCAATTCAGAAAGTCGTATTGATTTCTATTATCGTAGTTTTATCCCAAGTAGATAACTGAGAAATTTCTTCCCTAACTATTCATAGGAAAGTGATCGTCGTTAGTATACGGCGTTAATGAGAGCACCGGGGGGGACACGGTGCGGAGGTTCGCCGGATTGTGAACCGTGTGTAAATGAGAGCACCGGGGGGATACGGTGCGTAGGTTCGCCAGATTGTGAACCATGTGTAAATGAGAGCACTGGGGCTGCAGACCCATGTGTGTAGACACGCCGGATTGTGTGTCGAGTGAGCATTGATAGAGTTCAGTGTGTAAGGGTATATTATCAGGCCTGCCCTAGGGTAGATTAGTCTGGGCCTAAGTGGCCGCGAGACCAGTTGGTATGAATAGGATATTATAGAAAACCTATGCATGTTTATTGCTGTTTCCCCATCCTTAGGAACACGATGTACATACCTATATATATATCCATACCTATTGTAAATACGTTCTAAGGTGGGAGGTGATTACGTTCCGGCTGGGTTAGAGGAGCCCCTAGGGGCTGATTCCATCTGAGCGGAAAATCCGGTCGTTACAGGAGCCTACCCCTTATTGCCACCGAAATCACCGCCGTAGCCCGAGGAGTGTTGGCGCTGCCTTGCGCCGGTTGAGAATTGGTGAAAATCGCTGCCGCGGCCCGGAGCCGCCTTGAAGGGACCACCACTATTGTGGTTTACGTTGCGGCGGCCCCCGGTGCCAGGAGAGGGCCGCCGAAGTGGAGAGAGGGCAGCGTTAGGCCCTGACGGCCGCCGACTCCCGCATCACATGATGGGGGCCCGGCCGCGTCATCGGCCCGCCCCCGCCAACGCTGCACCCGGATTGGCCTGCGCGGCCGTGCCCCTGGAAGGCCGCATAGGGATTGGCGGGCGGCCGGCAGCCAGAGAAGAGGGCCCGAGCCTAAGCCCCGGGTCCCTGTGAGGTCGGAGGGGGACCCGGGTGAAGCGACGGCGTTGCGGGGCCCCCGTGGTCTAGGGGGAGCCCCTATTGTGGCCGTGAACTGGAGCGGGTGCCCACCCCGCCGGTGAGTGCCCCGCCGGAGGAGGCCGACGGAAGCCCCGGGTCCCCGTGTGGCAGGGGAGGGGCCCGGGTGAAGCCATCAGAGGCGTTGCAGGGCTCCCGTGCAGAGGAGGGCGACCTGGGAGAAGCGACCAGAGCGGGAGCCGACCCCGCCGGTCTGTGCCCCGGAGTGAGGGTCCGGTGGAAGAGGCGGGGCCGGAGCACACTGTCGGTGCCAGCCCCGCCACCACAGAAGAAAGGGAGCCCTGCTGTCAAAAGGGAGGATGACGTTGTGCGTCCTGCTGAGCCCCGAGGGTGTCTGCTCCACCCGTGAGTGCCCCAGGGAGAGTCTGTGCAGGTCGAAGGAAGCCCCGGGTCCCCTCAGGAGAAGGAGGGGCCTGGGTGAAGAGGGAGCCCGGCTCTCGGGAGGAGGGGCATCGATGCACATGATCGGTGCCTGCCCCCGCCTCTGCCTCAGAAGCCCAGGGAAGCGCTGTTGCTGCTGGCAGCACCGGTGGAGAGCCTCAACAGTGGGGAAGCCAGAGCCTAGGAGCCCGGTGAGTGGGGCCTTGAGTCTACTGAGCAGAGGGTGGAGAGGGCAACGGGACACAGTGTCGGTGTCCGCAACCCCCCCCGGTTAACTGGCAAGGGCCTAAATGCCCCGAAAATGAGTAAACGCCGCACGTGACTGCTAGGGGAAAGGTCATCCTTGTTATGGCGGCTGAATGAACAGACTGCTTTACCCAATGGGAGGGTTATCCTTGCGAAGAGAAATGCTGCCTGATTCTGGCCAACTGAGAAGTTATTGCTGACTAAGGAACCTTTGGTTGTTCCTTTGATGGAATGGGTATGACCCTCTTGGGAAGTGTTACTCGCCTGAGGGGACCTTTAGGTTGCCTTAATGAAATGTTTATTCCTGCACAGTGACCGGGTTAGAGGAAATGCTTGATTATCTCTGCCCATGAATGGTTGTGACCTGTTACTAATGTATAATGATGTTTCATGCCTGTTAGGTGATCCTACGCTGATTCCAGGCTGTTAGACAACTAAAGTTGTGGGCCCCTGCGGATGTCATTTACCTGCCTAAGTGAGCCTAATGTACGCACTGGTGAGGTGCGCAATGTGTTAGATGCCAGGGTATTGCTCAGGAATAATACGCCAGTGTTGATATGTGCATGGTTAAATGCATAATGTTACAGCGTAACGTGTATGCCTAAGGTTCAATTGCATATAAGGTACCTACTACCCTGATGAGATGGTCATCTCCCTGACCTAAGGTGAAGAGACCGATATCTAATGTTGATGTGCCCTTTTATTATAGGTGTCCTGCCCCTGTGCTGGCCTGACGTGTCATTCCAGGCCCCTGGTTATATCCCATTGCTGATTTATTATGGGTGTTCCTGTCTGTTGGGATGTACTGTGATGCCATGAAGTTTTCCTTTACAGGGGTCGGGTTGGAGATATAGTGCACGGTGTGTACTTATGCTGATGTTGTATTTTGCAATTACAGCCTATCACTAAGGATGAGAGCCTGAGTTGGCCCCGCCATATTGGCCCCAGGTTCAATGATAATTTAGTCACATTTTTATATTTCAGATGGACTTAGGGACTCAGCCCTTATTTGCCATGTAAATAATCTCCCCTTGATACACTTGGCTCTGGTGCCAGTTGATGCCGTGTTAGGATACCACTGTTGATGCATTTTTGCCTTGCAGGTTGGAGATACTAAACTTCTTAGTTTTCCAACTCAAACTGGTGTCCTGCCTCTTTTGTGGTGTGCCTGGTGTGTCGTATGTGGGTACTGTGTGAGTGCTTCACATGTCCTCCGAAGTTTGGCCTGCCCGCTTGGTTCTGTGCTACCCCCCTGGAGATTTGGTAACCCCATTTTTTACAATCATTGAGACCATCTTCTTACCTTGTACCATGGTCGGGTCACTGCCCACAAACACTTTTTGACCAAGTAGTATCAAACTGATGGGTTAGAGTGCAGTGCAAAAAAATCATAAAGGGGGTGAATGTTAAAACAGGATAGGCGGCAAGAGAAATAAATTTCCTAATTAAAAACAAGAACAGTGTAAGAAAGCAGTGTTAAACAAATAACTGGATAGGAGCCAACATGTTTCAGCCTAAATGGGGAAGACCCAAGGCTTTGTTCAGGGCCTCTGTTCTGAACGTTGCTACTGCAAAGTGATTATGTCACACGAAGAAAACTCAGGTGACAAAGAAACAATAAAATGAAAAATCTAAAAACGATACGATAATTCAGTAGCATATCCTCCGTGTCAGTAGATGATTAAATGCATCTGAAACCACAAAACACAAAGCAAACATAATAGTTAAAATGTAACATGTCCCACTCATACCTCTCCTAGTGAGATAAATAAAGATGTATAACACTCACCCAGCACGACCGGGGATTTGGCCTCACCTCACCTGGACACACACTCAGGAATAATGAGGCCACGCTCTAGAAAAGTAAGGATACGGGTGCATGATGCAGGTAGGTGAAACAACTTCATTCCACTCTATTCTGCACTGATACGAACACTCCTAGCGTTATCCTTAACTTCATGTTCAATAGCCATTCAAGAAACCTCAAATAACTAAGGGTTCGAACCTCTCACGAGGTCTCTTAAACAATGGTCTATAACTTAATAAGCCTGGTCCTTGAAGACTAGCCAGTTAAAGAGCAGGCTATGTCTGATTGCCAAATTCACAAAGCGTAAAACACTTGATTCAAGACTCAAACGCACATTTAAAATGGCAGATCCACTTTTATCACAAATGAGCATACCTGTCCGTCGTTGCCTCTGGCAGGTTCCGAGTTGAGGGGGAGGCAACGAACGGAACAGGTACACCAAGTCAAATGGAGTGCAAACACCGCGAAGTGACCAATCACTATCGCGCTCTCCAGTTCGAAATTTAAAACGGAAGGCGTCTTATGACACTCCTATAGATTCATGCTCCTTATAATGCCTTGGCCAAAGACTGCCTTGTGCAATGATCGAAAAGGAAAAATAGGGAAAATACTGCAAGACAAAGACTTACCCTATTAAGAAACGGCTCACTGTTTACTCAGAGCCGGAAAATCGGGTCAAGCGCGTAATCCCGTGAGACTCGTCAGGACTACAGATTGATGTCATCCTGCTCAAGCGAATAGTTTGTTAGCGAGGCGCATGCACACTCTAGTAATCCAAGCCTCCGATACAATCAAAAGTTCACGTGCCAAGTTAGATTTTGTAATGTTCTCTGCTCGCCCCCACACTCACACACCACAGATTTATCCAAAGTAACAACCAATGTCTTTGTTCAAAGGAGTGACTCATCATCGTTCCTAATTAGTGCCGATGTAGATTCTAGTCAAGCATAGCCGAGCAGTCTCAATTGTGGTATTGCATTTTGTAACAGAACTGTAAGGTGGCTATAACAATCAATGGTTATGATACATTTATCTAGATGTGCCATGCCCAAGTAATAAATGGCGACATTCACCTGTAACAAAAATGGTGAGTTGTTATCTGGATATATAATGTTCACACCTGCTTCACATGACAAACAAGCCTTATATGTGTGACCATTGTGCAAAAAGAGCGCCAGAAACAACAGTATGTAAGCAGACTCAATCAGTGTATATCAAAAACATCTCATGTTTACGTACAATCCATGTACAGTTCTAAGTAATATGCCCACCAGCAGTTCTATTGCCTTATCAAAGAGTGGTCCAGGGTATTTCGTCATTCAAACCTTGGCAATCAGAACGCAACTTGTATATCCACCTCTGTTCTTTCATAAACAGGAATTTGGAAACATCTGAAATGTGAGAGGGGATCAAAGGCTTTTCCAAAACAGTCCAACTAAAATCAGTTTCCTTATGGCCATGCTCAAAAAAGTGTTTGGTAAGTTTAGACACGCTCTTCTTGCATCTAAACGCGCTCTTATGTTCCAGCATGCGTGTAGGACGCACCTTGCATGTTGTCATCCCAATATATCTCTCATTACAGGGACAGACCAACTGGTAGATGACATGTGAGCTATTACAATTAGAAAAACGTTTTAGTACCCTTGGACGATTAGTCCCTATGTCTATTTGAGTTGTTCTACAGGTCTGGGCACAAACAGAAGGATGGTGTCCTTGTATTGCTGGAAGATCTCAGAGGGTACCACTGGCCTCCGTTGATACCTCCTTGGGACGGGTGTGTACCAAACAGTCCCGAAGATTCTTAGAACGCTTAAAAGCGAACAATGGTTGTTCGATCTTATCGTTAGTACAGTTCAGTACCCGCCAATGGTGTCTAACAATTTTCTGAATATGGTTGGATTTGGCATTGAAGGTACTAACAAAAGTCAAGCGTGTGAGAGGTGGCTTCACTGTCTAAGAGCGCCTCGCGGTTGTTATTGCTAGCTCGTTTGAGGGAGCGTTTGATCAGTTGTTTCGGATAGTGTCTTGCTTGGAGTTGACCTGTAAGGTTAGCCGCATGTTTCAAAAAGTTTTCAGTAGTAGAGCAGTTCCTGTCACATGCAGGAGCACAGGGTCGGCTCCTGCAGATTCCTGCTTCCGGGGCTGACGTCCTTCTTCCTCCCTCACTGGAGTACGGGGTCGGCTCCCGCTGCTTCCGGCTTCTCCTGGGCAGTACGTGTGGCCGGCCCCCCAGCCGCAATTAGGCCGCCATTTCCAGATGACCTTGAGGACGCTCCTTCAGTTGCCGGGCAACCCTCCGGCCAGGCTAGCTCTCGGTAGGCTGGCAGGACAGCCAATGGCAGCGTGGCCCTGCAGACGAGCCCCCAGGCTCCAGGTTGCGCTGCTGAGGCAGACTGGTACTTCTTCTTGCCACAATGGGGGTAGCCTCCCGGGAATTCACCAATAAAAGCGAGGTGGCAGCAGCAGCCCCCCTCAAGTAGGATCAGGAAAGAACAACTTCTGTGGGGACACAGCCCCATTTTTATACACCAAATTCCTTTGTCTTTGTGCAGGGTGGGGGAGAAACCATTCGCAGCTGGTTTTGGAGCACCCTTGATGTGCTCAATCACCCTTTTCATTCACTGGCAGGACTAGGGTCATCAGTCGCACCACAGGGGACGGAGCCAGCATTGTCTGGGGAAAGCCCAGCCCCATTCAGGACACCGGTGCACTCCTTCCCAGCCATCAGCATGCTAATCTCCACATTCACCACCGGGCAGACCCATCATGACTCATGGAGCCTGGTATCCCAGCCAGCTCCAGCCAATCACACGCCAGCACCTTCACAGCGCACACATAGCCAGGTATAGAAGTGGCACTTCACCACTAGACACATACATGCCGCATACATCATCTCGCAGCATTCAATCACACGAGTCCGCGCATACCAGACTCGAGCCTGTACACCCCATGCATCAGGAACTACCAGGGACACATACATTCCCCATGCATTCCTACGGGAGGGCAGGCCTTTCTCACCACATGCACTCAAAGTGCGCACGCACTTTCCACTGAGACACAGTGAAAGAGCACAGAACCCAAAAATCACCATCACCAGGTCACCATTAAAAGCAAAAAGTCTAGGGGATAACCTGCCAGAAGGGCTAAGTCCAACACAACCCCCTTCCAGCCAAAACGCAGGGTAGACCAATCACCACCGTGATGGACTTCCCTGCTTGGGGCGATAGAACACGGACGCGGGCCTGCAACTGCAGGGACACCCTCCTGTTCTACGCCACAGTGAACCCATGGGATTCCTTCTCAAACCACTGTCTGGATAAACTGGGCTAACCCACTGGTACTCCCGAGCTGTCCGCAGCCAGGACCAGGCCCTGGGCCACCCAGGTGCCACTAGTCCTTGCCTATTCGCAGAGCGGGGGGTAGTAACCCCTGGCACATAGTAGCCATTCTCTACTCTTCCTGTCTGCAAGACAGGACTAGACTGCCACTGGTTCTCCAGCCTAGGGTCTACAACCTCAGGCGGACCAGGAGTCTCAGGGAAGGCTCTCCTCCCCCTACCTCTCCTTCTAGGGTTCCTCCACCTCCTGCAAGGGGTACACCTAGAACGCCATTCCAACCCAGGGTTTAACCCCTCAGGTTGCACCGGGGTCAGAGGTGGGCTCTCCCACCCTCTGCACCCCCTTCCAGAGTCCTGCTCCCTACCAACTGGGGCGGTACCTCTGGAAGAAGAACCGGTCATGACACCGGTTACAGTCGTCCTACCCTTCAGGTCAGGCTGATCCTGAACCTGGCCTCCCAACCTCTGGTCTAAAACCTTTGGTGGAATAATTGCCTGGCACTCCAGGACTTCTGGGGATTTACATGCCATCCCCCTGAAGCTGACATATGACCCATGTGTCGTGTGACTGTCTGTCTGGCACAGATCTCCCGTCCCCTGTCCACCTGACAGGGCGCGAAGATCCCCAGAACAGAAGTGGTGTCATCATGGTCACTACACGGGATCCTAGCCCAACTGGGTAGTCCCTGACCCACTGGTTCTTCCACTGGGGAACTCATCCCCCAATCACTCCTCACTTCGGACTTCTGTGCCCTCCCAACTGGAGGGACACTGCCGGACACTGGAACCCCTGGAGCTCTAGTTACAGATGCTCCAGGTTCCCTAGACATTAGGAGATCCTCCTTAAATGGACTAACAGGACAGCCTAGGTCCCGAACCTGGTGTTCCCTCAAGAACCATCCAAGTCCTGAGGCAGGGCTTCGTGCGTCTGGGGACCCTCGGTCACCCACTTACTCCTGCTCCACGGAGCCAGGCAGTAAGCCCCTACATCCTCCTCGCTATCCTGGGACCTAGCTGGGCTACACTGAGCCTCTTCCACCACGCTGGGCTGGAAGATACCTGGACCACTACTTTTGGAATCACTCACTAATGACTCTAAAGAACCTCTGGCCCTTTCCCAGCGGTCTAATTCCTCTGCAAGCTCACATGCATCAGACAATCCACACTCCAACAGGTGTTGGCGCAAACCTGGTGAACAACAACTGAGCAGGTGCTCTTTGACAATCAGATCAAACAAGACGTCAAAATCATCTTTCGTG
Organism: Lissotriton vulgaris; assembly: GCF_964263255.1. Lineage (NCBI taxonomy): Eukaryota > Metazoa > Chordata > Amphibia > Caudata > Salamandridae > Lissotriton > Lissotriton vulgaris. The sequence goes on from NC_141686.1 coordinate 326,632,219, forward strand.
TGAACCTTTACCCAATCAAACAGTGTACAACAACATTCATCCTCAAAATCTTCCCAAGACTGGTGAGACAGTTTCCTACTGTCCCTGAACTTCAACCTTAACTCCTCCTCTTGGGAAACAGGTACCATACTTTGGGAACTGGGAGGGGAGTGGGACTGCTTGCACTGTGCTCTATATAGCTGCCACCACTGGACTCAACCCTCCCTGGGGAATCCTGAAAATTAAAACTGCCCGCAGTAGATAGTCTACCCTCCAGAGGTAATTTCTCTCTGGTGAAGGCCCTCTCAGCCTCCTCTATCCTTTCTTGCGCTAAGACCCTCTGAGTCTCTAGCTGTTGCTTTCTAACGCCCAGCTGTGCCATAGCCTGGGCATGCTCTAACCTGAGCTTTTCTAACGCCAGCTGGTGCTCCCTTTCTCTCCTCCTATCTTCCCACTCCTCTGGGGACAGGGAAAGATATGAGGCGCTGCCTCCTACACTGGACCCAGCAAGGGACTCCCTATCTATGGGGTCCTCACTATCTGCTGGCGTCCCTGTGCTATCATTTTCTTCCTCCTCCTCAGACTCTTCAGGGCTCCCCTCAGACCCACCACCCTCATGGTGTGAGACCTGGGCCCTCTCCTCACTGTGCTCACGATCCCAGTCCTCCTTCTGCCATTGGATTAAGTTACCCCTAAATTGGGACTGGGTGTCTGACTCATTCACTGCAATGTCTCTCTCTTCGCAAAACTCTCTCAGTTCATGCATAAACAGACCCCAGACATTGAAAGCAGACTCCATCTTGGCAGGATGCTCACAGACACGTGCAACACAGGGGACTTAACTGTCAGAGCTGAAGCAAGAGTACAAAATTACAAAGATATTCAGCAAGTTCTCTATCCCAGGGAACTCACACTCACTTGTTTAGTGCCACACACCATGCATCCACACACAACCCCCCCCTCGGAATAGTAAGGCAGTTTCTACCACCCGTGATTTCTAAACCTGACCACATGTGACACAGGTAACAGACTCTGGGCGCTGGGCGGGGGACAAATATACTGGACACAATTGCACAATGATACCTTCAGGAGAAGAAATATGGATCTTCAAAAACAATAATCCCCAAAATGTGGTCATGTAAAATGCAGAGTTTTGTAGCGTGGCCAATTGCCACTGTGGTACAACGCAAACACAAATCCTTATCCTTTCCGCTGCCGCCAATGTTAGAAATATTATACCTGGCTGGCCAGGGCTTGCACCAAAGCAAGTCAGAGACCACCACTCCTAAGTCAGGGCAAGGGAGTTACACGCCAAGATAACCCCTGCTCACCCTCTAGGTAACGTGGTGCGAGCAGCAAGGCTAAACTTGGAGGCGATGTGAGTTAAGTATTTGCGCACGCACCCCAGCAACAACACCCAAGGCCCACCACAAAGGAAACTCCGCACAAGGTTATATAAAGATAGCCTTTGTATTACAGCAAAACACATTAGATAAAAACACACACTTTACAATGTGCCAACAGGTACGGGCAGAATTTACAGGGGATATGTACAAGACAGGGCCACATGGACCACTGTCAGGAATCAGCAATTTGAGAAGTAACACTTTTAGAACATAGCACATAGAATGTAAAATCACTGTAGCACACAACCAGTAACTACTGGTAACAGGTAAGTACCACCTACGCAACCCTAACCACCATAGGAACAGGTCACGCAGGGAACCAGGACCTCACTAGCACCACCTGCACTAGTAGAAAAACCACCTAAGTATCACAATACCTGTAGGGGTATAAGCACATAATACACGATGCAAAACATACATTCAGAGGTGCAAGGAAGGAAAACACATGATGCCTAAAAACATTCAGCGGTGTAAGAACATGGCACATGATGCATCAAAACACATTCAGAGGTGTAAGCACAAGCAATTGTGCAAAAATCCCATAAGCCACCACCTGTGGCAGTCTCTAGGCCAACTGGCCTCTCTAGGGCTAGGACGCCCGGTGTCCCAGTGTCAGGGGCCTAAACGTGGCAGCTGCCCACAAAGTGCTGGGCAGCTGTGAAGCAATGATGGTAAGGACAACTGTTAGAAATCAGGCAGAAGCAGGTATTATCTTGAAGTATTTATTTCTGACAATGCAGCACAGGAACTCAGCATCTGGCTGGCAGGCAGGAACAGTGGCAACTGACCTGGTGCCTAGCAGCAGTACAGGTTCTAAGAATAGTGGTGAGAACACTGAAAGATGCAATGCATTTAAAGGGACATAACATATAATGACAATAAATATATACAGAATGTAACACATCTCCCTTCCATAAGATGAAGATACAATAAGATAAAAGCCTAAGTAACATAATCAGCAAATCTAGAAGGAGGACATCTAGAGCGAGATGAAATTTTAACTCTTGAAGAGATGTCATCATTGGGATGCAATTGTACAGAAGGCTCAGAATTATTTAGGTATGAGGGACATTTGGCAACACGTTTTATGTTCCACAATTTACCATCCTGAGTGATAACACTGTTGGTAAAGACCTTGACAATCTTCATAGGCTTACCAAACTTGTTTGAACACTTTGTGATGAAGCCAGGTTTTTTAATCCTGACCCAATCACCAATGGCAAAATTGGGTTCTTTGGTCTTCCATCTGTTGTCATACCATTCTTTAACCTTACGCTGTTTACATTCAACTTTTTGTGCAACATCTTTTAACAAATTATCTGAAAAAGAAACATTTGAACATTTGTCTTTTAACCACCATGGACAAATTGAGGAAGCTGGGTCTCGCCCTTTTAACAAACGGAAAGGACTGACTTCAGTTGTAGAATGGGGAGTTATTCTATATAACCATAATTTTTCTCTTAGCAAATTCTTCCAACTGGACCCAACTTTAATGACATCAGATACAAAACCTTTCAACACTCTGTTAAAACGTTCAACCAAACCATTTTCATGTGGTTCATAAACAGAAACCAAAGAATGTTTAATGTTGAGTTGTTTAAGAAAATTTTCCATCTCTACAGAAGTAAGTTGCACACCGTTATCAGTAACAAGCACTGACGGAGTGCCCTCCCTGGAAAATATCTCCTTGAAGAAATCTATCACAACATTGGTGGAGACAGAAGACACAAACCTGACCTCAGGCCATTTAGAGTGGTAGTCCACCAGAACCAAAGCATAGCGGGAATCAACTGGAAGACACATAAATGGACCAGAAATATCGAAAGAAATTTTCTTCCAAGGTTCACTTGGCCAGGTGGAACACTTCAAGGGAGGAACATTAACTTTTAACATTTTTTCACTTCCCATGCAAACCTCACATTCTCTTACCCTGCGATCTGCCATTCTATCGATACCAGGCCACCAAAAGTAATTCCTTATGAGACGCTTCATAGCCGACATTCCTGGATGCATATTATGTGCCAAATCCAAAATTACCTTCTGTAAACCCACAGGAGGAACACATTTGCCAGACTTGAAGATCAAATCATTTTCCAATTCTAGCTCATCCATGACAGAAAACATAGGTAAAACACTATCTGACAAATTCCTTTTGTCAGGCCAACCTTCCAACATAAACTTCTTTATACTCTGTAAGGTAGCATCCTGTTCATAAGCAAGTTTCCAAGACTGTTCAGAAATGTCATTGAAAGAACCTGACAAAACATCTTCCAAAACCATGACAATGTCAGCATCCTCAACTTTCCCTACACAGCTACTCTTGCAAGGCATGCGAGACATAAAGTCCGCAATGACATTCTTCTTACCAGGAACGAACTCTGGAGTAAAACAGTATTCCTGCAATCTTGAAGTCAGTCTGGCTATGCGAGCAGTAGAACTCCATCCACCCCCGGTAGACAGAATATTAACAAGCGGCTTATGGTCAGTCCTCAACAGGAACTTACTGCCCCAAATATAATTGCGAAAATGTTCTATGGCCCAAACAAAAGCCAACAATTCTTTTTCAATTACAGCATAACGCCGTTCCGTTTCATTGAGTGTACGTGAAGCAAAGCAAACATTCCACTCCTCCTTCCCAGCAATTTGAGATAACACAGCTCCTAACCCATACATACTGGCATCCACAGTGATTATGCACATTTTGTTTATACAAAAAGGTCTAAGGGTAGGGGCTTGTAAGATGTCAGACTTGATAAGCTCAAAAGCTGTTTGTTGTTCTTGTCCCCAAGCAAAAACAGCATTATTTCTGAGAAGTCGTCTTAGAGGTTCCATCTTAGATGCAAAGTTATATACAAATTTGCTGTAATACTCGCACATTCCTGCAAATGAAAGTAATTGTTCCTTATTCTCAGGAGGAGGTGCATTAGTAATACCATCAACATTCGATTTTTTCGGAACTACCCCATCCCCGGATAATGTATGTCCCAGATATTCCACGGAATGTTGGAACATTTTACACTTGCTAGCCTTTAATGTAAGACCATTCTCCTCCAACTTCCGACACACACTACGTAGATGTTGTAAGTGCTCATCATGTGTGGTTGAAAAAATTAAAATGTCGTCCTGAAAACACTTTACAAAGTTATCAAAATCTCTGAACAAATTAAACATCACCCTCTGAAATACTGAAGCCGCCGAAGCTAAGCCGAACGGCATTCTGGTGTACTGGAATAAACCTTGAGGAGTAATAAATGCTGTTAAACATTTTGAGTCATCAGTTAATGGAACCTGGTGATAGGCTGATCTTAAATCCAAAGTGGAGAAAACTTTCGCCCCTTCTAGCATTGATACCACTTCATTTATATTGGGCAATGGATGACAGTCTACTATAATATTAGCATTCAAAGCTCGAAGGTCCACACAAACATTCTCAGACTTTTATCCGGCTTCCTAACTAAAACGATGGGCGAAACCCATTCTGCAGACTCTATAGGTTCAATAATTTTCTCTGCAACTAAATCATTAAGCATTTTCTTCAGCTCCTCTCTAACATTAATGGGAACGCCTCTCAATTTTTGTTTGAGAGGAATCACATCCTGTTTAAGTTTGATTCTGTGGGAATAATCTTTAACCATGCCCAATTTATCTGAAAACACATCTTTAAACTCTGTTTTGATTAACGTAGTTAAATTGGTTAATTTATCCTTTTCAACCAAAGCAATGTTACATACTTCTGCATTCACATCCAACATCACTGGATCCACTGCACGAGGATTGAGAGTAATCCCAAACTTCCATTGGTCTCTCCAACCCAGTACATTAATACCTTTGAGGGCTATATACAACTTGACACTTACACATCTTCCTTTGAACGTGAGATCTACAACAAAAAAACCTAACATATCAATTTTGCTTTCATTGAAACTTAAAGCACAAATATCAGGTGGTAAAATGTTCTCAAGACAGAGAACCGTACTTAATTTGATATTAAAATATTCCTTGGTGATAATTGTCCATGGAGAACCTGAATCAGCCATAAGGTCCAGTTTGATATTCAACACTTCAACTTCACATAAAGGTTTTTTTATACCAAAAGAGTCAGTGGGATCATTAACATTCGACATAGCCTCTTTCAAAAAGACCACAAAACCCTTATTATCATCACAATGGTAACCCGCACATTCACACTTACATGCCTTTGAAGATTCTTCCAGCACAGATGCCATCTTTACCTGTGTGTTCGGAACTGATCTTTTTATGTCCTTACACATGTTGGAAAAATGTCCCATCCTACCACATTTCCTACATTCTCTGTTAATAGCAGGGCAACCACCATATGAGGCTAGATGAGTTTTACTACCACATCTAAAGCATACATATGTTTTGTCAAACTTTCTTACAGTACCATGAAAATTTGTCCTGCTGGAATTAAAATTGGAACTGGGATGAGACCCTACACTTGAATGAGGCTCTGTGCGTTTGAGTGCACAGACTTCATCTACACACTCAGTTTTATGTTCAGTATGTTTTTTAACTGTACTCATCCACTTCTCAGACTGTTCTAACGATTTAGCAATGGCAATGGCTTCGGACAATTTAGGATCTCCTAACTCCCAAAGTCTTTCTTGTGTTTTCTTGTTTTTGACGTGAACAATAATTTGATCACGTAACATCTCATCACACATAGTGCCAAAATTGCAATGAATGGATAAAGACCTGAGAGCAGTAATAAAATCATCAAACGATTCAGAATCATGTTGTGCTCTAGTATAGAACTTATATCTATTTAAGGCTATATTTGTAACAGGTTTAAACCTTTTCTCTAGTCTCAATAAAGCTTCCTTGTACACATTAGTACCTTCACCCTCACCTTCAGCAGGTGGAATTTGTGGGAGAGCCCTAAAAACCATTTGTCCCTCTGATCCCAAACAGTGTAATAGAATGCTCTTCTTCCTTTCAGCTCCCATGCGTTCCCCGTCGATTGCCTTCATATAATTAATGAACTCCTCCTTCCAACGTGTCCAAGGCAAAGGAGGATCCCCTTTATTTTGTAAAAATTTGTCCGGTGGATCGAATTGCATGGCCATGACTTACAGAATGTGTGGCTTAATATATATAGGAAATCCACTAATACTAAAGAAGTTCAGCGTTGAATAAATGAATGGCAACAGAGAAGCAAAACCATAAAGAAAAATAGTAAATGCAGACTCATAGGAATTTAGTATTGTAGTTAAATGTAAGCTGAAAATAACATGAATCGTAAGCGTCACCAGTTACTTTGAATCCAGTTACTTTGAATCCATCCAGAAAGTAAAATTCACGAAGCAAATCCTAAAAATAGCGTAAACGCCACCACTTCACCACTTACTTGAAGTCAATCCAGAGAATGCATCGGTGAAGCAAAAGACTCGAAAATGCGGAGATCGAGTCGAAAACAAAACAAAAGTTAGCACTGATCGAGTCGGAAACTCGTTGCCGTGGTAACAGAAATACAAAATGGCCGCACGTTGTTTCAGAAGTGACGTGGGACGTTCCGTTTTCCTTGCGTCACGACGTCCTAAAGAGCAGTGTTCCTCTTGTGAATGCGCGCATACGCCTTGTAGCAGTTATGATTACTCACGCGGGTCGAGGAGATGACGCGAAGGAGAGCGTCTTGTTTTGCTTTAAGTTGTCCTCGAGTCCCACGATGACAGAGAGGCTCGCTCTGCGGAAGGCACGCCGAGATCAGGTAAACAAGCTCGCGCTTCAGTGTGCTGACGTTTCAAATGAAAACACAAGTCTTAAAAGTACAAATACATATGAAAATGTATTTCTTCAGGATACAAGATAAAGGAATTACCGGATTTTCAGTGAAGTAGAAGAAAGCGTCTTCTAAAATAGTTCTTCTGGGTTCCAAGTTGCTTGAAAGTACACAAATGATTTTACTCCACACCTGTGCTGCTTCAAAAGTTGATGGAGTAGAATTTGTTTTCTTGTTGACCCTCGTCGCCAAATTTTGTTAGAAATCAGGCAGAAGCAGGTATTATCTTGAAGTATTTATTTCTGACAATGCAGCACAGCAACTCAGCATCTGGCTGGCAGGCAGGAACAGTGGCAACTGACCTGGTGCCTAGCAGCAGTACAGGTTCTAAGAATAGTGGTGAGAACACTGAAAGATGCAATGCATTTAAAGGGACATAACATATAATGACAATAAATATATACAGAATGTAACAACAACGTTGGAGCCTCTCAGGCTCTGCACAAAGGAAATGTCCCCCCTGAGCCTCGTGGGCTCTTCAAAATAACTGTGGCACCTGGAGCCTCCCTCCGGGCCCTAAGAAATGAATGTGGCCCTCCAGAGCCTCGCTGGGCTCTAAACAAACACTGTGGGCTGCCACTGAGCCTCTATGGGCTTGAAATATATAAAACTGCGCCCGAGCCTCGCAGGCTCTAAAGAACAATGCAGCCCGTCGTTGGAGCCCCCCCTCTGGGGGCTCGAGATCACTAGAAGGCCCCTGGAGCCTCTCTGGGCTCTCCCACAATGGCAGCACTCACATTGGAGCCTCGACGGGCTCGAGATACACACAATGCCCCCAGGTATGTTCCTTCAACCAGGATAGCACAGGGGGGAGGGGAGGGCACCGGCAATGTGCCCCGACGCCCTCCTCCTTTTGTCTGTACCTACAGAGTCTTCCCAGGCCCGGCTCCACTTACCGGGCGACTTCTTCTGGTGTGCTGGGCTCTCCTCCCACACCACGTGGGGAGCCTAGCTGGCGGTCACACGCAGGAGCACGGGGTCAGCTCCCGCTGCTTCCTGCTTCCGGGGCTGACGTCCTTCTTCCTCCCTCACTGGAGCAAGGGGTCGGCTCCCGCTGCTTCCGGCTTCTCCTGGGCAGTACATGCGGCCGGCGCCCCAGCCGTAATTAGGCCGCCATTTCCCGACGTCCTCGAGGATGCTCCTTCAGTTGCTGGGCAACCCTCCGGCCAGGCTAGCTCTCGGTAGGCTGGCGGGACAGCCAATGGCAGCGCGGCATGCAGACGAGCCCCCAGGCTCCGGGTCGCACTGCTTAGGCAGACTGGAACTTCTTCTTGCCGCAATCCGGGGTAGCCTCCCGGGAATTATCCAATAAAAGCGAGGTGGCACTCGCTTGGGCGGCAATGTCCCTGGCAGTGTGGGCACCTGCCAGGGGACTCCAAGATTGGCCAAGAACGGGGCAAATGCCGGGTGGGAACCGGCTTTCACCAATAAAGCGCTCCCCGGCGCTACGACGAAAATAACGCGCTCTCAAGCCCTAGAGGCCCAAATAAAGCGCTCCCAGGCGCTAGAAGTTAAATAAAGGTCCAGCAGGAGTGCAGCAAGGCAGGGGGGGGCAAGGCTGGGCCAGGGGCCAGCTCACTGGCCCTCCAGGCAGGGAGGCAGTCCAAGTGGCGGTTCCTCCTGGCACCAGCAGCAGCCCCCCTCAAGTAGGATCAGGAAAGAACAACTTCTGTGGGGACACAGCCCCATTTTTATACACCAAATTCCTTTGTCTTTGTGCAGGGTGGGGGAGAAACCAATCGCAGCTGGTTTTGGAGCACTCTTGTGAGGAAACAGAAATTATATGTGGTCAGTGTGTCCCCCCCTCGCACAATATCCACGTACCTATGCTCCATGTATGTCCATGTTATCATGTAATTCCCTTCCAGTGCCTGTCATAACAATGCCCCTGCATTTCCGTCTAATGTTAGCATGTCAGCTATTAGACCTTCCATGAATGAAACGTTAATTCTGCACTGAGGCCTACGTTGCCAATGCATTTACATGGTACACGTTTAAATATCGAGAAGCACACGTTTTTGTGGCCCAGCCGAGCCAGGCCCTGAATTCAGGCTCAGAGCCTCTTCTGACTCTGAAAGCTGCAGTTTAGGTATGCATCCCTGACCTCTCCCTTACTCCCTGCCCAGCCGAGAGGTGCCCGGCCTGGCCTGCCTGCCAAGATGGTATTTTGCCTACAGTTATCTGCTCAGCCTCCGCAAAAACACATTCCAGTCTAGTGAAATAGGTAAACATTTTCCGCCTACAGAGCATAGGGCCTAGCCTTCCTGTCTCCATGCAAGTGATTTACTGAACCCCTTGCCATAGTAGGCCCATGGCCCCCACACAATGCACGAAGAAAAATATGCACACACTAGCATTTAGTGATGAACAGCTTTTTACTCGAGAGACCTTTACTTCAGACAATACATCCTCCAAACACAAGATATCAGATATGCCAGAAGTGCAGGTCGTTCTGACATCCCAGACTCCAGACTCCTCTACTAGTGCTAAAGTCAACCCCCCAGCTCTCCCCAGTTACACGTCAATTTCACGTCATGATCAGTTGCGCGCACATGCAGGGTAAAGGTTTCTGCTGACCCTGCAGACCTCCTCTATGCATCCACCCACCTATGACACTCCTATGATTCATCAAGTGAACACCCACGTGTACGCCTCCTTACACGCCTTCTTTTACGCCCATGTGTTCTTATCTCTCTCTCTTTTCACTTGCTCCGCCTGGAGTGTTCCGCCTACTGTATTCATTGTAATTGTATGGTTTTACTATATATAATGTGTGATGTTAATAAAACGTTAGATGTCCCTTCCTGAACCTTAGTGGTGATGGAACCCGATTCTCCCCTGGCTCGAGCCATTGAAATAAAGCCCTTTTGAACTCGGACACCACGGACTCTGCCTCTCATTTTATGAGCTATCCTTATTGTTATTAATGTATGGAAAAATGTCCGGGTAATGTTATTTACCACATAATTCTGGCGCCTGAACAGGAACTAGTCCCCTTCCCCACGCGCCGGCGATGTAAGCGCAGCCCCCTGACCCCTTCTATAGCCGTGACGGACCCATTCTGTGCACATCCGCGGGTTTTCCTGCTAACTCCCTCAGGCCCACGGAGGAGACGGAGACTGCGACCAGGCATCCACACGAGGCGGTGAGGATTGCGGACTGTCCCGACCATGCCCAAGCCGAGAGAGCAAGGTCCGAGGTATCCCGAGGCCCACCTGTTCCGAGCAAGAAGCCGTAACAGTCCAGTCCAGTATCGAGTTTCCGAGGCATTCAGTTTTGCTTCCCGGTGAGTACCGTTGTTGGGAACGCATATAGACGGGTTCATTTATTTGAGTCCGGTCAAGATGGGTCTGGGTACACAGATCCGGTAAAGACGTGTCCATTTAGGTGGATGCGGTAATGACGTGTCTCTTTATGAGACCGGTATGACTGTACTGTTCTAGCAGTGCATCCAGTATAGTATTGTATTTTAGGATTTCTTTAGAATTGTGTTATTTTATGTACTAATTAGTATCTGTTTCTAATGTTTTCATGTCGTGGTATGAATGAGTGTTTAGAGTCTATAATCGTGCTTATTGTGTGTTCGTTCAAGCTAGTTCAAACATGCCGCTGTTTTCGAAATTACGTCAGATAGGAACCAGGAAAGGGATACTCGAAGAGGCAGTTCCCGTCCCGCCTAGGGACACTCCTGGACATTTTATGTATCATAAGCATGGCCTAGATGCCATACTGTACTTAGATTTATGGGCAGACTACACGAAGGATCTGGAAGAGAAATATAGATGGCCTGTCTCAGGGACATGGGATGCAGATTGCATCATGAGAGTAGAGGAAGCACTGTGGAAAAAGAAAGCCAGACAATCCCAGAAAGATGCCATAGATTTATGTTGTAAAGAAGCGCATAGAAGAACAGAGAAGGAAATTCAGAAAGCAGAGAGAAGTAGAGAAGCAGCAGAAAAAGCCAGAGAAAAAGAACTACTAGAAGAAGGTGAACGGGTTAAAGAAGAACAATTAGAGAGACAAAGAAATGCCCTTATTAAAGGCATGTATCCCCTCCTCGCCGAGGGCCTACCTAAAGTGACCGCGGAAGTACCCAGTAACTTGCCGCCACCACTGATCCCGACTAAACTCCGTAGTCATAAACAGACCGCAGCGGACATTTTCCTTTCCTCCTATTTAGACGATGCTGCTCCAGAATATGTAAATGTACCTCCTCCCAACCCTATCGTTCCTGACAATCCTACTAATCCTCCTACTAATCCTCCTGGCACCGTCCCTACCAATCCTTTTCAATCGCAACCACCCGTAACACAAGATCGACCCGCATTACCAGCGGCAGCGCTGGCTGTAAAAACCGACTCGGGCCAAGGCGACTCAAGTCTAGGAGCAGCGAGAGAAGGCCCCTCCACCACACCTCAAATAAAACGATCACTACGAGATTTAGCATTACAACACACCCCAAAACCAGCGACATACGCAACCCTTAGACAGTTCCTTACTGATTGTATATATGATCCAGTACCAGGTGAGGGTCCAATGCTCATATACTCAATACGTTTAAGACGCGTTGCAGACTATTTGATTACTTTACCAGATATGAGAGAACACTTAGATAAAATATACCACTTCATTAGAACGGGGGAGGGATCAGAAAGTATACACGAGGCCATGGCACATAGAAAAGTGGAGCTACAACGTATGCTCTTACAGTTTTTGGTTAATTGTTTGATCAGGGAACGAGACCAGCCAGATAAGGAAGTAACTAAAGGCATGATAACTTGGAGTGACAACATAGCTATTGGTAAACATGATAAACAGAGTTGTGTAGAAGCAATGTACAGAAAAATTCGTAAAGAAATTCTTGAGATACACAAGAAAGAACGAGCCGAGAAGGAAGCCGAGAAAGAGGATGACGAAATTTCAGAGGATGATGATATAGTAACAGGGGAAACAAGTAAAATACATTACGTAGGTAGGGCAAGACCGTTTGATAGACCCATATGCTTAGAATACAATAAACGTTCTCTCTCTCCAATACCAGAAAGATATTCTCTTGAACACATATTCCAAGCCACTGACCAAGCATTGAAAAAACCAGTAGGGAGTAGCGAACTTAGTACTATGCATGAACAGGAACTGGCCCGGTCAGCAGTCCAATGGGCTGGCAATTCTAACATATATAAGGATGACGTAGTAGCGCAAACATTTTTGAGTCTTCCTCCGGAAGAACAGCGTTTAGCTGGTATTTACATGATTCAACATCTCATCACACTGTACGAGAGTCAGCATTCTGATCCAGGTCCCCTATATAAATTATTGGACGATTTACTCCTAGCGAGATGGAGAGGCCTAGGCACTGAATTAATTAATGTTATTTTAGATCAACGACATAAATACATGACTTTCCTGACCCCGCACTTGGTACCTGTTCCACATCGAGAAAGAAAGACCTTTTACATAGACAGACAGAATCCCTTATGAGAGGTTCATCCCGTTAGGACTACAGGGGGTGAGCTTCAACGAGTATACGTTTACACACCCTTGACGAAAATGGAATTATTGGAAATAAAAAAATTACTGCCCTGTCACGATAAAGACCCAGCAGGGTTCCACCGTGAATTAAAAGACATGCTCCGTATGGGGGAGTATACATACGCTGATACGATTAAAATGTTGAAAGTCCTGTTACCAGCAGGCATTTACGAAAAACTGAAAGAAAAAGAGTGGGAGGTGGGAGAGAAAAAGATTAACTGGGCAGATTTAGAAGACGAAGATAATACACGAACCCCTGGTACTGGTCTCGGGGATAAAGCTAAAGAATTACCCGAGCTATTGATACAGGTTTTGCCGAGATTATTGACTACTAAAAAGGAAGATTGGGATGCTATTTCAGCCTGCAAACAGAAACAAGATGAAGACACTAGTGATTTTTATTCTAGATTTGAAAAATGTTTTCTTATTAATAGTGGCCTGAAGACAAGTAGTGAATCGTACCCACATCTTTTTGTGACCAAATTAGTAGAGAATTCCTTACCACAGATCAAAAATAGAGTACTGAAGGTTGAAAGTACCTGGCAAGCAAATAGCCCTTCCCAAATGTTACAAATGTTACAGTACCACCAGAACCGAATTAGAGAAGAACAGGAACACGAAAAGAGACGCATGAAAGACACGAAAATGAAAGTGCTAGTTGCACAATCAGTTCCAGCCGTCGATGGTCAGAGAAAGGGCGCGGCACCTGTCAAAGGGAACTGCAACTACTGCAAACAGCCAGGTCACTATATAAATGAATGTGCTGTCCTGAAACACAATATAGCTACAGGCAAGACGAAAGAAAGACAGCGTCCTCCTAGACAGGATCACATCCCGCAGAACACGCAAACTCCACAGAACACGCAACAGACAGTAGCTGTACCCAACCCATTGCTGCCACACAACATGTCACGCAACAAATGTACCAGTATGCACAGTCAGATTACCCAGATTATCAACAGTACTCATGATTATATGTATAAGCTTGACGCTACATGTTTTCTTTCCTCCTCTTGGTTCACATATACATTCTTCCTTCAATGATACTGTAGAGCACACATTCAGTGACCTGCCACCCCATGAATTGTCATATCTACTAGCACTGCGCAACAATACTTTCATTCGTATGTTACACCATTCTCACCAGACCAGTAATGTAACAAACTGTTGGGTATGTGGCTGACTCCCACCTTACCAGAAAATGAAGGGAGCTCTGCCCCTTTTTCCTTATCCGTTTTCGCACAATGGTTCGTGCGGAGCATGGTTTGCTTTAATGTCATCACTAGACAGTAAGTCCACAGTTTCCCAGGGCGATTGGATATGGGGAGACCTGAATACAGTTATGAATAAGGCATGTTTTCCAGATGAAGACGGTCTTCCCCAAAGGAAAGGGACCGATCTAGAAAATGAAGTGTACGAATTAGGGAATGTTTCCCTCAACCTCATGGTTCTGAACGTCCAGTCTGAGACCAATACAGATTCACCGTTTATTACAGTCTTACCAGTGAAAGGCGAATTATGCGTTAGGAAAAATGGTTCAGTGCATCTAGGACACAGTGATTGTAATACCGTGGTCGAATTCAGTGATAAAGGAAAGTCTACTTTCAAAGCTTCCCGCCATTCTTATTTTATTTGCGGTCAGACAGCTTATGTGCGTCTGCCCTTAGACTGGGGTGGAACGTGTTATATTGCGTTCCTACTACCACCAGTTTTTCTAGCCCCATCCAATTATCATCAAGACTCCCAACTCATACATGTAAGACACAAGAGAGACCTTCCTCCAGTTATCGATTACTCTGAGTCAGCGTGGGACCAGTACAAGGATTACATGAAAGGATATTTCTGGTTCATAGGTCCCGTCCAAAATAGTAAAATAATTCGCAGGTTAACAAGAACTCTTGAAGCAGTAGTGAACGAGACTATTTTTGCCTTAGGTAACCTGACCGAGGAACAGTCTGCTATGAGACTTGTTGTTCTTCAGAACCGCCTTGTTCTTGACGTCATCCTGGCCGATAGGGGTGGAGCTTGTAGAGTGATCGGCTCCAGTTGTTGTGTGTTTATTCCTAATAATGCACCATCAGTATACGCAGCAATAACAAGACTCCATAAGATAGCCCGTGAATTGCATCAGGACCGTGGTCTTGGTCCGGCTGGCTCTGGAGTGTAATAGCAGGATGGGGCTGGACCGTACTGTCATTTCTAGGGATAGTACTGCTCATAGTATTCAGTTGCTGTCTCTGTCTGCAATGTGGCCCAGCGATTTGCGGCTTGTGTGCCACTGCTTGTATTCCCCGTCCACGTTCACGTTCCCGAGCTCGAATGAAACAAGACGAGCAAATGATGTTATATGAACAGATAGATGGTCTCATGAAAATAGATGTATCCTAAAGGGCGCAGTAGGGGACAAGGAGGGAATGAGGAAACAGAAATTATATGTGGTCAGTGTGTCCCCCCCTCGCACCCTATCCACGTACCTATGCTCCATGTATGTCCATGTTATCATGTAATTCCCTTCCCGTGCCTGTCATAACAATGCCCCTGCATTTCCGTCTAATGTTAGCATGTCAGCTATTAGGCCTTCCATGAATGAAACGTTAATTCTGCACTGAGGCCTACGTTGCCAATGCATTTACATGGTACACGTTTAAATATCGAGAAGCACACGTTTTTGTGGCCCAGCCGAGCCAGGCCCTGAATTCAGGCTCCGAGCCTCTTCTGACTCTGAAAGCTGCAGTTTAGGTATGCATCCCTGACCTCTCCCTTACTCCCTGCCAAGCCGAGAGGTGCCCGGCCTGGCCTGCCTGCCAAGATGGTATTTTGCCTACAGTTATCTGCTCAGCCTCCGCAAAAACACATTCCAGTCTAGTGAAATAGGTAAACATTTTCCGCCTGCAGAGCATAGGGCCTAGCCTTCCTGTCTCCATGCAAGTGATTTACTGAACCCGTTGCCATAGTAGGCCCATGGCCCCCACACAATGCATGAAGAAAAATATGCACACACTAGCATTTAGTGATGAACAGCTTTTTACTCGAGAGACCTTTACTTCAGACAATACATCCTCCAAACACAAGATATCAGATATGCCAGAAGTGCAGGTCGTTCTGACATCCCAGACTCCAGACTCCTCTACTAGTGCTAAAGTCAACCCCCCAGCTCTCCCCAGTTACACGTCAATTTCACGTCATGATCAGTTGCGCGCACATGCAGAGTAAAGGTTTCTGCTGACCCTGCAGACCTCCTCTATGCATCCACCCACCTATGACACTCCTATGATTCATTAAGTGAACACCCACGTGTAGGCCTCCTTACACGCCTTCTTTTACGCCCATGTGTTCTTATCTCTCTCTCTTTTCACTTGCCCCGCCTGGAGTGTTCCGCCTACTGTATTCATTGTAATTGTATGGTTTTACTATATATAATGTGTGATGTTAATAAAACGTTAGATGTCCCTTCCTAAACCTTAGTGGTGATGGAACCCGATTCTCCCCTGACTCGAGCCATTGAAATAAAGCCCTTTTGAACTCGGACACCACGGACTCTGCCTCTCATTTTATGAGCTATCCTTATTGTTATTAATGTATGGAAAAATGTCCGGGTAATGTTATTTACCACACTTGATGTGCTCATTCACACTTTTCATTCACTGGCAGGACTAGGGTCATCAGTCGCACCACAGGGAACGGAGCCAGCATTGTCTGGGGAAAGCCCAGCCCCATTCAGGACACCGGTGCACTCCTTCCCAGCCATCAGCATGCTAATCTGAACGATCACCACCGGGCAGACCCATCATGACTGATGGAGCCTGGCATCCCAGCCAGCTCCAGCTAATCACACGCCAGCACCTTCACAGCACACACATAGCCATGTCTAGAAGTGGCGCTTTCACACTAGACACATACACGCCGCATACATCATCTCGCAGCATTCAATCACACGAGTCCGCGCATACCAGACTCGAATCTGTACACCCCACGCATCAGGAACTGCCAGGGACACATACATTCCCCATGCATTCCTATGGGAGGGCATGCCTATCTCACCACATGCCCTCAAAGTGCGCACGCACTTTCCACTGGGACAGATAGAAAGTGCGCAGAACCCAAAAATCACCATCACCAGGTCACCATTAAAAGCAAAAAGTCTAGGGATTAACCTGCCAGAAGGGCCAAGTCCAACACGTTTCTTAATAGGTTAAGTCTTTGTCGGGCAGTATTTTCCCTATTTTTCCTTTTCGATCATTGCACAAGGCAGTCTTTGGCCAAGGCATTATAAGGAGCATGAATCTATAGGAGTGTCATAAGACGCCTTCCGTTTTAAATTTCGAACTGGAGAGCACGATAGTGATTGGTCACTTCGCGGTGGTTGCACTCCATTTGACTTGGTGTACCTGTTCCGTTCGTTGCCTCCCCCTCAACTCGGAACCTGCCAGAGGCAACGACGGACAGGTATGCTCATTTGTGATAAAAGTGGATCTGCCATTTTAAATGTGCGTTTGAGTCTTGAATCAAGTGTTTTACGCTTTGTGAATTTGGCAATCAGACATAGCCTGCTCTTTAACTGGCTAGTCTTCAAGGACCAGGCTTATTAAGTTATAGACCATTGTTTAAGAGACCTCGTGAGAGGTTCGAACCCTTAGTTATTTGAGGTTTCTTGAATGGCTATTGAACATGAAGTTAAGGATAACGTTAGGAGTGTTCGTATCAGTGCAGAATAGAGTGGAATTAAGTTGTTTCACCTACCTGCATCATGCACCCGTATCCTTACTTTTCTAGAGCGTGGCCTCATTATTCCTGAGTGTGTGTCCAGGTGAGGTGAGGCCAAATCCCTGGTCGTGCTGGGTGAGTGTTATAAATCTTTATTTTTCTCCCTAGGAGAGGTATTAGTGGGAAATGTTACATTTTAAATATTATGTTTGCTTTGTGTTTTGTGGTTTCAGATGCATTTAATCATCTACTGACACAGAGGATATGCTACTGAATTATCGTATCGTTTTTTGATTTTTCACTTTATTGTTTCTTTGTCACCTGAGTTTTCTTCGTGTGACATAATCACTTTGCAGTAGCAACGTTCAGAACAGATGCCCTGAACAAAGCCTTAGGTGTTCCCCATTTAGGCTGAAACATGTTGGCTCCTATCCAGTTATTTGTTTAACACTGCTTTCTTGCACTGTTCTTGTTTTTAATTAGGAAGAGGCCAGATCTCTAATAAATGTCCTCTATCCTGTTTTAACATTCACCGCCTTTATGATTTTTTCGCACTGCACTCTAACCCATCAGTTTGATACTACTTGGTCAAAAAGTGTTTGTGGGCAGTGACCCGACCATGATACAAGGTAAGAAGATGTCTCAATGATCAAGAGACTTTATTACATTGGTTGGATGACCAAATGATAATATTGATCATCGCAAGTTTTTGATGGGAATCCTACAAATACCTTTTGGGTTCTACTCACAAATCACCGCAGACATTGTATTTGTTATTGTTGTCCCACTCGTTATAACTAGTTGCTAGTCATTTATGTATTGTTAAACTTTTATGACAGTTTGAGATAATTCCTCTTTTCTAGACCCCTAGGTTTCTTTGTTGTTTATATATTGTTTAAGGGGCTGTAAACCTAGGCTTGGTCTTTAAAAATTCCCTCAGACCCTTTCTTCATCAGTATGTTGTGTTAAGCAAGAACATACCTACTTTCTAAATGTTGCATTTTCAAACACACCATATAAAAACCATCTTTACTAAAAGAGGCATTTTTATATTCTGAGTTCAGGCATAATAAACTCAATTTTTCTATCCTGTTCCAAAGGGAAGTTATATTTGTAAGATGTCATATATAAACTCCCATTCTATCCTATGGGACAGATAGCCTTTCAATAGTGAGAAACTATCAAAACATGTCACACACCTCAGTACATGTTCTACCTTTCACATGAACTGCACCCTGCCCATGGGCCACCTTGGGCCTACCTTCCAGCAATGGAAGGAGCGCTACCTGCATGTCTATAAACTAGAGACAGCAATTTATGATAGGAAAGGCAAGGGTTAAAAGGAAAGATGATTTGGGGGCCAGTTTCGACCTGGGTATCCTTGTGCACATCAGCTGCCGGGTTTTTAGTTGGGGGAGATAGCATAACTTCTGGAATGAATGAATTTCTTTCTATTTGACTCCGATCTATTGCTGATTTGTATTTATGGCTACCTTAATGAAATGTGGTCCTCTGTAATGTGCTTATGTCAAACTCATTGCTGCAATTTTACATCATCATTAAAAAAAGAACATTTGAAAACGAGGACCGCCAATCACCCCTTAGCGCGGCCTGAAGTAGATGGTGTAGCCAGTAAACAATAGATTGAAATCCTTTCATAAAGAAGTCCTCCTGGGACCAGGGCTCCTGACAACAGACCACATCTAAATCCTTAATAAACTCAAGTCAATCAGGATTGTGCTGTTTATTGTTAATGCCAGCGATCTTCCAGTAAATGAGGCGAAGTGGGAATGAAAATCTTATTTGATAAGGGTCCAGTGAGGTATTCTAAATGGGGAGTTAGGTTTGCTGTCAGTGGTTCAGTGGGTCAACCTCATTCATTAATTCATTCATTCATTCAACAGTATAACATTTCAGATAATACTCAGCAAGTGAAATGTCTTTAGTGCAAATGTCGGCCACACTCACCAGTCCTCACACAGCGACATACAGGTAACATAAATAAGCAGACAAGACAACTTTTTGGAGGAGAACATTGCTGCAGGTTTATTAGCATACCAACTATGCCAACATGGTGGGTTATCTTACAGGTGACCCAAAGGCAAGCCGCCCCTCGCGGTCTACCACCTGATGGGTCAACTTGAATTGTGGGCTTAGCCATTCGCTGCTAAGCAGTTGTGATGAGGAGATAGCCCCTCCCACTTCCGGTGAACCGTCGGTCCACCCCCTTACTCACGCCCCCCGCTACAAGGGGCAGAGCGTTCAAGCGACCCCCAGTTGTACTGCTTTCTAACCGCCCATAGGACCGACAGGGTGCCGTCGCACCTCAGGGCCCACCGCAAAGACTTTCTGGGGATATTAGGCCTCAGCACATTTGAAGAGGGTACCCCTGAGTACCTTTCCACCTCTGGATTGCCCTGTAACTCTGCTACAGCCCTGGGTGTGGCGACCGTCGTATCCAGGGCCCCCCACCAATGCCGGTATTCCTAATTACATGTGTATTTCGTGTTCCCCAACACTCGTTCCCGCATTGTGGAACAGCAGCGCACCTGCTTAATGGACCGTTTACACCCAGCCTAATACTATGGCTATTTGGGCGGGCATTATATGCATAACTTGAAGCAAACCGTTACCCGCCGGGAGCTGAGTGCCTCCACTTTGTTGTCGTTGACCCGACATGTGCCAGACCTTTTTTAATACTAGACCATGGCGACTTGGGCTGTTCGGGGTCAGGGTGAGGGACAACGAGGCCGCCAGGTGGGCGGGGGATGAACTTATACCTCTCCCCTACCCCACCACGGCTCGAAGTGACGAGCGGGACCCCAAGGAGTCTCTGGACACTGGGTTGCCCAGTGTGCCATCCTGTGGCACTAAAGCGGCCGCCCTCTTATGAGGGTCCACTTCAGGGACATCGTCGGTCAGCCACCATACTTTTAATTACAAGTAAATATAATAGTTGACGCTCTAAATATGGAGTCCATCAAATATCTGCACCGGCCTCTTAGCCCGGTGCTCTTTGGCTGCTGTCAGAGGGTCAGGCAACTTCCTCATGGGGGGCTCAGGTCAGTTTTCAGAGGTCCAGGAGCAGGGGGCCTCCACCAGCTCCTCAAACTTAGGCCCGCTGTGAATCTATTCCTTGCTCTTTAGTGCTCGTCTCCTCAGTGGTGGCAAAGTCCTTGCTGTCCTATTCCCTTACGGTTTCCATGTCTAAAATAAAATGCAGAAAGCAATCAGCCTGCCTTCTAGGTGGAGGGACAATTAATGTGCTGAAGTAATTCTAGGCAGGGTTCCTTCTCCGTGTTTAGTAAATGTATATATCTTATGAATGAACATCTCTTGCCGCCGGCCTTCACTTACGTTTTTGTGCTGTAGAAGGAGGCATAGGTTTTACATATAGTTTTTGGTTCATCTTTAATAGCTATCTTCTATTTGGCTTTGGCTTCAAGGCTGTACATTTTCTTCTAAGTCACTGCACAAGCCTTCCAGTGCTTTTTGACTTTCCACTGATCATCCGAGAGCCACAGCTCTGAGCTGGATTTCCTAGCCTGTCTATGAGATTTGTAAGGCACCACACTATCCATGGCAGAGCACATCCCGTTTTTAAAGTTTTCTGCAGCTATTGGTACATCTAATGAGACTTTGGCGTCTTGTACAACAGCCATGTTCGAGATTCAAGAGGCGGCATCTGAAGCCACCTAAAGGTTACGCCAGTTGGGCTTGGACTAGGTTTGTGTAAATGTTTGAACAGAAGGAGAACTGTTAATGGAATCAGAGGGAGGGTAAGATGTAAAGAAACCATATAGTGATCAGTCCACAGGAGAGAACAAACAGTGGACGTTAAGAGCAGGTCAAGATTGGTCAAGAAAAAATGGGACCCAGAATTGTTCTGCTTCATGAGAGGGGCAGAAACGAGGTGAGAAAGGACCCACTCTTTACAGCCTCCCAGAGAGAATGAATCAGGATCATGAATTGATTCTAGGGGGGTGCTTTTCAACTACCGGACCTGCACGACGAACGCTCCTGCTGTGAGGGAAACGGCTGTGGGGCTCTCTGCTCGTCGGCAAGCGCCGTGAGGGCAACGGCTATGAACTTCATTACCAAAGTGCCCCTGGGACTACCGGCGCACCGCTGGCACGCCTGGCTGCGCCCGGAGGCGCTACATAGCGGAGGAGCACTGAGCGCTCAAGCAGGGGTGATTTTCAACTACCGGACCTGCACGACTAACGCTCCTGCCGTGAGGGAAACGGCTGTGGGGCTCTCTGCTCGTCGACAAGCGCCGTGAGGGCAACGGCTAAGAACTTCATTACCCAGGTGCCCCTGGGACTACCGGCGCAATGCTGACACGCCTGGCTTCGCCCAGAGGCGCTACATAGCGGAGGAGCGCTGAGCACTCAAGCGGGGGTGCTTTTCAACTGCCGGATCTGCACGACTAACGCTCCTGCCGTGAGGGAAACGGCTGTGGGGCTCTCTGCTCGTCGGCAAGCGCCGTGAGGGCAACGGCTAAGAACTTCATTACCAAAGTGCCCCTGGGACTACCGGCGCACCGCTGACACGCCTGGCTGCGCCCGGAGGCGCTACATAGCAAAGGAGCGCTGAGCGCTCAAGCAGGGGTGATTTTCAACTACCGGACCTGCACGACTAACGCTCCTGCCATGAGGGAAACGGCTGTGGGGCTCTCTGCTCGTCGGCAAGCGCCGTGAGGGCAACGGCTAAGAACTTCATTACCAAAGTGCCCCTGGGACTACCGGCGCACCGCTGGCACGCCTGGCTGCGCCCGGAGGCGCTACATAGCGGAGGAGCGCTGAGCGCTCAAGCAGGGGTGATTTTCAACTACCGGACCTGCACGACTAACGCTCCTGCCGTGAGGGAAACGGCTGTGGGGCTCTCTGCTCGTCGACAAGCGCCGTGAGGGCAACGGCTAAGAACTTCATTACCCAGGTGCCCCTGGGACTACCGGCGCAATGCTGACACGCCTGGCTTCGCCCGGAGGCGCTACATAGCGGAGGAGCGCTGAGCACTCAAGCGGGGGTGCTTTTCAACTGCCGGATCTGCACGACTAACGCTCCTGCCGTGAGGGAAACGGCTGTGGGGCTCTCTGCTCGTCGACAAGCGCCGTGAGGGCAACGGCTACGAACTTCATTACCCAGGTGCCCCTGGGACTACCGGCGCACTGCTGACACGCCTGGCTTCGCCCGGAGGCGCTACATAGCGGAGGAGCGCTGAGCACTCAAGCGGGGGTGCTTTTCAACTACCGGACCTGCACGACTAACGCTCCTGCGGTGAGGAAAATGGCTGTGGGGCTCACTGCTCGTCGACAAGCGCCGTGAGGGCAACGGCTAAGAACTTCATTACCCAGGTGCCCCTGGGACTACCGCGCACCGCTGACACGCCTGGCCGCGCCCGGAGGCGCTACATTGCGGAGGAACGCCTCCCGCCCCGCGGGACGCGCGCGGGCGGCGCCGGGCTAAGCCCGGGCAAAGGGCGGGCCGTCTGTGGCCATCCGGGGCAGGAGGAGGCAGGGCGGGGCCACGACCCCTGGACTAATTCCTATTTCAACGGACTGCCGGGACTACGTCACGGTATAGTGAGACTCCATGTTATAGAAGATCTCGCATTTAGGAAAAAGTCTATTTTATATGTGGACAGTTCATGTGAAAATATCGGTTGTTTATAATTCTATTTTTATATTTTGCTCCCCCTCTAGATATTCTTTATAAAAAAAAAATAAAAAAAAAAATAATCATCAGCATGTCTAAAAGCAGGGTTCTCCCGGCCCCTGCAACAGTAACTATGGACAATTACCTCGTGAAAGTTGTTAGTAAAATAAATAGCGAAAGGAGGATGTCCATGGGTCTTAACAATTCCCCGCCACCCTCATCCCCATGTACAACCGTTGTTACCACTGATAGGGAGGTATTTAACCATCCGATTAATCTGGATACAACTCCGGATGGTTTGGTGGTGCAACAAGATATCCCTCTAATCGAGCATGCTGATTTACAAGACATTAGCGTCCAGCACCCGACCACTCCAGTTACCCCTATTACCCGTGTTGTGAGAGCAGTCAGGGCATGTAGAAAAATCCTACCTAAGCGGGGGGGTGCTCGGATATCCAGTAAAAAGGCAGTAGTTCCTTCAAGTGACCCCATTAAAATAGGTGAAGATAGGGACAGTGAGGATAGCGTGCTATTAGACACTGCCCAGCTCAACTTTTTAGCAAGTTTCTTAGAAACTAAAATAGATGGGATCATTAAACCCTTGGTAGACAAAATTATTATAATGGCCTTAGAGGTCAATCAATCAATCAATCAGTGACACTTATATAGCGCGCTACATACCCGTAGGGTCTCAAGGCGCTGGTCAAGAGACTGGAAGACCTTGTAACCAAGATGTCGTGCCCAGGCACAGCAATGTCGTTCGCCCAGGTAGCTGACTCTAACCCCACGACTGCGCAAGGTAGTAGCGGTAGCCTGGTGACCTTACAAGCCGCTGGTTCTAACTTGGTAGCTCGGCCAGGGAGGGGTTTACCATCCGGAGAGGGCCCGTCTACTGACCCAAAGCAAGCGGTAGGCCCTGTTACCCAGGGGACCACAGCTGAGGCAACCAAGGGTAAGGAGAGAGAGGAGGGTTGGACTGAGGTAAGACGCAAGCGTTTCATTAACTTACCACCAGAGTGCGCACCCTATGTGGTTGTATTAACCAATGTACCTGAGGTAACAAATGATACTGTTCAAGAAACACATGAATCCCTAAAAAATAAGACGGTGTCGTGGGTAAACAGGCAGTGTGGTTTTCCTACTGAATATTCTGACCAAATTCTAACTACCAGGAGGGTTAATTGGATTGGAAGTTAAAGGAAGAGCAGTAAAGGTGACTGTATCATAGTTAATTTTAAGCACCCCCAACATGCAGCCACTGTTCTCCTAAGGGCGGCCTCTTTGCCTGTATCTGACCATAATGTGGGTGTACGTTCTCTCGCATTCTTTTATTGTCACCTTAATACTTCCCTTCAGGCCAGTACTAGTATTAGGAATGGTTTATTTACACCGGCACATGGGCCTGCATTTGTGACATCAATGCATAATCGATTCAATGCATTTAGTTCATTAGATTGTAATGACTGACTCCCTGTGCCTCATTTGTCGCTTGCCCAGGGAGAATATGAATATGATAATGATGAAGACATAGGAAAAAGCGATAACTCTGTTCCTATTTACTCGGAGTCAGTAATCCGCCAAGGGTACGAGGCTGTAGATTGTACAAATGTAGTCCAGGACAACAGGGGTGTTAGTAACACTGGTGAAATCTGTGGCTTGGCTGATTGTAGGAGAAGGGATATCAACCACGGTGGTCACAGCTTGAAGGGAATTACATTTGCTAGTTGGAATGTGGCAGGGATTAGGTCAATGGAGAGGGTTCCAGCCTGGATTGATTTTGTTAACAGTTATGATATCCTGTGCCTTCAGGAAACATGGAGCAGGGAGGAGATTAGTTATGAGGGCTTTGAGTCCTACAACCTACCTGCCTATGGTTCAGCCCCAGGGCGAGCTAAAGGGGGCCTTGTGGTTTTAATATCTATTTTACGCCCCATTGTGGTAAAAAACACCTGCAAATGGGTGTTCATGGGCAGATCCTTTGGCTTGTCGAGACTGGGGCTCGAAACATTATATTGATCAATTATAATAATAATATTTTTGACAATACTAGGTCCAAAGTGGTACACGATTTAGCTGATGCCCTTGAAAATCTATGCTCAGATTCTAAGGTTGTTTTCGACTTCATTTGGGTTGGTGACTTCAATATCAAGTTATGTGAACATTCAACATTGGGGATTTGCGGGGTTACAACTAACGATGGCTGGGATGCTCCGCATTTTAGCCATGGCAGCTACGGAGATGAATTGCATAAATTAATGAGCTGTTATGATCTGGAAATCATGGAACCCTGCAAAGATGAACATGGTCTAACTGTCCCTACATTTAAGAACGGTCTAGGAGGCTCGGTCATTGACCATGTGATTATATCCTCCAATGTAATTTCTTGTTACGCCACCCCAAAAATAGTTGTCTGTAATACCAGTGATCATAATTGTATTACAATGGAAACTATTTTCTGGGCGGATAAGTCAGTTATAGTGGGACCTACCGTTTCTAACTTGGAACCCCATAGGACTAATGGTGTCAGACTTAGGTGGGCAGGGCATAAAGCCGGGAATTTATCTAGTTGTAATATTAAGGGGAGCTTTGTAGAAATCGATTCAATTTTAGCAAATGTTAATGATCATGAGAGGGTACTGCTGTGTTTTAAAAGTATTAACCTAGCTATTAGTAGGAAATTTACCGGGAAAGCCAACACTCTATCGAGGAAGAATCCAAGATGGTTTAATCATCACTGTACAGTCTTTTTAACTTCCCTGAAGTTGGCATTATCGGTTAAACCTAGGGATCCTGTTTTAATTGCTAAATCAAGACTGGAATATAAACGCGCCCTTACTGAGAGGAAGAGGGAACTCCAATTGCAGGCATGGGATTCACTAAATTTAGCTGCTGAAACATCGAATACCACCCTGTTCTGGGCAACAATTAATTCCCCATTATTTAAAGCGGACGATACCCCAGAACTAACCTCCACTGTGTCTAGTGAGGGGTGGATAACTCACTTTTCCAACATTTTTGACACAAATAGAACAGTGGCGGTGGAGCCCAAGAGGTGGGATGTGGTGCCGCTTGACATCACTCCGAAGGAAGTAGAACATTGTATCACACTTAGTAAAGGAGGCAAGGCTCAGTGCCCCGATGGGGTACCCATCGATGTATATAAGACTGAACCCAAATTGTGGGGACCCCTGTTAGCATCTGTTTTTAATGCTGCTGTCTGTAGTGATGTACCTGTTACCTGGGGACAATCAATTATTGTACCCATTTATAAAAAAGGCAGCAGGTCAGAGGCCAAAAACGATCGTCCTATATCCCTCCTTGACTCGTCGGTCAAAATTATGAGTCGGGTCATGCTAGTAAGATTGGAGGAATGGGCTGAGCAGGAGGGTATTCTGGCTAATAGCCAATATGGCTTTAGAAGGGGTAGGGGTACTCTCGATCAGTGCATCAATTTGGATCTGCTGATCGGGAAGTACACCAAGGCTAAACAGGGCTCCCTATACCTCTGCTTTGCAGATCTGAGCAGTGCTTACGATCTAGTGGACCATCCCACCCTGTGGACCACCCGGCTCAATCTAGGTGCCTCAGAGGGTATAGTATTCTTTTTGGCTAGATTATATGACAAACTGCAGACCTGCGTTCGTTTTTGTAAAGGGGGGGAATGTACCCCGAACTTTGACGTCAAGCGGGGAATTAGACAGGGCTGTGTCTTGGCCCCACTTCTTTTCATTTCATTTATTAACGGGATTGATAATGTTTTAAAGAAGGTTGTGGCTGATGCCCCCCAGATCCATGGCGACCCTATCCCAGTGTCATTATATGCTGATGACGCTGTTTTACTATCAAGAACGCCAATAGGATTACAGCGCCTAATGGATAGTTTTTCAGCCTTTATTAAAGCAAGGCAACTGGTGATTAACAAAGGGAAAACTGTAATAATGACCTGTGGGAAAAAAAGGAAGTGTCCAAATGCCTTTTTTATTGATGAGGAAAAGTCCAACATGTGGACAAATTTTGTTATCTGGGAATTACCTTTGCAAATGACAGGAAATGGTCCAGCGAATTCACCAATATCAGGAATAAAATGGCCAAGAATGCCTATCGTGCTCATAGATTTGCCTCAAAAGTGGGGGAGAGGCGCACCTTAGACATGCTTAAAATTTATCATGCAAGGTGTGTGTCTATTGCATTATATGGTGCAGGCATATGGGGCTATAGCCGGCATGACAGCTTACAAATTGAAGAAAATTATTTTTAAAAAAAGCTTCTGTGCCTACCTGTCTCAACCTCTAATGAATTAACCCATCAAGAGCTTAATATCCACTTTTTAGGTGATTTGTTATCCCTTAGGCCTTTGATGGTCTGGCGCTCCATCTGGCTCACGGAAGAGAAGGCCTTTAACAGATCAGTCATTGAGGATTGCCTTTTAATGGACAAATTTTTAGCGATCCCATGGATTAAATATGCTGTTGTCTGTTTTTCGGAAATCTATGGTGTTAATATTGTTAATGACCTGGAGTGGTGAGATACTGGACGAGCGCATGCAAGGTGAAGTGGCAAGATACTGGAAGAGTGCACATGAGGTGGCGAGATACTGGATGAGCGCATGCAAGGTGCAGTGGCAAGATACTGGTCGAACGCATGCGAGGGAAGTGGCGAGATACTGGACAAGCGCATGCTAGATCAAGTGGCGAGATACTGGACGAGCGCATGTGAGCTGAAGTGGCAAGATACTAGACAAGCACATGTGAGGTGAAGTGATGAGATACTGGACGAGCGCATGTGAGGTGAAGTGGTGAGATACTGGATGAGCGCATGCGAGGTGGCAAGATACTGGATGAGTGCATGTGAGGTGAAGTGGTGAGATACTGGATGAGCGCATGTGAGGTGAAGTGGCGAGATACTGGATGAGCGCATTCGAGGTGGCAAGATACTGGATGAGCGCATGCGCAGTGGAGTGGTGAGATACTAAACGAGCGCATGTGTGATGGAGTGGTGAGATACTGGATGAGCGCATGCACGGTTGAGTGGTGATATACTAGAAGAGCGCAAGCGAGGAGGTGTGGTGAAATACTGGATGAGCATATGTGCGGTGGAGTGGTGAGATACTGGACGAGTGCATGCGAGGTGGAGTGGTGAGATACTGGACGAGCGCATGCGTGGTGGAGTGGTGAGATACTGGACGAGCGCATGTGAGGTGTAGTGGTGAGATACTGGACAGGCACAAGCGGTGTGGAGTGGTAAGATACTGGACAAGCGCATGAGCGATGGAGTGGAGGGACACTGAATGAGGGCATGTACAATGGAGTTGCGAGATACTGGACAAGCGCATGCATAGTTGAGTGCAGTGGAATGGAGGAATACTGAAAGAGCGTATGCACTGTGGAGAGGAGGAATACTGAACAAGAGCATGTGAGGTGAAGTGGAGAGATACTGAATGAGCACATGTGAGGTGAGGCTGTAAGATACTGAACGAGCGCATGCGAGGTGAAGTGGCGAGAAACTGGACGAGGGCATGCACGGTAGAGTGGAAGGATACTGAACGAGAGCATGCGTGGTGGAGAGGAGGGATACTGAATAGCAGCATGTGCAGTGGAATGGAGGGACACTGCACAAGCACATGCACAGTGGAGTGGTGAGATACTGGACTAGCTCATTGTTTGGTGAGATGGCCAGATACTCGATGAGCACATGTGAGGTGAGGTGGAAAGACACTGGATGAGTGCATGCACAGTGGAGTGGCGAGATACTGAACAAGAGCATACACAGTGGAGTGTATGTTGTATTTTAACGTCGATTGAGTTGAGCGTTAGCAAAAGACATCGAGTTTTAGCCATTATCTTAACGTTTGGCGGCATCCATTTTGAATCTACGGCAGCCATTTTGTCTGCCACACGCTGCCTCGTGTCGGCCATGTGCGTTGTCCTATCTTTCTGCTCATGGCCTTTGAATCTGCCCGGCAACAGTCTAATAATAGCATCTCTGTATCTTGCCGCTGACCGTTTGGGTCCACATCTGCTAATGGTTAGCCCTAGATTGGAATGTGTTAGCCGAGACCCCACGACTGTTAACTCCTCCCACTGATCGATTTTGCTTCTCAATATTACCTTGTATGGACATAAAATGTGCTTTTGTGCTTTGTACCGCCTTCTCTTGAGCCCCTGTGTGGGTATAAATAAACCATGTGTCCGGTAACCCTTTGTGCTACTTCTCATAGTGCCGAAGGGTACTGTCTGAACTTTAGCACCACTTCATGAAGTTTAATAAATTCTATATTTTGCAATTCCAGTTTCTGTGCCAACTTTTTCCTTTGGGTCTGAGGACTTCGTGCGCAGAAGGGCGAACCCCTTGCACTAGCGGGCCAGGCTGAGGCCTGCACGACAAATTGGCGCCCGGCACGTGGGGCTCATCGGCGACTCGGATTCCCGAAGGATTGGTCGTCACGAAGGTTCGGAACTTCGCTGAGGTCGCGATCGCTACCAGATAAGACCCGTGTCTTGGTATCCAAGGTGTTCCTTCCTTACTTTACGATCCGACCATCCAGGTGGCGCCGGTCCTCGACTGAGATCTCTTCTGTTGTCTGCCGTGCAGTGACAGTTTGGTCGAATTTAGAACTTGGCATTTGGAATCTGGACAGCCTACAATTGGTAGGAGTCGCTTTGCGGCGCTTTGTTGTAGGTTTTGCCATTTGGAAGTTCTTGTCTTGGTAAGGCAGTTTTAGGAACGCTTGCCCGAGCACTTTGTATTTGGATAGACTTGTCTACTTTGGTTTGTTTGGGTCCTATGTTTCGCGATATATGGGTTGCAATTCATGTAGGCAGGCGATGCACCGAGCTTTCTCCGCCTTTGATATGTATAGCGCAACGTACTAAGAAGGTACCTTAACCGCTCTTTACCTATGGTAGTGTATATCTTGCACTATTTTTGAGCATGCCTGTTTGCCGCGCACTTCGTAAGATGTGCTGCTTGTTTGGTGGTGCCAGTTTACGACTTGAAGAATCACAGCCGGCTCCCCCCGAGGGGACTCTTAATCGAGATATGTATGTGAAGTTTGGTCTTTCCGCCATAATGTATAGCACGTTGTGGCACAAATATACCAAAGAGGATCCTGAGTTACGTTGGCCATTGCATAGGTCGTTTGATGCGCGAAAGGTTGAATATGTGGAGCGCTGTTTGTTTGAGCGAAAGTCTAGGCGTGATATGTTTGAGAGTTTGCGAATGTGGGAGAAAGAAGTACGACAGCAGGAGAAGCGTGAGCAAGCGTTGATTGAGAAGGAACAGCGAAAGACTGTGTATGAGAAAGCGCTGGAGTTACGAAAGAAAGAAACGAAAGAAATACAGGAACGAGAGGAAAAAGAACGAAGGTTATAGATATCTGGCCAATATCCTGTCCGTCAGCCTCTCCATCCTGTCCTTAATAAACCACAAGATGATTTTTTGTTATTAGATCGACCTTTTCTTCCGTATATCCCTACGTCTGCTCTGTCCGGGTATGACGAGGGTTCTGATTCGGGACAACAGAAAACGCGGGATTCCCGATCTTTGCTGTCTGCAGAACGATCGGCTGAAATCAGACAAGCTGCTCATAAAGCATTGCGTAGCACACATCCTGCTGCCGATCTTTCCGCTAGTATACAGAATTGGACATAAAAAGAGCAAATGTATTTCACTGCCTCAATAGCCGACGAAGTAGTCGAAATGTTTCGGAAATATTCTGACGTTTTAGAACCTGCCGATATTGCAACTGATCATAAACAAATACGTGATGGTCTTCTTGTTTTTTCCCAGGCACCCGATTTTATTAGATGACTGGTTAAAATACGAGACGAGGAGAGATATCTGAAGGAGCAGAAAAAGGCTGCGGACGCCGTTCCACAGACTAATCCGCCCAGAGAGCCGCAACGTCCTATCTTCGTGACAGATAAAATTATACCAGTAGTCATGAAACCGATGCGGGAAGCCGCGCCTCGCTATGTTCCTCCTAAAGGAACGGGTGATAATGATGATAAAAATTCTGTTGATGCGAAGGGCTATTTAATTTATAATTGGGTTTACACTCCCTGGAATAGAGCAGATGTAATGGCACTTAAGATTGCGTTACCTGATCCACGTAAAAATCCAGCTGCCTTTTATGAAGTGGTCGAGGGTGCTTTGAATTCTTGTGTTATGACTTTATGTGATATAGATTTGTTTTTCGGTCTTATTTTACCCCCAGATATGTGGAGGGCCGTTCGTAAAATTGATGATCGCACTGTTCTTGGGGCCGACTGGAAGGATTAAGAGTGTATAGATGCGGATAGAGAGCCCGCCCAAAAACCACATAGACTGATATTAGATCTTCCTGCAGCCATTTTAACTAAACTTAAAACTGTCATTCCCCCTAAAAAGATTGATTGGACTGTTTTAGCATCCTTTAAACAAAAGGCAGATGAATCAGTTTCTGATTTCTTTACTCGCTTTGAGGAAGCCTTTCACGATTTTAGTGGTCAGTCTCTCACTGACGATACCGGCAGACATTTTTTTGTAGATAAATATGTTTCAAATTTATTACCCAGAATAGCGAATCGGTTAAAAGCTAGCGAAAGTTCTTGGACTACGTCCTCTCCGGCCTCTGTGTTGACGATAGCTCAGTATTATGAGCGACAGGAGGCGGAGGCGAAGGGGACTGAGGACAAGAAGTCGAAAGAGTTAAAAACAAAAGTTATGTTGGCCAGGTGAACGGTCCGCCTTCTAGAGGTTACGATAGGGGCCCTGACAGAAATTATGATTGAGGCGGCCGAACATCTTCCAATACTTCCTCTGGCCATTCAGACATAGCTTCGAATCAATGTGTATATTGTAAGCAGTACGGCCATTGGGCGCGAAACTGCCCGGTGCTTTATGCTCAGCAAGAAGCTCGGGAGCAGGGCCAAGGGAGACCTGGCTCAGGTTTCTCAGTGCCTCATGGTAATACGAATGATCGAGCCAGATCTGATACGAATTCACGTCCACAACAAAGACAGAACACATTTGATAAGCGAAATCAATGTCAAGTATCTGATTATGTCCCTTCTAATTCGTACGATTCGGCTCATGCATTGGATTGCCTAGGATGGGGTAAGGAATCAGTTGAAGTTCCAGTAGATCAGACGGGTCCCTATGTTACAGCACATGTTTTGGGCTCTACTGATCGGTTTCTGGTCGATACAGGAGCTACACGTAGCGCTTTGTCTAAACAATTGGTTCAGAGGGCTCCCCTGTCCGGCACAACTATTACTTCGATAGGATTCGATGGAACACCTTCCCTTAGCCCATTGTCCCAGCCACTCTAATTTTCTGTTGATAAATTTGATGCTCCATGTCCGTTTTTGCTTTCCCCGAAAACTCCAGATAATATTTTTGGCCTTGATATGTTAAAACACTTTAGAGCTACAATACGATGTTTTCATGAAGGGGTGCGTGTCATTCTAAACGATAATTACATCGGATCTGATAGAATCTTTTTGATTAAAGAAGATGCTGCATTGGCTTCACTTCCTACATCCTTATGGGCTACCTCAGACACCGATGTGGGTCAGATGGTTATCCCTCCGATCCAGATTAACTTCAAGGAGGGAGCTGTGTTACCTCGCTTGCCACAATATCGCATTTCGAAGGAGGGAGAGGAAGCACTCATACGAATTGTACATGATTTGATTCAAGTTGGGGTTGTTGAGGAGGTCCCATACAATGTTTGCAACAGCCCGATTCTTCCGATTTTGAAGAAAGACTCAGATACACAAATTTACAGGTTCATTATTGATTTGAGGGAGGTGAATAAGATAGTGATACCACAATACCCTGTGGTTTCAGACATTACCACACTTCTTACCTTAGTCCCTCCGACTGCCACCACGTTTACTGTAATCGATTTGAAGAACGCTTTCTTCTCGATCCCTATTCATTCTGATAGCCGATATTTGTTCGGTTTCACTTTGAATAATCGATCGTATCGATTCTGTAGAGTTCCTCAAGGTTACACTGAAAGTCCGAGTATTTACAGCCAAGCATTGAAAAGGGAACTTGATTCTTTTGTATTGACTGAAGGTGTGGCTCTTATACAATATGTCGACGACATCTTGTTGGCAGCCGACACCCCAGAGCAGTGTGAAAAATGTACTTTGTCTTTGCTTTCTTTCCTTGCTTTAGATCATCACAAAGTCTCTTGAAAGAAGCTGCAATATTGTAGACCAAAGGTAACCTACTTAGGTCACCTTTTGTCTAAGGAGGGATGTGCATTGACATCAGATCGCATACAAGCCATTTTAGATATGCCAGTTCCTACCACACAGAAAGGAGTAGGTGCATTTTTGGGTCTCACTTCATTTTGTAGACAGCGGATTTTGGGATTTTCACACATTGTTAAGCCCTTGTTAACACTTTTGATGAAAGATACCCCTGTACCCCTCCCATGGACAGATGAATGTGAAAATGCTTTCCGACAGTTACGACAAGCTCTTTGTTCAGCACCTGTGTTAGGCACACCAGATTAAACAAAGATTTTCACACTTTACGTGCACGAGAAAGATGGATGTGCATTGTCTGTGTTGGTCCAGTTGCACGGCGATAAGCAACGTCCGTGTGCATATTTCTCTGCAGTTCTTGACCCTGTTGATAGAGCATTACCTGGATGCTTCTGTTCGGTTGCCGCAACAGCAGTGTCCATTCGACAGAGTGAGGGAATAGTTTTGCCACACAAATTATTAGTGTTAGTACCACATGGTGATGATGCCCTTTTGAATCAAACAAAGACGCAGCACTTGACTAGCGCTCGTCTTACAGGATATGAATTGACACTGTTAGCCCCCCACATTACCTTGAAGAGATGTGCACCTTTGAACCCAGCTACTTTGTTGCCATATCCGGTGACTCAGCCTTAGTCACAAGAAACGCATGATTGTATTTTTCTGACTGAAGAACAGACAAAGGGTCGTATTGATTTGCAGGATACGGCCCTTCCAGATGTAGATGGTGAATTGTGGGTTGATGGGTCTTGTTTGAAATTACCGGATGGTACGACCACAGCCGCATATGCAATCACCACACTTGAGAAAATATTGGAGACAGCTCGTATACCACAGAAATCGGCTCAAGCAGCTGAGTTCATCAATCAATCAATCAAGACATTTGTAGAGCGCACTACTTACCCGGAGGGTCTCAAGGCGCTTGGGGGGGGGGCGCTGCTACTGCTGGAACAGCCAGGTCTTGAGCCTCTTCCTGAAGGAGAGGTGGTCTTGGGTCAGGCGCAGGTCGGTCAGGAGGGAGTTCCAGGTCTTGGCGGCCAGGTAGGAGAAGGACCTTCCTCCCGCTGTCGTTCTTCGGATGCGGGGGACGGCGGCGAGGGCGTGACTGGCTGATCGGAGATGGCGCTTGGGAGCGTAGAAGTTGATGCGATTGTTGAGGTAGCTCGGGCCTTGATCGTGTAGGGCTTTGTGTGCGTGGGTGAGGAGACGGAAGGTGATTCTCTTGTTGACGGGGAGCCAATGCAGGTCTCTCAGATGTCCGGAGATGTGGCTGTGTCGTGGGACGTCGAGGATGAGTCTGGCTGAGGTGTTCTGGATCCGCTGGAGTCTCTTCTGGAGCTTGGCGGTGGTTCCGGCGTAGAGGGCGCTGCCGTAGTCAAGTCGGCTGGTGACGAGAGCCTGGGTGACCGTCTTCCTGGTCTCGGTGGGGATCCACCGGAAGATCTTCCGTAGCATGCGCAGGATGTTGAAGCACGACGAGGAGACGGGTCATGGAGAGGGAGGAGTCCAGGATGAAGCCCAGGTTGCGTGCGTGGTCTGTCGGTTTGGGTGCGGTGCCCAGGGCGGGGGGCCACCAGGAGTCGTCCCAGGAGGAGGGCGAGGAGCCCAGGATGAGGACTTCCGTCTTGTCTGAGTTCAGTTTCAGGCGGCTGGTCGTCATCCACTCGGCTACGTTTTTCATCCCTTCGTGAAGGTTGGCTCTGGCGGTGGCGGGGTCGATTTGATAGCGCTGACGCGAGCATGTGAGCTCAGCGCTGGTTTGTGTGTGAACATTTACACAGATAGCCGCTATGCTTTTGGAGCAGCGCACGATTTTGGCCTACTTTGGAAGGAAAGAGGCTTTCTTACATCCCATGGAGTGCAGATAATGCATGGCGATCTAGTGCACAATCTCCTGACTGCATTGACATCGCCGAAGAAAATTGCTATAGTGAAGTGTAGTGCACACAAGAAAGTCACAGACAAGATTGGTCAAGGAAATGCTTTTGTAGATCGTATAGCTCGTGAGACTGCCATGCAGAGAAATACCACTTCTATGTATGTAGTGAAGTCGCAAGCTGAAAGATGGTACGATGCTAGGCAGAAAGTGTGAGAGATACAGAAGACAGCTTCTGACACAGAACGTGAACAATGGTCTAAAGAAGGAGAGTTAGATGATGAAGGTTGCTGGAGAAACAAGCAAATGAATCGATGGAAGCTGCCTATAGCTTTCGTGCAACCTATGGTTCAGATGGCACATGGCGTGGCACATGTTGGAGCTCTTGCAATGACGAAAATGCTTACGCAAGTTTGGGAGCATCCTAAGATTGCCAACACAGCTAAGAGATTAGTACAATCTTGCTTGATTTGCTTGCAATGTAATCATGGAAAAGGGAGGCTAGTTCCATCTAGAGGGTTTGTTACATCAACTGCACCTTTTGAAGTCTTGCAAATGGACTACATTCAGCTTGAGCGGTGTAATAATTTGAAGTATGTCTTAGTGGTGGTTTGTGCCTTCAGTAAATGGATTGAGGCATACCCCACAAAAGATAATAAGGCTATTACTACTGCTAAGGTGCTACTGAAGGAGTTCTTCCCGAGGTTTGGTGTTTGCAGACTTTTATGGAATGATAACGGACCTCATTTTGTTGGGGAAGTTATCAAGTATGTCTTGAAGGGATTAGGCATCCAGCAAAAGTTTCATGCTGTGTTCCATCCACTATCTGCAGGATTGGTGGAAAGGTATAATGGCACTCTCAAGCTGAAAATCGCGAAAATCCAAGCCTCCACGAAGTTGACATGGCCAGATGCGTTGCCGTTGGCACTATTTTCCATTAGATCAGTACCACATTCTCAAACGGGTCTCACCGTGTGCGAGGTGGTGTTTGGATGGCCGATAAACATCTGGGGAGTTCCAAATCCAAGATGTGTGTATGATGTACCTTGTGTTTTAATGAATGACTATTTAGCACAATTAACTGACAGCTTGGTTTCTATTCATCAACAGGTTCTAGAGGCGCTCCCGGATAAATCCCAAGGTGAGGGCCATGGACTCCGTCCCGGCGATTTCATAATGGTGAAATCATTCGAGAGGTCGAACAGCTTGGAACCAAGGTGGCGTGGACCAGAGCAAGTTCGCCTTGCCACGAGGACGGCAGTCCGGATAACCAACAAGCGCAACTGGGTCCATAGTGTCCACTGCCGCAAGGTATTGTCGACCTTGGTGGAACCTGCTGTTTTGACTGATCACTGAGATATCCTAGCTATGGAGAAAGGCCTTGCTGTATCACCTGGCGGATCTGCGGAGTTCTACCCGGACCAGACGACTTCTGGAGCAGCACGTTATGATTTGAGATCAAAAAGAAAGATTTGAAGGTTTTTTTTTTGTTGCGAGACTGGTTGAGTAACCGCTCTGGGTAGTGGAAACGGAGAGCCGATATGACAAGGGAGGGGGATCAGCCTTGCGTAGTGTAGTGACACCAGCCTTGGTCTGTGGCGAAGAAACCAGCGTCTGCCCAGAGTAAAGAGCTCATTGACTATTTTTATTTTTTTTCTGTTTTTTTAGTTTGAAGAAGACTTTTGAGACTATGAATATTACTAAGAAAAGAATTTTGGGAGTATTGAGTGTTTTTGTTGTTTTAATAGTTATTGCAGTAATTACCTGGTCAATCGAGATAGCGAGCCCTGCTTGATAATTTCTTATGGTTCCTACTACTCCGATTCCGGAAGAGCATCAGCATTTCACTCTTCCCTATCATGAGCATAAGCATCGATAATCTTATTTGAATAATACCTTTGTTCAAAAGCTGCACCATACTCATGATGCTACAAATACTACAAACTGCTGGGTTTGTGGTATGCATCCAGCTCATCAGAAGAAAGGTGGAACTCCATTTATTCCACTTCCTTTTTCGCATAATGGTTCTTGTCGAGCTTGGTACACTCTTCTCTTTTCTAACAGAAAACCTACTGTAGGTGGACTTCTTTTTCGCTTGAATAAAGAGTGTTATCAAGATGAACATGGTTATCCTCAAGCGAATGGAACTATATGGGAGTGGGAAGAATATCGACCGGACAATGCCTCTACACCTTATGTCTTCACCCATATGAGAGACTCTACTACGAACAATGACTCTGTGATTACCGTAACACGAACCAGAGCAAACTTATGTGTGCAAAGTACTGGACGAATTCCAGTAGGGACCAGTGAATGTGTTGTAGTGTTAAATATAGATGGAATAAACGATAGTACCTTTTTAGCTTCACATAACACATATTTAGTATGTGGAAATCATGGTTATCATAGACTACCTATAGGGTGGTCTGGTGTATGTTATGTATCTTTCCTATTGCCACCTGTTTTTCTTGCACCTGCTTCTTACCACCGAGATTTTAAGTTGTTTCAAAATATTTCTATGAATCGATATAAACGAACAATTTGGATTGATGATATTGATCTAACAGATACTAGTCTGCAGCAATATGTTGATTTTAATTTAGGCCTGTTCCCGTTTGTAGGTGCTGTCTTAAACAGCAGGAAAATACGACGATTGACTAGAGTAGTGGAAGCTGTCACCAATGAAACTGCTGTAGCACTTGGTAACATTACCGAGGAACTACAAATTGCTAGAATTGTAACTCTTCAGAACCGCATGGTTCTGGATGTTATGTTAGCCAACAGAGGAGGAGCATGTAAAGTCATCGGAAGTAGTTGTTGTGTGTATATACCTGATAATTCGCCTTCTGTTTATGAAGCAATTCTTAAACTGCATAAAATAGCTTCTGATATTCATGAGAAGAATGGTACCTGGACATTTGCGGGATGGTTTTGGGATCTGATCTCTGCTTGGGGTTGGAAACTATTGACTATCCTGTGTGTTGCAATTGCATTGATTTTCACCTGTTGCATATGTATACACTGTGGTCCAATGCTATGTTCTATGTGCATAACTGTTTGCATCCCGTCCAAACGAAATGCCGTAAAAGCGCAACAGTTAATGGACAAGGAAGTAACCAATATAATGTGCATAGATATACGAGATGAATGCACAGATTAGAAGAGCATATGTCTTTAGCTAACGCTAAAAGGGTCATCTGTTGTATTTTAACGTCGATTGAGTTTAGCGTTAGCAAAAGACATTGAGTTTTAGCCATTATCTTGACGTTTGGCGGCATCCATTTTGAATCTATGGCAGCCATTTTGTCTGCCACACGCTGCCTCGTGTCGACCATGTGCGTT
Organism: Lissotriton vulgaris; assembly: GCF_964263255.1. Lineage (NCBI taxonomy): Eukaryota > Metazoa > Chordata > Amphibia > Caudata > Salamandridae > Lissotriton > Lissotriton vulgaris. Next base: position 326,670,777 of record NC_141686.1, read on the forward strand.
GTCCTATCTTTTTGCTCATGGCTTTTGAATCTGCCCAGCAACAGTCTAATAATAGCATCTCTGTGTCTTGCCGCTGACCGTTAGGGTCCACATCTTCCAATGGTTAGCCCTAGATTGGAATGTGTTAGCCGAGACCCCACGACTGTTAACTCCTCCCACTGATCGATTTTGCTTCTCGATATTACCTTGTATGGACATAAAATGTGCTTTTGTGCTTTGTACCACCTTCTCTTGAGCCCCTGTGTGGGTATAAATAAACCATGTGTCCGGTAGCCCTTTGTGCTACTTCTCATAGTGCCGAAGGGTACTGTCTGAACTTTAGCACCACTTCATGAATTTTAATAAATTCTATGTTTTGCAATTCCAGTTTCCGTGCCAACTTTTTCCTTTGGGTCTGAGGACTTCGTGCGCAGAAGGGCGAACCCCTTGCACAAGCGGGCCAGGCTGAGGCCTGCACGACATGTAGGGATACTGCATGAGTGCATGCACGGTGGAGTGGAGGGATACTGCAAGTGCGCATTCACATAATTTGCAAGCTTGGCAGTTTGTCACTGCTAAATAATGGACAAGAACTCAGATAAACCAATTCATGTCTCCGCTTCAGCGTTATCTGTTTCGTCCCGCGCTCCTGATCCTTCATCTTCTTGCAAGCGTCGCAGAGATGGAAGAGAGAATGAAGTGAAAAAAACATCAAATATTTGTTCTTGAGATGCCAGCTGCTATTAAGGGGGTTGTTGATGGCAATTCTAAAAAGGGCTTGTTAGACCTGGCACCATTGGTGTTGGTCTCCCTTCCATTTTTGCTGTTGCCTCATGTATTTTTGCTGTGTTAGATGCTTTGAGCACTGTGCCACTGCTATCCTGTGCCACAGTGCAAGTGCTCCCTATTGTAATTTGATGTATTGATCAGTGGTTCCATGTTTGGCTATTTTGGTTTACTTGTCAGACCCTAGTCTAGTGCACTGAGTGTGCCAGGGCGAGTAATCCAAATGCTGCTGGTGGGCCTGCAGCACTGGTTGTGCCACCCACAGAAGCGGCCTAGTAAAATGAGTCTAAGGTCTGCCATTGTAGAGCCTGTGTGCAGTCTGGTACTGTCATGCTGACTGGGCAAGTGCACCCACTTCCCAGTCCCTAAACCTTCCCATTTCTTCATATTAGTCACTTCTATGGTAGGCCCAAGGGCAGGGTGCATTGTAAGTATAAGGTAGGACAAGCCCTGGTGTGTGTGGCATGTCCTAATAGTGAATTACAGCCATTTTCGTTTTTCACTATTGCAAGGCTACCTGTTCTCCGTAGGCCAGAATGGGCTGTTCAAATTGTTACATCTAATAATCCTAACAGGCTCATAGAACATGGTAGAAATTCGAGTTTAGTATGCCTGAACTCAGAATATTAAAATACATCTTTTAGTAAAGTTTATTTTAATATTCTGTGTCTGCAAATACCACTTTTAGAAAGTAGGCATTTGCTTGTCTAACCATTCAAACCTGCCTCTGCTATGTCTGGTCTTGTGAGTGACAGGGCTTGGGAATTCCAGGAGACAGGCAGAGTCACCCAGTAGTAAATAGAGAGATCTCCATCTAGATGGGAGGGAGGAGTTCAACTGAACCTTGAATAGGTCTGTGCCTGCCTTCCACAATGCTGGCTCCACCCCCTAGGGAGCGGCTGATGTCTCTGCCCTGCACATTGAAAGAAGAGAAGGAGTCCTGTAAACAGAGTGCTCCAGGACTGAACTTGACTTCCACAATGCTGGCTTCACCTCCTTTAGGGCGTCTGATGTGCATGCCCTGCACTGTGAAAGGAAAGGAGAAGTCTGGTAAACAGAGTGCTTCAGAACTGGTTTGGACTAGTGAAGGACTGGGTTATTCTAAGACCCAGCGGTGCCAGGGGACAACACCTGAAACCTTCGTGGGTTACCTGTTCTGGCGTACAAATCACAGAGACACGGGACACTTCCTTCGGCGTCAAAGATCAAGGTTTATTTACTGCAGGGAATACAGAGATCGCAAGAAGTACACCGTGTGTATGTTCTAGGAGACTGCTTCAAATTGCAACAGTGGATCGCTCCTTTTATACATATTTTAGTCATAGCACAACATGGCGAACAAAAGGTTACAACTCAGTTCCCACAGTAAACTTCAAAAGGGTCGCTTTCATGTATTCAAAAGCCCAGAACATAGTTACAGTAGCATCGCCGGTTCCCAACTGTAAAAGTACGGTATCCCAACATTAAGTACATTCCATTCCAGCAGGAAACAAGTTAGAGAGAAGAGACAGAAACAGGTGCAAGGAAGACAAAGATAGACAACAGATTGAAAAAGAGTGTAGGGGGCGATATCGGAAACACGATTGCAGGATCAAAGGATTCGTGCCTAATGCATGCACGACTGAAACAATAGACCGGCACGGCAAGATGAGCCTCAAGCGGGGCCATCTGCCTTTGCAGTGTCATCCCCCTCGTCATAAAGACACCCTCAAAGGAACACGTCTCTTCCGCAAGAGTTTGGGAATCCCAGGGTCACGAAGCGGACAGTGTCCGTTCGCTGGCTACTTGAGGGCAAGAGACAAAATGGATGCCGTATCTAAAATGGAACCCGTGGGGTCAGATGGAGAAACCCACTAATAAAACGAACGGTTCAGGCCAGCGAAGCGAAAACGCGTACACCCACTAAACTCGTCATTTGCGGTTCATAGATACCAAACTCGTCCATATTCGAACGAGTCGAGAACACCATTATGATTGTCACGGATCCTCAGACGCTCCTTTTGCCCTCATGTAGGCAAGCACTAGTCGATATCAGAATCGATCTCGATATTCATCAGATCATTCAGATGTTGCTGCAACATTATTCTATCCATCAATGCTTCCTTGGTAACAGATGGCCGTCTTATACACGTCGTAGCACAGAGGCCACATAAGGCAGGACCACACTGTACACAAAGACAACACGTGAACAGAAATGCTACAACAACCCCGATGATCATCAGAATCTTCCAACCCCACGTCGACATTAGGCCCCAAAACCATCCTAGTAGCGTCCAATCACCTACGTCCACGTGTATGGACTCGGAGATCTTATGCAACTTCGAGATGGCTTGATAGACAGTTGGAACGTTATCGGGGATGAAAATGCAGCAACTCGAATGGATCACCTTACACACACCACCTCTATCTGCAAGAACAACGTCTAAAACCATACGGTTTTGCAACGTCATAAGCCTATCCGCCTGAAGCTCTGCTGTCAGATTACCAAGAGCACTTGCAGTTATATTAGCAGTTGATTCAACCACACGAGTCAACTGTCTCAGGCTCCTACTATTGATCATAGGTCCCCAAAACGGCAGGAAACCCTTAAAGAAGTCTCCTGCTTTTTGACCGGCAGTGTCTTCTTCTCTAATAACGCCTCTCACAACTCTAGTCTTGTGATAGTCCGAAGCGACTGTGAAAGTTGGTGGCAACAGATTCGCAATATAACAGGTGCCCGAGAAATCACGGGGCAACCATGTATATGCGCGATCGTAACATACAAAGTATGTACCCTTGGCAGTCAAGAAAACAGGGGAAGAGAGCATTGGCAAAACATACGTTTCAGTGCAAGCACTCCTCCCGAGTTGAGCTCGCGGACTTCGGCCAATACCTTTTGAGGCAGAAATTGCCGAGATGGGGTACGATCCAGATCGGAGACGAGCTTTTAAGCTGTCTATCACCCACTGATATACTATACTCAACCTCACTCAGATCCTTGTATGCTCGCACCTCTTCCTCTGGGATAAGCGATGCATCAACAATATCTCTATCTAAGTCAGCAATCGCTCTTGCCAAAGGCTTGTGGTACGGGCCAGGACCAGAATCTGGAGAGCGTGGCTCTCGATGGGGGTAGGAATCTAGTGCGCTACGAAACATAGTTTGGAATGCTCGGGCTAAACCCTGGGAGCTATAAGGAAGAACCAAATACGGAATACCCCTATCCATGGTATGTGGCATTAACCCACACACCCAACAGTTAGTAGTGTTCATCACCAACTGATGCTGATGAAGAAGCTGAACAAAGGAGTTGTTCATGAATTTCGCACGTCTAACCTGTTCGTGTTGGGGCAGAGGATGAAAGGAATGTGGAGAAACAGTGGGAATAGATTTCAGTTCAGAGGAAGAAGTAGGTGAAACAGAAGGCAATAATGACTGTATTCCGAAATACACTCCACCCACCAATAACATGGAACAGTCAAAAACAGCAGGAATACCTGAAACAGAAAGCATTTTGTTCGTACAACCCTATGGAATTTTGATCTTTGAGCTGACATCCTCTCTACTTCCGACAACTTTGAGAATTCCATCCTCTAAAAACCGTCCGCAACGTTCTTGACGCACTTCGTTCTGAGTAGCGATTATCAATTCCCAGGAGTTCCCAGGAATCGATAAAAGTAACCGACCTAGTGTCAGGAACCTGCTAAACAGAAGGAAGTACCCGCACGGCCCTACGGTCAACCCGGATGTAAGGTTTTCTTTAATCAAAACATTCAATTTTAATGCAAATCTCCTAGCTGTGGAAAAACATACGTAGAAAAAGATTCAAGAGTTAATAGAGGATGCAATTGTTCATAATGTTCATGGCAACAGTAAGGGGGTAATATGAATTCAAAAAGGGAAAAACGCAAAGGGATTTCCTTTATTAGTCTTTGTTATGAGAACAAAGAAAATATCTGCTTCTTCCAGGACGAGTCTGTTCTTCGAATAATTGTTCAGATTGTGAAACAGCGTCCAATCAACCAGAAGGCAGTTCAAGCCTCGAGTTCTCCAATGCTGATGGTTTAACAGATGTATCTGGCTGCAATGAGGTGTCTCCTACAGGTTGAGCATCACCAAACGGCACAAATTTTGTTGGGGTCTCTGTTTCCGTTGCGGCAATCCCGGTCCTCACCCAAGAATCTGCTGGCAAAGGGATAGGAACTTTTTTGGTGTGGGTGGCATGCACCCAATTTTTCCTGCTTCCAAATGAACTGCAGTCCTTGTGGCCAGCAAGACTTGGAATGAACCTACAAATCTCGGCTCCAAATTGCGCTTTCTGCCAAAGTTGCGGGTGACGACCCAGTCACCCGGTTGGAGCCGATGTCCAGGACCCTCAGTCTGTGCCGGTAGAGCTTCAAAAACCTGTTGATGAATTAACCTCAGTTTAGCAGTCAGATCATAAAGATAATCAATTAACATTGGATACTCAAGACTATCAAAGGCCTTAGGCCTCGGAACTCCCCAAATGTTCGCAGGGCGGCCGAACACAATCTCATATGGGCTGAGCCTTACTCGAGAGTGCACAGTCGCCCTGGTCGACAAGAGAGCCAGAGGCAAGGCATCAGGCCACGACAGACCAGTCGTAGCTTGAATCTTAGCAAGTTTCAGTTTCAGAGTACCATTGTACCCTTCAACTAAACCCGCTGACTGGGGATGATTGGCGCTATGGAATTTTTGCCTAATTCCAAGGCCTTTACACACACTCTTCATCATACTCCCCACAAACTCACTCCCGTTATCTGACCATACAATCCGTGGCATTCCATACCAAGGAAAGTATTCCTTAAGTAGGACTTTCGCTGTTGACAGTGCAGTATTATCTTTAAGGGAATAGGCCTCAATCCATCTGGAGAACGCGCAAACCACAACTAAAACGTACTTCAGGTTATTGCATCTCTCCATGTGGATGAAGTCCAGTTGGATAACCTCAAAGGGACATGTAGGAGGAGCAAAATGGCCAGGTGGAGTGGGAGTGCCTTTGCCAGGATTGTACATCATACTTACCATACAATTCTTAACCACTCTCTCAGCACACTTGGCAATACCATCATTTTTCCATACAGGGGACAGCAACTTACATATACCTTTCGTGCTAATATGTGACAAGCCGTGAGCCATAGTCACAGCGGCCAGCACATATGCATCTGGTAACATCCACCTCTGACATTCCGTCAAATTAATCCAACATCCGTGCGCATCTAGCTTTCCCGTGCTTTCTTTCCACTTAGTCTTTTCAGTTTCTGTGGCCTCATTCTGAATCGCTTTCACGCTCTCAACAGTATCCTCACACATACCAGAATCTGCCGGCCACCTTACTGAACTCGTAACGTACGTTCGGGTTGCAAGATTTTTAGCTGTCTCTTTAGCAATCTCATCCGCAAACGCGTTACCACGACCAACATCATCCGTAACCTTTCGGTGCGCGCTGCATATAATAATTGCCACCTGCTTAGGCAATGTAAGTGCATCTAAAAGATCGTTCACGAGTTGTCCGTGTTGGATCTTCGTGCCATGCGATGTCATAAATCCTCTTTCTCTTCCACAGACGACCAAAGCTATGTGCAACGCCAAACGCATACTGACTATCCGTAAACACATTCACTCGCTTTCCCTTAGACAAAACACACGCTCTCGTCAACGCAATCAACTCTGCCGCCTGCGCGGAATTCTGACTCAATCTCGCAGTTTCCACAACCGTACTCAATGTCACGAGACAGCATACGCAGTCGTCACATCACCATTCGGCAACTTGAAACACGAACCATCAACATACAAAGTACCATCGGGATCTGCCAATGGAGTGCTTTTTAGGTCAACACGACCCTTCGTTTCTTCGTCACTTCGTAAATAGCAATCATGTGGTGGTACATCATCTGATTCCATATTAGTTGGCAACAACGTCGCCGGGTTCAGTACATTACAGCGCTTTATTTGTATATGACTTGCCAAAAGCGTCAACTCGTAACCGGACAACCTTGCGCTCGTCAAGCGTTGAGTTTTTGTACGATTTAAGAGAGTGTCAACTGCATGCGGAACCATCACCGTAAGCATATTATCCATGACCAATCCTGCAGATTGCCGGATGGACACCGCAGCTGCCGCTGTCGCTCTTAGACAACTCGGCAATGCTCTAGCTACTGGGTCCAAGGTCGAGGAAAAATATGCACATGGACGCTGCTTACCACCAAATTATTGCGTCAAGACACTCAACGCACAACCCTCTCTCTCGTGAACGTATAGTGTAAACGGCTTACTGTAGTCAGGAGTGCCTAACACAGGAGCCGAACACAACGCATCACGCAATTCAGAAAAACTTTTCTGACACTCTTCAGTCCATGGCAAAGGAGTCGGAACATCCTTGCACGTGAGGGCTACCAATGGCTTCGCTAGCAATTAAAAATTTGGAATCCATTGCCTGCAGTATGACGTGATACCTAGAAAGGCACGCACATCTCTCTGAGTTGTTGGCACAGTCATTTGAGCGATCGCTGCAATTCTCTCTGGGGTCAACCTTCTTCCCTCCTTTGACAATAAGTGACCTAGATAGGTTACTTCTTGACAACAATATTGCAGCTTAGAAGGTGACACCTTGTGATGTAAGTCACAGAGATGCTGTAACAGCGATACTGTAGCAGTTTTGCAGATCTCTTTAGTGTCAGCAGCCACTAATAAGTCATCAACGTACTAAATCAAGGCCGCACCAGCCGGTAACACAAACGCATCAAGTTGACTCTTTAGGGCTTGGCTGTAGATCGAAGGGCTCTCGCAGTAGCCCTGGGGAGCGCGTTTAAACCTAAAGCTGCGACCACCTAATGAGAAGCCGAATAGATCTCTGCTTTCCTCAGCAATCGGAATGCTAAAGAAAGCATTCTTCAGATCGATCACTGAGAACCAAGAGGCAGAGGCTGGAATCAGAGTCAGTAAAACCGTAATGTCAGGCACCACAGGAAATTGTGGAATCACAATTTTATTTACCTCCCTTAAATCAATAACAAAACGGTACACAGGAGGCTTAGATGGATCAGTTTGTTTCAAAATAGGTAACACAGGACTATTACACACTTTTCCCCGAGTTTCCTCGATGACATCCTTCTTGATCAAGTCATAGATGATCGCTAACAGCGCTCGTTCACCATCGAGAGAGATACGATACTGGGGAATGCGTGGTAATCGCACATTTGATTTCAATTGGACAACATAAGGCGATATGTCCAGCAGGCCCACATCATTGGGACCCGTTGCCCACAAAGACTCAGGAAGAGAACTCAATTCCGGTGGGAGCTTATCAGTTGACAAGTACATAGGAGAGATCACTCTCTGACCCAAAGTAAGCTCCACTCCCGCAGGAGAACAATACAGAGTCGCATATAACCGCTTTAACAATCCAGACCCAAAAGATTCTCACCACAACCAGTAGTCAAAATCAAGGGAGCTTCTAGCTCACGAGGCCCAATTGTAAGGGGCAAAGGGCTAGAAACTGGATTGCTAACGGGGGCACCAGAGAATCCAACTAAGTATGGGCAAAGTTTGCGAATCTCGCGTTCGCGAATTTTGCGGATTTGCGAACTCGCAATCCGCAAAATCCGCGAATTCTTGCGAATTTACGGATTTTTTTTGTGTTCGCAAGGATTTCTGCCAGTTCGCGAGGGTTTCGTACCAGTTCGCAATTGCGAACTTACATTTCGGCGCGCAACGGTCGCGAATTATGTTGTTTCTACGTCTGGTTCATCATCACAGGTTCCCAGCACCCTCTGTTTCACCACTGCAACCCTCTGTTACATCAATGCCACCCTCTGGTTCATCATTACTGTAGATTATGGGGGGAAAAGCAAGCACACCAGCCCTGCTTCAACTGAGATGAATTAATTTGGGGTTAGTTTATTAATGTGTCACTGTTTTAAAATTCCAGTCTGGCACCTGCTTCCTTATCTGTAATTTTGCTTTCTGTTGCAGTGCATTTTTTTCCCCCAGGACCTTTGTGGCCTACTTGTAGCTATTCTATGAGCCTGCTGTGAGGGTCAGAGCAGGGTCATACAATTGTTGCAACTAGCAACTGAATTCTGGAGGGGCCCCAGTCAGGAAGCACTACCTGGAATTGTTACTAATGATGAGTTTGAACTCTTGCCCCTGCCGAGTGCTTTCAGTTTTGAAAAACTCGTTTTTCTGCAATTTCGTGGGGTTCGCGGGGCGCGAACACGCGCGAGATCGGATTCGGAAGCCGCAAATTCGTGCGAATATGCAATTTGTTTTTTTTGCGGCGTGTTAGTTGGCAAGGTGTTGTGCGTTTTTGCGAGCCGCTCGTAGCGCAAGGCGCGAAGTTACCCTCGCGGTCGTTCAAGGGCGCAGCCATCTTGTTTGCCTGACGTATTTCCGTTTCCGGGCGCGAAGTGTAATCTCGCAAAGTCCGCGGCTTGCCAGTAAAGTTTCGCGCGTGTTCGCAAGGAAAATCTCGCGCGAACTTACCCGCGCGGTCGTGAACGGGCGTGGCCATCTTTTTTCTCATTCATTGCTATGGTTCGGGGCATGGTCTTTGTATCCTCTGTCAATCTCTGCCATCCTTTGCTTGTTTGAAGTTTTTTTTGATCTATTTTACTTATTATCTATCCCTCTATTTTTCTAGCCCTATATTTTTGTGTTTACTGCTACTTTTGGTTAATTTTAAACTAATTTTGTAAACTCTTCTCTTTTCTTCTCTTCCCTATTCTATTTTCTTTATTCCTTTCCGCCCAGACCATGGTGAAGGGAGCCGGGAAGCATCCCGAGAAGGGGAAGGGTCCCGCACCCCGTGTCCGGCTCCCGTGCGGGCGTTTGAGGGGGGAGCTAGTGATGCCACGGGAGATCTTTACCCCGGAGGAGGTGGCCCAACTCGTTTTTTATGTTCAGCGCCGCCTCCCCAGGACCATCATGGGAGGCGGCAAGATCAGTGCCGGGTACGGGGCCCGGGAGCGCCGGAAGCGGTGGGAGAAGGTGTGCCAGGCCATTTACCACCACTCTCGGGTCTGGCGCACCTACAACCAGGCCACCCACCGCTGGACGGATGTCCTGACCCGTGAGCGAGATCTGCTCGACCTCCTTGGCCTTGAGATCCCCGGGCTTGGTGAGTAGTAGTAGCTATGTCTTTACTACTATGTTTTCTCCTGCTGTGTTATTATATTGCAAATTTTTGTTTTTTACCAAGAGCAATAATGCTGCTCATTACATTGTAGGTACATTTTATTTCAAAATCTTCTGTGCATTTCAGGTACACTGCTCTCCTTCTTCTCAGTAGTGTTGCTACTATGCTTATTTGTTTTAGATTGTGTGTTCATTTCATTGGCCTGTGAAATTATGTATGAGTGTAGTTGAAAGAACTGCGTAATGCTACACACTAAGGTTCAGATTTTTAATTACCGGCGCATCCCTGCAAAGTTGCAGAGATGCGCCAGTAATTGTGCGTCACGCCACCATCACCCATGGTGCGCCGTATTTACAATGCGGCGCGCCATAGGCCCAAAACGTCACCAAAGCGTTACGCATCTGTGCCGTAAAGGCGGCGCATTGCTGGAGTTGCGTCGCAACGATGGTGCAGCTCCATCAATGCTCTGGGGTGCCCTATCTCCCCAATGCTGCATCAAGCCATACGTCTGCTTCAAGCAGGCGCAGGGTTTGAGTCACGCATCATTGTCCTCAAAGTGACTGATTGAAATCTTGTAGATTTCCCTCAGCCACTTTTAGGATGCGTTCCTGCGCAGGAACGCCCTCCCTTGTGCCGGAACGCCCCCTATTGGCGCAGGGCTTTACAACGTGATGCATCTCCCATATGCGTCACGTTGTTAATATACGCCGCACCATTGCCCTCTTTTGTGCTGTCGCTGCGTCACAAGAGTCACACAACAATGGAGCAAAAGAGCCGCAAGGGCCTTCTAAATCAGCCCCTACAGACTCAAGTCCAGTCCTTCCTTTGTACACATGGCGATAAGAAGAAATAGTGGTGGTGGATTAATAGTTTGAGTATTTTAATGACTGGTTAATGTAGTAGGAAACTTTAGTGTTGTCGCTGATCTTCAATCACGATGGACTTTGCGTGCTGCGGACTGCTGCCTGCCAATCCTAGGCAAACCTTTTTAGTACTTTGTTTAGTGAGTTACATAGGGTAGTTTCCAATTCGACGGTCCGCAATCAAGCAATACTAAAGTAATGACGTAGTCGACCACATGAGATTGGTCAATAATATATCCCGTGGAGTCGTTCCCTATTTGCTATTTCGCAAAAATATTTTGTTACTTTGTTAGTTCTTTTGAAATGTTTGATTTGGTTGAGAAATATCATCCATGTTTTCAGTTTTTCTTTCTTTCATGTTGTACATCAGCTTCCCCCAGGGGCAAGAGGAGGACACAGGAGGAGGAGGAGGAGGGTGCTGTTGACGATGCAGGCCAGGACCGGGCAGTCGAGGGCTCCTTTGCTGGCCCCAGTAAGTTTTAATTTTAATATAGAGTACTTATTTTTTCCTAGCGTTCCTCAATCAATTTTTTCTAAATCGTCTTTGATCTTCTTGTAGACAGGATCTAAATTCTTATCCTGCCTCGACTATGACTCCGTGTGGTATTACTAGATTATTCTTATTAGTCTGTCTGTGTAGCTAACTAAGATTGCACATTTGGCATTTCCATTGGACTCCCATTCTAGTCAGCAATAGCTCTTTGCACTGAGTGCAGTCCTCTGGGATTGTCCATAATGTCTTTTCAAGTATTCTAAATGTTTATGCTTTGACCATTGCCAACAATAAAAAGGTGAATGACCACCACCAAGAAAGAACAAGATACTACTTTACTTTTGGTTTGGATAGGAGGACAATCCATTCTACTACTGTTGCAGGGACAAATCTGCACAAACAGAACTATGGACACTAAATAATGCATCGCTTAGCTTATCAATTATAATAGGTGCTGTAACTGTTAGACTTTCCACATACCTCAGTGATAACAGACTTTGTAGTTGAACCCCCAATCTCCTTACTGACTAGATAGTGTGGCAGAGTCATTTAGCTCCCAAAGTCACCGATGGCAGAGGCACGGACTCATGCTTGCAAAAATTCGAAAACCTTTAGCTCATCCACTCTAGTCTGGAGGACCAAAAACCACAGAGTCTATTTAAGTTTAATAGCTTTATTAAAAGTAAACACATTTATTAAATTCAAGTTTGTCATAAAAGTGAACGTGTAACTGAAAATGGAAAAGTGCTTAGTGCTGATGATTAATTGGACACATTTCTTGTGGTCGAGCCGAGCTCTTACCTGGTTTGAACTTGATCATGCTCGTGTTCTTAGAAGTCAAGGTTCTGTCTGTTAGGAGAAAAAGTGGTGCGTGTTAAAAAGTAAAAAGCAAACATTCATCAGTTGTGCCAAAAAGTGCAGCAAGACAACAGCCTTCCCTGGAAAAAGGGCCATTTTTACTCTAGAGTACACAGTCATAAATTATTAAATTGTACACTGTTTTTTTCACATTTCTTTCTTCCTCCTAGACCAAATATTATATAGTAGTGAGTGGTGTATTCTAACATTATTAAATGTACTTTGTAGGTGGAACATCTGGAGACGGGGCCAGCGCGGAGGTGGTGGTGGCATTGGACGAGGAGGACAACTCTGGGGAGGAGGCGGTGCAAGTGCCGGACAAGGACATGCCTGTGAGGGTTCACACGGTGGTGGCGGGCAGAGGTAAGCTATACATTCCTTAGTCATTGAGATTGAAGACTGCAGAGTATGCTTTCTGCACGGGTGTATTATAAAAAAAACAGGTAGTAGCCTCCTCTAAATGTACTTCGACTTAGCTGTGAAGTTTTTGGCGAGAAGAATCCCAATCAGATCTGAGGAGAACTTGATGGATGGGATGAACGAAAAGCGAAAGAAGGGTGTAAGTAAGTGTGGAAGCACGAGAAATGTAATGATGACTGGCAAAGAAGAATGATATGTGTTTGCTTGGTCCCCGAGGTGGCTGGGAAGGTAAGAAAATGGTATGGTGCATGGCTGGGTGAATGATGAAGCAAGGATGGGTGGAAGGAGAACAGCCTGGGTGGGTGAGACAGAAACTGTATGTGTGCAATATACTTTGAATGGATGGATGCCTGGATCATTCATGGTACTATCTGACTCTTAGATAGCATATGTGTATCTAGAGAGAGTAGACGGTCACTGGATGAACTAAGTGTTACTTTGAAGAGCATGTAACACCGCACCCGCACGTCCGTTCCAGTGTAGGAAAGGCAAGGAAAAGAAGTTGTAACGTTGTCCAAATACTACCATGAATAGTAGCAGTAGTTTGTATTGCAACTGCAAGCACAGCATATATCCGGTTATTACGGTGGACACTCCCTACCTCCCTTTAGTTTAGTAGTAGTACGTCATTCATGTGTGGGGGTATCACTGTTCACTCAATAATAAGCAAAGCACCTAAAGTCATCCCATATGTCATCAAATACATCCCATGTGAAGTGATAGATAATCAGATAATTTAGCTTCTTCATTTTCCTTTTCTAATACTCATTTGCACTGTAGGGTGAAAGCTAAATTAATTAAGCAGTAGCCCTTTTAACAGAGTATTCTCAGTGCCACCCGTAATAGAAAAGTAAGAGCTTCACCACCTGCATGTACTGGACCGGTACAGTAACGCAAGTCTCGGGTGCAAGTTCACTGCGCTGGCATTATGCCGGCTTGCATAAGATAACGTACCAATTTTCCTAAACAAGAGAGAAGAAGAAGAATAAGAGTGGTGCACTGTCATAGTCGACTGTAATGGAAGTCCATAGTGCTCGTAGAATTTGTTCCTGAAACTCCCACTAATGTTAGAGCAAGGATGAAGAAGTCGGAGGTTACATAGATACTGTCCTCAATAGTTATGTACTGTGCTTTCAATTTGCTACTTGTACTGTGACAACTTTCTGCTCAATCATTTTGTGTTAATCTTAAGGAGCATTGGTTACAGACTATGTCTTTCTTTTTTCATGTAGTTGCTCCTTCCAAATCCAAGACACCATCAAGGAGGAAGGAGCTGGCTCGAATGGCCCGGCAACGGAGGCTGGATGCCACTGTCGCTGAATATCGGCGGCTGGTGGCCCTGGAGGAGGAGGAGACGCAGTCTGGTACAACAACAACGTCCACTGGGACAGCTGCATCCTCCTCCGTGCGGGCTGCCAGCCAGCGCAGTGCTCCAGCGGTACGGAGCCGGGCTACCAAAGCCAAATGCCACCGCCCAGCAGCAAAGAAAGCAGCTGCCCCTCACAGGATTTGCAAGGCACACCGGCGCCGCTTATCCCTCAGACTGTCCTACCTGGAGCAGGAGGTCCATAACTATAAGAACGTGGTGGAGGGCCTCCGCTTTGAACTTGCCACCCTCCGCAAGGAGCATGATGCCCTGGCTGCTAATTCCAACAGCACCCTGCCATAGTGTCCCTTGCCCCTTTTTTAGAGACTTTTGGGGGGTGGGAATTGGGAGTTGGGATTTTTGGGGACTTTTGAAGGACAATCGTTGGGGTTAGGGAGGGTCTTGCGGGAGATTCTTTTGTTAGGGCTATAAAAATATACTTTTTGAAACTTTATCTGACCATACCTGTTTTTTACTGCTTTTGAGTCTGGTGGGTGGGGGTTTAACAGTAAGTTTGTTTTCCTGAATAGTCCTAGGACTTTAGTAGTACTACCGTCAATCCAATCTCTCGTCTCTCCTAATACTCCATTATACTACCTCCAACCAAACGCCTATCTTACCTGTAATTTCTGTTTGCAAGTAGGGTTAGGCCCAGGGCTGGCTCCACGGGAAACAACAAATAAGGTTGGCAATCCTGGGCGGATAAAATTTCCTCATAGCGGTGGTACTAGTGGTGTGACACAGTGGCAGTTGCATGCCTATGAAAAAAAAGAAAATGAAATCTGTTTTGTCCTCCTGAGCAATACAACGGTACAATAGAGAATATAGCAGGTGACAGAAGTACACTAGAACCGTGCCACATTGTAGCCTAACAAATGTTAAAGTATAACTAATTCGGTTGAAGTTCTTTGACATTAGCCATGGGTCTTTGTCAAGCAGAGTAAGAATATATCCTCGGATTTCTTCACCAGCCTGTTGCTATCACCTTATCCTCCCCAGCAAGTGTGTGGATTTATTGCTGTAATTTAGTCACACATCAATCAAAACCACACAGCCCGGGGGAAGAGGGTTAGGGTTTGAAAAATGGATGGGTACGGGGGTTTATGGGAAAGGTTTTGAGAGACAAGAAAAAATAGCACAGCATGGACAAACAATTGTGAACATAAACAAATCTTTGGGTACAAACCTATTCATCAATCTTTGAAAGTGCATACACTACTGCATGTATGTCAGTGAAAAGTAAGTAGTACTTTCGACAACTGTGGAAGAAAGAATGCGACAGTACAGGGCGTGTGTGGAAATACAGATACCTGAGAGCCTTGCTGGTCACTATAAATCCATTCACAACACTCAATGGGGTTGGTCTGGAAGGTATAGTAGATAGAAATGGAGAAATTGCTCTTTTTCTAGGTGTCCCCTCACTCACCAGGGTTGCCCCTTGGTGACATGCTTCATCATTGGGGCCATCCCAGTCCTCTACGGGCTGGGGCGTGCTGCGACTTGCGAATTACGTAGGAGCACTTACAAATGACTATGTGTGGTGCAGATGTGATAGTGGAGTGGACTAAGTGATGTGTTAAGGGATCAATTTAGAAGCAGAGAGAGATCCAAGAAATGCAGTCACAGTCAGAGAAAAAGGCAAGGGATACTGTATCTGTATGTTGTTGTAGTTGTCCTGTTGAAAGTGGTAAGTAAGCTGCCTGCAGAAAAAAAATCCTCTTATTAGCGGCACTCCTCCATTGCAGCCGACGCTTCGTCCATCGATGTTGGTCACCAGAAGACACCCTGTAAAAAAAGCACAGCATGGACAAAAAATTGAACATAAACAAATCTTTGGGTACAAACCTATCCATCAATCTTTGAAAGTGCATGCACTACTGCATGCATGTCAGTGAAAAGTAAGTAGTACTTTCGACAACTGTGGAAGAAAGAATGCGACAGTACAGGGCGTGTGTGGAAATATTGATAACTATATTCAACATAAGGTCTCTGTAGCCAGATACCTGAGAGCCTTGCTGGTCACTCTAAATCCATTCACAACACTCAATGGGGTTGGTCTGGAAGGTATAGTAGATAGAAAAGGAGAAATTGCTTTTTTTAGGTGTCCCCTCACTCACCAGGGTTGCCCCTTGGTGACATGCTTCATCATTGGGGCCATCCCAGTCCTCTACGGGCTGGGGCGTGCTGCGACTTGCGAATTACGTAGGAGCACTTACAAATGACTATGTGTGGTGCAGATGTGATAGTGGAGTGGACTAAGTGATGTGTTAAGGGATCAATTTAGAAGCAGAGAGAGATCCAAGAAATGCAGTCACAGTCAGAGAAAAACACTAAGGATACTGTATCTGTATGTTGTTGTAGTTGTCCTGTTGAATTTGGTAAGTAAGTTGCATTCAGAAAAAAATTCCTCTCATTAGCGGCACTCCTCCATTGCAGCTGACGCTTCGTCCATCAATGTTGGTGACCAGAAGACACCCTGTCCACTGCCTGCCTGATGCTGAATTGTGGGTCGCTAATGTGAAGCCTGACTCCATCCTTTTTTCCCCATTGCACAGACTGAAACCCGGCCTGTAATTATTCAACGAAAAACAGGAAGTGATATAATATTACAACACCACTGATAAATAAATATAAGGTATGTAGGCTGTGGAGTGCAAAAAGTCACACTTTGATTTTCCTAGTAGACAGTACAATATTTTTGAAAGTGCGTACTCTGTCTGAGTCACCTTTTGAAGGATAAATAAGTAGGGGCAAATTAATGTAGCGGATCTTTCCCCTCAAGCTAGGTGTACTGTAAACTGTGTTTTAGAACAAAATTAGATCTTCCCAGCAGTGCTCCCACGGTCCCAGACCCTTACTAAAGCCAGTCGCAAAAATGTAGAAGACTCCCAATCAAATCTCAAAAAACGAGGCCTAGCAGAAAACTGGTGACAAAACGTACTTTGAAAGTAAAAGTAGGCCCAAGTACCCCCTTACCCACCGTGGATTGCATTCCAACCACTTGCAAGCAACCAAGCAAAAGTATCCATAGCCAGCATCGCTCCAAGACTCGAAAACCCCCCCACCCAAACACATGCAATAGAAATACTGCTAACCCTAACGAACCCTAAGTTAAGAATAGTGGCAAAGGCTTTCTTTAACTATGCCAAAACCCCCCTTTCCCACCATGGATTTTCTTCAAATGACTTGCAACCAAAATTACACATTCTCACGAGTGCTCTAAGACCCCAGAACTCAGTTGCAAAAATCTAGAACACCCCGAAACACATGCAATCCTGCTGCTAAGGGCTAACCCTAACGAACCCTAAGTTACAAAAAGTGCCAAAAGGCTTTTCCACGAGGATTTTGTCCCAACCACTTCTACCCGGTATTAGACCTTCCCAGGAATGCCCCAAGACCCGCCAACCCACCCGCCAAGAAGCATAACACCCCCAAACAGGCCAAAAGCAAAATCTCATACTTGCAATATTTCTCGGCCTTCGGTCCAAACTCGCTGCGTAGCTAGGCCATAAGTCGGGGTTGCCACCACGGATTTCCTGAAAAGCAAATGCAATCAAGATTAGAGTGTCCCAGCAGTGCTCCCAGACCCCGAAACCCACCCACAAACACCAGGAAGCCCCCCAAACAGGCCCCCGAAAACGCTACATTGAGCAAAATGTCAGAAATAGCCCAAAAACAATCGGCCTGGATTTTGTCCCAACCACTTCTACCCGGTATTAGACCTTCCCAGGAATTCCCCAAGACCCGCCAACCCACCCGCCAAGAAGCATAACACCCCCAAACAGGCCAAAAGCAAAATCTCATACTTGCAATATTTCTCGGCCTTCGGTTCAAACGCGCTGCGTAGCTAGGCCATAAGTCGGGGTTGCCACCACGGATTTCCTGAAAAGCAAATGCAATCAAGATTAGAGTGTCCCAGCAGTGCTCCCAGACCCCGAAACCCACCCACAAACACCAGGAAGCCCCCCAAACAGGCCCCCAAAAACGCTACATTGAGCAAAATTTCAGAAATAGCCCCCAAAAAATCGGCCTGGATTTTGTCCCAACCACTTCTACCCGGTATTAGACCTTCCCAGGAATGCCCCAAGACCCGCCAACCCACCTGCCAAGAAGCATAACACCCCCAAACAGCCAAAAGCAAAATCTCATACTTGCAATGTTTCTCGGCCTTCGGTCCAAACGCGCTGCGTAGCTAGGCCATAAGTCGGGGTTGCCACCACGGATTTCCTGAAAAGCAAATGCAATCAAGATTAGAGTGTCCCCAGCAGTGCTCCCAGACCACGAAACTCACCCACAAACAGACGGAACCCCCCCTAAAAGCACCTCAAAGGCAAGCAAGTCATCAAAAACACAAAAAAAAATCCGCCTGGGATTTGGTCCAAACCACTTTTATCCGGTATTACAGCTTCCCAGCAATGGCCCCAGAGCCGTCAACCCAGGAGAAAACGAGTAGAAGACCCCCAAACAGCCAAAGAGCAAAAGTACAAAAATGGGGACTTTGTCAGTTTTTCCCAAATTTCCCAAATCACTCCGCACGCGCTCTGCAGCTAGGCCCTAACTCCCCTCTGCCACCATGGATTTGCTTCAAACCTCTTGCAAAGTAAAGTATATATAGCCAGCAGTGCGCCCAGACCTCGAAACCCACCCACAAACACCAGGAAGCCCCCCAAACAGGCCCCCGAAAACGCTACATTCAGACCCCCCAGGATATAGCGGCATGGAATAGCAAATTTAGCGGCACAAAAATGGAAATTTAGCGGCACAAATATGGAAATTTAGCTGCAATTTTGCGGCATTTTATGTGGCCATTTTTCCTACAACAAACACAGATATCTTAGTTTTTTTAGTTATTTAACAACGTGAAGCTATGTATATTTGGTTTCTTTACAATGTAGACACTTTGGGGCAGATTTACAAGCCCCTTGCGCTGCTTTTTTGCGCTTGGTGCCACTGTACCTGCTGCACTAATGATGGCTATACCTATCGCCCCTTTTATTAGTAAGCACGTTAAATAGTACAGTGTATTTTGAACACAACCTGATATCCCACCGGATGCCCGTTCCATCCATCTACCCACCCACTCTTCATCCATCCATCCTTCCCCTCATCATCCATCCATCCTTCCCCTCATCATCCATCCATCCTTTCACCCACCCCCTCATCATCCATCCATTCCCTCACCATCCATCCATCCATCCACCCTTCCCCTCATCATCCATCCTTTCACCCACCCCCTCATCAAACATCCATCCATCCATCCCCTCATCATCCATCCATCCATCCTTCCCCTCATCATCCATCCTTCCCCTCATCATCCATCCATCCTTTCAACCACCCATCCATCCATCCATCCTTCCCCTCTATCCATCCCCTCATCCATCCATCCTTCCTCTCATCCATCCTTCCCTTCATCCATCCATCCTTCCCCTCATCCATCCTTCCTTTCATCCATCATCCATCCTTCCCCTCATCCATCTTTCCCCTCATCCATCATCCAGCTACCCTTCCACCCATACATCCAGCTATTTAAATTTTCTCTCCATCCTTCCCCTCTCATCAATCCATCCATCCTCTCTCATTATCCATTTATTCAATCTTTCATTCATCCATTCAACCCATATCCTGGAGTACAGAAATGTGCCATTGCTTGTTTGCCTTCTATGGCCTGTAGTCCTTTTTTTAAATCGGAAAATTGATACTCTGCTAATTCTTTAATCTATAGAATAAAACCATGATTTCATAGTATGCTCATAGAGAGCCCAGCGTTTTTGCACTAAACTTCAGCTTTAAGGAGAAGCTTGCTACGATCCAATGCTAAAAATCGTACATGGATGGAGCACTTAGTGCAACATCTTTAAAGCAAGGTCAGACATTTTGCTAATACAATTCACATTAGAGTAGAAGTGCAAGCACATAGACAGTTCCGGGTGTGCATGCTTCAGATAATCTCTCAGCAATGCAAGATTCGAGTTAAAAAAAAATATATTAACAGATTTAAGGTAGCGTGTCTTTTGTTTTCAATTTAAATTGTTCTCCGTTTCTTTCCCAAATTGACTTGCTGACTGTGTTTAAATTTGCCAGGTCAGTAAATGAGCCTTCTCACAGGCCTAAGACTCGAAGTTCCTATTCCTGTCACTGCAAACCCTTTCACATTACACTCGAAGGAGAACTGCTCTGTCCGATTCCTGCTCCATCCTCTGTGACAACAACCCATCCCCCCCTCCCCTCCTGTTGATGTGCAAGGTGAGGGCTCCCATTGTCATTCTTGTGGGCCAGGAAGAGGTGCGAACGAGCGCAGTCCCGGGCAGCTCTGAATGACAAAGAGCCTAGACCTTCACACTGCCAGCTGCAGCCGAGCTGCTTTAACCCTCTGACCCCAGTGTCTGTAGATCATCTACAGGTGTGGGGCAACCGGTGCATGTCTTTGGATAAAGCAGACCCCCCAGGATATAGCGAAAAATGCAGCGATTTCTACAAAAATGCCGATTTCACGGGCATTTTTGTAAAAATCGCGGCATTTTTAAAAAAGTGCCGATTTCGCGGCAAATCGCGAAATTGCGATATCCTGGAGGGTCTGTACATTGAGCAAAATGTCAGAAATAGCCCAAAAAAAATCGGCCTGGATTTTGTCCCAACCACTTCTACCCGGTATTAGACCTTCCCAGGAATGCCCCAAGACCCACCAACCCACCCGCCAAGAAGCATAACACCCCCAAACAGGCCAAAAGCAAAATCTCATACTTGCAATATTTCTCGGCCTTCGGTCCAAACTCGCTGCGTAGCTAGGCCATAAGTCGGGGTTGCCACCACGGATTTCCTGAAAAGCAAATGCAATCAAGATTAGAGTGTCCCAGCAGTGCTCCCAGACCCCGAAACCCACCCACAAACACCAGGAAGCCCCCCAAACAGGCCCCCGATAACGCTACATTGAGCAAGATGTCAGAAATAGCCCAAAAAAATCGGCCTGGATTTTGTCCCAACCACTTCTACCCGGTATTAGACCTTCCCAGGAATGCCCCAAGACCCGCCAACCCACCTGCCAAGAAGCATAACACCCCCAAACAGGCCAAAAGCAAAATCTCATACTTGCAATATTTCTCGGCCTTCGGTCCAAACGCGCTGCGTGGCTAGGCCATAAGTCGGGGTTGCCACCACGGATTTCCTGAAAAGCAAATGCAATCAAGATTAGAGTGTCCCAGCAGTGCTCCCAGACCACGAAACTCATCCACAAACAGACGGAACCCCCCCTAAGAGCACCTCAAAGGCAAGCAAGTCATCAAAAACACAAAAAAATTTCCGCCTGGGATTTGGTCCAAACCACTTTTATCCGGTATTAGAGCTTCCCAACAATGGTCCCAGAGCCGTCAACTCACCTGCAAAGAGGTACAACAACACCCCCACAAGTGCTGAGTCTTTCTTCATTGGGCGTAAACCAGCCCTCGGGTTTGATGGAAATAGGAGTCTGGAGGAGGAGGATAGAGGAGCATGTTCTTCTGAACTTGTGAACCTGAGGAATGCAGACTGCGGCAACTTCAAATCAATTAGCAAACCAGTGAAGACAGTTCTGCTGATGGGCTTGTTTTTGTGATTATCTGATTAAAGTTTGAAATATATTAACTGTGCACAACAAAGAAAGACAGACACACAGGAATAAAAGTGAATAAGGACGAAAAAGAAAGTTATTGATTCGTTGTCTCATTTTCAGGGCTCGGTATCACGGTCCAGGAATGAGAATAAGGCTTCGTCATCATACTCTGCGAATTCAGGCAGGGTGAGCTCAGTGTCACCTGAAAGAGTAGAAATTCCCTCATCTATGTTGCTGGCCACCTCCTCTTCATCCGGCACGCTTTCTCGTACTCTGAAATCTGGTGGTATGAGGTGCTGATTCATCTTGATCATTGTTAACCTCTCCACATTTTTGGGCGAGAGGCAGCTCCGTTTGGGAGTTACAATGCCACCAGCAGCACTGAAAACCCGTTCAGAAGACATGCTTGCGAGTGGGCAAGACAAGTAGTTTAAAGCCAGGTTGGTGAGCTGTGGCCACAATTCTTTTTTCCCATGCCAATACGCCAATGGGTCAGAATTAACATAGACCTCTGTTGAGTCATTCAGATAGTCCTTCACCATCAACTCAAGGTCCTCATCCAAGGTTCCTCCACTTTGCTTAGCTCTTGCTGTGTCTCTGACCTTTTGAGAACCAAACCCACGCAGAGCTAGCCAATCCTCTTCAGCCTCCAATGTTTCTGTTGTGTCTGGTGCAGATGATCCGGTTGCCGGTGTCTTTAACGGCTGAGAGGTCACTTGTGCCACAGCAACAGGTGCAGAAGTGGATTGTTTTGACTGGGGATGGCCTGCTGATGTACTGCCATTTCCTTCAATTTCCAGCCGTTCTCTTTCAAACCTCTTGGCTGACAAGGCTAGCCAATGTTTGTACTTTGGAACATGTTCATCATCAAAAGGAAAGAATGCTTGGCCTGCCAGCGCCTTTTTGTAGCGTGGATCCAGAATAGTAGCACAAATGTAATGCTCTTCTGAGTGGATCTTTTTAAGACGTTCATCACCTTGTAGGAGCTCTAATAATTTCTCAGCCAGAAGAAAAGAGTTTTGGTTTTTTACATCTTTTTCAAACACAGAACACACCTCCTTCAGTTGGTCCTCCAGCATGTACAACAATGGGATAGCTTTTCCCAAATTACAGTCCTCCTTGCTGACTGCACGCGTGAAGAACTCAAAAGGACGAAGCATGCGTGTCAGGCTTTGAACTATGTTCCATTGCGCCGCACCCATCCTCAGCTCCTCTGTACCCTCTGTAAGGAAATATTGATTGAGTTCCGTATACTGCTCATACAGATGCTCAAGCATGTAGAAGGTTGAGTTCCAACGTGTTACCACCTCCTGGATGAGTGCTTTCACTGGCATTTTACGTTGATATAGCAGGCTCCTCAGCTGCTTCTGGGCCTTAAAAGAATGGCTGAAATGCTTGCACATTTTTCGGCAGGTGTCCAATACGCTGTACGCTGCACTGCCTTTATTACCCAAGAATTTTTGGACAACCAGGTTTATACAGTGCGCCAAACACGGCACTCTGAAATAGTTACCGTCCCTCATGGCCTTAACTATATTGGCGCCATTGTCCGTGGAAACATAACCAACCTGGCGTTTTAGTGGGGACAGCCAGTTAAGGACCTTTGTGTTAAAGACATCCAAAATGTTTTCTGCTGTGTGACGTTTCTCCAAACCAAACATGGCTAGTGTTGCATGTTTCCGAGCAGCTTTAAAAACAATGTCCGTGTCAACACCTGTGTTTAGCTTTGCTTTAGCCCCTGAAAAAGAGACCCAGTGTGCAGTGATGCACATGTAATCAGCGCCTGCGCCACTGGTCCACATGTCTGTTGTCATATGTATAGTGTGAACAGCACTCTTCTGCAAAGCTGCCCCAATCACCTTCCGAACATCTTCATGTAGTGCTGGAACCGCAACTCGGGCAAAATAGAACCGGCTAGGAACCTTCCATTTAGGGCAGAGCGCTGCCACTAATTCTAGAAAACCAACCCCTTCTACAAAAGAAAAAGGGAGAAGGTCCAGAGCTAGCATTTTAGCCAGCTTAGTGTTATACAGACGCGTCAGTGGGTGGTTGCGTTCATATTGCGCTTCTGTAAACAACATCTTTTTAATGTTGCCCTGGACCAAGGATTTACGGGATGATGATGATATCTTCGACCCACTTACGCTCGCTGATGAACTTTTCCGCATTGATGTCTCACTCTCTCCCACACTCTTAGTGTGCCTCACATGGGGTGTGCTGCTGACAGGGGTACTGGGTGTAAGTGAAGTGTTTGAATCGTCTTCTTCCTCCTCGTCATCATCAGATGAAAAATCAACGTTTTCATTACGTGCAATTCCGGCTTCCTTGACCGCCTCTAGGTGCGGAAACCATTGGACAGGGTGCGCTCTCCTAAGATGACCTCTCTGGCCTCTGGTACCATAGTTAGAACCAAGCTTACCACGACTAACTCGAAGCTTACAAATGCTACAAATGGCTACGTTTTCCATTTTTGGGCAAACACTAAAGAAGTCCCAAACTGGAGACCTGAAATGTCTTTGGGGGCCGGAGGAGGCGGCGATACTGGTGGTGGTGGTCCTGCTGCTAATGCCAGATGAAGTGGAGGATGTGGATTGCCGAACTTCAGTACGTTTTGCACTTTCACCACCACGAATTGAGGTCGAGGTGGGTACCTTCTTGCGAGGAAGAAATATGGAAGCGGTAGGTGTTGGTGTACTAGTTAACTCCAAATCTAATGATTGTTGTGTTTCCATTTCCATTGCCTCCTCGTCGACATCATCATCACGCTCAGCAGCTTCTCGGGATAGGGTCAAAATGTCTCTTTGCTGCATGCCCGCTGGGGCTGCAGTGACCTTTGTGATGACTGGCTCGTCGTCATCGTGAGAGGCTTCATCACCAGCAGTATCTGTCACTTCTTGTTGAACCTCATCACACTCCATAGCTATGAGTTTTTCGACGACCTTCCTTTTACGCTTAGGTACCTTTGTCAGATCATGGTGTGCCTCACTCTCAGACCGCAGTGGTGGTTCCCAAGCTTGATCCGTATCATCAGAAGGAGGTGGGCTTGAAGAAGATGTAGACACCCCACTTGATCTTTTCCTTGCTAGGGATGTGGAAGACAATGAATGATCATCAAGAGGAGTGGCTTCCAATGATACCTCGGCTTCATTGTCGATTTCCTGATGTGCCCCTACTTCGGGAGGAACAACTATTGTGGGCACTTGTGACCCTCCATGCACCTCTGCTTGCGCATCTCCTTTTGCTGCCTCTCCTTCCACATGTACTTGGGCGTGTACTTGCACATGGTGTTGTTGTTGCAGCTGTGGTTGTTCAACACTTGTCAGATGAGTTACAACAACCTGTGTTGATTCAGGGACATTGCTGCTACTTTCTTGCGATGAGCCAACATCACTGGTCGATGGTGATTGGAGGAGTACACTGACTGCCTCTGAAGCACTCAAGGGCTTTGACTTAAGTTGGCGTGGTGGTGGAGGCACTGAACCCAATGGAGCAGGGGTGCTGCTCCCAGCTTGGTCCCCAGCAGATCCTGCTGCTGCTGCAGGCGTACTTTTTTTTTGCCCCCCAAAAAACGTGGCGGTTGGCACACCAGCCTCCTTGGTAACTTGCTTCTTCTGCTACTTACTAGCAACTTTCTTGCTAGAGGAGCTACGGAGAACTTTTTTTGGGGCCATCTTCTTCAGAGCAGGTCAGACAGCAGGCCGCAGTTGCACGAATTGTAGAGTTGTCTGAGGCCAGACGTGACGTTGCGTGACGTTATGCTGCACACACACACCGCTGCAGGACTTCTTCCTGGCACTGGTGGTTCTCTTGAGTCTTGTGCACCTAAAAACAATGGAAGACAGAGGAACATCAGTTCAGTTATACACCACAAAAAAATCGGGAAAAAAACAGAAAAATCAGCACAATTCCATTCCATCCATGCCCTCCATGATGTTTAAGTTCAAGACACCCCACAGAAAGACTAGGCCCATGCTAGACTCAAATTCCCCTGGTGAAAAGGCCACAGGTACAGCCCCAAAAAACGAAAATCACTGAAAAATCAGCACAATCCCAATCCATCCAAGCCCTCCATGATGTTTAAATTCAAGACAACCTACAGAAAGACTAGGCCCATGCTAGACTCAAATACCCCTGGTGAAAAGGCCACAAGTACAGCCCCAAAAAACGAAAATCACTGAAAAATCAGCAAAATCCCAATCCATCCATGCCCTCCATGATGTTTAAATTCAAGACAACCCACAGAAAGACTAGGCCCATGCTAGACTCAAATACCCCTGGTGAAAAGGCCACAAGTACAGCCCCAAAAAACGAAAATCACTGAAAAATCAGCACAATCCCAATCCATCCATGCCCTCCATGATGTTTAAATTCAAGACAACCCACAGAAAGACTAGGCCCATGCAAGACTCACTACCCCTGGGCATAAAGGTTGAAAAGTAGGCAAAATGGTTGCAGGCCTAACAACAAAGCCTGCATTCAAAATGGCCACTTGCCTCCCAGCACATGGCCAGTGCCTGTAGCAGCACTCAAAATGGCCACCAGCCACATGGCCTGTCCCTCCCCATGAACACCCCCAAAAATCGAAAAACACTGCAAAATCAGCACAATCCCATTCCATCCATGCCCTCCATGATGTTTAAGTTCAAGACAGCCCACAGAAAGACTAGGCCCATGCTAGACTCAAATACCCCTGGTGAAAAGGCCACAAGTACAGCCCCAAAAAACGAAAATCACTGAAAAATCAGCACAATCCCATTCCATCCATGCCCTCCATGATGTTTAAGTTCAAGACAGCCCACAGAAAGACTAGGCCCATGCTAGACTCAAATACCCCTGGTGAAAAGGCCACAAGTACAGCCCCAAAAAACGAAAATCACTGAAAAATCAGCACAATCCCAATCCATCCATGCCCTCCATGATGTTTAAATTCAAGACAACCCACAGAAAGACTAGGCCCAGGCAAGACTCACTACCCCTGGGCATAAAGGTTGAAAAGTAGGCAAAATGGTTGCAGGCCTAACAACAAAGCCTGCATTCAAAATGGCCACTTGCCTCCCAGCACATGGCCAGTGCCTGTAGCAGCACTCAAAATGGCCACCAGCCACATGGCCTGTCCCTCCCCATGAAAACCCTCAAAAATCGAAAAACACTGCAAAATCAGCACAATCCCATTCCATCCATGCCCTTCATGATGTTTAAGTTCAAGACAGCCCACAGAAAGACTAGGCCCATGCAAGACTCACTACCCCTGGGCATAAAGGTTGAAAAGTAGGCAAAATGGTTGCAGGCCTAACAACAAAGCCTGCATTCAAAATGGCCACTTGCCTCCCAGCACATGGCCAGTGCCTGTAGCAGCACTCAAAATGGCCACCAGCCACATGGCCTGTCCCTCCCCATGAACACCCCCAAAAATCGAAAAACACTGCAAAATCAGCACAATCCCATTCCATCCATGCCCTCCATGATGTTTAAGTTCAAGACAACCCACAGAAAGACTAGGCCCATGCTAGACTCAAATACCCCTGGTGAAAAGGCCACAAGTACAGCCCCAAAAAACGAAAATCACTGAAAAATCAGCACAATCCCAATCCATCCATGCCCTCCATGATGTTTAAATTCAAGACAACCCACAGAAAGACTAGGCCCATGCAAGACTCACTACCCCTGGGCATAAAGGTTGAAAAGTAGGCAAAATGGTTGCAGGCCTAACAACAAAGCCTGCATTCAAAATGGCCACTTGCCTCCCAGCACATGGCCAGTGCCTGTAGCAGCACTCAAAATGGCCACCAGCCACATGGCCTGTCCCTCCCCATGAACACCCCCAAAAATCGAAAAACACTGCAAAATCAGCACAATCCCATTCCATCCATGCCCTCCATGATGTTTAAGTTCAAGACAGCCCACAGAAAGACTAGGCCCATGCTAGACACAAATACCCCTGGTGAAAAGGCCACAAGTACAGCCCCAAAAAACAAAAACCACTGAAAAATCAGCACAATCCCATTCCATCCATGCCCTCCATGATGTTTAAGTTCAAGACAGCCCACAGAAAGACTAGGCCCATGCTAGACTCAAATACCCCTGGTGAAAAGGCCACAAGTACAGCCCCAAAAATCGAAAATCACTGAAAAATCAGCACAATCCCAATCCATCCATGCCCTCCATGATGTTTAAATTCAAGACAACCCACAGAAAGGCTAGGCCCAGGCAAGACTCACTACCCCTGGGCATAAAGGTTGAAAAGTAGGCAAAATGGTTGCAGGCCTAACAACAAAGCCTGCATTCAAAATGGCCACTTGCCTCCCAGCACATGGCCAGTGCCTGTAGCAGCACTCAAAATGGCCACCAGCCACATGGCCTGTCCCTCCCCATGAAAACCCTCAAAAATCGAAAAACACTGCAAAATCAGCACAATCCCATTCCATCCATGCCCTTCATGATGTTTAAGTTCAAGACAGCCCACAGAAAGACTAGGCCCATGCAAGACTCACTACCCCTGGGCATAAAGGTTGAAAAGTAGGCAAAATGGTTGCAGGCCTAACAACAAAGCCTGCATTCAAAATGGCCACTTGCCTCCCAGCACATGGCCAGTGCCTGTAGCAGCACTCAAAATGGCCACCAGCCACATGGCCTGTCCCACCCCATGAACACCCCCAAAAATCGAAAAACACTGCAAAATCAGCACAATCCCATTCCATCCATGCCCTCCATGATGTTTAAGTTCAAGACAGCCCACAGAAAGACTAGGCCCATGCTAGACTCAAATACCCCTGGTGAAAAGGCCACAAGTACAGCCCCAAAAAACGAAAATCACTGAAAAATCAGCACAATCCCATTCCATCCATGCCCTCCATGATGTTTAAGTTCAAGACAGCCCACAGAAAGACTAGGCCCATGCTAGACTCAAATACCCCTGGTGAAAAGGCCACAAGTACAGCCCCAAAAAACGAAAATCACTGAAAAATCAGCACAATCCCATTCCATCCATGCCCTCCATGATGTTTACGTTCCAGACAGCCCACAGAAAGACGAGGCCCATGCTAGACTCAAATACCCCTGGTTAAAAGGCCACAAGTACAGCCCCAAAAAACGAAAATCACTGAAAAATCAGCACAATCCCAATCCATCCATGCCCTCCATGATGTTTAAGTTCAAGACAACCCACAGAAAGACTCAGTCCACCCACCACTGAGTACCCCTGGGCAAAAGGCCCCAAAACAGCCCAAAAATCGAAAATTCCAAAATTTTAGTTGCAACAACTGTAATGTCCCAAACAAACTTACTTGTAAAATTTCTAATCCAACAGTGATCCAAAGAAAGTCAAAAAGGCCTCAAATCCAAATATCCAGCAGCATCCACAAAAAGTAATCCTTCCAGCTCCAGATCCAAATGAAAAGTGACCAGGAGATGGACAAAGCACTGGGAGGAGCCTGCTGGACAGGAACAGGAAGTTGAAGACTTTGGGGCACTTCCTTCCTCCCACCCCCCTCCCCCCCTCCCCAAAATGGACTCCTCGCTAAAAAAGTGCAGGCAAATGTCAACCTAAGGAGTTATTCAGATAAAAATCATCATTTCAAGAAGGTTTATGCTGCTTGCTGGTGGATTTCTTGTGCAGAATTGCAAATTTTATATTTTCGCTTGTGCGAGATTTTTGCTGCTCGCCGCATCTCAAATCTCGCAATTGCGAAGTACCGCGAGACGTGATCTCGCCGTACTCGCGTTGACAAACTCTCGCTGTGCAAGTTGGCAAGCCTCGATGACGTAATCGCGCTCGCCAAATTCCCGCGGGATCACACAGCAAGATCCAAAATGGCGCAGCACTCGCAAAATAACGAGAAAAACAACTCGGCAAACGATGATAAACGCCGCGCGCCGCAAAAATTGTATCACCAACGACGCGAGCCGCAAAAAAAATCCGCTGCGTGCGAATTTGCGGATTTTGCGGGAAATTCGCAAATCTCGCAGATTGCGAATTTCCCAAAAATCCGCAAAATCCGCGAGCGTAACGGATTTTCCGCCCATGCTTAAATCCAACGTAAACATTCGTTAAGCCAGACAAAGGTGCGCCAGGGAGTTTCGAATGCATGATGGAACTTTTCGCTGCACCAGTGTCCAACAGAAAAGGCTCAACTACGCCCGATGTGGCAACTGCGACGTAAGGCCCTCTCTGATCAACCGGAACTGATACTACTCCCTCTCTTTGTCTGTGGCTGTCCTAGTAGTTACCGTCAGCATCGATATCATGCTCGACGTAATAGTCGTCTAAATGATACTGTGCAGATCTACCTGACGATGAACCACGCTGATCAAAGCAATTATTTGAATCTGATGAAGTGGTAGAGCGCTCATTCTGATTTTGAGTAACACCGCGACCTCTACCACGTGAAGCTTGTTGGGGACCACTACGACCTCCTCGAGCCGAAACACCATTGTTTCGGTCACGCAAAACTGGACAATTAAACTTCAAATGGCCCTAACCCCTACAGTATGAGCATTGATTATAGCCAAGCATAGATCTCGGTGCAGAGGAGTCATTACGCAACTGTGACCTACCAGACTGTGATTGTGATCTATTTTGTTGCTGAGAGTCATTTTGATTCGAGCGCGGAGGATACGCTTGTTGTAACAGAACTTTAGTTTTAAGATCCTTCGTCTTCTTATCCGCACGATCATTTTCCTCCTTCTCCCTATTTTCGTAATATTGAGCCGTGGCCAATATTTGAGCAGAAGTAGAAACAGCCCACAAACTTTCGGAATTTTTCAATTTGTTGCTGAGATCAGGCAACAGATTCGATACAAATTTATCTACAAATAATCGCTGACCTCCCTCAGTGCTCATATCCTGACCACTGTGATCGATGAATGCCTCTTCAAATCTCGTAAAGAAATCGGAGACACTCTTGTCCTTCTTTTTGCTTGCACGCAGACAGTTTATCCCAATTGACTCTCATTGCTGGCTTGAGCGTCTTCATAAGTGTAATGATCCTCTGGGGCAGATTCTCAATGATTTGTTCAGGCTTAGCCCCACCAACTTGTCGTCCGTCGGCGGCCGCAAGAGCAGCCCAATCACCGCCTAGCTCGGCTACGTGATTCTCTTGACGGATTTTTGCCCAAATTGGTTGAGGTACTACATTACCAAACAACATATCAATATCGGCAAGGTTCATAATAGTAGCATCCACTAATTGGGATAACTCCTTATAATAACCTGCCAGATTTTTGCGAGGGTCAGGCAAAGTTTGCTTCACCTGCAAAACTTCCGACCGCTTCCATGGGAGGTGTATCCAAACTCTCTGGAAGTGTGGCAAGATTGCAGGGTTAGCAGCAGGATTACCAGGCATCCATACTGGGGGGACTTCTCGCATGGGATACTGACCAGGTGTTGCCATCTACTCCTCAGTTTCGTCCTTAAACAGTGCTCTAGGCAGTACTGTAGATCGAAAAGACAGGAGACGCTCCACAGCACGTCGAACATTACTACCCACAATCATACCACTCGAAAACTGATGCTGGAGTTCAGTCACTTCGGGCGGCACATTGTCTATCTCATCAGTATCCCATACCTCTCGTAAACATTTACACATTTCCTCAAACACAAATCTCTGCGTGGGCTCATTAAATTGAGAAAACGTTTCAAAAACCATGCGCGGGGTGTTTTTAATGGGACACCTAATCCAATTACGTGACATTTTTATTAAC
The DNA here is from genome assembly GCF_964263255.1 of Lissotriton vulgaris. Taxonomy (NCBI): domain Eukaryota; kingdom Metazoa; phylum Chordata; class Amphibia; order Caudata; family Salamandridae; genus Lissotriton; species Lissotriton vulgaris. Next base: position 326,701,962 of record NC_141686.1, read on the forward strand.
GTATCACTCTCCCTACCACCAGGAATTTGACTACGTCTTTGAGGGACATCAGAAACATCAGACCCAAGGATCGGTCCAAATGGAGAGTAAAGATTAGCAACAGCATTAGGTATGCGCCTACGAACAGACGGAGAAGAGGAGAGAAGTACAGGGGCAACAACATGAGGGCTGAACGTAGGAGCAGTAGGAGCAGAAGGAGTAGCCAAGACAGCAGAAGTAGCAGGAACTGCAGACTGAGAAGGTATAGGCAGTGGAGCAGTAGGAAGAAGGGCAGGTAAGGGAACAGGGACCACTTGAGGAACAAGGGGATTCGGAAGAACAGGACCAGCGACAGGCTGACCAGCAGCTGCCGGAACGACAGGTTGAGGAACAGGAGGAACCACAGGGGCAGTAGTATCCAGCGCGTATGGAGGTGGTGATTTCAGTAGATAGGACAACAAAGGGTCCTCTACCGCTTCCTCTCCCTTCTTATCAGAACTCAACGGTAAAACAGGATAACACTTATCCACCGCCATATGTTGCAGTCTAGCAAAAACTTCCTTTTCCTTCTCTTCTTTGTCTCGCTGGAACTGCTCTGCATTTCTCATCACCGTAACGATACCTTCCCTACTATTTTTCTTAAGCTGTTTAATTTCTTTCTGCTTGGCCTCTTTTCGCCATAACCGAAAGGAATCAAACATGGCCGGCCTAGATTTCTTATTAAACAATTTGGCTTCGAGATTATCCAAAATTGCAGTTTCAAAACTACCATGAGGTGGCCAACTAAGGACACCATCGTCTTTAGTGTAGCGGATCCAATAATCATTATATACGATAGGACCCACTCCATGTCGACTATAGAGCTCATAGATCGGAGTTCCAACTGGAGGTATCGGACATGAGTCCTCCAATCGGGAATCCGTACCACAACATTTAAAGCAACCAAACAAAGTACTACGGCCAGGCATCGTGCACACTAACCGAGATTACAAACTTCAAGGGTTATCGAATTACGATGTCCTCGCAAAAATGCAAGACCCTCGGTTTTTGGCAATTGCAATTGTCAAATAAAACCCAACAACTAAGAACCACAAATGCAATGGAACCATGCAAACAACCAAGTTTCAACAACAACCAAGGACTCTGGGAGCGACCCACAAATACTTAACTGAAAGAGCAATGGCGTCACCAGAAAGGCCCGTCTCGCTGTACAGAGGACTACGCCAGGCGCCAAAACAGGTCGACAGTCAGGGCATCAGTCCGTCGCAGCCGTCAGGAGGCGGGGATCTTCGCGGGAAAAGTCTTCGGACCACTTATTTCGACAACAGGATCGATGAAGCGGGGTGCACCTTCCCTCGGAGATTTCACACAAAGTTCCTCACAATCGTCGGGCTTTGGACCGGTACCGCTGATGTCGCCCGACGTTGGGCGCCAACTGAAGGACTGGGTTATTCTAAGACCCAGCGGTGCCAGGGGACAACACCTGAAACCTTCGTGGGTTACCTGTTCTGGCGTACAAATCACAGAGACACGGGACACTTCCTTCGGCGTCAAAGATCAAGGTTTATTTACTGCAGGAAATACAGAGATCACAAGAAGTACACTGTGTGTAGGTTGTAGAAGACTGCTTCAAATTGCAACAGTGGATCGCTCCTTTTATACATATTTTAGTCATAGCACAACATGGCGAACAAAAGGTTACAACTCAGTTCCCACAGTAAACTTCAAAAGGGTCGCTTTCATGCATTCAAAAGCCCAGAACATAATTACAGTAGCATCGCCGGTTCCCAACTGTAAACGTACGGTATCCCAACATTAAGTACATTCCATTCCGGCTGTAAACAAGTTAGAGAGAAGTGACAGAAACAGGTGCAAGGAAGACAAAGATAGACAACAGATTGAAAAAGAGTGTAGGGGGCGATATCGGAAACACGATTGCAGGATCAAAGGATTCGTGCCTAATGCATGCACGACTGAAACAATAGACCGGCACGGCAAGATGAACCTCGAGCGGGGCCATCTGCCTTTGCAGTGTCATCCCGCTCGTCATAAAGACACCCTCAAAGGAACACGTCTCTTCCGCAAGAGTTGGGGAGTCCCAGGGTCACGAAGCGGACAGTGTCCGTTAGCTGGCTACTTGAGGGCAAGAGACAAAATGGATGCCGTATCTAAAATGGAACCCGTGGGTTCAGATGGAGAAACCCACGAATAAAACGAATGGTTCAGGCCAGCGTAGCGAAAACGCGTACACCCACTGAACTCGCCATTTGCGGTTCATAGATACCAAACTCGTCCATATTCGAACGAGTTGAGAACACCATTATGATTGTCACGGAACCTCACTAGGCAAAGGCCACTCTCCCGTCAGAGAACAAAGGATTTCTGGGTATAAATATTGGGACCCTGATCCCATGAAATTAGATCACTTTGGACTACAAGAAGAAACCTTTACTGAGGAAAGGAACCTGAAGAAACTGAGGAGAGACTATTCCCAAGCTGAAGTGCTGCTTGGAGGATTGGCCTGCAATGGTTGCCTTACTGCCAAAGGAAGGAGAAAGGAACTGTGTAACTTTGCTTTCAACTTGTGAAGGATCTCCAAGTGCTTGGAAAAGAGCTTGCCTCCTGCTGAAGTCTTAGGGACAACAGACTTCACCCCCCAGAGTTCTTGTGGAAGTGCCTACTGCTGTTTTGGGCCTTCTGAGGAACTGTGTGTCGCAAGGAGCTGGAAGCGCGACTCAACGAGAAGAAGCGTGTCGTCATCGCTGTGTCTGCCGTCGCAACTCCGGAAAAAGGAGGGTGTGGCCGCTGGAACTGTCCCACTCCACATCATCAGAGATAAGCGTGCCGCAATGAAAAGGAAGCGTGCCGCCGTCGCTGTGCATGCCTTCGCAACTTCGAAGAAGGAGGGTGTCGCCGCTGGAACTGTCGCATTGCACCGCATCGACTAAGAGCACCTCGCATGCCCGAGAAGAACGCCACCATCTGAGCTGCTGCCATCGCATCTTTCATGTCGCCGCTGTAGTTGTCGCATTGAGCGGAAGCTTCACGCATTGTGGATATGAGCTTCGCCGCTGGAGCTGTTGCCGTCTCATCGTAAGGGTGTCGCCGCTGCTGTCCACGCATCGAACCGAGAGTTTCTTGCATCCCCGAGAAGCTCGCCGCATCTGGAAGATCTTCCCATCTTTATTTCTTTGTATCTGAAGTTTGCCGCATTTCCCATCACTGCGACATTGCTTGTCGTGGAAGCGCAACGCAACTTAAGGTACATTGACGGAGAGTGTCGCATCTAAGAACTGACTGAACTAAGCTTAAATCAACCATCTTAAAGTAATAATAGTGTGTATTTTTGTTGTTTAATGGTCTTGTGGTAACTCTATATAAAGTCTACTTATTTTTTATATAAAACCTGTGTGGTGTCCATTTGTAGTGTTGTCATTGGGTTACTGTAAGGGGATACAACTACTTAACCTACGACGCCTCTGAAATAAGCCTTGACTCCTTGCGCCACGCAACCTAGAGGGTGAGCAGGGGTTATTTTAGGAGTGTAATCCCCTTGTCTTGACTAGAGGAGAGGGCCCCTGCTTGTCACAAGTACCTACCTGTGCCAACTAGAGACCCCCAAAATCTAACATTGGTGGCAGTGGTGGGATTTTGGATTTGCATTTGTCACTCATGTACAGTGACTGGTGAACACTACTTAGTGAGTGCAGACCATACCGATACTACATACTTTTTGGTAGATTCCTTTTTAAAATTTTTGGATTGCCTATTTTTGAAAGATGCCTAATTCAGTAGAGAGAGCAGAATCTGTAGCCTCTATTAATTGTGAATGGGAAGAAGAGAGGCTAGAAAGCTACAAAGTTTCACAGCTGAAGCACTTCTGCAAGAAACTCAATGTTTCCACCTCTGATTCAGAGTCAAGGCAGAGTTCAACAAGGTGCTGAAGGCCTGGGTAGAAGCAAGGAAAACTCCTGTGTTTGAGGAGGATGACCCCGCAATTGTGCCACAGGAAGAGCCATTGGGCTCAGGGGGAAGGAAGGTACCTTCCCATGCAGGTAGCATTGGCTCTAACAAAAGTCTTTCTCAAAAAGAGTTGGAAGACAGAGAGAGGTCAAGAAGGCATGAAATGGTATTGACCAAGGTCAAGGTGAATAGGCATCTGGAAATAGAAAATAGGAGGTTAGATCTTGAAGGAAAGAAAATGCAGTTTGAGCGTGAAAAGTTTTGAGGGAGTTGGAGTTTAAAACCAAAAGTTTAGAAGTTACTCCCCCTGGTGGCAGCATACTGTCAGTGCATACAGAGAGTAGAGTGTATATTCCCAAGGATGTGGTGAAAGAGTTTTACAAATATGATGATATTGGTCAATGGTTCAGAGCCTATGAGGTAGCCATGTCTTCCCACCGGGTCCCTGAGAGAGATAGGGGAGCAGGGTTGTGAGGAAGGTTCCTTGGTGAGGGGCGGGATACATTGTTAGACTTGCCTTCAGATGTCCACAATTCATACAGCCACATGAAAGATGCATTGATATCTAGATATGGTTTGACACCTGAGCTCTATAGCCACAGGTTCAGGAAATGCAAAAAGTTAGAAAACAGTACTTGGGTTGAATATGTCACTTTCTTTTGCAGAGCATTGGATGGTTGGCTAAAGGGCAGCAAGGTTAATGATTTTCAAGGTCTCTTTGATTTGATTGCATGGGAACACTTGTCTGATAATTGTTTTCCAGAGCTGCGCCAGCATCTAATAGATAGCAAGCTGACTAACCCTAGGAAGCTTGATGAAGAGGCGGACCGCTGGGTCAGCACCATGGTCCACAAGGGTCACATGGGAGACTCAGCCAAAGGTGGGCAGGGTCCCCAGCAGAAGAGTGGGGGGGACAACGGTAAACAGAAGGAGTTCAGCAGAGGGCCCCAAAGTAGTCCCCAAGGGAACCCTGTGAAAAGTTCCCAGCCTCCCGCTGAGAGAAAGCAAGGGGCCCGACAAGTAGTCCTGTTCCCCAGGGTCCCCTGAAATGTTACAAGTGTGGTGATCCAGGTCACAAGGCGAGTGATCCCAGGTGCTGCCTGCTTGGTAAATAATTCAGAAAAGGGGGTGGTGATGAACAGAGTGTCTGAATTAAGCAGACCACTCTTACCCAGTCCAAAGATCAGGGCTTGATCCATCACCGTTTTTTAGCTTGAGTTAAATAACGGTGATGGATCAAGCCATGATCTTTGGACTGGGTAAGAGTGGTCTGCTTAATTCAGACACTCTGTTCATCACCACCCCCTTTTCTGAATCGTTTTTGGCCACTATAGGTGTGGCAGGGTATACTCAGACATGAGTCCCTTACTCATTGCTCCATCAGGATTCAAGCTAGCCGGGCCGACGACGGCTGAAATGGCAGAAACCTGTCCCCGGAAGCTTGTCTCCTTTCTGGTGAAGAATTGGCTTGGTAGTTTGGTCTGCCCTGCTCCCATGATGCACTGGGCCAGGGACAGACTGATTTGCATATAGTCAGGTTCTGAGCTGGGATGGGGCAGTGAGTTAAATAACGGTGATGGATCAAGCCCTGATCTTTGGACTGGGTAGGAGTGGTCTGCTTAATGCAGACACTCTGTTCATCACCACCCCCTTTTCTGAATCGTGCTTGGTAAATAAGCACCCACTAGTGCTCCGCCCCGGCAGATGGCTAGTTTAGCCTTGTGGGAGGAGATTGAAGTCCAAGGTGGGGGGGTCATGCACAGATGACCCTTGTATCTTTAGGAGACTGTGAGACGGTCTCAGAAGCTCAGCTACCCTGAAACACTAAGAAATATAGGCAGCGAGTGACCGTAAATGGCCAAAAAGTGGAGGCTCTTAGGGACACAGGATCCAGTGTGACAGCTGTCAGGTGTCACCTGGTGTCTCAGGAGCAGATTGTCCCTCATGCATTTTGCCGAGTTGTTACCGCTGACAACACAGAGAGTCATTGTCCAATGGCTTAGGTTCCCTTTGAGTGGGGGGGTCTCTGGTACTCTTCAGGTATGTTTATGTTTATGTTTATTAGATTTGTATTGCGCACAAATACCCAAAGGTGTCTCGGCACAGTGGATTGCCAATTGACATATATCATGCTGAAGGAAGTCATTGGTCAAAGAGCCAGGTTTTCAGTTGTTTACGGAAAATTAAAAGCGTTGGACTGGTCTTGATGGTAAAAGGAAGAGTATTCCAGAGCCTCGCAGTAGCAACTAGGAAACATCTTTCTCCCCAGGCAACTGTTCCAGTGCGAGGGAGAGTAAGAAGGTAGATGCTGAACGAAGGGGCCTGCTCGGAGTGTAGATCTTGAAGGCCTTTATTAGAAATCGTGGTCCAGAGTTATGGATGGCCTTATACGCGATACAGAGGGCTTTAAATTTTATGCGGCTTCTGACTCTCAGCCAATGCAGTTGACGTATGGCCGCAAAGACGGAGTGGTGCTTGGGGATGGAAAGTAGTACTCTTGTCGCTGCATTTTGGACCGATTGCAGTTTGTCCAAAACCTACTGCTGGGCATTCAGCAAGAGGGAATTGCAGTAGTCCAATTTTGAAAATATTAGAGTGGTTATAAGAGTTTTTCCTGCTGCAGGAGGTAAATAAGGGAGTATTTTTTTGATGTTTCTGAGAGTAAAAAAGGAGGATGAGATCACTGCATTAACATGATGGTGAAATGTTAATTTGGTGTCAAATATGACCCCAAGATTTCTGATCTTGGCAACCGGTCCTGGCGGGGGGCCCAGGTCAATAGGCCACCAGCTGTCCGGCCATACCGGAGACAAGTTGCCAAAAGTCATCACCTCCGTCTTGTCCGAGTTTAATTTTAAGTAGTTCATCGACATCCAGGACCCTATGGCTAGCATAGCCTCCTGAAATCTCGATGCAACTGCCAATCCGTCCTTGTGAACAGCCAACCCCAATTGGGTGTTGTTGGACTTGGCCCTTTTCACTGAAATTTTTTGCTTTTTGCTTCCCCTAATTCATGATGTCCCCCCTTTATAATGTATTTGTATAGGCTCTGCGAGGTTGTAATGCTCTGTGTATTGTTAAAAACCAATGTAAGGTATGGGTGCCCTCTTCCCTCAACATGGCTGCCACTGACCCCTCTTACTGCAGTGTGGTCTTGTTAAGGCACATTCTAGTTGCCAGGAGATGGCAGGAACTCCCAACAATGTTGCCATTCCAGACTGCCTTGCCTGCCCACAGTTAGAGTAGGGAACTCCTGGCACCTTCTAGAATCAGGGCGGAGCTTAGTTTTGCCGCCTTGGAGGGTGGTCACCTGACTTGGGCCTATATAAGCAAGGGAGGGAAAACTTTCCAGTCAGTTGGGGCATCACTGACCCGGGGAACCCACGCAGGAGTTTTAGGCGGGAGGGCCAAGTGAGGAACCTATGCTACTGGGAGTGACAGGATCAAGGTGCTGCCTCTTAAGCTGGGTGAGGTGTCCAAAGCTAGCCCCCTGATCAGGCTCAGTGGTAGGGAACCCCAGGGTCCATCTACAGTGACCTGCAGAGGAAGACTGCCTGCAGGCCCCCAACTCTACCCCCTTCAAGTAACAAGGGACTGATATTTACAAGGGCGCAGAAACCATCAAGCGCCAAGAAAAAGAAGACCTTCAAGTTACCACAGGACTGCTGGGGAAATCCACCAGGTACTGGACTGTGCTGCCTTTGCGCCCCTTATTCCTGGCCTGGACCCCCTTTGCTATCCTGCCACTGTCATGTGGCCTGTCCAGTCTTATCTGGACTGCTAGACTGCCTAAACTGCCTTCTCAGCACTCTGCTGAAGTGCCCCTGTGAAGCGCTGTGTTGCTCCTGAGAAGCGCTGTGGACTTTTAGAGTTGTTGTGCCTTATAAGCGCTATATTTTGCCCCAAGCGCTGCACTGCCCTGAAGCGCTATACTCGGGAAGCGCCGCGAAGTCCCTGGGCGCTAGCTCGGTGAAACGCTGTTTCTGTCAGTGCTGGAATTCCCACTAAAGCGCTCACCTGTGGCGCTGTGCAAAGCATTGTAATTGCCCCCTGTGGTAAATAATATATTACCCTGTCATAATTTCTATACATTAATAAGGATTGCTCATAAAAATGAGAGGCAGAGTCCGTGGTGTCCGGTTCAAAAGGGCTTTAATACAAAAGCTCGAGCTTATGGAGAATCCGGTTCCATCACCACTAAGGTTCAGGAAGGGTCGTCATCTAAATCTTTATTCACATAACACATTATATATAGTTAAACCATACATTGCATTGAATAGAGAAGGCGGAGCGCTCCAGGTGGAGCAAGTGAAGTGAAAGAGAGAGATAAGAACACATGGGCGTGAAAGAAGGCGTGTAAGGAGGCGTACACGTGGGTGTCCACTTGATGAGTCATAGGTGTGTCATAGGTGGGTGGATGCATAGAGGAGGTCTGCAGGGTCAGCAGGAACCTTTACCCTACTTGTGCGTGCAAAACTGGTCATGATGTGAAATTGACGTGTAACTGGGGAGAGCTGGGGGGAGCTGACTTTAGCACTAGTAGAGGAGTCTGGGATGTCAGAACGACCTGCACCTTTGGCACATCTGATATCTTGTGTTTGGAGGATGTATTGTCTGAAGTAAAGGTCTCTCGAGCAAAAGCTGTTCATCACTAAATGCTAGTGTGTGCATATATTTCTTCGTGCATTGCGTGGGGCCATGGGCCTTCTATGGAAACGGGTTCAGTAAATCACTTGAATGGAGACAGAAAGGCTAGGCCCTATCTTCTGCAGGCGGAATATGTTTACCCCTTTCACTAGACTGGAATGTGTTTTTGCAGAGCTGAGCAGATAACTGTAGGCAAAATACCGTCTTGGCAGGCCGGGCTGGACACCTCTCGGCTGAGCAGGAAGTAAGGGAGAGGTCAGGGATGCATAACTAAACTGCAGCTTTCAGAGTCAGAAGAGGCTCAGAGCCTGAATTCGGGACCTGGCTTGACTGTGCCACAAAACGTGTGCATCTCGACTTTTAAACGTGTATCATGCAAATGCATTGGCAACATAGGCCTCAGTGCAGAATTAACGTTTCATTCATGGAGGGCCTAATAACTGACATGCTAACATTGGACGGAAATGCAGAGGCATTATTATTACAGGCATGAGAAGGGAATTACATGATGACATGGACATACATGGGGCATAGTTACATATATAGGGTGCGAGTGGGGGACACACTAGCCACATAAAATTTCTATTTCCTCACCCCGGCGGCCCTTGGTGCCAGGAAAGGGCCGCCGCTGTGTTGCTGTGGGCCGCGCCCGACCCGATCGATTGTGTGGTCCTTGCAGTGGCCCCCAGAGCCTTGGGGAGGCCGCCGCGATCATCGGGGAGTCCCAGCCCTGCTGTGTGCCTCGTTGGGCGGCCCTCGGTGTCAGGAGAGGGCCGCCGAGATTCCTGTCAGGCCGCGCTGGGCCTGGTAGGCCCCAAAGCCTCAGACCAGCGTCACGTGATGGGTGCGTCAACGGAGACTCCGCCCCCGCCGTGCGCTCATTGGTCCTTCATCGTCGTGCCCCCGCAGACGGCACTGCCATTGGCGGCTGCGGGCGCGCCCTCCCGGAGGCCGTTCCTGATTGGCTCCCGGGCCCCGGAGACAGCGCGAGGCCCGGGAACAACACTTCCATCTCAGGGAGGGCTCTGAGGGAGTCCGAGCCCCCCCATCTGCCCGTGCAAGCCCCGGGCGGGCCGAGGAGTAACAGGGAGCCCCCACCTGCTGGCGACAGCCTCGAGAGGGTCCTGACCGGCCCCCACACCGCTGGAGGGCTCCTAGAAAAGCACGAGCCCTCCCCCAACCTACTGAAAACCTCCGCAAGGGGCCCGGAGTGGCCCGAAGAGTCCGGTAAACCTCGGGGAGGTGGGCGGGAGGCCGGAGAAGGCCCCGAGTTTGCCCCTCCCCGGGGGAAAATTGAAACTGGGCCCAGTTGGCCCTGAATAACTGTCTGAAGAGCGAGCAAACCCCCAGGGAGGAGGGCGGAAGGCCCCGAGTGCGCCCCTCCCTGGGGAAGACTGATGACTGTGCCTGTTGGCCCCTCGTTAGCCCCAGAGAATCCCCTGACTGGGGCCAGGGCCCCTATACACACTGTGAGGGCTTCACCGGGTAAAAGTTAACCCCTGCCTGGGGTACGGTGGAATGCCAGTTACTGTAGGCTTGTTATGGTGATTAATTAAATGCTCATTTTCAGCCTGATGCAGGGCTTGTTGGGGCCATATGAAATCTGTGGTGCAGAATAATGGAATGGTGGAATTTTCCTAATGAAAGGGTTCTGCTAATCTAGTAAGAGGTTTATCCTTGCTCAATGAATTGGGTGTTCCCATTTGACCAAATGTTTATTCCAGCCTAAAGGAATGTTGGTGTACCTGAAAAAGGTGGTAGTTCTTACTAAATGAACTGTTTACTTCTGTTTAATGCAATGTTTTACTCCTACGCAGGGAAATGTTCTCTATCCATGCCTAATGCAGTGTTTCCCTGAATGCCGACAGGTGGCCAATGAAAGGTTTATCCTTACCCACTGAGAGGTTTTACCTCTGCTAATATCCTGTTCTACACTTAATGAAAGGTTTACTCCTGTTTAGTGCTCCCTTTCCTAAAAGCCTACAGGTACCTACTTACAAGTTTATTGTTGTGACAAGAAAGGTCATTTCTTCCCTGACAGGGTTGTTGCGATATGCGGAATTGATTAAGGAATTACAACCTTTACTCCTGCAGGGAAATGATTATTGAAATGTGCTGCATGGATGATGAAATGGTCATGTTTATCCTATTACGTTTTCCCTCTGATTGAAGACCTGCTTTACTTTCTAATGACCTATTTAATCCTTTTAGGAAATGTTTGGGTTTTGCCTAAATGCAACGTTGTTCCTCTAATGAGATGCTGGAAGGAAGATATTAATGCATAGTGTATGCTCCTTTTACCTTATTCTTGCCCTACTGAAGTTCTCCACAAATGGTTAATGAAATGTTTACTGCTGGGCAATGCAGCGTCTAATTTCCTTGATGAAATACTCTGCACATGTTTAATGAACTATACTTTTGCCTCATGAGAGGTTGCCTGATTTTCCCTAAAGTGTTTAGGCCTGCAAAGGAAGTTGTTGACTCCAGGTCTACCGTTATCTAAGGAACTGTTGATTCAGGCACCAGGTAATGGGATGGTATTTAATACCTGATGAAATGTTTTACAATTAAAGAAATGTTCCATCCTCATTTAAACCGGCCCTCGAAAGATTGATTCCGGTCCAGGGAAGACATGGCTTGGCAGTTCGGGCCGGACTGTTCCCATGAGGCACAGGGTCAGACTGATTTGCATATGGCCATGTCTGAACTGGGGTGGTGGAGTGAGCTAAAGAACGGTGATGGATTAAACCCAGATCAGTTGACTGGGGGTGAGTGTTTGTATTGTCAACGCTCCGTCCATCATCCCCTTTGGTTTTTCTCCATCCTCATTTAAGGCACTGTTGATTCCGGCTGAAGGATATGTTTTAATCCTGCCAAGGAGTTATAAGTAAGGTCCATCCTTGTTGGGTGAGAGGTTAGTTACGTTACCTACCGAACACGTTACCAACCTGAAAACCTGTGGACAATTGCTATAGAAGTGTTCACCCTTGCTAATTGTTTACCCACTAAACAGGTTACCAACCTGAAAACCTGTGGACAATTGCTATATAAGTGTTCACCCTTGCTACTTGTTTACCTACTGAACAGGTTACTTATGTGATGAAATGGAGATTTCTTCCATACCTAATGAAATGTTTTGCTCCTGTTTAATGAGATGCTAATTCTTTCAAGAAACGTTCATCTTTAACTACTGAAACGCTAATTCTCTAATGAGATGTTATTGTAACAGGTTTAATTGATTATTGAACTGTTCCTTTTTCTCCCCTCCTATGAAATGCTTTAATGACTAAATTGATACTGTGATTTTCCACTCCTGAATCTTAATCTTACATAAAATTTATTTGATTTTTAATCAAACACACTGGAGTGGCGTCAGTCATTGCGTGCCTTTTATTGTCTCAGGGAGTGTGTTCTGTGATGTCACTTAACACATAAGCTTTCGGGTGCCTACCTGCTCGTGCCAGGCTACCCCCGGGGAACGGGCGACCCCAGTTCCTACATTGGTGCCGAGCGGTGGGATTCAGGACCTGTGACTATACAGCACCCTCCAGTGAGATGGAGTGTGCCGCAATTAGACTGGACACCTATCGTGCCTGCAAGCATAATTAATTGCCCCCACTGTCTAGCCTGTGTGTAGAGACCTGTTTGACCCAGAATTGTTACCCACGTCCTAGGATCTTTCCTTTATTTTATCTGGGTCCCCACCTGGCAAGATGGAGTTCCAGCTGGCCAAACTGCCATGGGAATTTTGTCAGGGGATGGAGGTTCCGGTTGGGCGGAGCCCCGCAAAGGAGGAGCTCCGTACCACTGTGAGGGCATGAGTAAGGGCCCACCCAGAGAGGAGAGGGGATGGGGAACAAGAGGGGCAGGTTACACAAGGGGAGGCGGGCGCTCCAGAAGGACTAGACCTACTGAACACTGTGATAAGTGGAAATGTGTCGTCAGGAAGACGTTCCAAGACAGGCAGGAGTGTATCTAGTAGGAGTGTGTCGTCCAAGGTGTATGAGGACAGGAGGGAGGAGAGGTGATTGAGATTGGAGCTTGCTAAGCTAGAGCACGAGAGGGAGAGAGAAAGGGAAGATAAGCAGTTTGCTTTGGAGAGAGAGAGATTAGCATTGGAGAAAAGGAAGTTGGCTCACGAGCTTCAGTTCAAAGAAATGGAGCTGAGAGCCTTACAATTAAATGTGCCAAGAAATTCTAATGGTGGCAGCGTACCTGAGGTACGGGGGAGTGATCCTGAAGGGAATGGTGCAGGGATCTTCCGACCCAGCGAGGCGGGAGAGAGCAGGAGTAGCCCAGCTAGGTCCCAGGATAGTGAGAGTGTTGTAGGGCCTCACATCCCATCTACAGGAGGGAGTGAGATGGGGAGGTGTCCCGAGGTGCCCCAAACACAGTCACAGGGCCTGGAGAGTTTGGTAAGGGAACCCCAGGTAGGGAGCCTAGGCTGTGCTGTTGTGCCTTCCAGTAAAGAGGATCCCCTTGTGCCAGAAGAACCCGGAGCATCAGTAATCGGAGCTCCAGTGGTTCAGGGTTCTGACCAGTCGCAGGGTTTAGATCCTGGACTGGGGTTTCAGGTTCAGGAGTTGCCTGACCTGGAGGGTGGGGTACCTGTAATTAAGGTCCCTACCGAAGTGACTTCCATGGGTACTTCTCCCGGTAGGAGGGTGCGGAACTCTGGGAGGGGGTGCAGGGGGAGGGAGGACTCGCCCCTGTCACCAGTTAAACCTAAGGGTCTAGACCCTAGGTTGGGGAAAGAGTGGTGTCCTGAGGGTGTCCCGCTTAGGAGGAGCCATTTGGAGTTGCAAAGAGAGTGGTCAAATGGTACTATGGGCCTGGGGCTACTGCCCCCCCACTCTTCGAGAGAGCTAGGGCCAGAGACTTTTGTACTGTCTAGAGGCCAGTCCTTGCCACATCCCACTAGGGAACACCAGTGGGGTGGTTTGAATGGTGAAGAGCTGGCAGATGCCATTGGAGTTACGGGCCTGCGCCCACCCTTTCCGCCCCAAGCATTGAAGCCCATCACTGTGATGATTGGTCTACCCTGGCTTTTGGCTGGGGGGAGTTGTGTTGGACTTGGCCCTTTTCACTGAAATTATTTGCTTTTTGCTTCCCCTAATTCATGATGTCCCCCCTTAATATTGTATTTGTATAGGGCCTGCGAGGTTGTAACGCTCTGTGTATTGTTAAAAACCAATGTAAGGTATGGGTGACTTTCCCTCAACATGGCTGCCACTCACCCCTCTTACTGCATTGTGGTCTTGTTAAGGCGCATTCTAGTTGCCAGGAGCTGGCAGGGACTCCCAACAATGTTGCCATTCCAGCCTGCCTTGCCTGCCCACAGTTAGAGTAGGAAAGCTCCTGGCACCTTCTAGAATAAGGGCGGAGCTTAGTTTTGCCGCCTTGGAGGGTGGTCACCTGACCTGGGCCTATATAAAGAAAGGGAGGGAAAACTTTCCAGTCAGTTGGGGCATCACTGACCTGGGGAACCCACGCAGGAGTTTACTGTTTACTTCTGTTTAATGCAATGTTTTACTCCTACGCAGGGAAGTGTTCTCTATCCATGCCTAATGCAGTGTTTCCCTGAATGCCGACAGGTGGCCAATGAAAGGTTTATCCTTACCCACTGAGAGGTTTTACCTCTGCTAATATCCTGTTCTACACTTAATGAAAGGTTTACTCCTGTTTAGTGCTCCCTTTCCTAAAAGCCTACAGGTACCTACTTACATGTTTATTGTTGTGACAAGAAAGGTCATTTCTTCCCTGACAGGGTTGTTGCGATATGCGGAATTGATTAAGGAATTACAACCTTTACTCCTGCAGGGAAATGATTATTGAAATGTGCTGCATGGATGATGAAATGGTCATGTTTATCCTATTACGTTTTCCCTCTGATTGAAGACCTGCTTTACTTTCTAATGACCTATTTAATCCTTTTAGGAAATGTTTGGGTTTTGCCTAAATGCAACGTTGTTCCTCTAATGAGATGCTGGAAGGAAGATATTAATGCATAGTGTATGCTCCTTTTACCTTATTCTTTCCCTACTGAAGTTCTCCACAAATGGTTAATGAAATGTTTACTGCTGGACAATGCAGCGTCTAATTTCCTTGATGAAATACTCTGCACATGTTTAATGAACTATACTTTTGCCTCATGAGAGGTTGCCTGATTTTCCCTAAAGTGTTTAGGCCTGCAAAGGAAGTTGTTGACTCCAGGTCTACCGTTATCTAAGGAACTGTTGATTCAGGCACCAGGTAATGGGATGGTATTTAATACCTGATGAAATGTTTTACAATTAAAGAAATGTTCCATCCTCATTTAAACCGGTCCTGGGAAGCGTGATTCCGGTCCAGGGAATACATGGCTTGGCAGTTCCGGCTGGACTGTTCCCATGAGGCACAGGGTCAGACTGATTTGCATATGGCCATGTCTGAACTGGGGTGGTGGAGTGAGCTAAAGAACTGTGATGGATTAAACCCAGATCAGTTTACTGGGGGTGAGTGTTTGTATTGTCAACGCTCCGTCCATCATCCCCTTTGGCTTTTCTTTGTTCACCCTAAGTTGGCAGGGTATGCTCAGACGTGAGTCCATTGCTCACTTTGCCACTGGATTCAAGCAAGCCGGGCTGAAGACGGCTGTAATGCCAGAAACCGGTCCTCGGAAGCTTGATTCCGGTCCAGGAAAGACATGGCTTGACAGTGCGGGCTGGACTGTTCCCATGAGGCACAGGGTCAGACTGATTTGCATATGGCCATGTCTGAACTGGGGTGGTGGAGTGAGCTAAAGAACGGTGATGGATTAAACACAGATCAGTTGACTGAGGGTGAGTGTTTGCATTGTCAACGCTCCATCCATCATCCTCTTTGGTTTTTCTCCATCCTCATTTAAAGCACTGTTGATTCCGGCTGAAGGATATGTTTTAATCCTGCCAAGGAGTTATAAGTAAGGTCCATCCTTGTTGGGTGAGAGGTTAATTATGTTACCTACCGAACAGGTTACCAACCTGAAAACCTGTGGACAATTGCTATAGAAGTGTTCACCCTTGCTAATTGTTTACCTACTGAACAGGTTACCAACCTGAAAACCTGTGGACAATTGCTTTAGAAGTGTTCACCCTTGCTACTTGTTTACCTACTGAACAGGTTACTTATGTGATGAAATGGAGATTTCTTCCATACCTAATGAAATGTTTTGCTCCTGTTTAATGAGATGCTAATTCTTTCAAGAAATGTTCATCTTTAACTACTGAAACGCTAATTCTCTAATGAGATGTTATTGTAACAGGTTTAATTGATTATTGAACTGTTCCTTTTTCTCCCCTCCTATGAAATGCTTTAATGACTAAATTGATACTGTGATTTTCCACTCCTGAATCTTAATCTTACATAAAATGTATTTGATTTTTAATCAAACACACTGGAGTGGCGTCAGTCATTGCGTGCCTTTTATTGTCTCAGGGAGTGTGTGCTGTGTAGTCACTTAACACATTTATTTATTTATTTTTTATTTGCGTGCTTATATAGCGCTATGAATAAACCCCCGAAGGAGTATCTCCGCGCTTATGACACCTGGGATGAGAAACTTAAAAGAGCCACATGGAATATGATTTATAATCAAGGGCCTTGTATGAACCAGCAGATAATTGTTTAGCATGAACTAAACAAAAAAGTTTTCAGGCATTTTCTAAACTTCAGGTGATTCCTACACTGTTTTAGGGAAAGCGGGAGGGAGTTCCATAAACTGGGGCCTACCACAGACAGCGCCCTACCTCCTTGCCTGGATTTGGTAATTTTGGGAATTTTTAGCAAAAGTTGTTCGCCAGACCTGAGGGTGCAGGTAGGAGCGTATGGAGCAAATTTTGTAGCTAAATACTCTGGTCCCAATTCATTAAGGCCTTTGTGAATAATATAGCAGGTCTTAAACTTTACTCGTTGCCGTATGGGCAACCAGTGTAGTTTATGCAACAAAGGTCTGGAGGGAGACCTCGGAGGTGCATTAAGCACCAACCTCGCTGCTGTATTTTGTACCACCTGTAGGCGGTTAAGAACGTCTTCGTTAGCTCCTGCCAGGAGACCGTTGCAGTAATCAAGACGGCTGATAATCAGAGCCTGAACCAGGGTTCTCCTATAAGAATCAGGGTGGAAAGGAAAAATCCTCCGAAGGAGACCTATTACGTGAAAGCATGTTCCTACAGTAATGGTGACGTGATGTTTCATAGTCAACTCTGGTTCCAATCTGACTCCTAGATTCTTGATCACTGTTTTGGGCTCAGGAACCGGGCCCAGATCAGGAGGCCACCAGTCAGGAGACCATTGGACCTTTACATCGCCGAAAAGCATCACCTCTGTTTTTCCAACGTTGCATTGAAGGAAATTGGAGGACATCCACCTTGCAACTGCCTTCATTCCATTATCTCCGATGTAAGATGTTTAAAAGGGAAGAGCAGCTGCGTATCATCAGCATATGATACTGGGTGGAATCCATAAGCTCTGGTTACAGCTGCCAAGGGGGCCACATAGGTGTTAAACAAAGTCGGGCTCAAACATGAGCCCTGTGGAACCCCCTTGGAGATGTTAACCTCCTCCGACCTAAAATCGCCCATGGTGACAGATTGGGTGCGGTTGGAGAGAAAGCTTCTGGTCCATTCCAGTGCAGTACCACCGATTCCACTCTCAGACAGGCGTTCGATAAGGATGTTATGGGAAATAGTATCGAACATAAGCTTTCGGGTGCCTACCTGCTCGTGCCAGGCTACCCCCGGGGAACTGGTGACCCCAGTTCCTACAGGTGTCATCTGCATAGGTTTTCTACAGAAGGGAGGTGGTCCACAGGGGAATCCAAGTCCACATCAGTTTTCACAGGATTTTGATAATGGTAACACACTAAAAAAAAACTCTGGACCTCTTGAGTTTTCAGACAGTGAAATATTTGAAGGGGATAATGAGTGTGTTAGGTATTTCGTCTCAATGTCCTTAGGCTCAATCCTTATTTGTATAAACAGAATCAAGAGAGTCCTTGCTTTGTAGAAAAATTGCTCTTTATTTGTGTAGGTAAAAGCGTGGACAGCCGACACGTGTTTTGCCCCTGTGGCGATTTGCGCCAGGGCTTTTTCAAGGCTGTAAGGAATCACAGATAAATATATAAGTGTACATGAATGAAGAGAGAGTGCCTATGACCCCAAGAGGCGTGCACGAGTTTGAAGGAGAGGTAGTGTAAAGTGCAAGTTCATTAGTATGGTTTCCGGTGTTTGGTCAACGGATAGATGAGATCCCATTTGTGGATTTTTAAACAACATAGAGGAGAAGTGTGTGCATGAAGACAGGGTGCATCAAGCACTGTGAATAGTGCCACCAGGGTTTTGTGCAAGTTATATATAAAGTGTTGAAAGTTGCAGTTCTGATTTGTTAGAGGTGAGAGAGGAACAGAGTGATCATAAGTGAGCAGATACCGCCACAAGTCTAGTTATAGAAATAGTTGAGGTGTTTTATCAAAGCAGAGAGATTAAAAGATGTGAAGAAAAAAAAAAGTTTAACCGTTTCTGTTTCATACCTATTTACAATGTTTTTGGTTCTGTACACTTCCTCATCTTATACAAAATAATTTTCAACATCAAATTCGGTTTTTCAATCTGTTAAAACAACATTTCCATTTTTTAGAAAGAGATTTTTTAGTTATAAGCAGCTATATTCATTAAATAACATTTTTTGCCTGTTTCTAAGCCTACTAACAATCTGATTAGAAAGATGCGAAGTAGTGTGCAGCCATCTTTTTACATTACCACCACTGTTTCAATCATGTGATTCATAACATTTGATCCCAGATTTTCTAACATTTATTACAAAAAATATCTCAGATTAAGTTAACACCCGATGTGTCGCAATGTATCGGCTGAACACAGTGTAATGGATTAGAGTAAATTGGGTCATGTATAAAAGTATTGTTCTGGGAATTAAGTCCCTTATTTCGTAAAAACGTAATTGTTAAGGAGTTTAGGCAAATGGTCCTGCACTGAGGAGTAAGGGGATTGTCACATCATGGGGGTGATTGATAGCGTTTTAGAGCTGATGAGAAGACAAGATTTAAAGATCTAAGCAAATGTTTTTCAGCATACGGGAGTGGAGCACTCCGGTACGGTGACACGAGCTTGGCGGGTTTTAAAAGCATGCAATAATAATGAGGTTTCGTGAGCAAATCACTCGTAAGATCTGTGCGCGGGGAGTGGCAGTCCGACATTGGAGTTCTGGACTTTCTGGTTCCGTCCAGAGGTGTCAGGGAACAACACCCGAAGACCCCGGAGTTCCACCTGCCTTGGTGCACAAATAAACAGAAACACGGGCTTCTCGATGGTGGCGTCAAAGACCAAAGGTTTATTACTGCAGGGACACAGAAGTCACAGAAACCACGCATGGGCAGTGTCTAGGAGCCTGTTCGATTTGTACAAAGAGGGTTGCTCCTTATATACTGAAAATTGGGCTTCAGGCAAATTCTTCGCATGTTAGTACATTCCCAAACCTTTGTGTCCTAAACAATAAATATTTGGCGTTGCACAGGAATCGTCAACAATATCTGATGTCAAAACATTACGAACGAGGGGTTCCCACTTTTCCATCATAATCGCATGTCAACTTTTCATTCAAGACCCGGACCGCCTCATCGTAAATTTCGTTACCTCCCCCTAATAAAGGCCCAGAAGGAACGGAGCAGAGCCAGGTGTAGAAG
Organism: Lissotriton vulgaris; assembly: GCF_964263255.1. NCBI lineage: Eukaryota > Metazoa > Chordata > Amphibia > Caudata > Salamandridae > Lissotriton > Lissotriton vulgaris. Next base: position 326,721,268 of record NC_141686.1, read on the forward strand.
ATAGAAAAGCAGGATAAGGGATGTTTGTGGGTTGTAAATGGGCAAGGCTACCGGCTTCGGCCACCTAATCGTGATCAGGCCAACGAACACAAGAACCAGTATAGCAGGACTGGAGGACTGGCCTCGGGCAGAAGAGGCAGCCTTTGTCGAGTCATGTAGCTACAGCGTGTTCTGGTCTAAGGTGCACGTGTCACTGGAAAGGTGAATCGTCGGCTAAGCCTACGTGTCCTTAATCGAAATGAAGTGATCAGAGGTTATTGCGTATGTGAGGGCAAGAAACACAAAATGGCTGCCATGATCTAAGATGGATGCCATGGGTAGATCAGAAGTGTGTTTGTAACAGGAGTACTCTTGCTCGTAGCGTAGCGAAAACACCAGGATATGCTAAATGGATCATTTGCGGTTCGCTGATACCAATATTATGTATTTCCGACAATATTGAAAACACGGGTTCAAATCGTCACGGAACCTCAGACCCTCCTTTTGCCCTTACATAGGCAATTACTCAGTCTATGTCAGAATCTAGTTCTATACTCATCAGGTCAATGACATGCTGTTGTACCATCATCCTTTCTCGCGCCTTTTCTCCAAACGCAGGTGATTTTCTAAAACAAGTTGCAGCACAAAGACTACACAGAGCAGGACCACACTGGATAATCAGGCAGCATGAGAATAGGAATACTAAGATGACACCAACGACCATTAGAACCTTCCATCCCCACGCTGAAATCAGAGTCCAAAACCACTCCATGAAGGACCAGTTTCCTTTGTCTACGTGTATAGAGTCGGAAATCTTGTGTAGCTTAGAGATCGCCTCGTAGACTGTTGGAGCATTATTAGGAATAAAGACACAGCAGCTCGATTGGATCATTCTGCATACCCCACCTCGATCTGCAAGTATAACGTCTAGAACCATACGGTTCTGCAGCGTCATGAGTCTATCCGCCTGAAGCTCAGCTGTCAAATTGCTAAGGGCACCAGCAGTTTCGGTAATAGTAGATTCAACTACCCGTGTTAGCTGACGTATGTTTCTACTATTGGCCATAGGCCCCCAGAACGGAAGGAAGCCTTTGAAGAAGTCTCCAGCTTCCTGACCAGCAGTATCTTCCTTGCTGAAGACACCTCTCGCTACTCTGGTTTTGTGGTAGTCAGATGAAGCAGTGTATGTTGGAGGCAACAATCGAGCAATATAACACGATCCTGAAAAGTCGGCAGGCAACCATGTATAAGCTCTGTCTCGACAGATGAAGTAGGTACCCCTAGCAGTAAGAAAAGCAGGGGAAGAGTTAGCCGGAAACACGTAAGTCTCTACGCACTCACTCCTCCCTAGCTGAGCTCTCGGATTTCTCCCATTACCTTGCAAACAGACTTGACCTCGGTGAGGTACGACCCAGATTGGAGTTGAGCTTTTACGCTTGCTTTCTCCCAAACTAAGGCGATACTCTGAAGAATTCCAACCCAAATATACTCGCAATTCGTCTCTAGGGTAAGATGGAGTATTATTGACGTCTTTGATCATGTCAATAATTCCCTGGACTAAAGCTTTGTTGGCAGAGTTATATTTAGTGGAACGTGGTGGACGCGGAGGATATGTTTCAAGGGCATAAGCAAAGATGGTCTGAAGGGCCTGGAATGATCCATTGTAGCTGAAAGGCAAAACCAGATAGGGAATACCTTTATCCATAGTGTGGGGTATCAAGCCACACACCCAGCAGTCTGTAGTGTTAACTACCAGTTGGTGTTGGTGCAAGAGCTGTACAAAAGTGTTATTAATGAATTCTGAGCGTCGAGCTTGCTCATGTTCAGGAAACGAGTGAAAAGAGTGTATAGAAGAAACAGTAGAAGTAGCAGTATCAAGGGGAGGTACTGTGGTTACTGGTACAAATATTAAATTTATACTAAAGACGATTCCACCCACCAACGTTATCAAAACAATCAGAAATGTAATAGCACATTGCATCAGGAAGCATTTGCTATGAAGAATTCTGTAAAGTCTGTTTCTGCGAAAATAAATCACATTTTCTCGTTGCAGCGCAGGAAGCTCCATCTTCTACAATCCGCTCGCGACCACTGATGATGTGTACGTAGATGAAAATGCCTCTATCAGCCCTGGGAGTTCCCAGAACTAACAGAAAGGTCGACCTTGTGTCAGACCCCCGCAGATTCAACTAGGTACACAGCCACGACCCTACGGCTACCCAGACGGCAAGGCAATATTTTAAAACAATAAAACAATAGCAAACTTCCTGGCTGAAGGCAAAGGTTCAAAATTTCTAAATATCACAATGGGCAGTTGCCTGCTTTATTTGTCCATTTTACGAGGTCGTAAATTGTATCTTTGCTTTGCAGGTACTGTTTGATCGGCAAATAGCGTATCACTGGTAGCTGTTGCAGTGTTCAGGTTTGCAGATGGCAGAGTTCTTTCCGATGCAGGGGACAAATGTTCAGAGTTCAAGGGAGTCTTTTCAGGAGGAGAGTCAGATTTCGGAGTGTCAGTAATCAATTCGGCATCACTGAAAGGGATGAACTTTGGCGTTTTTTCAAATTCGGAGGCACCAATTCCTTTCTTCACCCAGTCGTCGTAAGGAAGTGGCAAAGGTACACGTTTGACGTGAGATGCATGTACCCAGTGCTTGCGACCAGCTACACGAACTGCGGTTCTTGTCACAAGCAGGACCTGGAAGGGGCCGACGTATCTGGGCTGAAGGTTCTTCGTCCTCGCGAAGTTTCTGACCACCACGTGGTCGCCTGGATTCAGCTGATGCCCTGGACTCTCCGGAGGCTTTGGCAATGCATCGAAAACCTGTTGGTGAATAAGACTCAATTTAGCAGTCAAGTCGTAAAGGTAGTCGATCAACATAGGATATTCTAGAGAACAAAACTCTTTAGGCCTAGGCACACCCCACACATTTGCCGGGCGGCCAAAGACAATCTCATAGGGACTAAGTCCCACTCTAGAGTGTACAGTTGCTCTTGTTGATAACAAAGCCAAGGGAAGTGCATCTGGCCAGGATAAACCCGTGGATGCCTGTATTTTAGCTAGTTTTAGTTTGAGGGTGCCATTGTAACCCTCGACTAAACCAGCAGACTGGGGATGGTTTGCACTGTGAAACTTCTGTTTGATGCCCAAACCGGCACACACACTCTGCATAACTTTCCCTATAAACTCACTTCCATTATCTGACCATACAATCCGTGGCATACCATATCTAGGGAAATATTCTTTGAGAAGAATTTTGGCAGTTGATAGGGCAGTATTGTCCTTTAGTGGGTATGCTTCGACCATCTGGAAAAAGCACAGACTACCACCAGGACGTATTTCAGATTATTACAGCGATCCATGTGAATGAAGTCTAACTGAATCACTTCAAAGGGACAGGAAGGAGGAGCGAAGTGACCAGCAGGAGTTGGAGTTCCCTTGCCAGGATTATGCATCAGGCATACCATACAATTCTTCACCACTCTCTCTGCACATTTACTGATCCCATCATTCTTCCAGACTGGAGCCAACATCTTACAGATTCCTTTAGAACTTATGTGCGCTACTCCATGCGCCATTGTCACCACTGCAAGCACATACGCATCGGGCAACATCCAACGCTGTTGTTCTGACAAGTCAATCCAACACCCACTCGAATCCAACTTGCCCGTGCTTTCTCTCCATACGCGTTTCTCTTCCTCAGTTGCCTCTTTCTGAATCTCTTTCACACTTTCCATTGTATCCTCACACATTCCAGACTCAGCAATCCATCTTGCAGACGTAGCAACATACATTCTGCTCATCATGTCTCTAGCTGTCTGTTTAGCGGTCTCATCAGCAAAAGCATTTCCACGACCTACATCATCCGTGATTGCTTTATGAGCACTGCACTTTACAATCGCAACTTCAGTCGGCAAGGTTAGAGATTCCAACAGATCGTTAACTAGCTGACCATGTTGAATCTTAGTCCCATGGGACGTAATGAAACCTCTTTCTTTCCACAATCGGCCAAAACTATGGGCCACGCCAAATGCGTACTGACTATCTGTGAACACATTCACTCTCTTTCCCTTAGCTAAAACACACGCTCTTGTTAGAGCTATCAATTCTGCAGCTTGGGCAGAATTCTGACTCACTCTTGCAGTCTCCACAATCGTACTCAAAGTCGTTACTGCATAGGCAGCAGTCACATCACCATTCTCCAATTTAAAACATGACCCATCCACATACAGCGTGCCATCTGGATCTGACAATGGAGTGTCTTTTAAATCAATACGTCCTTTTGTCTCTTCCTCCGTTCTAAAACAACAATCATGTGGCTCGGAATCACTCGACTCTTGATTAGCCGGCAACAGCGTTGCTGGATTCAATACATTACATCTTTTGATCTGAATATGACTCGCTAGCAATGTCAGCTCGTAACCAGATAATCTCGTACTGGTAAGGTGTTGTGTCTTAGTTCGGTTCATGAGTGTATCCACGGCATGAGGAACCATGACCACTAGCATGTTGTTCATCACCAAACCAGCAGATTGTCGAATGGAAGCTGCAGCTGCCGCTGTAGCTCACAAACAACTAGGTAACGCTCTAGCTACCGGATCTAATGTTGATGAAAAATACGCACAAGGGCGTTGTTTATCACCAAATGTCTGTGTCAGAACACTCAACGCGCAACCTTCTCTCTCGTGAACGTAGAGCGTGAATGGCTTACTGTAATCAGGTGTGCCCAATACAGGAGCTGAACACAATGCTTTTCGTAACTCAGAAAAACTCTCCTGACATTCATCAGACCATGGCACCGGACTCGGAACATTTTTCCCAGTCAAAGCTACCAATGGTTTCGCTAAAAGAGAAAAATTTGGGATCCACTGCCTACAGTAAGAGGTAATACCTAAAAAGGCACGTACTTCTCTCTGTGTGCGGGGAACACTCATCTGCGTAATTGCTTTTATTCTTTCTGGGGTCAACTTCCTTCCCTCCTTTGACAAGAGATGACCTAGGTAGGTCACTTCTTGGCAACAGTATTGCATTTTTGAAGGTGATACCTTGTGATTCAAGTTGGACAAATGATGCAACAACGAAATTGTAGCTGCTTTGCAAGTTTCCTTGTCATCGGCAGCCACTAGAAGATCATCTACATACTGTACTAAAGCAGAACCTGGAGGAAGTACAAAAGAATCTAATTGACTTTTTAATGCTTGACTGTAAATGGACGGACTCTCACAATGGCCTTGTGGAGCGCGTTTAAACCTGAAGCTTCGACCTCCTAGACAGAAGCCGAAAATATCTCTGCTTTCTTCGGCTATTGGAATGCTGAAAAAGGCATTCTTCAAGTCAATGACTGAAAACCATGTGGCTGTAGCAGGAATCAATGTTAACAAGGCAGTAATGTCTGGAACCACAGGAAACTGCGGGACCACAATCTTATTAACCTCTCTGAGGTCGATGACAAACCTATACACTGGAGGTTTTGTAGGATCGGTTTGTTTCAGAATTGGTAATACAGGACTGTTACAAACATTACCTCTAGTTTCTTCAACCACACCTTTCTTAATCAAATCTTGCACAATCAATAGAAGTGCACGCTCACCTTCACTAGATATTTTATATTGAGGAATTCGTGGTAATTTCACATTTGCTTTCAAGGTGACTACATATGGTGGAATTTCTAAAAGGCCTACATCATCAGGACCAGTCGCCCAAAGAGAATCAGGGAGTGAACGCAGCTCTGACGGGAGTGCATCCATTGACAAGTACATCGGAGAGGTGATTCTTTTGCCCAATGTAAGCTGTACTCCTTCGGGAGAACAATACAATGTCGCATATAGTCGTTTTAACAAGTCTAAACCAAGCAGATTTTCATTACAACCTGTCGTCAAGATCAGGGGTGCCTTCAATTGACACGGTCCAACAGAAATAGACAAAGGACCAGATATGGGGTTGTAAACAGGGGCGCCTGAAAAACCTACAGAAACATTTGTTGAGCCGGACAAAGGTGCGCCAGGGAGTTTCGCATGAATGATAGAACTTTTTGCGGCACCAGTATCCAACAGAAACGGTTCGACTACACCTGATGTTGCTACTGCGACATAAGGCCCACTCTGATCTACTGGAACTGATACTACTCCCTCTCTCTGTCCATGGCTGTCCTAGTACCCATTTTGTTGAAATCCCTCATCAATTTCACAATAATCTTCAACAAGATATTGTTGAGATCTATTTTGCTGAGTAGACTGTCCATTTCGTTGATCAAAGTGATTGGAAGGACGATCATTCGTCTGTGGAGGCATAGCACCTCGCCCTCGACCTCTAGAATTTTGCACAAAACCACCACGACCTCTCTGAGCTGCTGCTGCATTATTTTGCGCTAAAATTGGACACTCATTCTTGTAGTGACCCTCTTTCTTACAGTACGCACACTGATTCCACTGATACTGAGGCCTAGGTGAACTATAATCTGTCCTTTGATACGAACCTTGCTGCGTATTAGTCTGATTCGTGCGAGGCGGATACGCTTGCTGCAAAAGAACTTTAGTCTTTAAATCTTTCGTTTTCTTGTCTGATTTCTCTTTCTCCTCTTTATCCCTATTTTCATAATACTGCGCAGTTGTAGAGACAGCCCACGCACTCTCGGAATCCTTTAATTTATTGCATAGCTCAGGTAACAAATTATGTACAAATTTATCGACAAACAATCTCTGTCCTCCTTCTGTGCTCATATCCTGACCACTATGATCTACAAAAGTCTCTTCGAACCTCGTGAAAAAGTCGGAGACACTTTCGTCTTTCTTCTGCCTGCATGCGGATAACTTGTCCCAATTAACACGCAATGCGGGCATCAGAGTCTTCATTAATTCGATAATCCTACCTGGAAGATCAGCAATTAGAGGTTCAGGCTTGGCACCACCTGTTTGCTGACCATCCGCTGCAATGATAGCTGCCCAATCACCACCTAGGGCAACTGGATGATTCTCTTTACGAATTTTAGCCCAAATTGGTTGCGGAACTACATTTCCAAATAACATATCAATGTCCGCTAAGTTCATTATACAAGCTTCAACTGTCTGTGCTAATTCCTTATAATATCCGGCAGGATTCTTACGTGGGTCTGGCAAGGCCTGCTTCACTGCTAACACTTCGGCTCGTTTCCACGGAATGTGTATCCACACTCTTTGGAACTGGGCCGGAGCTGCTACAATACCATTCGGTGCGTCAGCTTCTATAGCTTCGCGCCAAATTGGAGGAACCTCCCTCATTGGATATTGGCGACTTAGCTTCGTCTTACTTTTCTCTAAATCTCTTGGTGAACGAAGCGATGGATCATTTCTATAACTTAAAATCAGTTCCATCGCTTCCTTTATATTTTGACCTACTATCATTCCTGCAGCAAACTCTTTCTGAACCTTAATTAAGTCTTCTAAATTCGATTCAACTTCATCTTCTTCTATTTCATCACGTAAAAGCGAGCACATCTCGTCAAATACATACCGTTGCGTTGGTTCATTCCACTGCATAAATGTATCTAGTACATCTCTCGTGCTATATCTCCTACTCTTCGAAATCCATCTGAGAGCTGTGGAATCTAAAATCCCCCGTTCCTCAATACTTGGACGCTGACTACGTCTTTGCACAGAATCAGAAGTAGGAGTCTTGATTAAAGTTTTATAGATAGGAGACAGAATGCTAGAGACAGAATCAGTAATTCTTCGACGAACAGAGAGCGGGGTCAACATACTGGCAGATGCAGAGAACACAGTAGAAGTAGGAACGGATAGCGGAGCAGTAGGAGTATCGAGGAAGATAGTTTGTGGAACAGTAGGTGTAAGCGACACAGGTATAGGTAGAGAAGCCGGCAACCCAGGAAGAGGTGGTGCCGAAGGGACATTCACATTAACCACAGGAGGTATAGGAGCTTGGTTCTGAGGAGCAGGAGCAGGAATACCAGGTTGTCCAGCAAGCGGCAATTGGACATTCGGTACAGGTGGAGCCGTAGCACCTTGTGCATACGGTGGAGGTGATCGTAACAGATAAGACAACAGAGGATCGTTTTCGGGATCCTCCAGTATCTTAGCTGTTTTCGATGGCAAGGCAGGGTAGCACTTGTCTATCGCCAAATTATGCTCTCTAATGGCCACCTCTATGGCCTTCTCTGACTCGTTGACTTGCAGCTGCTTAGCCGCTTGCTCTAGAGTCAACTCTTCTTGCTCTTTCTGTTCTTTCTTCAATCTTTTCATTTCTCTCTGTTTGGATTCTTTTTGCCAATAACGGAAAGAATCAAACATCGCCGGCCGGGCTTTCTTCCTGAACAATTTCGCTTCTAAATTATCAAGGATTTCAGGTTCAAAACTACCATGTAGTGGCCAACTAAGGACACCGTCTTTCTCAGTGTAGCGGACCCACACCTCATTATAAGATATAGGACCCACACCATGTTTACAATACAAATCATATAGGGGAGTCCCAATCGGAGGAACCAGACATGAGTCCTCCAATCGTGAATCACTGTTGCAACCGAAACAAGACAACATACAATTTCTCCGACTTACCATTTTGCAATCCGGAACACAGAACAAACAACACAAACAAAGATGTGCACTCGAACCAAGATCTTAGGCCTACCAAAAACGAACTGATGTATCGATACCCAAACTAAACCAAATAGATTATCGTAACCAGAACAACCAGTGATAATCTTACGAAACCAAACCAAACCAAGAACCAAAAAGGATTTTAACAACCCTCACGAAATAACCAGCTAGCAACCACTAAATACTTAACTGAGGCACTGAAGACGTCACCAAGGAGAAACCCGTCTCGTTTCGCCGTACTAAGGACTGCACCTCGGGTCCAAGACAGGGCGACGGTCAAGGCAACGGCCCACTGCAGCCGTCCTGAACGGGAACCCTCGTGGAAGAGAACGTCGGGCCACTTTTGCGATATGCCGGGATCGATGAAGTGGGGCGCCTCCCTCAGGAATCTTCACACGAAGCTTCTCGAACTCTTCAGGCTTTTGGACCGGTACCGAATGACGTCGCCCCACGTTGGGCGCCAATTGGAGTTCTGGACTTTCTGGTTCCGTCCAGAGGTGTCAGGGAACAACACCCGAAGACCCCGGAGTTCCACCTGCCTTGGTGCACAAATAAACAGAAACACGGGCTTCTCGATGGTGGCGTCAAAGACCAAAGGTTTATTACTGCAGGGACACAGAAGTCACAGAAACCACGCATGGGCAGTGTCTAGGAGCCTGTTCGATTTGTACAAAGAGGGTTGCTCCTTATATACTGAAAATTGGGCTTCAGGCAAATTCTTCGCATGTTAGTACATTCCCAAACCTTTGTGTCCTAAACAATAAATATTTGGCGTTGCACAGGAATCGTCAACAATATCTGATGTCAAAACATTACGAACGAGGGGTTCCCACTTTTCCATCATAATCGCATGTCAACTTTTCATTCAAGACCCGGACCGCCTCATCGTAAATTTCGTTACCTCCCCCTAATAAAGGCCCAGAAGGAACGGAGCAGAGCCAGGTGTAGAAGATAGAAAAGCAGGATAAGGGATGTTTGTGGGTTGTAAATGGGCAAGGCTACCGGCTTCGGCCACCTAATCGTGATCAGGCCAACGAACACAAGAACCAGTATAGCAGGACTGGCCTCGGGCAGAAGAGGCAGCCTTTGTCGAGTCATGTAGCTACAGCGTGTTCTGGTCTAAGGTGCACGTGTCACTGGAAAGGTGAATCGTCGGCTAAGCCTACGTGTCCTTAATCGAAATGAAGTGATCAGAGGTTATTGCGTATGTGAGGGCAAGAAACACAAAATGGCTGCCATGATCTAAGATGGATGCCATGGGTAGATCAGAAGTGTGTTTGTAACAGGAGTACTCTTGCTCGTAGCGTAGCGAAAACACCAGGATATGCTAAATGGATCATTTGCGGTTCGCTGATACCAATATTATGTATTTCCGACAATCTTGAAAACACGGGTTCAAATCGTCACGGAACCTCAACAGAGAGTGCTGCGGTGCTGCGCATTCACCGGAAATGGTGATAAGGGTGGAGGCTAAGTTGCGGCTGTTTGGTCACTTACTTTTTGGGGTAGAATCCCTGGAGTGCTGTCGAAGGTCTCTCGTTTCTTCTTCCGCTATCGCGAACTGCGCGTTAGCGGGCTCTGCCTCTTTTAAACCGGAAGGGGGATGTTAACCCAGAAGGGCTGGTCTACGATGTAGTACTATAGGAGTTTTTAATTAACTTTGGACCTAATGTGCAACAACATGATTAAATAATATGGGATCTACATTTTGCGTAGTCAATAATGTGTGATTATATTATTCTGTTCGTTTATTTTTCGTCTCGTAGCTCAGATGTGATCGGTGAGTGGGCGTGTATAAGTGAAAATCAAAGACAGACTCTGGTAGAGATTGTTAAGTAGATTATTAATCACGATAGACAAAAGCAGTTATCCATTCGGTCTCAATAATTGCGGGGAGGTGTTATAAGGTATACTAGTCTCCTAAAAATGCATTGTATACTGTTCACTAGTCAGTGACTATGTGAACGGGGAGGGGTAGAGTGTAATTGCCCCCGCTATGAATCTTATATTAGAGATAGACAAGGCAAGTATCCCTGTATTATATTCGTCTACTTTTAACAGAAAAATGCATTTTAGTCAAGATGAGATCTCGCAGCAATATAGAGAGGGATAAGTGGTGGTATATCCGTTGGCGGTCTCCTAAATGTGTGTCTTTATTCAGTATATGTATTGATTGTAACAGTTAGGTATCACCTTGCTCAATACTATTAATAAGGGGTTGTGAACAATATTGAACTTAATCAAGACAGTTGTTTACTTGGGTGAGCTATTCATTGTCTCTGTGACCCTCTGTTTCTTTTCAGATGTAGTTTATTCCAGCCAGTGGTGCCATTCATATTCTTGGTTTAGGCCCTTGTCCACTGTGTCCATTTTTATAATGAGTGCACTTTCTTTTCTTCGTAGGAGGCGGTCCACATCTCCGCCCCGTTTTGGTGTCTTTAGTCTTTTGATGCCTACGAAAGAGAATGTTCGATTGTGCTCATGGTGTTGCAAAAAGTGTTCCACAAGGGATTGTCTAGTGTCAGTTTTGTGAATATTCCGGTAGTGTTCCTGAATGCGAATTTTGAGCGGTCTTCTTGAGCTACCAATATAATTTTTCCCACAAGGGCAGGTGATAAGGTAGATCGTATTGGTGCTTTCGCAGTTGATGAAGTCTCTGATTGTGTATTTTTGTCCATTTATACTGACTTCTTTGGTCTTAGACTGGCCAAGTTTGCAAATTGAGCAGTTCGTGCAGGTGTAAAAGCCGATGGTTTGTGGTGGAAAGTTCCTAGGTTTGTTTTTCACCTCAAAGAAGGATGGAAGTATGTCACGTAGATTCCTGCATCTGGAAAAGCCTAGTTGTGGCTTAGGTGTTAGAGAGTCTTTTAGAGTTGGATTGTCTCTCAATAAGTGCCAATGTCTATTTAGAATTTTTCGAATTGTATATTCACCACTGTGGTATTCAGTATTGAAGCGAATGGTTGTTTTTTTCTCCTTGAAAGAGTTATTGTGAAGTAGGAATTTGTCTATCAGTTTTTAGAAATTTTTCTTGTGCTTTGGATAGTTTTTGTTCATTGTAGCCTCTTTGTTTTAATCGTTGGGTTACTGCCTCTGAGTGGTTTTGATATTCTTTTACTGCACTGCAATTTAGACGGGCCCGTCTATATTCTCCTCCTAGAATGTTATCGATTGTATGTGAGGGATGGCTGCTCGAGGCATGGAGGATCAAGTTTACAGATGTTGGTTTCCTGTGTATTTTTGTTTGTAATTGTTGGTCCGAAACATATATAGTTAGGTCTAGGAAATCTACTTCTGTTCTTGAGATGTTGTATGTGATTTCAATGCCCCATTTATTTGGTACTAGTGATTTCATGAAGGTTCTCAGTTTTTGTTCACTGCCCTGCCAAATTAGAAGAATATCATCTATGTAGCGACCCCACATAATTATATTTTCGATGACTTCCTCAGATCTTTCTTGCCAGAGCCAGTGTTCTTTGACTGTGCCCATCAGCAGACAGGCGTATGGAGGGGCAAATTTGGCCCCCATTGCGGTCCCTTGCAGTTGAGTGTAGTATTTGCCATTGAAAAGAAAGTAGTTATTGAAGAGGCAAAATTCTAATAAGTCTAGGACCATTTTGTTTCGTGCAGTAAGGTGGGCTGATCTTGTCTGTAAGTATTTTCTCACTGAGGCTAGGCCATCGACATGTTTTATTGAGGTGTACAAACTGCAGATGTCAATTGTGATGAGGAGGTAGTCATCTTGCCACGATACATTTTCTAGTTTTTGTAGGACATCCTTGGTGTCTTTGAGGAATGATGGTAGTGCCTTCATCAGAGGTCGTAGTTCTGCATCGATGAAAGCCCCTACATTTGAGCAGATGGAATCAATCCCAGCAATTATTGGTCGGCCTTTCGGTATTCTTCCCGGCTTGTGCACTTTGGGCAGCAAGTATAGTGTTGATGTGATGGTTTTTTTTATGAAGAGTATGTTTTTTTCTTCTAAGCTCAGCAGGCCTTTTTCATACCAGAGGTCCAGTAGGGTGGTTAGTTTGTCCTGAATGTATTTAGTGGGATTATGATCTAACAGTTGGTAACATGTTTTATCCTCCAGTTGTCTTTGGGCTTCTTGTAAGTAGTCAGAGGTGTTTAGGAGGACAACATTTCCTCCTTTATCTGCTTCTTTGATCGTTAGATTGTCATTGCATCTCAGTTCCTTTAGTGCCGTTCTTTCTTTTGCAGAGATGTTCTTGGAGGTGTATTTTTGTTTTACTTTATATTTCTGGAATTCCTTATCAAGATCTTCCGATACTCTTTTTGAGAACATGTCAATAGAATTTCCTGCTGGCAGTGAGGGAGTAAATTTTGATTTTTTCTTTAGTGTGCTTGGTTTAGAGTGGAAGATGTCAATACCCAAGTCGTCTGCCGTTGTCGTCAGGATCTCTAGATGGTCTGGATCTGTGTCTGTCGCGAGGTGTAGTAACAGGTTGCTGTTTTCAAGATCTTGTGCTGACATGTCACTTGTTTGTTGGCTACTGTAGGAGGTGTTTTGTCGTTTCGGATTCTCGTCGAAAAACGATTGAAGCTTAAGTTTCCTTGTGAATTTGAAGAAATCAACCTTTGTTTTGACCAGGTCCCATCGTGCCGTAGGGCAAAATGAGAGGCCCTTGTTGAGAATTTTGTAGTGTGTTTCCGATAGGACCTCTGTAGACAAATTTAGGACCAAGTTGTTTGTTAGGTTTTCAGTAGGTGCTGTTCCTTCATCCTTGCTCTTGTTAGTACACCCGCTGTGTTTGGTTTTGGTGTCCCTAAATTTGGTGGTCGTTGTCGATTCTCCTGTACATTCCCCAATCGGTGTCGTTGCACTTCCTCCCGAAAATTTACCTGTGGACGGGGATTATTTGTTGTAGTTAAGTCTTCCACTGATCCGGCCTCAGATGAGCTTGGAGTTTGAGTCGGGGTATTCGTATTGCTGTTGTTTGTCGTAGTATTGATGTTATCGTACTTTTGAGCAAATGTATAGACCCTTCCTTGTTGGTAATCATTTAGGTCGCGTCTGAATTTTCGATTTTTCCTCTGTATGATGTCTTCTTCATATTCATCCAAGAATTTATTCAAGATGTCATAGTTTTTTACAGTGATATCTCCCCAGTTGGCTTCATCAATTCTCTTGGATAGATTGTCCACTTCTTTTTTGTTTGTCTCATATTCCTCCTGTGCAATATCAATTAGTTGCCTTATCATGTTGTTGGATGCTGTGCGGAGATTTTCCTCCCATAGTTGTAATTTTTCTGGGGATGTGGTGTCTATTGGGGGGAAAATGAGGATGCGGAGACCTCGTGGGATAAGATTGTGTTCCAGATATTTTTTGAGTGATGCTCCTTCCCACCATTTGGAGGTCTCTTTCTTTGCAGCTCTTTCTAATGCTTGAAAGGTACTTTTTGCTGACGTCAATTTGCATAGGTGGTTAAACTCAGCCCATATGATTTTATGACCCTCGCCAAGTCCGACACATAGATATTAAATAGTGTCGGACTTAGCGATGATCCCTGGGGCACCCCGTACGGCAACGTGGATGTGGGCGAGTAAAAGGTACCCAGTTTCACTGATTGGGTGCGGTTAGCCAAGAACGAGGCTACGAGATCTCTGGCTAGATGGTTTACCCCCAGTGTTGAGACAAGTAGGTAGCTGTGAGGCCTGCCATGCCTGTTGACTGTTTGTTAGGAAATGACTTGGAGAGCTCCCCTTGGGAAAAGGTAGAGAAGAGTACTCACTTGAAGATGGTTGGACTACCTGACTGGGCGTGCGTGACCACCCGCTCAATGTCAGCCAGTAGGGGTTCTCAAGAAGACCTGGAGCCTGAGAGGGAGGCCCAGGAACCTGCCGAAGAGAGAAGTGTCAAGGGGCGTGGGAAACCAGACCCTGAAGTTCCCACGGCCCAGGAGGAGGTACACCCTGAGGGGGAACCCCTGGAGCCAACCGGGGAACAGATAGCTGAACCCAGAGACCTGCCTGAGCGGACCCATTGGCAGCAAGAAGGAGGTCCCTCCAGGGAAGACTTCTGCAAGGAGCAGAAAGAGTGCCCTTCTCTTGTGGGCTTGCGGTAACAGGCTGTAAGCCAGGCAGCAGGTGATCAGTCAGGATCCCATTGGATCTACTGGGAGAATTGTCTCCTGTATAGTAAGCCTAAGGTTGCTGAACCTGGGTTAGCCCATGTGCTGGTGGTACTTCAGAAGTTCACAGACTTCCTTCTGGGGCTGGCTCATGATGTGCCATTAGCAGAACATTTGGGGAAGGACAACACCTTTGAAAGGCGTGTCACCCCCTTTCATTGGCCACAAATGCGCAAGAGTTCTGATACTCATTGCAAGACTTATCAGACTTGCCAAGCAAGTGGAAAGAGCGGGAGAAGCACAAGGCTCCTCTCCAGCCATTCCTGGTGGTCAATACCCCCTTTGAGCGGGTGGGGATTGACATTGTGGGGCCACTGGACCCCAAGACAGCCATGGGCAACAGGTTCATCCTGGTCTTGGTGGACCATGCCACCTGGTACCCGGAAGCCATACCTCTGAGGACAGTGACGGCCCCCATGGTGGGACGAACACTGATGAGAATTTTCTCACGAGTGGGATTCCCTCGAGAGGTGGTGTCTGACCGGGGGACCAACTTCATTTCCAAGTATATGACGTCTCTGTGGCCGGAGTGTGGTGTGACCTACAAGGTCACCACTCCTTACCACCCCCAAGGAAATGGGCTGGTTGAAAGGTTCAACCTGACCCTGAAGGGCATGATAATGGGTCTTGAGGAACCCATGAGGCGTAAGTGGGACGTCACCGTGAGGTGCCACAGAAATCTCTAGGGTTCAGTCCCTTTGAGCTTCTCTATGGATACCCAGTCAGAGGACCTCTGAGTCCGGTTAAAGAAGGCTGGGCGCAATCTCCCAGGAAACCTCCCCAGGATGTATATAGCTACATTCTGGCCTTTAGGAACCAGACCCGGCACTTCAGTAACCTCGCTCTGGTGAATCTGGAGGCTTGCCAGGAGCAGGAGAAGCACTGGTATGACCAGAATACCACTCTGGCAGAGCTTCAACATAGACACAAGGTGTGGGTTATGGCCCCAGTGGAGGCCTGTGCGCTTCAAGCTAAGTGGACCGGACCTTTTGAGGTTGTGGAGCACAAGATTCCAGTTACCTACTTGGTGGACTTGTGGTCTCCTAGGAACCCCTTGAGGGTCCTACATGTCAACCGACTTAAGCCCCACTTAGAAAGGTCTGAAGTGGGCATGCTCTTAGCAACAGATGCTGGGACAGAGGAGGAGCCTGAGCCTCTTCCTGACCTCCTGTCAGCCTCAGAGCAAGATGGGTCAGTGGATGGTGTTAACCTCTCTTCCACCCTGACCCCTGAGCAACAGAATGACTGTCAGCAGTTGCTGGGACAGTTTTCTGACCTGTTCTTCCTGGTTCCTCGTGTCACAGATTGGTGCGTCCATGATGTGGTCACAGGAAACAGCTTACCTGTGAAGAACAAATCTTACAGGGTAACTGATAGGGTGAGGGCTTGCATCAAAGAGGAGGTCTCAAAGATGCTTGCGCTAGGGGTGATTGAGTCCTCCAGCAATCCTTGGGCCAGCCCAGTGGTCTTGGTCAAGAAGGCTGCAGCACCGGGCGCCACACCCGAACTCCGGTTCTGTGTGGACTAAAGAGGGCTCAATTCAGTCACGAAGACTGACACGCACCCCATCCCCAGAGCTGATGAGCTCATTGATTGGCTAGGGGCTGCACAGTACCTCAGCACGTTTGATTTGACGTTTTGGTATTGGCAGATCACCCTGACTGATGAGGCCAAGGAGAGGTCAGCATTCTCCACACCAGATGGGCATTTTCAGTTCTGTGTCATGCCCTTTGCGATGAAGAATGCCTCTGCCACCTTTGAGAGGTTGGTCAACCAGGTTTTGGTTGGACTGGACCCAGGGCATAGGTGCATCCAAGGCCTACCAGGGGCTGCAGCATGTATTATGCCACCCCTGGCTGGCCATCAAAACTGACACCACTGACTGATCACTCAGCTTGGGTAAGGTGGTGTAATCACCCCTTACTTAGATATAGTATACCTATATCTATCCATATATATAGACACTAAGGGCCAGATGTAGGTAAATGTCATTTACCGATTCTTAAATACCGAATTTTACCGATTCGGTATTAAAAAATCAGTAAATGAGATGTAGGGAAAAATTCGGTATTTTTTACCGATTCGGTAAAATTCGGTATCGGACTTTCGGAAATTACCGAATCGGTATTTACCGAATCGGTATTTACCGAATCGGTATTTCCCATTCATCCTGCATTGGAAATACCGAATTGGTAAATACCGAACCGGTAAATACCGATACGGTAAATTCCGAATCGGAAAGCAAGCAAAAGTGAAACTTAAGACAACAGCCAATCAGGTGCATCCACCCTCCAGTAAGTGGCTACACAGGCAGCTGCAACTAATTAGAAGGTTCTGGAGAGGCAGTTGGAGCAGAGAGACTGGGAGCAGCAGCATGGCAAGCAGCAAGGACACAGAGCAGACAGAAAGAAAAAGAAAGCGCAAATTCAGCAGCATGGAGCTCCAGGTCCTTGTGGAGGAGGTGGTAAAGGTGCACCACAAACTTTTTGGAAGGCAGTCCCTCTCTGTGCCGGAATCTGCAAAAAGGAAGATTTGGCATGAAATCCTTGAGAAAGTCAATGCAGTGGGAGTGACCCCCAGAGTCACAGAAGATTTAAAAAAGAGGTTTTATGACCTAAGGAGCCTCACCCAAAAAAAATTGCTGACCTCCACAAACAGGCCTCGCAAACAGGTGGAGGAAAGAACACAGCACCCCCCCTCACTGACCTGGAGGAGATGGTGGCCACAACCTTGGAGCCAGAAAGCGTCCACGGACTGGGAGGAGTGGAGAGCTCGGCGAAGCTGCAAGTAGTAAAGGTAAGATGCATGCACAGCAATCCCCCTCACACCCTCAGACATCCCTAACCCCTTGAAGCTAAGTTACCCCAGCCCCAGTGTTTCTGTGCAAAACAGTAGCATTGCATCATGGTACATGTAGTCAGTTAATGAAAGACCATGTCATACAGCACTGTAACTACCAAGTTAGGCAAATGATTGCAGACATAATGAAGGGCAGGCAGCATGTAATAAGTGCAATTTTCTTAAGTTTATTGTAGTGGCTGTGAGACATTTGCACCTAGCTGATATGCGCTCATATGCCCACAGGTCACACATCCAGAAGGCAGTCACAGGAGGCAGAAGGCACGGCACCCGAGAGGGATGAAAGTCATGAGCCAGGTCCCAGTGCATCACAGGACACAGGTGTACTGAGTGGGCAGCCACCTTCCCAAGAACCTGACATCTCTGAAGAAATGCAGGTATCCCCAAGACCTTCACAGTCCTCACTATTTTTATCTTCACCAGAAATGCCAGCATCACTGGATATTCAAACACCTGCAGCACAACCTAGCAGGAGGCATGTCATTTCCCCACTGATGGAAATTGAGACAGCTGCTGGTGAAATGGTGGGTGAAGACCCACACACCTTGGCTGGAGCTGACATCTCTGCCACACTGCATCCCAGCGCAGAGCCTGTACCTAGTACCACTAGACGCCGCACAGTACAAGGAAGGAGTGTAGGTGCACGTGGGGAGGGGTCCAGTGTCTTCCAAGGCCTGGAGGGATCCATGGTCAGGATTCAGGTCCTGACAAACACAAATGCGCAACCTCAATATCAACATGCAGGAAATTGGTAAGGGCATCAGGGAACTGGTGGAATTAAACAAGAACATGGCTACAGGGATACATGACATGACCCAATCCATGCAGCAACTGTGCACAAAACTGGACTCTGAAATAACATCAAGGCGCAGGGAGAAGCTGCGTGCACAGAGAACTGAGAAAGCTATTCACCGCCACAGGCGTAGTATGAACAGTCAGGAAGTCTTGACTCAAAACAGCAATCACCTGACAAGGGGCATAGCCGGAATGACCGGTGCACTGGAGGCTCTAATTAATGCTCAAACTGCACAAACTGCTGCTATTGACGTGCCGGAGAGTGAAGGTAGCACCAGTAGGAGCAGCATGGCAAGCCCCCTTGTTGTAGAGACAAGGAAGAGCAGCAGGCGACAGGGTGAGGCTACAGGCCAAACACCCAGTGAACAGGGTGAGCCACATACACCTGCCAGTGCGAAGCGTGGCTGCAAATGAACAGTTAATACTATGGGCTACTGCCATTGGATATAACATTTTGAAATTAAAAAGTTTGTGTTGCACATTTGTGCAATTTAAACCTGCG
Source organism: Lissotriton vulgaris (assembly GCF_964263255.1). NCBI lineage: Eukaryota > Metazoa > Chordata > Amphibia > Caudata > Salamandridae > Lissotriton > Lissotriton vulgaris. Next base: position 326,740,144 of record NC_141686.1, read on the forward strand.
TAGTGACAATATACAACTACGGTGGGTGCATTCAACACCTGTCTGTGTGTGTTTACTCACTGTGAGCATTGCACTGAAATGCATACTGGTGCACTTTTGTTCTTTAACATACCTAGATATATACTACATTTAACACAATTTTGTGTTTTCAACATAGGTCTCTGTCTCATTACTTACTCAGAAATAGTTGTGTGTAATCTCCTCACGTCTGTATCTGCCATCACTTGGTGTTGACACTCCAGCAGGTTTTGTTTCTGGCACAGCAATGTCGTCGTCATGATCCTCATAGTCTGACAACTCCACCTCAGTACCCTTCTTCACAGCAAGGTTGTGCAACATAGCACAGGCAGCAAGGATCTTACAGCAGGTGGTGGGGGTATACTGCCTTGCACCTCCGCTCTTGTGCAAGCATCTGAACCTGCTTTTCCAGAAACCAAAGGCCCGCTCCACGACATTCCTTGTGCTCTTGTGGGCCCGGTTATATCTCCTTTGGCTGGGTGTTGAGGGGTTAAGGTAGGGGGTGAGTATGAAGGAGCGGAGGGCATATGCACTGTCTCCTAAAAGGAAATAGGAATACATTACTCACATGCATACATGTACTTCTTACTGCAATAGGTGTTATGGGGGTCAAGTCAAGTCAAGTCATAGGATTTGTATAGCGCACTACATACCCAGAGGGTTTCAAGGCGCTTAGGAAGGGGAGGATGATTACTTGTCAAATATCCACGTTTTAAGTTGCTTTCTGAACGCTAGGTGGTTCTGGGTAAGGCGAAGGTAAGCGGGGAGTGAGTTCCATGTTTTAGCAGCCAGGTATGAGAAGGATCTGCCTCCCATGGTGGTCTTGTTGATGCGAGGTACAATGGCGAGGGCTTGGTTGGAAGAACGTAGTTGGCGGGAGGGGGTGTAGAAGGATAGTCGTGAGTTGAGGCAGTCTGGTCCGATGTCGTAGAGTGATTTGTGTGCGTGGGTAAGCAGTCGGAAAGTGATCCTCTTGTTGACGGGTAGCCAGTGGAGGTCTTTAAGGTGACCAGAGATGTGTTCGTTGCGTGGGAGGTCTAATATGAGCCTGGCTGAGGCGTTTTGGATTCGTTGGAGTTTCTTCTGGAGTTTTGCGGTAGTACCCGCGTAGAGGGTGTTTCCGTAGTCCAGTCGGCTCGTGACCAGAGCGTGGGTGACTGTTTTCCTAGTACCGGAGGGGATCCAGCGAAATGTTTTTCTGAGCATGCGAAGAATGTTGAAGCAGGAAGAGGATACGGCGCTGACTTGTCTGTTCATTGAGAGTGACGAATCCAGGATGACGCCTAGGTTCCGTGCGTGGTCTGTCGGGATGGGTGCTTTTCCGAGGGCTTCCGGCCACCAGGAGTCGTCCCATGCAGAGGGGGATGTACCTAAGATGAGGACTTCTGTTTTGTCTGAGTTCAGTTTCAGACGGCTTTGTTTCATCCATTCGGCAACTTCTTTCATTCGTTCGTGTAGGTTAGTTTTGGCGGTGCTGGGGTCATTGGTGAGAGAGAGGATCAGTTGAGTGTCGTCCGCGTAAGAGATGATGTTGAGGTTGTGTTGGCGTGCGATGGCCACGAGGGGGCTCATGTATACGTTGAAGAGGGTGGGACTGAGTGAGGATCCTTGTGGTACGCCGCAGATGACTTCGGACGCCTCGGACTTGAATGGAGGAAGGCGGACTCTCTGGGTTCTTCCGGTGAGGAACAAGGTGATCCATTCAAGTGCTTTTCCTTGGATTCCGATGTTATAGAGGCGTTGTAGGAGGGTGCTGTGGCAGACTGTGTCAAGGCTGCGGAGAGGTCGAGGAGGATGAGGGCGACTGTGTCTCCATTGTCTAGTAGCGTTCGAATGTCGTCTGTTGCTGCGATGAGGGCGGTCTCAGTGCTGTGTTTTGCTCAGAAGCCAGATTGTGAGGGGTCGAGGGATTTGTTGGCTTCGAGGAAGGTGGCGAGCTGGTTGTTGACAGCTTTCTCGATGACTTTGGCCGGGAATGGGAGAAGCGAGATGGGGCGGTAATTTTTGAGTTCGGTGGGGTCCGCTGTTGGTTTTTTCAGAAGGGCGGTGAGTTCAGCGTGTTTCCAGTCTTCCGGGAAGGTGGCGGAGTTGAAGGAGCAGTTGATGACGTCTCTGAGGTGCGGAGCTATGACGGAGTCTGCTTTGTTGAAGATGTGGTGAGGGCATGGGTCTGTGGGGGATCCTGAGTGGATTGAATTCATCAGGCGGATGGTGTCCTCAGTGGAGATTGGGTTCCAGTCGTTGAGAATGTTCACGGGGGGAAGATGATCAGCAAATGGTAGGGTGGGTTGATTTCCGGGTTGGTTGTCAAAGCTGTTGTGGATGTCTGCAATCTTGTTGTGGAAAAATGATGCTAGGGAGTCGCAGAGGGTTTGAGAGGGGGTGATGTCGTTGGAGTTGGCCGAGGGATTGGAAAATTCCTTGACGATGTTGAAAAGTTCCTTGCTGTTGTGGGCGTTGTTGTCAAGTCGATCCTTGAATGCTGTTTTCTTGGCTTTTCGGATCAGTTGGTGGTGAGTGCGGGTGGCGTTTTTGAAGGCGACCTTGGTGCTGGTGGTTGGGTCTTTTTTCCAGGTCTTTTCAAGGGAGCGGCAGAGTTTCATGGACTTCTTGAGATCATCGTTGAACCATGAGGCCTTCTTGCTGCCAGGTTTGCTTTGCCGTTTTTTCAGTGGTGCTAAGGTGTCGGCGGTGTTGGATAACCATAGGGTGAGGTTAGCGGCGGCTTCGTTGGCGTTAGAAGAGAGGGCTGGGGTGTTTCGAAGGAGCGATGCGGAGATTTGGTCCGTGGTGATTTTGTTCCAGTTTCTTTGCAGGGTAGGTTGGAGGTGGATGTTGGGTTTTGGTTTGTTGTAGGTGAAGTGAACGCAGCTGTGGTCAGTCCAGAGGAGGTCCGTGGTGTGGCCGAAGGAAACATGATTGCTGGATGTGAAGATGGGGTCGAGTGTGTGACCTGCGATGTGGGTGGGGGAGGTGACTAGTTGTTTAAGTCCGAGGTTGGCGAGGTTGTCCACGAGGGTGGCGGTGTTGCGGTCGTTGATATTTTCAAGGTGAAAGTTGAGGTCACCCAGAAGGATGTATTCTTTGGAGGGGAGCGCGTGTGGAGTGATGAAGTCCGTGATGTCTTCACTGAATTTTGAGCGGGGTCCTGGTGGTCTGTAGAGGAGAGTGCCTCGGAGTGTGGTTTTGGGGTCGATGTGGATCTGGAAGTGAAGGTGTTCGGAGTTGGCGAGGTTGGCGTCAGAGCTGGTTGAGATGCGGATGGATTTCTTATGGACGATAGCGATTCCTCCTCCTGTGTGGGTGGTGCGGTCTTTGCGAGTGATCTTATAGTCTTCAGGGATGGCAATGGTGATGTCTGGTGCGGAGGAAGCGTTCATCCAAGTTTCCGTTAGGAAGGCGACGTCTGGAGAGATGGTGTCTAGTAGATTCCATAGGTCAGTGGCGTGCCTGTGGACCGATCGGGTGTTGAGAAGGATGCATTGTAAGTGGTTGGGGTCAGGAGTCTGATGTGTGGTTGTAGCGGAGATGTTGTCGGTGCCGCTGAATTTGCAGGAGTAGCATGAGAAAGGTCCATGGGTGCGTCCAGGAGCGGCTTGAACGCAGTTGGGGGCGCGACCGGGGTTAAGGGCTAGGAGGGTGGCGGCATCGTAGGTAATGCGGGGGGGCTGGGCAGCGCGAGGGGCAGGGGGTCTGGCGCTGGGCGCGGTCCAGGCGCGGACGGGCGTAGACGGGCTTACCTTTGGCGCACCTTCGGCGTGGCCATAGCGCGTGGACGCTGTGCGTGGGGGCATTGGCCATAAATGGAAGGTGGAGGGGGCGGAGCGTGGGAGGGTGAGCTGGGAGGCGTGAGCGAAGGGGGAGGGACGGGCTGCAGGCACAACAAAATGGAGGGTTTCTAAACAACAACACGGCGCTATGCGAGGGCAGAGTAGATGCACCAAAACAAATGCGGTCAGTTACAGCGTCGGCGCTATGCACACAGGTAGCGATTAATATTAAAAATCCTCAGATGGGCAACAGCAGTAATAGCACAATACGCCTGAGATAGTGTCTGCACTAAACAGCTATCAGCTACGCAAATGCGGAGCGCTACGCGGTGGAATGGGCGCTTTATCACGGGAGAGTAAAATGCCAGATGAAAGATAAGCCAGTGAATCAAATGAATCAAATAGTCAGCGCTACGATACCGCAGTGGCGCTTGTAGGTCAGGAGGTGAGCAAGGAGCAACCGCTTCGCAGGGAGTTCAGCTGGCACTGTCTCTTACCTAGGAGGTATCCTTCACCTAATTCCCCTGCAGTCAGCCGTGCATAGATGCCACTGTTTTGAAATATATAGGAGTCGTGGGTACTTCCAGGGAATTTTGCCACAAGGTTAGTGATGGCGCACTTTGCGTTGCAAATCACCTGCACATTGATGGTGTGTGGACTTCCTATTCCTGTATATATATTCGGTGGCAGCAGGGGGACACATGGGAATGTGCGTGCCATCTATGCAGCCAATTATATTGGGGAATCGAGCCATCTGGTAAAAGTCAGATTTTGTTTGGACCAGTTCAGCATGGGTTACAGGAAAAGATATGTAATGCTCCATCCTATGTAACAAGGCATCAAGGAATTTGTGGAAAAACCTTGACAGGCTGCTCTGGGTCACCCCACCTACCGCAGCAACCACGCTCTGGTAGCTCCCAGACGCAAGCAGGTGTAGGCTGCACAGCACGTGCACATGGGGTGGAATAGCGTGTGCCCTTGGGGTAGTGTGCTCCAACAGTGGTTGGAGGTCCCTGATGAGGTCCAAGATGGTGTCTGGGGCCAACCTGTACCTCTGGAGTATCTCTGCCTCTGTGAGCATGAACAAGGTGACCCTCTGTCTATAGACCTGCTCCTCTCTCTGCCATTCCCTCTCTCCTTCCTCCTGTAGCCGTAGCGGTCTTGCAATGACATAAAATGCCGCCATTGTGCAAGAAGTATTGCATTTTGGGTTCTTTTTTATAGGCTGCACCTGGCTACCACCTGATCTCCATCCATGGTAAATACTGACTCTTAAATACCGAATTTCAAGCAAATTCGGTATTTATGAGCTTCCCTACATCTCAATATTCATTTTTACCACTTCTTATTTACCAAATCGGTATTTTACCAATTCGGTAACTTTACCGAATCGGTAACTTTACCGAATCGGTAAATTGTCCGATTCGGTATTTTACCGATTCGGTAACTTTACCGATTAGGTAAATTTACCAATTCGGACGATTTTCGCTTTCCTACATCCCAAATGCTCAATACCGGTCGGTAACGGCCGAAAATACCGATTTACGGCTGTTACCGACCGGTATAGGGCTACCTACATCTGGCCTATAGGCACCTATAAGTCACTCCTATTGTAGGCCTCGACAATCCTGGAGGCAGAGTGCTTGGCTTTATGTGAGATGGTGCCCTAGCATGAGCTGAGTCCCTCTGCTGCTTTCGGAACCATCTCCTTATAGCTGTTCTATGATATAGCCATACTGTATACTCTTAAGTGCATTATAATACTCGCGGTTAATGCTAACCTTGGTTTGGCTTTAACAAAACATGTTGTGTCAAACACTTTGGAATACTACCCACCCGCCAGTCCTGGTGGCGGGGGTAGCATTCCATCCTTCTAGAGGGAGAAGACATGTAGGTTACTGCTTTACCAGGTTAAAGTTAAACAGAGCCTCTGCATCACAAAATGGATGCTTCTGCCACAGACACGAGTCTGACCTCCTGTTGCTGGACGAAACTCCAGCAGGGGATGCCTGGACAATAGGTTTCCTGCCTTGTGGGGTGCTAGCACCTCCAAAGACAGGTTTTTAGTGTATTGGGGCAGGGAGGGCTTCAAAACGAGACACTGCCTGGGGCACACAAGGTGTCCCATGCATAGCCCGGTTCAAACCAGTTGATTGGGCACTCCAGCCCCGCTCTGGCGTGAAACTGGAGAAATGGAAAGGGGTGTAACCACCCCCCTCCCAGGTCCACCCATAGAAGGGACCTAGCTTGTAATCCAGCCCCTAGAATCAGTATAAAAATAGGACTTTAGATTATGCTGGAAAGAACCTCTGATACAAACTCTTGGACCTTCAATGTCAATGTTCTATTTTGACTAGAAGACTGAAGACATCTCCCTTGTGGTCAAGGAGTGACCACCCTGTTCAAACAGGCACCATCAGTAACTTGCGGGTCTGCTTTGTCGACACTCCCGATGGAACCCGAAGACTCAGTGACACAGGAACTGGATTTCCAGACTTCTCTGACTCCGACCCACATCCACAGCAAAGCTGAGACCCATGGCGGGCACGGGAGACGTGGTACTGGACACCCTGGACATCCTGCATTTTGCTAACAGCTCGACTACCAAGGTATATTCGAAGTTGTGCATTTGGGTACGAGAAGCACCAGACACGAGCAACATTTGCTCTGAAGCTCAGCCCCCCTCACTCCATGAGTGCCACTTGGGGCCCGCTCTTGCATTTCAGCTCAATGTGTCTTCCCGGTTGCTAACCCGTTGGCTAGAAGCCCCCTGAAGACAAACATTTGAAACCAACTTGCTTTCCTGGTTGCTCCAGACTTGCTCCAGTTTCCCTGCAAAGGCGAAGCTCCCCAGACCTTTCTGGACTGACCTGAAGCCCATCTTCACTTCCTGCATGGATTGCGTTTGACAAGGCTTGTTGGGTCCAGTCAGGATACCGACACCGCAATCAACTAGATCCTTTGGGGACAGCTCAAATCCAGATCCTTCACCTCTTCACCTGAGATCATCGTGACATTGCCTTGTTCCTTCCTGGTTCCTTCCGGGTCACTGGCTAGTGACCCAGACTCTGTCCCCTCTGCTTTCAGGTTCTTCAGTTCCTCGATTCACCCTTGGATCCACCCGGACACTCTTCCTCTGGCCGCCTGCAGCACTTCTTTGCAGATCTTCATTGAAAGCATTGACGAAACCCGACAACAAAAGGCACCTAGGCACCCGGCTTCCCTGGGTGAGGTAACGAAAGTACTCCTTTGCTTCTGTGGGTCTTGACTCTCGAAGTGTCCTAGTCTAAAGGGGTTCTGTCGTAGTCCATCCGGAAGTGCCCTTAAACAGTAACTTTGTAACTTCTTCGTTCTCCATTATAAGTCAATGGGAACCCGCGCCTGCGTTTAGACACTGCACCCGCCTCCTGTGGGTCTCCTACTTCCTAACCTTTGGTTGTGTACTGTAGCCTCAGCGATTCCCTAGGCCCTAGGCCTATTCAATATTTCTGTAGTGGTCCTTATACCACTTACTTACATGGTTTGTGAGGCCCCTAGGGCAAAACTGGTCAAAACTGTATTTGTGCAACTTACCGTATGCTAATTGAGTACCTTGTTATGTACTTCGATCTCTGACCTCATAAAGAGTGCAGAGGGGTTGTGTTAGAAATAAATAAATATATATTTGATATATACCTTGTGTGGTGTCCTTTCATTTGGTATTCAAGGGATTATAATTGGTAAAACAGCTTGCTTCACATGCTCTCTGAAGTCTTATCCTATGTAAATGTAAATTGATACTTGTATAGCACACTACTCACCCGCAAGGGTCTCAAGGCGCTTGTACGAATACCGCTGTGGAACCCATCCTGGCTTTCCCTGTGACTGGCTTTCCCTGTGAGGTGTCCACTCCTGTGCACCCCCAAGGTGGAGGCCAGGCATCCTTAGCGTTGTGGGGGCCGTTGTGGAGATTAAGCAAGCTATTGCCCAGAGTTGCAGAGTGGGACTCCATGATTGGAATAGGCACCGAGGCGAGAATCATCAGGTCCGTGGAATTTTGAGCCCAAGACCCGCCGAGGCGGGGAATTGAACCCTGCTCCCGGGCTAGACCTTTGCATCAGGGTCTGTCACTCAAACCAATGAGCCACACTTCACCACCTATGACTGCTGGTCCATGCTACCAGTAGGATAGCTTGTCTATAAGGTTGACTTTACAACCACTATCAATAAGGGTCGTTTAGACTGGTGTAAGGTGCCCACTAGAATAGTGGACATCATATGCCAGGCTAACTTCTCATATTGGTGGCAGCGGTGGGATAACAGCTTGCTGTTGTTTTACCATATAATCTTAAGATATCATTTGAAAGATTACATTAAGGTACCTAGTGGTACATATAAATCAAGTTCTTATAATACTTTAAGTTCTCCTGAACTTAGTAGTTGTAGAGGAAAGGGCTTAGTACACCCTGACTACAACTCCTAGAGAGGTTCTAGTTGGAAACCATTTAGTGTAGGTAGGTGCACACACCCCACCTCACTAGCAAATGTCCTTGGAAGCAGGCCCTAGTGGACCTCTTCAAGAAGATACCCAGAAGGTGCCCTCTAAGTATTACTCATTCACTTTTAATGAAGTTAGAAGCCTGTGTGCAGTCAGAAGATTGAGACAAGGACAGAGTCCAACCTTTAACCACCTGGTTGACATCTTAGTGGCTCATGTTATCGAAAATTCATCAGACACAGATAACCGTGGTAGTAGAGGGGGGGGCCATCCATCCACAGAAGAGAATGTTGGAGATGATCCAGCATTATCTGATGTGGAGGTAGATGCTGACCAGGATGGGGTTAATGAACCTATCCTGGGCATCACAGGACTATCTGGAGGCGGAGAGGGCCTTGGTGGGCCACCTCCCAACCTTCCAAGTAGGTTTAACCATAGAAACAGAAGGTACAAGTCACTGTCCAGTGGCTGTGAGCATTCCGATTCTTCAGTAGGGTCTGATGCCTCTGCTCTAAGGAGGATGACTCCCCATGAGAGGAGAGAGCACAAAGCTAGGATAAAGGAAGTAAATCTTAGGATCAAGAGGCAAGAAATTGCCCTTGCAAAAGAGACCCTGGCTCTTGCAAGAGAACAAAAGTTAAGTGGGTTAGAACCCACTGGTGGCAGCAATATACCTATAGATAGGGAAAGGTCTCATGACCATAGAAACCTGAACAAGATTGTCCCTCCCTATCAGATTGGGGATGATATCCACAAGTGGATAACTGCTTTGGAGAGGGCTTGCAAAGTGCAGCTGGTACCCCAAAGTCAGTGTGCAGCAATCTTGTGGCTCTCCTTTGCAGACAAAGGTAGAGATAAGTTCCTGACAGTAAGTGAACAGGATGCTGACAACTACTATGTCCTGAAGAGTGCTCTAATAGATGGGGTTGGTTTACCCACTGAACAGTACAGGTTGCTGTTCAGAGATACCCAGAAGACACAGACTCAGGACTGGACTGACTTTGTAGATTGTGCTACTAAGGCTCTGGAAGGCTGTCTGCTGGGCAGTAAAGTTAATTACTATACAGGATTGTATAGTTTGATCATGAGAGAACAAATACTTAACAACTGTCAGAACCAGTTATTGCTTCAGCACCTGGTTGACTCTGATCTGACCTCTCCCCAAGAATTAGGAAAGAAGGCAGACAAATCGGTCAGAACCAGGGTGAAGCAGAAGGTACAGAACCAAGGTGGTGATCAGAAGAAGCAAGACCAAAAGGGTGGGGAGAAAGCAAAAGACCAGAAGTCTTCGCCAGGTCCCCAAAAAGCTTCTAATGGTGGGGGTCCCCAAAAGTCTAAAAAGAAAGAAGGCCCAAAGAAACCATGGTGCAACTTTTGTAAGGTTAATACTCACTGGACCAGTGATTGCACCAAAAAGGAGGCAGCTCCAGCCACCATTGCCCCTAAGTCAACTGTTCCCCCTAGTACAGCTAATAGTGGTGGTTCTCAACAGAAGGGTGTGGTAGGGTTAACCCTGGGAACTGAAATGGATTCTGGCCTAGTCAGAATAGCAATTCAAGCTGTTCTTGCCTGTGATGTGGACATGGATATGTCCACTACCGTGAGCCCCAGTAACTTGGGCAAGTACAGACAGACTCCTTTAATTAACAACAAAGTGGCTCAGGCCTACAGGGACACATGTGCGAGTGTCACAATGGTAACACCCAGCTTTGTGGACCCTGGACAGATAATACTAGGTGACAATTACCTAGTGACCAATGCAAGTAATGTCACTACCACCCGTAGTATGGCAATTGTTAATTTCTCCTGGGGAGGGGTAACTGGCCTCAAAAGAGTTGTTGTTAGTTCAGACCTCCCTGTAGAATGTTTGCTTGCCAATGACCTAGAAACTTCAGTCTGGTCTGAAGTGACGTATAGGACCCATGCAGAAATGTTAGGAATCTCAGCACATGTCCTTGCTGTGACCAGGTCACAGGTCAGAAATTGCAACACTGAACAGGCCCTGGATCCTGAAAGTATGGATCAGTTGCCTTCCAGGAGCAGAAGCAGTAGGGTTAAAGCTGTGCCTTCCCCCCTGCCTCAGAATGAGGATCAGCCTTCTGAGGAAGCTGATTGTGAGACCCAAAAAGGAACTGTCCTAGATGAGTTTGATCCTGATCAGGTTGAGTTTCTTGGGAGAGGGCGACCTTCAAGGGCAGATCTGAGGCAGGCGCAGTTGAACTGCCCTTCTCTTGAACCCCTCAGACAGCAAGCTACTGCTGATGCTTCTGGGAATGTTAATGGAACCCATAAAGTGTATTTGGATGAGGTGCTCCTGTATTCAGAGGCTAGAGACCCCAAGCCTGGTGCTTCCAGGAGGCTGGTCATACCTTTGGCATTCAGGGGCTTCCTTCTTACATTAGCCCATGATATTCCCCTTGCAGGACATCTTGGCCAGAACAAGATTTAGGACAGGCTTGTCCCTCACTTTCACTGGCATTACATGTCAGAGGGGGAAACATCACTTACAACGCAACTTTTACAACGACATACCATTACAACGCAACTTTTACATCGCAAAAACTTTTACAACGCATGTATTTACAACGAATGTTTTTACAACGCAGGTACCTTTACAACGCATACCATTACAACGTAAGTATTGGTAAGTATATAATTATATTTTAAATGTTATATGTTTGGGGTAAAGGGGTATTTTTAAGGTTCAGTGTCAGTTTTGGGTTTTTGGGTAAAGGGGTATTTCTGGGGTTCAGGGTCAGTTTTTAGTTTTTGGGTAAAGGGGTATTTTTGGGGTTCAGGGTCAGTTTTTAGTTTTTGGGTAAAGGGGTATTTTTGGGGTTCAGGGTCAGTTTTTAGTTTTTGGGTAAAGGGGTATTTTTGGGGTTCAGGGTCAGTTTTTAGTTTTTGGGTAAAGGGGTATTTTTTGGGTTCAGGGTCAGTTTTTAGTTTTTGGGTAAAGGGGTATTTTTAGGGTTCAGGGTCAGTTTTTAGTTTTTGGGTAAAGGGGTATTTTTGGGGCTCCGGGTCAGTTTTTAGTTTTTGGGTAAAGGGGTATTTTTATGGTTCAGGGTCAGTCTTTAGTTTTTGGGTAAAGGGGTATTTTTTGGGGTTCAGGGTCAATTTTTAGTTTTTGGGTAAAGGGGTATTTTTGGGGTTCAGGGTCAGTTTTTAGTTTTTGGGTAAAGGGGTATTTTTGGGGTTCAGGGTCAGTTTTTAGTTTTTGGGTAAAGGGGTATTTTTGGGGTTCAGGGTCAGTTTTGGGTTTTGGGGGTACAGGGGTACAGGGTAAAAATAAATTAAAATTAAATTTAAATTAAATTACATTAAATTATATTTTTTTAAATTAATTTACGATTATAAAATTAACATATATTTACCAATTCTTACGTTGTAATGGTATGCGTTGTAAAGGTACCTGCGTTGTAAAAACATTCGTTGTAAATACATGCGTTGTAAAAGTTTTTGCGTTGTAAAAAATGCGTTGTAAAAGCATGCGTTGTAATAACATGCGTTGTATCAACATAGATCCGTCAGAGGATACCAAGGAGTTTTGTCGCTCCTGTATCACCTGCCAAACCAGTGGCAAATCAGGTGGCACCACAAAGGCCCCCCTAATACCACTACCTGTGGTGGGGGTTCCCTTTGAAAGAGTTGGGATTGACATTGTTGGACCAATGGATCCCCAAACAGCATCTGGGCACAGGTTTATTCTGGTGGTAGTGGATCATGCCACCAGATACCCAGAAGCTATTCCCCTAAGGACCACAACAGCGCCTGTTGTGGCAAGAGCCCTCCTGGGAGTTTTGTCAAGAGTGGGCTTTCTGAAGGAGGTTGTCTCAGACAGAGGTGCACATTTTATGTCTGGATATTTGACTGCTATATGGAAGGAGTGTGGAGTGAACTACAAGTTCACCACACCCTGTCACCCACAGTGCAATGGTCTGGTGGAGAGATTCAACAAGACCTAAAAGGGCATGATCAAGGGACTCCCTGAAAAGCTTAGGCGAAGATGGGACATCTTGCTGCCCTGCCTTTTGTTTGCTTAGAGTAGGGTCCCACAGAAGGGGGTTGGCTACAGCCCTTTTGAACTTCTGTTTGACCAGCCTGCAAGAGGACCCCTTTGTCTGGTGAAGGAAGGATGGGAGTTACCTCTCAAAGCTCCAAAGCAAGACATTGTGGATTATGTACTTGGTCTCCGCTCCAGGATGGCTGAGTATATGAAAAAGGCATCCAAAAACCTTGAGGCTAGCCAGGAACTCCAAAAAGCTTAGCATGACGAAAAGGCTGCGCTGACTGTTTACCAGCCAGGGCAGAAAGTGTGGGTGTTGGAGCCAGTGGCCCCAGCAGCACTCCAAGACAAATGGTCTGGACCCCACACTATTGTTGAACCAAAGGTAGCGGTAACCTACTTGGTTGAGCCTGGAACTCCAGGACCCCCACAGGAGCGGATAAATGGGCTCCCGGGCTTGGGATCACTAATGCAGTGAAAATCCCTCCCGACCTGCTCTCCCCACTCACCCTGCCACAGCCAGCAAGCACGAGTGCCGCAGGATGCAGCAGGACTTACCGCGATCGAGCGAGGGGGCGTCTGTTCGAACGGCGGTAAGAGCGTCCCTATCACCCCGGCTACCAGACGGTCCTGCCGAGGAGCGCTGGGAAAGACACCCAGCGGGTTCCTTCCAGGTCAACACATCGAGTCCGCGAAGGGACGCGGGCTTGAGCCACCGCCACCGCCCCATAGTAGAAGCTGCCAGGCGGGTGTCAGGAGTAGAATTGGGATCGGTGGTGCAGGCGGAAGGTCCCTCGATGTCCGAGTCTGCTGCCCAATGCCAGCGAGGATCTGACTGATGACCTGCATACCGGAGCACACCGGAGCACACAGGAAATGAGGAGCGGCTCCCCCCTCCCTAATGGTGTGCCAAAGAGAGCCGGTAAAGCATTTTTTTTATCTCACTCCATTTGGGCAAGGAGGTCGCCTGGCCCAAGATGGCCGACGCCTAAGACATTGCCTGCTTCAATTCACGAAGGATTAAAGCTCCTCTTGCCCCTGATCATCGGAGCCTGATAGTGGAGGAGGGTCTGGCTCCCCTTCCCTGGCTCTGCACAAAGGGATGCAGATTACAAAATACAGTCAAGCATAGATGTTAACAAGGATCCAGAAAGACCTGAAGAATTTGCCTGGACTCAAAATAGCCGACGCTTAGGACCTCTCTGGCTGAAGGCTCTGCATTTCACAGGAAGTTTTCGAGCTCCCGCCCTCTAGGCCACTCACATGGAGGAAGGCCCCCCCACCTCATGACCAAATGGAAGCCCTAAAAGGAAGTCAAAATACCCTGAAAGCCTGAAAGCCTATTGCCTGGCCCCAAGATGGCCGACGCTTGGGTCATCTCCGCCTAATAGTCTACAACATCCACTAAGCCCTCTGAGTTTCCTCCCTTGGATCCACTTACTTGGATGAAGGCTTCCTCCCCCACCTAAGACCGACCAAAGAAAGCCAAAAAAAGGAGCCTATCCACACTTTGGACTGGCACGGAGTCAATGCCTGACCTTAAGATGACTGACTCCATCCCTCCCCAGCAAAAGAGAGTATGGCTTTTAACTCTCTGGTAAGCCCCCACACACTGGAAGATGATACCAAGGGCATCAAATTCAACCCTCCGCCTGGTCCAAACAATACTGTTGACTCCTGGTCCACTCCAAGGTACAAGTCTTGTTTCACGTTGCTCTCCTCCCTCCGAACAACCACGCTAATTGTCCCATTGTGTCTATTCCTTTCCCTTGCTGCTCCTACCTGTGTCGTCCAGGCCCTCGGTCCACCCCTAAACGGTAAAATAGATCTCACTGACCCTCACACCCATCCTCATTAAGCAGCAACTCCCCCCCCCCAGCCTAACCGATAGGCTCCTTCTCCTATATGGTCCACCGCCATACCACCCCTGATCAGGGTAGTTGGAAACACACCCAGTACTTCTGCTACAACTAGTTCCGACAGCGTTCTACTTCTCCCACCTCTACCTATTTGCTTAGCTCCCAAGGGAGTCCCACTGCTCCCATGGCAGAGAGGTATCATGCGTACCTGCCAAGAACACTAGTCGTCTTCAGTTGCCCATAGTCTCCACTTCCAGACCACGGGAGTACCGGCTCTTTAACAGCAACCAGATTTAGTAGGCAACAATGGCAATGGGCACTCCCACCCACTCGTGCCAGTCCATATGAAACCACACGGTGTGAATACCTTCGCTATTGACTTCCCCCTAGTCTTTTTCCAAAAGCTAGAAAAATCTTCAAACATAATTTAATCAAACAACACCCTGAAACGCTATTTGTGGACACTTACCACTGCACCTCAAAAGGGCAGGTAAAGATGGACCTCATATTCCACACGAACAGACCTGAGAACTGGAACACCACTTTAAGAATGCAACTCCACATATCCAAAACCACGACCACCTCTCATAGCTGTAAACTGACGACCTCTCTCCCCAATCAGGCTTCTAGAAAAGGGAATACATCTTTGACCATTTACTCTAACGGCACAGTTCTGATACAGGCTAACAATGAGCTCCTAAGAGGCCTTCGACTCCTTCTTCCCTGCTCTTCATTCCAGCTCTGCTTCACTCTCCCCGACCTGCCCCTCCCCAACCCCCTTCCCCCATACCCCAAGCTCCTTCCCCAGCCAACATACCCCATCAAGCTAAGCAAAGGCCTACTCCCGCTCCCCTAATGAGATCCTTCAGCCGCCCCCCTAGATGCTCCTCCCACTCTTCCGCCCACCTGAATCGTGACCTTTATTCTTCCGGGGGAGATCAAGTCGCTCCACCCCCCCAAACTCATCTGCGTCATCACCACTCCTCCATTCCACGGGCTAGACTTACTGACCTCTCTTCCACACCCGCAGACTCACCGAGACAGAGCCCTCGATTAGACCCCACACCAAATGTCGCTAGTAGAGTCACCGGGGATGACCAACGTATCTCTAGGTCTCACATCTCGTCCCTGCTCCCTACCCCGAAAGAGGTCCCTACCCAAACTGCTCGCCCCTAGACCCCGAGAATTTGGTGCTAGGGTTAACCCTACTAGAAAGCCAGCTAGGAATATTAGTCAGGGGCCTTGAGGAAGTCCTATCGAACCTAGACAAAGTTTGAAGGCCCCAAAAATCCCCACCCAGGCCCTCCTCTCAAACAGACCCTATCGTTCTAAACCCGCATCTCGAGGCCTCATCCGCCCACAAGATCCAGCTGTAGAATCCTACCAGGAATGACGATGAGATTCAACTTCAGCCTCCTGTTAGAAGCAAAGCCCCCACATCTAGGGTACAAATCTCTCCTAATAAGGAGGCTGAGAACCAGTCACCAAGACCTTCCAGAACTAAAGCAGCTATGTCTGATGAAGAGGTGTCGGACCTAGCCTCCACCTATGTCTCTCCTCTCTCAGCTTCCCTGAATTCTAACATTCAAGTGATCACAGGCTTTAGAAGAGACCACCCCCTGCAAAAGGCACAAGACCTTCACCTTTCCTTTCTTCAATTCCAAGGGCCCCATCAGGAGAGGACCCGAGCAATAGGAAATTATCCACCAACTGCATGCTCATTAACTGTAGATCAGCCCCCAAGCATGCAACGGAATTAGCAGAAGTCATCCTCTCTAATGATTTAGATATTGCATTCATTATGGAGACGTGGCTGAACGAGATCTCCCCTCCCTGTTTTGATATGCTGGCACCCCCAGGTTTCTCCATCATCAACAAAGATAGAGAAGACCAACGAGGTGGAGGCGTGGCCATCATCCATAAGAAGGACATTGACATCACTCTAACAGACTCCAGCAAGTATAGCTCATTTGAATATCTCACTGTGAACATCAAAACAAAGGAAAGCAGCACATTAGTTGGTCACCTGCTCTATCACCCTCCAGGTGACACCCACACATTTGGGGATCACTTATCCGACTTGATTGCCAACTGCGCTGTCAATGACACTAACTGCCTAATCCTAGGTGATTTCAACCTTCACTGGAACGAAGCTAACAATACACTAATTCGAAGCGGAGCTACGTGGGCATCCAACATGGCCGCGTAGGCCAGCAGATCCGTGCGAACCGCACCTCGCCCGTATGAACCTCCAGTCATCCTGATGTGCCGTTGGGTGCCCCGCCTGGCAGAAAGATAGCGGTCCCCATCGGTGCCACTCCAAACTCACGCCTTGGTTGTTAGCAGCGGTGGTATGCCCGTGAAGTTTGGGCCTCTGCGGCGGCTAGAGACGGGGACTTGCGCTGTGTGGCAGCCGGCCCCTGGTGCATAAACATCAGCGAAGCAAACCGGAAGTTGCCGGCCACGCCTACTCCTGGTCGGGCGAGCTGCCCGAGGAGGCCTGAGAAGCCTGTTACACGGCTTCGGCCGCAGTATTGTGTCCGCAAGGAGCTAGAAGGAGGATTGGTTGTGTTTTCCCCGGCCAGGTGCGGTCCTGGTCGGCGGGAACAGGAGACCTACGTGAACACACTTGGTGGAGGCACAGACTGCGGTGGTCCTGCTTGGGGCTGGGACCTGGGATTGCATCTCTGTTGGCTGTTGGGATCCCCGGAGCAGAGGGGGGCCTGTACCTGGCTGCAGGGTGGCGTGTGCGGTGGGGCGAGTTGCCACCATTGGGGCCCTCCGCTAGTGGACCCTGAGCGGTGATTGCAGTCTATGGGACTGAGATAGCGATCCCCGCCAGCGCAACGGAAGCCCACAGGGATATGCTGGGGACCTTTCACTGAAGTGCCGGACCGACTTCGAGGCTTTCGGAACTGTCAGCAGCTTAATTGACTTGACCGGGGTGCCCTGGACTGCCTCTGTGTCGCCACACGTATCCCTGCAGGGATGACGGTTGGTGTCTGGTGGGCCTTTGCTTGCCGAGGTGCGGCTGGAGCTACTGTGGCCCCCCCGAGGGTTTCCAGGAGAGCGGATGAGACCGGTAGCAGTGGAGTATTGTTGTTGGGCCCTTTAGTGTGTGCCTCTGGTACTGTCGGGCTGCAGTGAAGTTTGTCCATGACCTCTCCCCGCTGCACCTGAGTCAAGGAGTGATTGAGTGCCGACACTAGGGTGGAGGTGTGATTGCATGTTTGGTTCGGTGGTGACACGCGACCCACGTGCGGATTCACGTCGCAGAGGGCTACTGGTCCTGGATCATTGGTGGTGAGATACTGTTGAAGCCACGGTAACTGTTGGTTTAGGCCCCTCTGGGCACAGATATAAGATGACGGCTCGGCCTGAGGGTGAGAAACAACTGCCCAGATCGTCTATAGGATCCCGCTCCATTCAATCCAACAAATTAGACCGTTATACGCAGCCCAAGGTCTTGCCTTCTGAGTTTGGGCGGACTCTGGATAGCAATAGGGAATCCGCGGACGCTACACCGGAGCCCACACTGCAGGATGTGATGGCAGCCATAGATGGGGTTAAGACGTCCCTGGGGCAGCAGATGCAATCACAGGATCATAAATTGGATACTGTCTCCATCGAGGTGAACCCGATTCGAGCTGACCTCACAAAACCAGTGAGAAGGTGAAATCCTTGGATGTCAAAACCGCGGCCTTGATGGATGATGTGTCGCAGTTGCAGCAAGACGTTCGTGCTCACCAAGCTTCCAGTGACTTGGCGAATCGCAAGCTCGATGAATACGAAGGACGGTCTCAGAGGAACAACATACGTATCATCTGCGTCCCAGAGAAAGCTGAAGGGCTGGCCCCGGATCTTTTTGTTGAAGACATTATCCTTAACCATCTGAAACCGAAAGGGTTGGGACACTTCTTCAGGATCGAACGTGCGCACAGAATTCCGAGGGGCAGACCAAGACCGGGAGCCCCACCACGTCCGATGCTTGCACAGGTGCTCAACTTCAGAGACAGAGATGCTATCCTGCAAGCCTCAAGATCCGGGGGCCCCCTGAATTATGAGAACTCTACTATTACCTTTTTTCCAGATTTTACTCAGATGGTCCAGAGTAAGCGGCAGAGTTTCCTCTGAGTTAAGCGGCAGCTCCGGGACAGGGGATTGAAATATGCCATGTTGTTCCCTGCCAAGCTGCGAGGGAGGTGGCGGGGAAGGTCTGGTTCTTCAACAACCCTGAAATTGCCTCGGACTGGTTAGAAGGTCTTCGCCCACAGGAGGAGATCCGGGGTGGTGGCGGAGACGATGGCCATTTACCGCTGGAACCGGAGTGATAAGTATTGCTGTTATCCAGGCAGCGAGGGCGGGTTGGACAAGGAGCTACTCACAAGACATTCCTATGGAGCGTCCCTTTCGAATTGTTGATTGCACTGTGATTCCTTTGGGCGGGGGCAGGGATGCGGGGCTCTGACATCCTCCTCTGATCTACATTTAGATAGTTGGTTAGTTAGAGCATGGGGTGACAGGCACACTGTGAATTGGGGGGTGGCAAATACCGCAAGCAGGGGTGCAGGGTGGGGGGCAGCGGGTTGGTGTTGTTTTTATGTAGTTGTTGTTGTCCTTTTCTTTTAATTACTTTCTTATGCCTTTTTATGTCAGGTGATGATACTGCAGCAAGATGTTCTTCACTTGGGTTAAATGGCACATAGTAGTCAAGGATCGGGGATGAGAGTGCTGAATTGAAACGTAAATGGGTTGGGTGACAAGATCAAGAGAGGGATGGTTAGCCAGCTCATTAGGATGTGGTACTGCTACCTGGTTGGCAAGAGGTGCATGGCCCTCCACAACGGGGGATATAAGTTGGTGGCGCACGCTGGGTTTACCACTGGATCCAGAGGGTTGCGATTTTGATCAAGGATTCCTTCCCCCTGTCTGTGCAGGCCACATGGTTGGAGCAACGAGGCATATATGTGGGAGTCTCGGGGCAAGTGTGGGGCAGGATGGTCACATTTCTATCTATACATGTACCACCGGGCCTCCAGGCTGATACCTTCCGTGATTTGAGTTCAGTCTTTATCACGCTGCCTCTCGGCGGCCTAGTCTTGGGAGGCGACTTTAATTCTGTACTGGATGGGGAGATAGATCGTAGCCCACCGCGAGCGCTTCGACAATCGCAGAGATGGCTTGCAGAATTTCTGGATACGTTAGGGTTGGTTGATAGTTGGCGGATTCGGAACCCGGCGTTGACGCATTTCACTCACGTTTCAGCTGCACACAGTAGCCTGTCTAGGTCAGATTATATTTTGCTGCCGGCAGCAATGGCGTTCATGATCCAAGAGGTGAAGTACCTTGGCAGAGGTATTACTGATCACTCCCCATTGTGCCCTCGGTCGACCGGCAGTCGGTAAGATTGCCCCTATTAATGCCTGGCAGTTAAAGGAACCGGCCACCAAATATGAGGTGCTTCAGATATCAGACCGATATTTCCTGGAAAATGTGGGATTAGTTGACTCAGCGCAGTCCCTTTGGGAAGCATATAAAATGGTAGTGAGAAGGGAGGTCCTCTCCTTGGTGACGGGAAGAAAAAGAAAAATCAGGCGGAGGTTGCTCAGAAAGAGGGGGAGGTTATACTTTTGAAGGAGAGAGTTGCTAAGTCGCACACACCTGCGGAGCTCCACCTTCTGAGACTCCGACAGGAGGAATATAAAGAACTTGTGAAAGGTAGAGAGATTGTCCAAAATAATGCTGTGCAGAGCCGAATATATGAACACGGTGATAAAGCCAGTAAACTGATCGCTTGGTTTGAACACGGGGAGCGAGCGTCCAGGCTGGTACCTGAATTAGAGGGATTGGAATCATCCAATATTACGGATCTGCAGGTGCTGGCAGACGAGTTTGCAGGCGATCTATACTTCTGGTAGCGTGTTCACGGAGGTGGAGAAGAGCAAAATGATTAGGGACATTGTAATGCCGAGTTGTTCAGAGGAAAATAGAAGCTATCTTGACTCCCCTTTCTCTGACGATGAGGTCGCGCAAGCTATCAGACAGATAAAGTCAGGTAAAGCGGCCGTCCCCAATGGGATACTGATTGAGTTGTACAAATTAAACGCCGTTAGAGTCACGCCACATGTCCGTGCCATGTTTTTGGAAAGCAGGGAGAAGGGTCAGCTGCCATATGACCAACGTCTGGCCAACATAGTGGTCATACATAAAGGGGGTAAACCCAAGACACTGTGTTCCTCCTATAGGCATTAATGCAGAGCACAAAATACTAGCGAAACTCCTTGCCACTCGGCCAGTGAAGGTGATCACGACATTGGTTCACCCCGACCAGTCCGGCTTTATGCCCCGTCGCAACACAGCGCTGAGGATACTGCATGGTGTCCTTGGGGGCTCTTCGAAGATCCATGAACCAACATTATTGGTTTCCCTAGACGCCACAATGGCCTTTAATAGAGTGGAGTGGCAATATCTATTTGCGGTGTTGGCGAAGCTGGGCTTTGGGAAGGAATTCATCAGGTGGGTGCGGCTATTGTATGCCAGCCCCCTTGCCAGAGTGGTTGTCAATAATTGCAAGTCCAATAATTTTCCACTAGAAAGGGGCACAAGGCAGGGATGCCCGCGGTCCCCATTGCTCTTTGCACTCGCAATGGAGCCCTTGGCGGCTTAGGTCAGATGGGACAGATCGATACGGGGCTTACGGTGGTCACCAGACAGGGAGGATAAGATCTCGCTATATGCGGATGACGTTTTGCCTTATCTTAGTGATCCCACTGCATCCTTGTCCAACTTTTTAGATGTGTTGGCTATTTTTGGTAGGTACTCCGGATTAGCCGTAAACTGGGCAAAGTCAGTGCTCTTTGCTCTTGTGGGTGATCCCCCGGCGATTCCACACTGGTGCCCAATCCAGATCGAGACGGTAGGATTGAAGTACTTAGGTATATACATCACACTAGACCCGCAGTTATGGTATGCCAATAACCTAGCTTCCCCATTGAACAGGTGTAAGAAAGATGTGGAGCGCTGGAAGGCTCTTCCACTATCACTGCTTGGGAGAGCCACTCTCTTCAAAACGATGGCTCTACCTTGGCTTTTGTATGCTCTGCAGAATGCTATGGACCCAGTGCCTACCTCCTATTTCAGGGAGATTGAGACTCTCCAGAGGTGGCTCCTGTGGGACGGTCAGCCCCGAATATCATTCGCAAAGCTAACTCTCCTGTGGTATGATGGCGGGATCGGACTCCCAGATTTAAGAAAATACTATTGGGCTTCCCAGCTGGCTGCTGTGAAAATATTATCTACGGACCCCCGGGAGATCCGGGATATGCCATGGACTGGGGTCAGGCTCAGGGTGGGATGCTTGACAGGGCTCTGTATTCTAGGCCCGGGAAGTTTCCTCTGACAAGTGGGACCTTATTGGCATTTCTCAGATCAAAGATGTTTGGGCTAAAGACGCAGTGCACACATTCGAGTCCCTTAAAAAAGTGTATAGCTTGCACAACAATGAACACTTCCAATATCGACAAGTGAGACATTCTCTCACCACTCACGTCCCTAAGGACACAGCACTTCCGGAGGCGACGTCTCTGGAAGACCAGGTATTGGACGGGCATATTCCCGAAAAAACTATTTCTTTAATATATAGGAAGTTGGTCAACGACATGGAGAGCCCGTTGGTGCGAATCAGAGCCTAGTGGGGTGCAGATGGGATGGAATTAGACAACGAGGATTGGGTAGAGGCAGTATCTTCCCGAAGGTGGTGGCTATTCAGAAGAGGCTCCGCTTTGTTCAATTGAAGATCCTATGTAGATCCTATATAACTGGGCCCGCTTGGTACATATGGGACGGGAAGAGAGTGGAGAGTGTAGGAGAGAGTGTGGTGAAACTGGCACCCTGATGCATATTCTTTGGCATTGTGTGGCGATACAGATCTTTTGGGTGAAGATTCATGATGAACTGGGAGCGGTTTTGGGCACGGTCATACGACCAGAGGCCCGAAGATGTCTGTTAAATGTTTGGGAGCCTACAGATCTAAATGTGTACCAGAAGCAATGGGTGACGCTGGCTTACATGGTGGCCAAACGGAATATAGCACAACCACCTGTGTCACCAAGTGGGTGTAGGATCTAGACTGGTGTATGTTTAGAGAGAGATTGGTCTATGTGGCCAGGGGTTGTCTGAAGAAGTGGGGGAAGTTATGGGGGCGTGGAATAGCCACCGAGGAGAGATCTGTGACCCACCTGCGCCAAGATTGGAACTGTAATCGTGGGAATCCCCATGATCCGAGTATTGTATATTGTTACATGTGATTCTTTAATTTGCCACAATGACCCATGTAATGATGACTGTAAGTGATCGCCTGCGATTTGTTTTCTTTTTGTAATGTTCCTTATTTGGTCTCCTTAATAAAAAAGAGTTATAAAAAAACAAAAAACAATACACTATTCAATCTCTCAATAATCTCCTCTGCGGCAATAACCTGGCCCAACACTGCTCAGAAGAAACTCACAACAAAGGAGCGACCTTGGATGCCATTATTGCCCATCGGGACGGAATCACGATTGAAAACATTCTTCCAGTGGACTGGTCGGATCACCACATGATCTTGTTCCACATCAACAAAAAAGCTCTATCCCTGGCTCCTGTTCAAGATCCCCGCAAATGGTCTAGAAACCTCACCCAAATCCCCCTGGACATCCTGGAAGAAAGGCTAAAGCTGATCCTACCCAGTGGCAAGGACTTCTCCACAAATGACCTCACCTCGGTATACAACACAAATATGGCATCCCTGCTGGACCAACTAGCACCCCTGAAACTTAAAAAAAATGGAGCCATCCCATCCCGATCCTGGTTCGACTCTGACATCAACGACAAAAGGAGACAATTAAGGGCCTCAGAAAGACGTTGGAGAATCATGCCCACTTCCTTCAACCACGATCAACTCAGATGTATCAGGAAGAAATATAACAGGCATATCAAGAACAAAAAATCTGTTTATTTCCACTCTGCACTCGATTGAGTAAAAAACAGACTGTAACGACCGGATTTTCGGACCAGATAGAATTAGCTCACAAGACACCACCAACCCAGCCGAAACGCAACCACCTCCCTACTCAGGACCCATCTATCCAGGCACCTGGGTACCTACCTGAGGATGGGGAATTAGCAATATACAAGCTCATATCATCAGAAACACCACTAAATCTATAGGGATTACTAGGAATACGCACTGATTACTAAGGACGTCCATGCCCTACACCACAATCATACCTTATAGTCTCGCGGCAACTCAGACCCAGACTATGCTACCCTCCTACTCATAGTGAAGAGGGCAGTTCCAATAACTTACCATTACACACTGACCGCAACCAGTGCTCTCACAAGCCACAATCCTGTGGGTATAAACACCAGTGTCCCCCCTGGTGCTCTCTATATTTCATACAGACACAAGCCACAATCCTGTGGGTATACACATTGACCGCAGTCAATGCTCTCATTAACGCCGCTTTCCCTAGAGGCGATCTCATTACACACCAGTGTCCTCCCTGGTGCTCTCATTAACGCCGCTTTCCCTAGAGGCGATCTCATTACACACCAGTATCCTCCCTGGTGCTCTCATTAACGCCACTTTCTATGACAATCACTTTCCTATGAATACCTTCAGCTCTCTCTCTCTCTGTTGGGAAGTTTCTCTCTAATACCTACTGGGAATGTCTCATATATTTTATGATACAAGAATGGCCAAAATACACTGTGTACAACTTATTCTCTATTTCAAGGGCTCCTCTCTCCCTCATTATTCAGTTACCATTTACCTGACCAGGGGTAGCATCTGTTCATGTCATAGTACCTGACTAGAAGACAAGGTTAGCTTTACTGTATAAAAACAAGAGGTACACACTATATGCAAAAGTTATTCCATGGTTTAAGCGCTCCTTCTCCCTTTTGATCCATCAGTTACCATTACAGCATCTGGCTAGAAGAAAGGTTAGCTTTATCATAAGAAAACAACAGTTACACGCTGGTTCACTAAGAACTGGGGTATCTTTATTAACAATAACAATATAATACTGCACTATAACACATAGCCTGAAAAGTAAAAGGGGCATAAACACA
The DNA here is from genome assembly GCF_964263255.1 of Lissotriton vulgaris. Classification (NCBI taxonomy): domain Eukaryota; kingdom Metazoa; phylum Chordata; class Amphibia; order Caudata; family Salamandridae; genus Lissotriton; species Lissotriton vulgaris. The sequence goes on from NC_141686.1 coordinate 326,764,390, forward strand.
TACACAGATCTGCGGGGTCTATTTATTATAATGGAAAGCTTTATTACTATAACACATCCACATGTAATTGACTGTAAATAGCTAAAGAGGGAATGGATTATACTGCACACCGCTGAAAGAAAAAGTATTAGCAATACAGTAAGGACAAGGTTAATGTTTAAATGTAAAGCAAACTATATTACAGGAAAGGTATCACCTGATTAGTATGAAGTCTTGCTCTAGCTGTCATCTGGGTTCCTCTCTCGTCTGTGTCTTAGCTCGTCTCAGATCCTCCCCTGCACTCTTGGACACGCATTTGCGCTGATCACTCTGCGCTGGATTCCTCTCCCCCACAAACTCTCTCCACCTTCCAGCTTCAGTCTAATAGTTTCTGCCGCTCTGATAACCGTTCGCTCCACTAGCTTCTTCACTCTGTCTGATTATCTCAAATCAATCAATCAATCAAAGACATTTATGTCGCGTACTACTCACCCGGACGGTCTCAAGGCGGTTGGGGGGGAGGGGGGGCGCTACTGCTCGAACAGCCAGGTCTTGAGCTGCTTCCTGAAGGCGAGGTGGTCTTGGGTTAGGCGGAGGTCGGTCGGGTGGGAGCTCCAATGTCCAATTCACTCCAGCTGCTCCCACAGACTAATCCACGATATAACTTCAGTCTCTTCCAAAAGGCATCACTTCAGACTCCAGCTGATTACAACTCCTTCTGATAAGTAACTGCTACTGACTGCTTCCTTCAGTTCCAAACATCATCTCACTTCTCTCTGTTCAAAACACCATCTGCTCACAACTGCTTCTGACTTCTCTCTCTGGTTTCAACTCACTGACTGTCTTACTGACTGACTTCTCTCTGTTTCAAGCATCGACTGTCTTCTTCTCTCCTCTGCTCCAACTAACTCACTCACAAACTGACAAACTAACAAACTGCTCTCTGTTCCAAGCATCAACTAACTTCTTCTCTCCTCTGCTCCAACTCAACTGACTGACTCCGCCTCTGCACTTCACTAATATGGAATGCTCTCTCCTCATGGAAAGTTCAAGCCATCAGCCTGCCGCCCATCAGATCCCTGCACCACTCCGCATCAAAGACACACACCCAGCCGGCTGGCCTTTTGTGGTGTCTTCGACACAAAGAATAAATCAGCCTACCGATAAGGGCCGTCTCAGACCGGTTCTCTCCAAGTGAACAACACCTCATAACGAAAACATCACCTTTACCCTGCAAGCATCTCAGTCTGCAGGGACAGAAATCAAAATGGAGTCTCTCTAGTTCTGGGCCTTGTAGGCCTGAGAAGGATGAAATAACACTTAGCTCTATCAGAGTACATACACAAACCATACCAATATGTAATATAAAGTCAGGACTACAGGATCCACCCTCTACTATAGGTAGGATGATGAAAGGACACATAATTATGTCAAAGCCAATAGGCAATAGATGGATTAGAGTCAAGAATAAGGGATCTATCATCATATAAAGCAGCTATCCTCTAGTTTATGCTTCTAGGTCTGGAAAAAGGCCTGAAAAGGACCAACACAAGGCAAGAATAGAGATTCAGGATGGTAGCAAGCTTAAAGTCACCATCACTCAGAAATAGAGCCAAAAATACGGTCACTACACAGACCCAAGGAGCTCTTCAAGATCATCAGACTTGCTGCTAATTTGCCTCTATTGCTGCTATTTTCGGATCCACTTTATCAGAAATCGCCCTAATTTTAAAAATCATTAGAATCTTTTAATAATACTTGCATTTTAGTTTTAGAATCGTTTTACTTGCATTGGGTGCTCTGCTTTGTATGGTTGTTCCCTACCAGCCTGTGCCCCAGTCCACCGCGGGTTTTCCCGTTTGCGTGGAGGGCACGTCGGCAGTCAGCTAGTCCCCCCGCTCCCATTGGCTGGTGACGGTCAGGTGGTGCGCCAGACTCAGGGCTGGCCATATTTAATCGGGACATCTGGAATTCTCGGTTGGTTCGTATTACTGGTGCATAATTCAATATGACCGGTTGCTTTAAATTAACCTGAAGTGACTTGCTGATAATTTGCCTCTATTGCTGCTATTTTCGGATCCACTTTATCAGAAATCGCCCTAATTTTAAAAATCATTTGAATCTTTTAATAATACTTGCATTTTAATTTTAGAATCGTTTTACTTGCATTGGGAGCTCTGCTTTGTTTGGTTGCTCCCTACCTGCCTGTGCCCCGGTCCACGACAGGTTTTCCCGTTTGCGTGGAGGGCATGTCGGCAGTCAGCTAGTCCCCCTGCTCCCATTGGCTGGTGACGGTTAGGTGGTGCGCCAGACCCAGGAACGGCCATATTTAATCGGGATAACTTTCTCTGCGCGCAGTGGACGTGTGCCGAAGTTGCGCCAAAGTCAAGCCCGTCTGCGCCCGTCCGCGCTGGGGACAGCCTTCAGTACGGGGTGGATACTACTACATCGCTTGGCAGTCAGATTACTCGGACCTATGCTCATAGGGAGTTAGTCTCACTTAAGCCCTTCTCTCTTCCCTGCCACCATAGTCTCACCCCAGAAGCTCTCCTTCGTTCACCCACATGTTGGATGTTACGCCAGCAACACTGAGCCCTCTCTCTCTCATTGCCTTAAAGAGCGCAATATGGTCAAAACACTTCCTACGCTTATTGCCCGTATGGAAAGAGGTTTCCTTATCAATGGTAGGTCTTTTGTAGTATAGTTCCTATTTTCCCAATAGGCCCTGCGCATTGGAATAACATAAACAGTAGTATAGACGTAGAAGTGCGGATCTTCCAGGTCTCCACTGACTATGCTAAATTTAATTGGGTTTGTTACCAACTAGCTCAGAGGTCACTGGAAAATTTCTTGACTGAATAGGAAGTGATCAGCTTCCCTGGTACACACAAGAAGGGATTCAGTTTTCCAACAACCGCATAAACATGACAACTTTGCTCCTTAGAGTAAGAGTCAATCTCTAGAGTCGTGTGAAACAATAGACAGTTATTTTACTCAGTCAGTTTTGTGCAGATTACTTTCACCAATATGCAGAGAATAGAGAGACGGGCGTTTTCAATAAAAAGGTATTATTTATTGAACAGTCTTTCTTCTCATACAAGAGAAATGAATTGCCACAATTGCAAGACTAGTTAATATAAAAAGTGTGTACAGTAAGATGAGTATTGGGAAATAATACTGTAAATGCATTGATATGGTTTCTTAGCCATACAATGGTTTAAAATGAATAAAACATATATACATTCATATATACATTAGGCTAACGTACTCAACTGGTGCTTCTAACTACGCCTACCCCAGTGTACCTGACCTAAGCCTAATACTTGGGAGGGAGTAAGTAAGTAGCATTAAGTTAAGTTGGTTTTGCCAAGGTTTGCTTCAAGAATTCTCTCTAAGGGTTTAGTCAACACCATACCTCTGGAATAGAATGTTGGAGGTCTGGTATCTCCTTCCAGGACTCGATATCCCAGTCACTCGCAAGAGTAAGCTGGAAACGCCAGAGCTGGATTTTCTCGGCAGGAGAAAAGACAGCGTCTCTCTCAGCGCGTCGAGGAAGAGGAGGAGGGGCAGCGTCCGTGGGCAGCTTGTATCTGCTTGGCTCTTGCAGGGGACAGCTGTTCTGCTCCTATGTTCACCACACCATTGTTGGCTGATGTCGTTGAGGCAGCGATAGCATCAGTATCAGCATGGCAGCGTTTGCTTAAGGCAACGTTGGTAATATTTATACCTGAAAGGTGCCTTGTTTGACGTAAGTTTTTGGACATAAGACGTCAATAAAGATGTCACTAGGAAGTGAAATTAGAGTTCTATTACTAATCAAAACATAGCAAGCGGGGTTTTCCCAGGTTGCTGAGTTTTATCTTGTTGAAGAACTCGGAGTGTAATCTAGGAATCTTAGATAGTGGCTTCTGCTGTGTCATTTGCTCTAATGAGCTGCAGAGGAAGCTGCAGATGAAGTGATTCTGAAATGTGGCTCTGATTGTGTGAGGCCAGAGACGAGTTTCTGAATTTTGCATTTGATCGGTTATGCCAATTTAGGGGTACAAAGGGATTATAGCCGTATAGGGGCATAAGGTCACAGTATTGATCGGGGTCCTAGATTAGAACGCGACACCCACTCCATGAATTTATGTCCATCAATTTACTAAAACTATATAGCAAAAGATGCATGTGTAACATTACCCACCCCAAAATACATATATGCATTTGAAATGGCGTATCTGTAATACGTGGTAATTTCGGTACTGTACGTCTTTAAGCATAGAAATCATTCAAAATTATAGCATATGTAATCAGTGAACGATTTTGCAAAAAAAAATGACACCTGAAATATCTCTTAATACAGGCGAGATAATTTCATCACATATAAATGCATTTGTTATAAAATGTGCTAGAGGCTGATGTAAAGTTATTATGTCTCTAGATTTACCTAAAAATAGAAGCTTCTGTTCTCTATGAATAGGTCTACTTTAAGCAAAGACTTTTCGTGCCAGAAAAAGGGTAAATATTTTTTTAAAGTGTTCAATTCAAAAAAAAAAACTTTTGTTGAACGGGGGAATAGAGTTCCAACGCTTTTCAGCAGTTTTTGTTTATCAAAACTAAAGGCCGAATTCAGAGTTTATGGGAACGCTGTGTGTCGGAATGCTTTTCTAAAGTTATTGTTTCTGTTCGGGTGAGAACATCATATCAGACAGGCTCTCACACAATTGGTCTACAAAATCAGGTGACAGTTCGACCAAGTTCGATAGTGCTGTAACTTGGCAGGTTTGAGAATGATTGCTATCATCGAAGTCTGGATCAGCAATGCTCACAGAAGGTCGAACCTGGGTGATGTTGCTTTTATTTTTCGCTCCACTGTCACCACCTGGTCGTAGCACAGGAGTCTCAACGAATGCCGTCATCAGGATTGGTAGCCGCTGGGGACAACACAATGCGTGAGCCGTTGTAGGACTTAGCAAAGTATCGATATCCATTGGTACTGCTGATGGAAGTGCAAGACAGATGTCCAACACGCACTCATCTCCGCATAGCATACATCGAAGCACAGGTAAGATGCAGGTCTGCCATATCGGTCTGAATAAAAGAAACCAGGTCATGTTCAGATCTCTCAGCCTGGCCAATCCAAGGACTCTAGTTATTCTGTCCCGGTAGCAGATTTCTAGGAACGTTTCTTCCATCCCTGTAGGAGTCATGTCTGAGTTTTGGCTTGCCATATCGGAGCAGGAGGGTCAAAAATAAAATGCCTGCTACAAGTCCCAAAAATAGGGCTATGCCACCAAAGACTGAATGGAGAAAATTAGGAATGATTCCTAGAATTGCTTGAAAGGGTGTTAGCAGTCCCGTAAAAATTGTCTTAAATATGCCTGGGATGTCTGCGGCACTAGACATGTTAAGGAGTTGGCTAAACATTTCACGGGGCAATTTGTTGATAAAAGGTCATGAATCTCTGTAGCCGTCCTTGCAACTAGGAGATCATACGTCTCTTTTGATGACGTGATGGGCACTGTTGTCTGTAAAAGCATTTGACCATGGATGTTACGCTTACGAGATAGGCTTTTCCTGGCAAAAGGCCACAACAGCTGTGATACGTTATTAGAATGTAACTCCCATTTGCGAGTTGCATAAAGAAAGGCTCTATCTGTGTTGCAGGTGTGACATATTGGTGGCATGAAAGGTTGTTAGAATTTCCTTCACAGGCTCCGTGTAAATTAATACCTTGGCACAAAAGTATACCGCTTAGTGAATGTTTACAGTTTTCACCACTAAGAAATACATTTTTGTTGCTGTCACTCTAGCATGTGTGTGTGTATGGTAATTTCCATGTTGACTTAATGTATCCTTTACCCAATCGTTCATACTGGCCAGTAGGTATGTATTCAAGGCAATTTTTAAATTGGAAAGTTGTTATCGGAATTGCGATAATCCCGTGTATTATCCATTCAATGACAGGACTTTCTGACATTGTCAAAGGTAATCTCTCAAGTTTTTCGATGCTCAGGATTGTATAGTCTGCTCCTTTCCGTGCCAAGCTGATTTGTTTATCAGTAAGGTTAAAGATGGAAAACAATGACGTTGTGTTGATTAAACGCCATGGCACATAGCCTGAACGAAGATTTTGCAGCGTCCAGCCTAACTGTACAATAGAACGCAATTGTGACTGGCCATGCTGTAACATTAGCAAGTCTTTGTCTATTATATCTATGGCAGATGATACAATACTGTCCAGTGAATATATTCTGGAAGACAGAGTCATTAACCCATTGTCCACAACAGAAAGTGATTTTTCCAAATGAATCAATTTCTCGTATTTTTTCAGCTGTTTCAATTTGTGTGACTTTCCAAGCCTAGTTGTATGCAGCATAGATGCTGGCCACTATGAAGCGTTTTTGACGCTGTTTGCGTGGTCCCATAATAAAATCGCGCAAATCAGCACCATCTTTAAGTAAAGATAAGTGTTGCTTAATTTCAGCCAGTGTGGATGTTTCTAGCCATTCAAGGCACAGCTTCCCTACACTGTATGTTGTTACTATCCATGGATGTTGTCTCTGGGACTATCTAGGGTCTTGTCTGGACATTGTTAACCCCTGTGTTTTATTCAGGAATCTATCTTGACAGTTGTTTGTGTCAGTAGGCCAGATTAACCACTTTTTCCAATCAGGATGTGTTCTGTTTAAATGTAAAATTTTAGGTACGTCTATTTCAATATCTGTTGTTGCATTATCAGGTATTGGCTTTGGAATAGACGGTTTGTTAAGGTCCTTGATCTTAGCTAGACCAAGACAGGTTGTTTGTTGAATTGTTTAATTTAAAAACATTATTTGCTCTGGGATCATGCAGGCTCGAAATAGTGCTTCTAGGCCTTGTACCTGCCAATCTTTTGTACCCCAGATTGTTTTTGTTTCAATGTTATTTTTCCAATAATCAAAACCAAATGTCATCATTTTTTCATAAAATGCTTCTGAATATATCAATTTAGTATTTGTCAGCATTGTTTTCAATCCTGTTTATCTAACAGCTTATATTGAAACGTTTCTGCATCACTGGTGTTAAAACCTGAGAAGTACTTGAATTTCTCATAGAATGTTTTAGAACTGCTTTTAGGTGGTGTAGCACAATGTTCCCATTGGTTATACTTAAAAACATTTCTAGGTTGTGCAGATTTATGCAAGTAATGATCACCATAGTGTGTGTAGCAGAACATCTGTTCATAACTAGACGAACCTTGTAAATAATCATGATCTGTGAATCTTGCTGACATTACTGAATCAGACATCATATTATTAATACTGTCAAAGTCCCAATCATCAGAGAATGTACTAGGTTTTACAAAGTCACTTGAATTGATGAGGTTCAGGATTTCGACCGGACCATATATTTCATAGTCAGTTTTCTCCCATACTACCCCACCGGGTATTGGAATGGCTGTGACATTTACTGTTGACAGTTCTCTTTTCTTCACGTGGGATGATCTGTGTGGTTTGAGGACTAAGTTGATGTTCTGACTTGCTGTGTCCATTGTATTGTAATAAACTTTCCTAAAATTAAAACTAAAATCAGGCACAGTAGGAGTATAAATACCCCCAAAATAATCCAATGCTCAATTAATGGTGCATCCAGATATACTTCTTTGATTTGATGAAAGAGTTTTGTTGCTTTTTCTTTAAAAGTCTTTTTTGTTTCTGGCATCACTTCGGGGTTGCTTTGATCCTCAGAAAAGTTGTCAAAGTTGATGAAGTGGCCAAAGGCAGTTCTGTCAATTGTTGTGATTGTTCTTTCAATTTGTCTTTCGGTAGCACATTCTGATGCCACATCATTGTAGACTGGTGTTTCTTGACGAACTGTTTCAATCTGTGTCTCAAGAGGCACGAGTTCCATGGCATTATTGCATAGTCTCTCTCTGTGCACTGCAGGCTGATCGAATGTGATTAGTCTTTCAGTTTGAACCTCTTGGATTGTTGCAAGTTTGGGTATTCTGTTGTTTCTCGGGAGTCCACTGGGCCTCCTGTTGATTATAGGCCACATGGTTGTGGTTTTACCAGGCCGATTGATACAACTCTGTTCTCCTTTTTACCAGCAAGGCTAGTACTACTGATCTTGTTCCGTTGACTGCTAAGACAGGTACTGCTTTTCTGTAAGAAGGCCCAAATTCCTTCTTCACCGCTATTTTTTCTCTGAATAGAACCCCAATCTTTGGAATCCAGACAGGCCTTGCTGGGGCTGGTGGTGCCTCGTCAGTGGTAGCTGGCTGTTGCTTTAACTTTATGTTGCTTAAGGATTTTCTTGTTTCATTCAAGTCCTGTAAAACAGCCAAACGATCTTTGATGTCAAAGTCTGTTTTCTTATCTTCTACCACTGATACCTGACTATCAAGTCCTGAATTCGCATTCTAGTTCCGAACAATAGTTCGTACGGGCTGAAACCTTTTAGAGAATGTCTTGGCAAGTTGTTTAGGCTTAACTGGACACTTATTAAATGTTTGACCCACCCAGCACCTGAACCTAATAGCTTCGCTGTTATAGATTGCTTTATGTCCCGGTTTTTTCTTTCTACCACACTGTTCCCTTCGGGGTGTGACGGACAAGAATACCGCAATCAAACGCCCATGCTGGCCATGGCCTCCTTGTAAGCTCGAGAGCTGAAAGCAGGACCCTGGTCAGAATGGAACATGGCAATTGCGTATGTGCCGATAAAGACTCGCAGATCTTTTATAACCGTTCTGGCGTCAGCCGAGCGCTGGGGCCACATTTTTTAAGTGTGTTTAGCCTTAATGATGTACAATGGGACGCGTTTCTCTTGTTTGATTGCGCGGATAGATCGCCTTATGCTTTCGATTACGGTTTCTGACACTAAACTGGCCGGTTCTCCACTGCGATCTCTGTTGCAGTCTTCACAATTTTTTGCAAAATCATGAATTCCTTCACTCATTTCCGGCCACCAGTACTCTGATTGCAATTCTCTCAGAGAGTCCCTGAGTGTTTGGTGTCTCAGACCCAACCCCATATGTGCTTCCTGTAATAGGAAACCTCTCCGGTTCCTGTTTGGAATGACCCTATGCCCCACTCCAGGGATTCGAGCAAAAGGAACGGAGTTTGCATCAATTACGTATGCATAATTGAGTGGATAGTTCACGGGTAGTGCAGCACAGTCGCCTTTTACGGACGTTTTGACTGCCAGCATGGTTTCCCCGTCTATGTATTTTTCTGAACGCTTTTTTGTGGCTACGGAAGCCGGTTTAGTTGCTTCCGCTATGGCTGTATTAGCCAATGAATTCCCTGCAACGTGAACGCCATCACATTGATGACTCAGAGTGTGTATCACGTGAGTCTTTTGTAGTTCTTTCTGTAAAAGAGCTACTTGTTTCCAAAGCAATTTATGCTTGATTGTGGCACCTGTGTCATCTTTGTAATCGTTTTCAATCCAGCTCTGCAACGTATTATTGTAAGAGTTGATGCAAAAATGCGAATCGCACACGATTAGTGTCAGGAATTCACGTTCTGCATTTTCAAGCGCCATCTTTAAAGATCTGATTTCAGCTCTCTGAGCCGAACAGTATCTAACTGATTCAGTTTTTGTTATTTTCGGTCTGAATTTACCGCACAGCCAGCGACCTTTAACAATCGAGTATGCTGCATCGTATGATTTGTTCTCTACGTTGAAATGCTGTACAAATCTATCTGTATAGATTATACAGGCGTACTGTGGGAGAGGCAGAAGTTCCATAGGCAGAGGATATTCTTCTTCATATTCTAAATCATTCAGTTTTTTGAATTGCGGGGTGAAATAGTATTTCACATCTTCCACTCCAAGAGAATCTATACACTGTATCCATTTCGGATCCAGTGACACTGTAGGCAGGTTTACTGGGCTGAATAGCGCCTCGAAAGCGGATTCCGCGGTGAGGATATTAATCCTTTTGCCGTGTGCTAGTTCTCGTTCATTCGCTAATGCAGTTTCCACTGCTTTCACAGTTTTTTCTGTAGGACTGAATGTTTTTTCCGCTTGTGTGTACAAGTGAGATTTAATTGAAATTGGTACCTTTTCTCCCTCATTAGAGGTCAGGTACGTGAATCCGCATCTTCCTGGGATGACTCGGATTACAAGATTGCATGTGTTGTCACGTGTATCTAATTTTGTTTTTGCTAACATGTCTGTTTGCAGTGATCTCAAAATTTTTGTGTGTTTTTGAGTCCAATTGATTGGTTTAAAATCAGGTTTAATTAGTTTGTAGAGAGGTTTAACCCTCTCTGCGTAATTTAGAATGTAAGTTCTACCGAAATTCAGGAAGCCTAGAATCGATTGTAAGTTCAGCGTTTTTGGAGCTTGGAGTACAGCGCACTTCTCTAAGAAGTTGTCCGCTAGGCTTTTTCCTTCACTTGATAATTCGTATCCTAAAAATAATACTGTCAGGTGGGCAATTCAAGTTCAAGAATTTATATAGCGCACTACTCACCCAGAGGGTCTCAAGGCGCTAGGGGATGGGGTTCAATATTTATCGAATAGCCAGGTTTTAAGTTCTTTTCTGAAGGAGATGTGGTTCTGTGTAAGGCGGAGGTGGGTAAGGAGTGAGTTCCAGGTCTTGGCAGCCAAGTAGGAGAAGGATCTACCTCCCATGGTGGATCTTTGGATGTGCGGAATTGCGGCGAGGTCTTGATCGGAGGATCTTAATCGGCGGGTGGGTGTGTAGAAGGATAGTCGAGTGTTGAGGCATTCGGGCCCTAGCTTGTAGAGGGCCTTGTGTGCGTGGGTGAGGAGACGGAATGTTATTCTCTTGTTGACGGGGAGCCAGTGGAGGTCTTTCAGGTGGCCGGTAATGTGATTTTGGCGAGGCATGTCCAAAATGAGTCTCGCTGATGCGTTTTGGGTATGTTGGAGTTTTTTCAGTAATTTGGCTGTAATTCCGGCGTAGAGGGTGTTTCCGTAGTCCAGTCGACTCGTGGCTAGTGCGTGGGTGACAGTTTTTCTTGTCTCGGAGGGGATCCAACGGAAGATTTTTTTGAGCATACGAAGTACGTTGAAGCAGGAGGATGAGACGGCGTTGACTTGTCTGGTCATCGAGAGTGAGGAATCTAGGATGAAGCCCAGGTTGCGTGAGTGATCTGTGGGTGTGGGTGCAGTGCCCAGAGCCGAAGGCCACCATGAGTCGTCCCAGGCAGAGGGGGATGATCCTAGGATGAGCACCTCCGTTTTGTCTGAGTTAAGTTTTAGGCGGCTGGTTTTCATCCATTCGGCAACTTCTTTCATACCTTCGTGAAGATTGGTTTTGGCGGAGTTAGGGTCTTTCGTGAGGAAAAGGATCAGCTGGGTGTCGTCAGCGTAGGAGATGATGTTAAGGTTGTGTTGACGCACGATGGATGCGAGTGGACTCATGTAAATGTTGAAGAGGGTGGGACTGAGTGATGATCCTTGTGGTACACCGCAAATGACTTTGGTAGCCTCTGATTTGAATGGGGAAGTCGTACTCTCTGGGTTCTTCCGGCGAGGAAGGAGACGATCCAGTCCAACGCTTTTCCTTGTATTCCGATATTGTTGAGGCATTATATGAGGGTGCTATGACAGACTGTGTCGAAGGCGGCGGAGAGGTCGAGTAGAATGAGGGCCACTGTTTCTCCGTTGTCCAGTAGTGTTCGGATGTCGTCTGTGGCTGCGATGAGGGCAGTTTCGGTGCTGTGTTTGGCTCGAAAGCCATTCTGTGAGGGATCGAGGGAGTTGTTGGCTTCGAGGAAGGCGGCGAGTTGGCTATTGACGGCTTTCTCAATGACTTTTGCCGGGAAAGGGAGGAGGGATATTGGGCAGTAGTTTTTGAGTTCAGAGGGGTCTGCTGTGGGTTTCTTCAGGAGGGCGCTGCCTTCGGCATGTTTCCAGCTTTCTGGGAAGGTAGCAGAGTTGAAGGAACATTTGATAACATCACAGAGGTGGGGTGCGATGATGGAGTCTGCTTTGTTGAAGATGTGGTGAGGACATGGGTCGGTTGGCGAGCCAGAGTGGATGGAATTCATAAGGCAGATGGTGTCTTCGGTGGTGATTGGGTTCCAGACGTTGAGATTGTTGGAGGGCGGCATAGGTCTGAGGGGGGTGGGTAGGATTGTTTGTTGGTATTGTTTTCGAAGCTGTTATGTATGTCAGCAATTTTGTTGTAGAAGAAGGAGGATAATGAATCGCAGAGGTCTTGGGAAGGGGTGATGTCGTTTGAGGCTGCGGTGGGGTTGGTAAATTCTTTGACGATATTGAATAGTTCCTTGCTGTTATGGGCATTGTTGTCGAGTCGATTCTTGAAAGCTGATTTCTTGGTGGATCGAATCAGCTGGTGGTGTTTGCGGGTGGCTGCCTTGAAGGTGGTCATGTTGTCGGTGGTTGGGTTTTTTCTTCATGATTTCTCGAGAGTACGGCAAAGTTTCGTGGATTTTTTAAGGTCATCGTTGAACCAGGGGCCTTTTTGCTGTCTTGTTTGGTGTGATGGTTTTTCAAGGGTGCTAATTGGTCAGTGCTGTGAGTGATCCATTGTTTGAATTTGATGGCAGCTTGGTTAGGGTCAGATGAGAGGGTGGGTGGGTTTTGGTTGAGCGATGTGAGGAGTTGGTCGGTGGTGATTTTGTTCCATTTTCTTCGGGGTGTAGGTTGTGGGGGGTTGTGGGTCGAGGTGGTTTTGTAGCTGAAGTGAACACAACTGTGGTCCGTCCAATTGAGAGCTGTGGTGCGATCGAAGGAGATGTGTTTGCTGGAAGTGAAGATTGGGTCTAGCGTATGTCCGGCTATGTGGGTGGGGGTGTCGACAAGTTGTTTGAGTCAGAGATTGGCTAGGTTATCCAGTAGGGTGGTGGTGTTGCTGTCTTTATTCTTTTCCATGTGGAAGTTGAGGTCTCCTAGTAGGATGTAGTTCTCGGAGGCGAGGGCATGTGGACTGATGAAGTCAGTGATGTCCTCGCTGAATTGTTTACGTGTTCCTGGAGGCCTGTAGATGAGGGTGCGTCTGAGTCTGGTTCTGGGGTCATTGTGGACCTGGAAGTGGAGGTGTTCGGATGTGGAAAGGTTAGCGTCGGAGCTGGTCGTGATTTTGACGGTGTTTTTATGGACGATGGCGATGCCTCCTCCTGTTTGGACGGGGCGGTCTTTACGGATGATCTTGTAATTGTCCGGGATGGCTATGGCGATGTCAGGTGTTGATGATGCATTCATCCATGTTTCAGTGAGGAAGGCGACGTCTGGTGATATAACGTCAAGTAGATGCCAGAGTTCGGTGGTGTGTCTGTGGACCCAGCGGGTGTTCAGCAGGATGCACTTCAAGTGGTTAGGGTCGGACCTGTGTTTGGGGTTAGTGGTTGTGGTAAGGGTCTTGATGCTGGTGAATTTGCAGGAGTGGCATGCGAAGGGCCCATGAGTACGTCCTGGGGCAGCTTCGAAGCATTGGGGAGTACGTCCGGGGTTAAGGGCTAGGAGGGTGGCTGCATCATACTTGATGCGGCCAGAGTGCGGTTTGCAGGGGCCAGGGGGTCTGGCACTGGGCGCGGTCCAGGCGTAGACCGGCTTACCTTTGGCGCACCTTTGGCGCGACCGCTGCGCGTGGACGCTGCGCGTAGGTCCATCTGTCCTAAATGGAGAGTGGAGGGGGCAGAGCGTGGGAGGGGCAGCTGGGAGGCGGGAGCGAGGTGGAGGGAGGGTCTGGGACAACAAACAAAATGGCAGCAACAATAACAAATGCTGCAAGGCCGGGCGAGATTGGGGCACAAAGCAGTTACAATAATGGAGCGCTATGGGGGTGAATTTATGCAGCAGTGGATAGCGGTAGGAAGCGCTGTGGCAAAGTTAAAGCGCTACGATATTTGGCTGCCGACGATAAGAATTGCACACAGCAGCAAGTATTACACGAGCAAGCAGTCGAGACAAAGTGCACTCGGCAGTAAGTATTTAACAATAGATACAATAGATCTATGATTCTGGTGCTGCTGGATCTCTCCGCCGCTTTTGATACGGTGTCTCACAAGGTGCTTCTCCATCGCCTTAAGGAGGTGGGAATAGGGGGAGAGGCTTTGGCATGGTTGGAGAGTTTCCTGTCCGGGCGTTCCCAAGAGGTTAGGCTGGGCTCCCATATATCCACCCACAGGGAGCTCAATAAGGGGGTGCCACAGGGTTCCTGTTTGAGCCCCACACTCTTCAACATATATGTGGCCCCCCTTGCCAACCTAGCAAGATCTTTCGGGTTCACCCCTGTGTCGTACGCTGACGACACCCAACTCCTTTTTCCCTTTAAAAATCTTACACCTGCAATAAAAAAAATCTTTTGCAGATGGCATGAGAGCCATTGCAGACTGGATGTCATCAAACTGTCTGCAGTGTAATGTCAGGAAAACCGAAGTTATGTTGTTCGGTCAAGCGATGACACACTGGTCATCAGACTGGTGGCCTCAAGAACTGGGTCCTGTCCCCACCCCCAAAAGTAAGGTCAGAAACTTGGGAGTATTATTTGACCAACAACTTACTTTCAAGGACCACGTCAATCAAGTAGCCGGCACCTGTTTCCGGGCTATAGGGATGCTAAGACGTGTCTTCCCCTATCTCCCGGATTACCACAGAAAAACTCTGGTGCAGGCTCTTGATATCAGTAGGGTTGACTACTGCAATGGATTGCTCCATGGAGCCAACGAGGAGCAACTCAAGAAATTGCAGGTTATTCAAAACACTGCCGCAAGGATCGTCATGAATGTTCCACCTAGGACACCATCCTGCCCCCTACTGTCTCAGCTTCACTGGCTTCCAGTGAAGAAGCGAGTTCAGTTCAAGACCCTGTGTACCATACACAAGAGCCTAACGGGGATGGGCCCTAAGTATTTCATTGACATCTTTCAGCCCTACATCCCAGGACGCTCTTTGCGTTCCAGTAACCAGCAATTACTTAAAATACCCAGAATTAGGAAAACCAGACAAGGTGGCCGTGCACTGGCCTACACCGGACCCACACTATGGAACTCACTGCCGCTTGAACTGAGGTCAATCACCAACCATATGATGTTTAGAAAAAACTTAAAAACCTACCTGTTTCCCAGCTATTAATGTCATTTTATCCGTGGACACACTTTTACTCTCACTTCCATCTGCAGTTATAGCACGGAGATACCCCTTCGGGGGTCTAGTCTGGCGCTTTATAAGCATATAAAATAAATTAAAAAATAAAGCCCAATTAGTGCGCGACTTAACAGCAGTATGCACTCAGCAATGGTTATCTAACAGTGATACAATGCCCAAGCAGTGCGCGATTAAGCAGCAGTATGCACTCCGCAATGGTTATCTAAACAATGATACAATGCCCAGCAGTGCGTAAATAGAGACTTTTTAAAGTTGAATTTGTAACCCTCTGCTGTGAACCCAAGTATTATGGTGTTCACTCTTTTCAAGTGAGTCTCCAAGTCGTCGTCTGTGAGATAGATATCATCTACGTAAGATAATGCCTCATCATCATATATTTGTAGTAACTCTGTTACTCTGGCTGAGAATAGTCCTGGGCTGTTCTTGAATCCATGTGGGAGCCTACAGAAATTTTTCTGAGACCCCATTACTGAGAAAGCGGTCAAGTATCTGCTTTCTGGTGCAATATTTTGACAAAAGAAACCATTAGATACGTCTAATGTTGTTTTATATTTTTTCCTAACTATGTTGTTCATTAGTGCAGCACTATGCGAATTTTGTACTGCAAATGTTTTGCAACATGCATTAAGGTGTCTGTAGTCCAAAACTCGACGATATGAATTGTCTGGCTTGGAGACAGGAAACAAAAGATTGTTCATTTGAGAGGTGCATGTTTCAATCACCCCCTGGTATTCAAGTTGATCTAAAATCTCCCTGACTTGTTTTTTAGCTTCTTGCTTAATGGGATACTGCCTTTGTGCAGTCGGTTGACTTTTTAACTGGATTTTGTGAGGAGGAGAGTCCTCATCCCATCCTACATGATTTTTATATAATGCTGGTGCCTGGGCTACTGCCCATTTCCTTGCATATGTATATTTTTTGTGAATCGGAATGTGATTCGAGAAGGCAGGCATAATCATTTCTTCGCCACGAGGGCACTCCCTGACAAACTCTGGGGGCCAATCTTTTTCAGCTAACAGAATATCATAGCCTTTTGAGAGTTTATCCCAAAATAGACCCCTTATTTTCCTAGTCTTATCACCCTCTATACGCAATGTTATTTCGTATATCTTATGGGGCTCGCTAACACTGGTGTTGGCAGTTTTAACCTGAATGTATTAATTCGTGTCCACTGTCTCCAGATGACTCATCAGGATCTTGCGGGCTATACTGATTTCTGCTGCACTGTCTAACATTGTCTGTGCCCACTCCCCATTTTTCAACTGTGTCCTCAGTATTCTCAGCATGTTCAATTACTCTAATACTGGCTACCTTTTTTCTTGGAAATTGAGATTTTTTACTTTGAGTAGGTTCCTTGTCTTTGGACTTGGTGTGCTCTCCTGGGTCTGACCGTCCTCTTCTTTCCGATTTCTGCGAAAAAGATCGAGAAGGACGTGTATCATATGATCAATGTGTTTTAGGGCGCCTTTAAACCAGAGCAAATGCTCTTAGAATTTTAATGGAATTTCAATCTCCTCGAAAGGAGCGTACTCTCCCGGTGGGTCCCCTATTTTGTAATAGTGGAACTCGTGTGTTGCGGCGTTTTCCGCTGGAAATTTTATCCAAGAATAGAATACCTCTGTCTGCCGATATTCGTGTGCCTCTATCACGAAGACGACGGTGTCACCTTGTGTGGTCAGTCCATTTTCTGTAAGTTTTGACGTTATAGATTTTCTTAACTGTGCCGGGATGATTATTGCACCCGGTTCATTAGTACCGTCGGAACCCTGCTGAGTCGCATCTACTGTTGGCGCAGCGGTTCCGTTTTCTCCTGGCATTGTATAAATGCAGGTTTTGCAGAGCAGGTCTCCAAGGAGACAAAGATGAGGTGCACAATATTTTGGAACACTGTATCCTTCAACGTTGAATAAACCTGAGCTTTACATAGGAATCTCTTCCTACTAAGTTCGGGCGGATTTTAACCTTTCACCCACTCCAGACGTCTATTGGAGTATTTACGGGAGAAAGGGGTCTGTGTGAAAAATGCACGACTGAGTTACTCTAACGTCTTGCGTTAGTTTATCTCCTTACCAAACGTTGGGCGCCATTTAGTGTAGTTCCTATTTTCCCAATAGGCCCTGCGCATTGGAATAACATAAACAGTAGTATAGACGTAGAAGTGCGGATCTTCCAGGTCTCCACTGACTATGCTAAACTTAATTGGGTTTGTTACCAACTAGCTCAGAGGTCACTGGAAACTTTCTTGACTGAATAGGAAGTGATCAGCTTCCCTGGTACAGACAAGAAGGGATTCAGTTTTCCAACAACCGCATAAACATGACAACTTTGCTCCTTAGAATAAGAGTCAATCTCTAGAGTCGTGTGAAACAATAGACAGTTATTTTACTCAGTCAGTTTTGTGCAGATTACTTTCACCAATATGCAGAGAATAGAGAGACGGGCGTTTTCAATAAAAAGGTATTATTTATTGAACAGTCTTTCTTCTCATACAAGGGAAATGAATTGCCACAATTGCAAGACTAGTTATTATTGTCAAGAATTCCTGTCATGCGAGGGGAGGAAAACGGTAACCAGCGAAAACGGACTACATCTCCCAGGATGCTTAGCGGTTGAGAGGTTATGTAAACAGGAGAGCTGTTACATAACTCAAGGAAAACACGCCCTTATGTAAACAGGAGAGCTGTTACATAACTCAAGGAAAACACGCCCTTATGTAAACAGGAGAGCTGTTACATAACTCAAGGAAAACACGCCCTATAAAGGGAGGAACCGGGAGGTACAACGCGGTCGGATATTGTGTTTACACCGACGTACCTGCTTCGTGAAGAGCAGTGTTCCGGAGTGGTGCTCCAGTAAGGCAAGAACGGAGGTAGGTCGAGTCGTTACTCCCTGGGCCGTGTCTTGCCCCATCGTCACCTGTGAAGGACCCGGAAGCTCTACCGGTCAACCATTGAGCTTCGCTTTTTGACTCGGCTGAGTCAAAGCGCAGTGGCGCTTTTGCTGGTTGGAGTCGTAACTCCCAGCCCGACCAGAGATACAGGGACTGCCAGCTGTAACGCACACCAGGAGGTGTTTGCCGCGTTACAGACTCGGAAGTCCACAGGATCGATCGAGCGGCTGCTCTCGGTTCAGTCTTCTTGCTTTTGATTGGGGTATCGGTGACGCATCACCAGGAGGTGACTCCGCGTCCCGGTGCAGTCTGAGGAAGAGGTTGAGCGGCTGCTCCCTTCAGGGAGAGACCTCGGCTGGGTGTTTCCCTGACTCCTCGATTCTCCCCAACACTCTTCGTGCCCCTCACAGCCTACCGATTGGCATTGTCGGCCATTTTATTTCCGCCCTCTGTTGGCATACGCCGGGATCGGCGTATATGTAGAGGACGGTTAGGACCATCCGTGCTGTGGGCTGGTAACGTACTTAGCCTGGAGGATTCCAGTGACTATAACTTTTGTTTACTCTTTCTATTATTTTTGCCTTCATTAAAATAACTAACCCTTCACAAGTGGTTGCGTCCTCATTATCGTGTCTGTTAAACGATCCTGAGACGTTCAGGGCGTTACAAAATATCCGACCTTAATAACACTAACTGTCTCCCGGTCGATAACAGACATGGCAACACTTGATGATGTGCTGGCTGCTTTAGCGACCGTGCAAGTTGAATTGGCTGCCTCTAGGCAAGAAACAACCGATGTAAAAGCCAGACTGGATGCTATCCAATTGGACCCGCTCACGCCCAGCACCTCCCTCACGAACCAGACCCCTGCGGTAGTAGTGGAAATACCGGTAGCCATCCCCTTGGCAACACCAGAGAGGTACAGTGGGGATCCTAACACAGTGCAGGTATTCCTCACACAAGTGGTGCTACATTTATCGTGCAAACCAAAGGCGTTCCCCACGAGTCAGGCTCGTGTGGCTTTCCTTATTTCCTATTTGGCTGGAAACGCGGCACAATGGGCCGTACCTCTGGTGAGCAGGGACGACCCCATCTTATGTGATTGGGGTGCTTTTCGCGAGGAATTCCTGAAGGTATTCGACAGAAGGGCTGACTCGTACACGGCGGACCGTGAAATGCTTGAGTTGAGACAGGGATCCAACGACCTGGTGCAGTATCTCAACGCGTTCCGAAGGCTGGTTGTGGAAACCAAGTGGCCTGTTGCTAAACAGACGGCGCTCTTCCATCAAGGGCTGTGCGATGAGCTCAAGGACGCCGTGGCTCATATTGACCCTCAACCCAAGACATGTGAGGGCCTCATCAACCTGGTATTACGGCTGGAACATAGGCTAAGTGAAAGAAAGGGGGATCATGGGACAAAAGGAAAATCCCTTCCATCCTATGTGACGGTGGGAAGTCCTGAAACTTCCACCGCATCCAAGGGAGAACCCATGGACATCGGCGTAATACGAGCGAGCCTCACAGCCACGGAGAAAGAGTCACGCCGTAAACAAGGATTGTGCCTATATTGCGGCAAAAAAGGCCACTACGTACGTGAATGCCCTGCCAAACCGAAGACGTCACGTTATCGGGCCAACCGGTCGGTAACAGCCGTGGTGACATACCGGCGGAAAACTAGAGGACTCCCAGACCAAAGAAGGGGCATCTCGGAGTCACTCATCCATCCCTTCACTTTCCAACTCGGTCACTAAGGGACAACGACACCTGTTTCTCACGGTGCACGTGGGAGTGCATGACCAGTGGATACCCGTTGTGGCCATGGTGGATTCAGGGGCCACTGGCATGTTTATGGACCACAACGAGGCATGCAGGCTAGGGCTAGTGCTTCTTCCCAAAGCTGTACCCGAAGACGTCTATGCTGTAGACGGAAGGCGATTGGTGACGGGGCCCATCGGGCAGCACACGGGGGTCCTTCCGATGAGATATGGGAGGAACCATTTGGAACACATCAATTTTAACATCATCCGAGCGCCCCAATATGGCGTCATATTGGGATTGCCGTGGCTACAGAAACACAACCCCTCTGTGGATTGGCCAACACATCGCATCGAAATGACGTCACCGTATTGCTCCCTGCATTGTGGAATAGGAACGGAATCCCTTGACGCAGATGAGAGCGGGAGTCAGACGGTGGCTACAGCGGCAGAAAAAGATGTGGCTCTCCCCCAGGCTTATCACAGTTTTGAGGATGTATTTGATGAGGTGAAGGCGGAAGTGCTACCACCACATAGACAGTTTGACTGCCAGATCGACCTGGTGCCAGGGGCCAGCGTTCCCAGCGGCAGGCTGTATGCCCTGACGGAGCCTGAAAACGTGCATCTCCGGGGGTACCTGGATAAACTCCTCAAGCTAGGATTCATCCGCCCGTCCAAGTCTCCGGCCGCCTCGCCACTCTTCTTCATCCCGAAGGCTAATGGGGAGCTGAGAGCCTGTGTGGACTTTAGGGCATTGAATGCGATAACCATAAAAAATCGGTACCCCTTGCCTCTCATCAGTGTACTTCTGGAAGAGGTCAAGAAAGCTCGTATCTACACCAAGTTGGATTTGAAAGGGGCCTACCATCTGGTATGCAGGAGGGACGGAGACGAGTGGAAGACCGCCTTTAAGACCAGGTTCGGCCTTTTTGAGTACCTCGTCATGCCGTTCGGTCTGTGCAACGCCCCGGCAGCCTTTCAGTACTTTCTGAATGAGGTAATCAGAGAGGAGTTGGATATCTACGTGGTCGTATATATCGACGACATCCTCATCTATTCGTCCAGTGTGGAGGAGCACGTACACCACGTCAAAGCTGTGCTCCAAAAGCTGAGGGAAAACATGCTGTTTTGTAAACTCAGCAAGTGTGACTTCTACGTCACATCCGTGGAATTCCTTGGAGTGATGCTGAGTCCAGAGGGACAGGAGATGGCAGAATGAAAGATCAAGGCGGTGAAAGAATGGCCGGTGCCCCAAAGCGTGAAGGACGTCCAAAGTTTCATTGGCTTCGCCAACTTTTACAGGCGGTTTATAGATGGATTTTCAGGATTGGTGGCCCCAATCACACAGCTACTGAGGAAGTCCAAGGAGTTTGTCTGGTCCCCTGAAGCGAACACAGCCTTTGAGGCCCTGAAAAGCGCCTTTGGTAAGGCGCCGGTGTTGGCTCACCCCGATCCGGATCTCCCCTACGTGGTGGAAGCGGACGCATCGGATGTGGCGCTGGGGGCTATCTTGTCCCAACGCAACCACGACACAGGGGTGCTTCATCCCGTTGCGTACATGTCCCGCAAACTCAACGACGCCGAACGCAACTACCATATTGCGGAGAAGGAGCTTCTCGCAATCAAGGACGCCTTCACCGAATGGAGGCATTGGTTGATGGGGGCAAGACATGTGGTATCGGTGTACACGGACCATCGGAACCTACAGTTCATGACGGCCACAAGACACCTTTCTCCCAGGCAGCTGCGGTGGATGATCTTCTTTGCGGGGTTCAACTTCCGCATCACATATCGGCCGGGGACGGAAAACCGGAAGGCCGACGCCCTGTCCCGTCAATCTGCAGTTAAGGAACCATTGCCTGCGACCGAGCATTCCATCATTTCCCCGAGGATGGTATTGGGGGTTATCCAACCGGATACTTTCCTGAGGGGAATAAAGAGAGGGATCAGGTCATTCGCATGGCGGAGGTGGCTCCTCGGTCACAGAGAATGGCAGCTGAAGGACGGGATACCCCTGAAGGGCAGGTGCCTATTGATACCCACGCCTAGGCTAAGGAAACAAGCATTCATCTGGTGCCATGACTCTCCATGCGCAGGTCATTTGGGCTTTGAAAAAACGGTGGCTAGCATGGGACGGCATTTCTGGTGGCCAACCATGAGAGTGGATGTCAGGAGGTGGGAACAGGAGTGTCCTACGTGTGCTACCATGAAGGCCGACCATGGCCGAACCCAAGGGCTCTTACATCCACTTCCAACCCCGGATAGACCATGGGATAGCATATCACTGGACTTCGTGGTGGGCCTACCGGTAGACCAGGGGATGACGGCAATACTGGTGGTGGTGGATTACTTGACGAAAATGGGGCACTTCATCCACTGCAAGAGAGTCCCTACGGCCGGGGAATTGGCGTCACTACTCCTAAAGAATGTGGTACGACTGCATGGATTACCTGGGGTGATCGTGTCGGACCGGGGGTCGCAGTTTACTGCGCAATTCTGGAAGACTTGGTGCACTGCGCTGCATGTTAAGACCGCCCTGTCCACCAGCTAACACCCTCAAACGGAAGGCCAAACCGAGCGCCTGAACCAAACGCTCAAACAGTATCTGCGATGTTTTGTGGACCAGGGCAGGGAAGAATGGGTCGACTTGCTATGGGTTGCAGAGATAGCCTACAACAACGCCACTCACAGCTCCACACAGTCATCTCCGTTCTATAGCAACTATGGCCAACATCCCAGGTTCTTGCCATTTCTACATCCGTTCAGAGAGGACAGGATTCCCGCCACAGCGGACAGGGTGGCACACATAAAAGACACATTGATGCGCTCAAGGGCTGTCCTAATAGAGGCCAAGAGAAGATACAAGGCTGCGGCAGACAGGAAGAGAAGGCCCGGGCCACTGTACCGCACTGGAGACTACGTCTGGATATCCACAAGAAACATGAGGTTTCGAAAGAACAGTGTGTTCCATCCCAAGTACATGGGCCCCTATCGAATTACCAAGTGTATGGGTCCCGTGAACGTGAAGGTGTGCTTGCCCCAGTCATTGAGGATACACCCTGTCTTTCATGTATCATTGCTCAAACCAGCACCCTCCAAGCCGTCTGGGACACCTAGGCCGGTATGCGTGGAGTCGGAGGTGGAGTATGAAGTGTCGGGCATACGGGCGTCCAAATGGCGCAGGGGAAAGCTGTGGTACCTGGTTGCGTGGAAAGGCTATGGCCCGGAGGAGCAATCATGGGAACCGGCTGAAGGGGTTCATGCTCCGCGCTTGGTCTCCTTGTTCCATCGGCGTTTTCCTGCCAGCGCTGGCCCCGTGGGGAGCCGCTGAGAGGGAGGATGTACTGTCAAGAATTCCTGTCATGCGAGGGGAGGAAAACGGTAACCAGCGAAAACGGACTACATCTCCCAGGATGCTTAGCGGTTGAGAGGTTATGTAAACAGGAGAGCTGTTACATAACTCAAGGAAAACACGCCCTTATGTAAACAGGAGAGCTGTTACATAACTCAAGGAAAACACGCCCTTATGTAAACAGGAGAGCTGTTACATAACTCAAGGAAAACACGCCCTTATGTAAACAGGAGAGCTGTTACATAACTCAAGGAAAACACGCCCTATAAAGGGAGGAACTGGGAGGTACAACGCGGTCGGATATTGTGTTTACACTGACGTACCTGCTTCGTGAAGAGCAGTGTTCCGGAGTGGTGCTCCAGTAAGGCAAGAACGGAGGTAGGTCGAGTCGTTACTCCCTGGGCCGTGGTTTGCCCCATCGTCACCTGTGAAGGACCCGGAAGCTCTACCGGTCAACCATTGAGCTTCGCTTTTTGACTCGGCTGAGTCAAAGCGCAGTGGCGCTTTTGCTGGTTGGAGTCGTAACTCCCAGCCCGACCAGAGATACAGGGACTGCCAGCTGTAACGCACACCAGGAGGTGTTTGCCGCGTTACAGACTCGGAAGTCCACAGGATCGATCGAGCGGCTGCTCTCGGTTCAGTCTTCTTGCTTTTGATTGGGGTATTGGTGACGCATCACCAGGAGGTGACTCCGCGTCCCGGTGCAGTCTGAGGAAGAGGTTGGCGGCTGCTCCCTTCAGGTAGAGACCCCGGCTGGGTGTTTCCCTGACTCCTCGATTCTCCCCAACACTCTTCGTGCCCCTCATAGCCTACCAATTGGCATTGTCGGCCATTTCATTTCTGCCCTCTGTTGGCATACGCCGGGATCGGCGTATATGTAGAGGACGGTTAGGACCATCCGTGCTGTGGGCTGGTAACGTACTTAGCCTGGAGGATTCCAGTGACTATAACTTTTGTTTACTCTTTGTATTATTTTTGCCTTCATTAAAATAACTAACCCTTCACAAGTGGTCGATATCCCAGTCACTCGCAAGAGTAGGCTGGAAACGCCGGAGCTGGATTTTCTCGGCAGGAGAAAAGACGGCGTCTCTCTCAGCGCGTCGAGGAAGAGGAGGAGGGGCAGCGTCCGTGGGCAGCTTGTATCTGCTGGGCTCTTGCAGGGGACAGCTGTTCTGCTCCTATGTACACCACACCATCGTTCGCTAATGTGGTTGAGGTAGCGATAGCATCAGTATCAGCATGGCAGCGTTTGCTTAAGGCAACGTTGGTAATATTTATACCTGAAAGGTGCCTTGTTTGACGTAAGTTTTTGGACATAAGACGTCAATAAAGATGTCACTAGGAAGTGATCGTCTCTCAGTGCTCATTAGAGTTCTATTACTAATTAAAAACATAGCAAGCGGGGTTTTCCCAGGTTGCTGAGTTTTATCTTGTTGAAGAACTCGGAGTGTAATGTAGGAATCTTAGATAGTGGCTTCTGCTGTGTCATTTGCTTAAATGAGCTGCAGAGGAAGCTGCAGAGGAAGTGATTCTGAAATGTGGCTCTGATCGTGTGAGGCCAGAGACGAGTTTCTGAATTTTGCATTTGATCGGTTATGCCAATATAGGGGTACAAAGGGATTATAGCCGTATAGGGGCATAAGGTCACAGTATTGATCGCGGTCCTAGATTAGAACGCGACACTTTGATCAAAAACAATATAGCCTTCCATGATTTTGTCACTGCCAGGAACCCCTCTTGGGTTTGTATCACTGAAACCTGGGCTTCTGAATCCTCTGGTCCGGATCTTCTATACGCCATCCCTGAGGGGTATGCGTTAAATAGACTGGATAGAGTAGGCCGCAGGGGTGGAGGGTTGGTGATTCTCTACAAAGTCTCTGCTGTCTGTCGTACTACGACTCTCTCCTCTCCTGCTGATCTTTTTCAGGCCATCCATTTCTCGATATCCTCTTCTCCCTCTGTATCTTTCTCCGGTCTTCTTAACTATAGGCCCCCCGGCCCGAGAGCCAGTTTCACCCATTAACTCCTCGAAATCTTAGAACCTTATTTTGGTAAATCCCATCTTACGGTTATGGGGGTTCTAAATTTCCATTTAGATGATCTCTGTTCGAAGGATACCCTCTCTTTAGTGGACCTTATGACCGCCTGCAGCCTTCACCAGCAGGTAAATTCCCCCACCCATTTAGCCGGCCATATCCTAGATGGGGTGTTCTCTAACAACCCCAGACTCTCTATGGGCCCTCCCATTCCCCTGGCATGGTCTGACCATCTGGCGGTGCCTCTAAAACTTAAATTTCCCCCCTCCCCTTCCTTGTGTCATGGGTTCACGAACAAGGAACTTAAACAAAACTATAGGGTTATTAATAACAACTCGCTCACCTCCCTTGTAGCTAAGACCACAGCTTTAGCTGGAAAGGATGCCAGCGATGCTGCGCTGGAGCTAGCTACCTCTATCTCCCGAGCAGTAGATCTTCTGGCTCCCGCCTCCTATCGCTATTCAGCGAGGCGGAAACCATCAGCCCCCTGGTTCACTGAGCCCCTTAGGCTCTTAAGGCAGAGCTGTAGAAGGCAGGAGAGGCTATGGCGAACATCCTGGAATCCTAAGGATCGAGAAAGACATAAGTTGTTGTTGGTGGACCGCAAGATAAGGGTCATTAAAGAAAAACAGGCTTACTTTTCTAAGCGCCCTATGTCCTTTACTTCCTCAAGGGATTTATTTAAAATCGTTGACTCTCTATGGGCCAGATGTAGGTAAATCTATGTTACCGATTCATAAATACCGAATTTTAGCAATTCGGTATTTATGAATCGGTAAAATAGAAGGGGGAGATGTAGGAAAAATTGGTAATTGAATTACCGATTCTGTAACAATCGGTATTTACCGCATCGGTAAATACCGATTGGGTAATGCCCATTGTTTCCTATGGGCTTCAATTGCTATGCAATTGCTGTGAAGCGCTCCAATACCCTCCGGTCAGGCTTGCGCTATACAAAACTTCTTAAATTAAAAAATAAAAAAATGAAAAAATATGTTGACAGGGTAGACATGGGCTTGCTCATGGCTACAGATGAGGGACAGGAGGAGGAGAGTGACCCTTTCCCAGACCTGCTTTCTCAGAACCCTGCTGATGGTTCAGTTGATGGAGTAGCCTTGGCAGGCAGCCTCACTGACCAACAGCAGCAGGACTGCAGAGAAGTTCTACAGTCCTACAGACATATGTTTTCTCTGACTTCAAGGCAGACTACCTGGTGCACGCATGAAGTGGACACTGAGGACAGTCTACCTGTGAAGAGTAAAATCTACAGGCAACCTGACCATCTCAGGGACTGTATGAGGACAGTTGTGCAAAAGATGTTGGAGTTGGGAGTCATTGAGCCGTCAGAGAGCCCTTGGGCCAATCCTGCAGTCCTAGTGCGTAAACCTCACACCCAAGAAGGTAAGAGAGAGATGAGGTTTTGCGTGGATTACAGAGGCCTCAATGCTGTTACTAGGACAGATGCCCCCTCAATACCAAGAGCGGATGAGCTCATTAACAGATTGGCTTCTGCCAAGTTTTTGAGTACAATTGACTTGACAGCTGGCTATTGGCAGATCAGACTAGCTGATGATGCAAAAGCCACAACAGCATTCTCAACCCCAGGAGGTCATTATCAATTTGTTGTAATGCCCTTTGGACTGAAGAATGCACCTGCCACATTCCAAGGGTTGGTGAACCAAGTCCTCTCAGATCTGGATGACTACTGTGCAGCTTATCTTGATGATATTGCTGTCTTTAGCTCTACTTGGGAAGATCACCTGATCCACCTGAAGAATGTTTTGGAGGCCCTGAAGAAGGCAGGCCTAACTATCAAGGCTACCAAGTGCCAGATAGGGCAGAGTCAGGTTGTGTACCTGGGCCACCTGGTAGGTGGAGGTCAGGTTCAACCATTGGAGAGCAAGATCCAGACCATAAAGGACTGGACTGTTCCCACAACCCAGACACAGGTCAGAGCTTTCTTGGGCCTGTCTGGTTACTACAGGAAGTTTGTCAAGAACTATGGGTCCATTGTGACTCCTCTGAATGACTTAACCTTGAAGGAAAATGCCAAAGAAAGTTCAGTGGACAGTAAGCTGTCAAAAGGCATTTGATGACCTGAAGCAGGCCATGTGCACTGCACCTATTCTGTGAAGTCCAGACTACTCCAAGGAATTCATTGTTCAAACTGATGCTTCTGAGTTGGGGGTAGGAGCTGTTCTTTCACAACTGAATAAAGATGGTCAAGACCAGCCAATAGCTTTTATTAGCAGAAGGCTGGCCCCTAGAGAGAAACGTTGGTCAGCTATTTAAAGGGAGGCCTTTGCTGTGGTTTGGGCCCTGTAGAAGCTGAGGCCATACTTGTTTGGTACTCACTTCATGATTCAGACAGACCATAAGCTCCTCTTGTGGCTAAATCAGATGAAGGGTGAAAATCCCAAACTGCTTAGGTGGTCCATTTCCCTACAGGGGATGGACTTTACAGTGGAACATAGACCTGGAACTGACATTGCCAATGCAGATGGACTCTCCAGATATTTCCACTTAGAAAATGAAGACTCAACTGGTCAAGGTTAGTTTAATGTCCCTACGTTTGGGGTGTGGGGGGGGTGTGTGTAGGAGAGTAGGGTCTGCTTCATATGGTCACCCCCACTTGTTGCTGTGCTTTTCTGCTATTTCGACTTTAATGTGGCTGTGGGACTGCAAATCAGACCCACAGCCCAGTTGTTCTTTATCTAAATTGATACCATGTACTTTAGGTACATATACAACAGAAAATGGTGTTTAAAGAGATATTTAGTGCTCATGTAAACTTTACACTTAATTTTTAACCAAATCACACCAACATAATACAGCCGTGCTCACAGAAAAGGAGAGTAAACACCCAATCCCTCCAAAAGCTCAACTGCCAAGTTGAAAATACTATTTACAATTTTCTGTTGCACAGGCTAGGGCATATAAAGAGTATATTTAAGCAATAATAAAACACATTATATCCTTGATCTTCCGTCCTTTTTAATTCTTTTGCTTTTTCTTCCACAATCAATCCGCATTACTGAATCAGTATTTACCGATTCGGTAAATTCCGATTCCAGCAAGGGTGCAGGGGGTGTCACTTTGACACCCTCTAGCACCCCAAATACAGTCACGTGTGCCATGTGGCAGACAGACATGCCCTAATGGCATGTCTGTCTGTCACATGGCATAGGTGTTCATGCACACATGTGCATGCACACCTGGATTCTGTATTTTACCACCCAATTGGATTGGGTGGTAAAATACCGAATCTGTAAGCCCTTAGGGACTTTGAAGAGTCCCACCTACATCCCGAAATTACCGAATCGGTAAAATTACCGATTCGGTATTTTACCGATTCGGTAAATTTACCGATTCGGTAAAATTGGCCCCCTACATGCCAATTCGTAAATACCGGTCGGTAACGGCCGAAATCGGCCGTTACCGACCGGTATTAAGGCTCCTACATCTGGCCCTATGTTCTTTGCAAACCCCTGATCCCATCACAAGTTCCCAAGAGCTGTGCGACAGGATCGCGCAGTTCTTTTACATGAAAATTGCGGACATCTATCATACTCTTGAAACTCAAAGAACCCAAATGAGTCCCCTCTCTCTTTCTCCTCAACCTTCCTTAGAATGCTGGGGAAAAGTACCCACGACCGTCTTGTCTGACTTCCCACTCCTTACCCTTGAGCAATTAGACTCTCTCCTAAATAAAACCAAGTCAGGCTTGCCTTTGGATCCATGCCCTTTGAAGATGCGGAAAGAATGCAGTGAAACTCTGTTGCCCCCTCTGTTGGAGATAATGGACTGTGCCATGACCCAGGGTATTTTCCCTGCTGTCTGGAAAAAGGCCATAGTCAAGCCGTTGCTTAAAAAGCCGACTTTTGATCCGGAAATCCTTAAAAATTTTCAGCCTATATCATTGCTGCCTGCCCCAGCTAAAATGCTTGAATGCCATCTCAATCAGCATCTGACTTCCTTCCTTGAGGTCTCGGGGTTTCTGGACCAATCACAGCACGGCTTTAGAAAGTTCCATAGCACTGAGTCGGCTCTCACGGTAGTAGTCGACAACATTAGATCTAAGGTCGACCGAGGCCAGACGATTCTGCTGGTCCTACTTGACTTGACTGAAGCTTTTGACACCCTATCTCCTTTGACTTTAACAGCTCGGTTAAAGGAGATAGGGGTGGAGGGCCCAGCACTGAGCCTCCTGTCCTCTTTTCTCAGCCAAATAGAGCAGAGGGTCAAGCTGTAGAGTTCCTCTCCCCTGCTAAGCCTGTGCAATGTGGGGTTCCACAGGGGTCGGTTTGAGTCCAACCCTTTTCAACATCTATGTGGCCCCACTTGCCAGGTTAGTAAGATCGCACGGGATGGAGGTGGTGTCATACGCCGATGACACGCAGATCATGGTGTCCCTCTCCCATCCGGTTAGTACCTCCGCGCTCAGCTTCAGAAACTGCATGCAAGCAGTTTCTGAATGGATGATTTTAAATTCTCTGAAGCTGAACGGAGAGAAAACCGAGGTCTTGATCTTGGGCAAAGATCAAAACATATGGTCCAGTGATTGGTGGCCCCACTCCCTGGGAATATGTCCCATGCCGGTAAAATCAGCCCGTAATTTGGGAGTGATTTTTGATACTTTACTGGCCATGACGCAGCAGGTTAATCGAACTGTGTCCACCTGTTGGGGAATCATTAAAATTCTTAGAAAATAGCCCATTATCATTCTCCCCAAGCTTGTAAACAGACCGTGGTGGCCCTTCTGCCATCACGGCTAGATTACTGTAATGCATTGTACTCGGGAATAAATAAGAGCCTGATTCTCTGCCTTCAGACGTTCAGAATGCGGCTGCCAAATTTGTCCTGGGTGTTTCTAATACCTCCTCTGCTACTCTAGCTAGGAAGAGTTTGCACTGGCTCCCGATTCATCTTAGGATCACTTTCAAAATTTTATGTTTGGTCTTCAGTGATTTAGCAGGTGGAGGTTCAGAAGCCATTGGCTCCCTCCTGGTCCCTTACACCCCTAGCAGAAACCTCCGCTCTGCCTCTAAGAATCTCCTAGCTGTCCCCCGAACTAATAGAGTCAGATGGGGTGGAAGGGCCTTCTCCTCTATGGCTCCCAAACTGTGGAATGAACTCCCTTCCGAGTTAAAAGCACAACCCTCCATGGACCTGTTTTAAAAAGCATTAAAAACTCGGCTTTTCATCGAGGCCTATCAGTAGCATGCTCTCTGCTTTTCTTATTTGGCATAATGTTTGGTTAGGCACCTTGACGCCCGTTGGGCAAAGTTGCACGTTATAAATTGTTTTTCATTTAATTTCATTTAATTTAAGACAACAAACCTCCAAACCTGATAAGTCCCTGGGACAAGCCTCCAAAGAACGATGCGACAAATTAGCCACCTTCTTCAATGACAAGATCTCCAAGATCGAGCGCTCACTAGACATCAACTGCTCCTCCCCTCACCTTAGCAGCCCAGCCGAGGTGCTCAGTTGCGCACCCATCCCCAACACCAAATCCTGGTCACTCTTCCAACCCATTACAGAGGAAGAGATAGTCAAACTTATTTCCACCTCTAAACCTTCATCTCACACCCTAGACCCTCTCCCGGCTCAACTCATCAAAAAAATTAAACTCTCCCTTGCTCCACTCTGGCACAGGATTATTAACAGCTCCCTAAAAACCGGAATCATTCCAGATTGTCTGAAAGTGGGTCAAGTCACCCCACTACTGAAATAACCAGGCCTTGACATAAATGACCTAAACAACTGAAGACCTGTCTCCAACTTTCCTCATGTCTCCAAAATCCTGGAAAGATGCGTACTCCATCAATTAACTCAAAACCTTGACAATACCAACCTCCTCGACTCCCATCAGTCAGATTTAAGGAAAGGATGTAGCACTGAAACCGCAATCCTCAACATAATTGATGATATTCACAAATCACTGAACTCAGACCAATGCTGCCTCCTCTCCTAAACCTATCGGCAGCATTCGACACAGTTGACCACAAACTTCTCCTCAAAACTCTCGAAGAAAGAGCGGGTTTAAACGAGGTGGTCCTCAAATGGTTCCCTTCATTCCTTCTCAACCGCTCCCAGAAAATCAAAATCAGATGCTTTGAATCCGACCTGCAACCAGTCTTGAAAGGAGTCCCCCAAGGATCAGTGCTCTCACCCATACACTTTAACATCTATATGGAACCCCTCGCCGCCTTACTCAGGAAAGCCAACATCCCTTTTCACCTATATGCTGATGACACCCAAATCTACCTGGAAATCTCCTCTGCCAAAGACATATATAGACTCAATGAAACACTAACAGATGCGCAACATTGGCTATCAAGCAACCATTTAAAACTGAACCCGGACAAAACGAACTACTCCTCATCAAGAACAAAGAAGAGAATCCTCAAGTAGCTGAGTGGTTAAAGGAGATGGATGCGCTCAACAGGAACCTCTCCTTGGCCGATTCTGTCAAATCACTAGGCATCACGATAGAATCAAAACTTGACATGACCAAACACATTAAGATTTCGGCCAAGAGCGCCTTCCTTAATCTAAAGCTACTAAACAAAATAAAACCTTTCATTCCACCTAACGACCTCAAACAAGCTACTCTAGCATTGGTACGGTCAAGACTGGACTATGGAAAATCAGTCCTCTCTGGAATTGCGAAAACACACCTTGCTCCACTTAAAACAACCCACAATACGGTGGCTAGAATGGTAACGGGATTAAAGAAATTTGACCACATCTCTCCTGCCCTCAAAGAACTTAAGTGGCTACCCATAGAAATGCGGGTAAACTTCAGAACGGCCTGCCTCACCCACAAAGCCCTCCATACAGGCAAACCCTATTATCTGGCATCCAAACTCAAAAAAGCCGATCAGAACAGGAACCTCAGAAGCTCCAATACCTTACTGCTTATGAAATGAAATGAATGAAATGAAATGAAAACGGGATTTCTAGAGCGCATGGCTGCCCGGGGGCGTCCCAGCGCTGGGATTGTACTAGCAACTGAGGGGGGGAAGCAGAAACGGGAAGGGAATATACAGATTATTGTGGGAAAAGGTGGGTTTTGAGTAGCTTGCGAAATTTGTTGTGATTCGTTTCTGCGCGTAGATGGATAGGTAGGGCGTTCCACAATATTGCGGCTGCAACTGAGAAACGGCGTCCTCCAGTACGGGCTTTCTTAATTTTGTGTACTGTGGCCAAGTTGCCATGGGAGGAACGCAGAGACCTGTTGGGTTTATATGGGAAGAGCCTGGTTTTATGCAACGGGGGACCCTGACCTTGTAGAGCTTTGTGCGTTATGCATAGGGCCTTGAATTTGACCCTTTCACGGATTGGGAGCCAGTGAAGGGTCTTCAATGCAGGTTTGGCTGATGTTCTACGGGAGGTGCCTGTCAGAAGCCTAGCAGCGGCATTTTGAGTTCTCTGCAGGATGTTCATGGTTGTTTCAGGGGCTGCCAGGAAGAGGGCATTGCCATAATCTAGCCTAGATGATATCAGCCCTTGTATTAGGAGTTTTTGAGAAGGTGCAGGGAGCAGAGGGAGAATTTTCCTGGCTGAGCGGAGTAGGCCTACACAGGTACCTGCTGTTTTTTTGGCCTGGGTTTTAAGTGAAAGGTCCTGTTCTAGCCAGAAACCCAGGCTTTTGAGCTCCATCTTAGGTTGAGGAAGGGTCCCTAGGCAGGATGGCCACATTGCGCTGGGGAGGGGTGATGTTTGAGGTCCCAGTAGCATGAGCTCGGTTTTAGAGCCGTTCAGTTTCAGCCTTGAATCACACATCCACTGATAGATCCCTTCAAGGCAGTCATGAAGGTTTTTTATTTGGGCACTTTCTAGCGAAAATGAGACCACTATTTGGGTGTCATCAGCGCATGTGATGGTTTTTATCCCAAATGGGGTGACCACTTCCTCCAGGGGGGCCATGTAAGTGTTAAATAGTGTGGGGCTCAATGAAGAGCCCTGAGGGAACCCACACTGGAGGGGGAAGAAGTTGGATCGCTCATTGCCTTCACAGACCTGAAAGGTTCTGTCTTTAAGGAAGGATGTGAGCCAGCGAAGTGCGGTGTTTCTTATTCCTAAGTTGGACAGTCGCTGTATCAGGATCTCGTGGTCAACCGTATCAAATGCAGCGCTTAGATCCAGGAGGATCAGTAGCACCGATCCCCCTGAATCCAAGATGCATCTGGCTTCCTCCACCACTTGAAGAAGGGCGGTCTCGGTCCCCTGCCCAGGACGGAACCCAGTTTGAGAGGGGCGAAGAAGGTTGTTGGCTTCTAGGAAAGCCGATAGTTGTTGATTAACAACCTTCTCCGTGATCTTACTTATCCCTGGCAATAGGGAGATTGGGCGGAGGTTGGAGAGGTCAAGTGGGTCAAGACCTGGTTTCTTCTGTAGGGCTTTCACTTCTGCGTGTTTCCAGCTATGGGGGACCACTCCTTGGCTGAGGGAGGCGTTGATGAGATTGGTGGCCAGGTGTGAGATAGTGGGTCCCACTTGTTTGAGAATATGAATGGGGGCTGGATCATTTGGAGAGCCACTTTTCATCCCTGAGAGAGTTTTAAGAAATTCTTCTTTGGTCATCTGATCGAAACTGTCAAGGATAGGGCCATTCGTTGGACACGCCGAGGTTTCTGCGGGGATTTTGTCAGATTTGGGGGGGAGGGTTTGAAGAATGGTCGTTATTTTGTTCTGAAAAAAAGTTGCTATTTGATTGCATCTAGCAACAGAGGGTACCTGGGTGGGGGGGGGGTTAGGAATTTTTAATAAGTTTTTAAAAATTTTGTAGGTCTCGCGGGACGAGTTAGAGGCGGATTTGATTTTTTCCTCATAGAAGGAGGCCTGAGCTTACTTTCGGGCTAGTTTATAGATATTCATTGATTTTTTATATTCTTCTTTGATAAGTGGGTCCCAGTTTTTTCTCCATTTGCGTTCTTGGACTTTGCAATTTTTCCGTAGAATCCTGAGTTCTTGGGAATACCAGGGGATTTAAAAGAAGTGCATTTTTTCTTTAGATTTTTCTTGGGAGCGACTTGGTCTAAGGTTGAGGTGAGCCAGTTGTTAAATTTTTTATCTGCTTTTTCTGGGTCGGGATCAGCGGAAGGGGCAGAGTGGGTTAGTTTTTGCATCCAATTTTCGAATGATAGTTTGGACCAAATTCTTTCCTGTTGTCTGGGAGTTGGGATCTGGGGGGTGTCAGGAGTGATCTGCCAAATAAAAGGGATAAGGAAATGATCTGACCATGGGAGGGGGTGTGGGTGAGAGACTTCTAGGTTGTGGAGATTGGTGAAGAGTGGATCTAAAAGATGTCCTTTGGCGTGAGTTGCTTCAGAGTTTTTGAGTTGGAGGTCGAATGCTTTTAATTCCGAAATTATATCTCCGGCAACTTTATCTTTATTATCCTCAAAGTGGAGAAACCGTGAAAGGAAAGGAGAAGTCTGGTAAACAGAGTGCTTCGAGACTGGTTTGGACTAGGTAAAGGCCCCTCTCCCTTCAGAGAACAAAGGATTTCTGGGTATAAATATTGGGACCCTGATCCGATGAAATTAGGTCACTTTGGACTACAAGTGGAAACCTTTACTGAGGAGAGGAACCTGAAGAAACTGAGGAGAGACTATTCCCAAGCTGAAGTGCTGCTTGGAAGATTGGCCTGCAGTGGTTGCCTTACTGCCAAAGGAAGGAGAAAGGAACTTTGTAACTTTGCTTTCAACTTGTGAAGTATCTCCAAGGGCTTGGAAAAGAGCGTGCCTCCTGCTGAAGTCTCAGGAACAACAGACTTCAACCCCCCAGTTCCCCAGAGTTCTTGTGGAAGTGCCTGCTGCTGTTTTGGGCCTTCTGAGCAACTGCGTGTCGCAAGGAGCTGGAAGAGCGACTCAACGAGAAGAAGCGTGTCGCCATCGCTGTGTCTGCTGTCGCAACTCCGGAGAAAGGAGGGTGTCGCCGCTGGAACTGTCACACTGCACCGCCTCGGAGAGAACCGTGCCGACGTTGCAAATCCGAAGAAGGAGGGTGTCGATGCTTTGATTGTCGCACTGCACCGCATCAGAAGAAGAATCTCGCAACGAGGTCAGAGCGTGTCCCTGTCGCTGAGCCTGCCTGAGCAACTTCGAAGAAGGAGGGTGTCGCTGCTGGAACTGTCACATTGAACCGCATCGAGCAAGAGCACTTCGCATCAGAAGCGCGCCGCCATCGGAGTTGCTGCCGTCTCATCTTGAATGTCGCCGCTGTAGTTGTCGCATTGAGTGGAAGCTTCACGCACCGTGGAGAAGAGCATCGCAGCTGGATCCGTTGCCGTCGCATCGTAAGGGTATCGCCGCTGCAGGCAAGAGTGTCTTGCATCACCGAGAAGCGCGCCTCATCTGGAAGATCTTCCTGTCTTTATTTCTTTGTATCTGAACTTTGCCACATTTCCCATTGCTGCGACATTGCTTGTCGTGGAAGCGCAACCCAACTTAAGGTACATTGACGCAGAGTGTTGCATCTAAGAACTGAACTGAACTAAGCTTAAATCTACCATCTTAAAGTAATCATATTATCTATTTTTGTCGTTTAATGGTTTTGTGGTAACTCTATATAAAGTCTACTTATTTTTTATATAAAACCTGTGTGGTGTCCATTTGTATTGTTGTCACTGGGTTACTGTATGTGGTCACAACTGCTTAACTTACAACGCCTCTGAAATAAGCCTTGACCGCTCGCGCCACGCAACCTAGAGGGTAAGCAGGGGTTATTTTAGGTGTGTAATCCCCTTGTCCTGACTAGAGGAGAGGGTCCCTGCTTGTCACAAGTACCTACCTGTGCCAACTAGAGATCCCCAAATCTAACAGGGCTCATCCTGTTTCTCCAATGGGAATAATAAATATTTTTTATTTTGAACTCTCACACACCTATTGTTGTGAAGCTTCGTCATCAGATTGCACCCTGGTGCCTATAAACCAGGGTCTGCTCAGCCATTTTCCCGGGAGCACTTTAAAAAAAGCTCTAGAACTAACAGGGAGAGCATATAAAAATACCTTGTGATAACTGGGGTATCCCTTTATTTTGGGTACCACTGGTAAGATTAAAATGCTTTAAAATTGGGTTGAGTGGGGAGTGGTTACTATCCCTATACCCTAAGGATGTTTCAGCCCTCTCTTATGTCCCTCATGCGGTCCCAGGCTTTTATTAGGACTCAAAATCAAAACCCATTTTTTCAATTTTTACTGTCACGATTATGAGCAGGCCTCTAAGTTTGTCTTTGTGTAGGATGTTGTTCCTTCCTGCTTGTGCATTGGCACAAGGGTGTCTGCGTTGGCGCTCTGCAGCACATAGTGCACCAGTGCAGGGACAGAGCACGAAGGTGTTGTATCTTGGTCGATGTGGAGCATTCCTGCCCTCTCCATTTGACGCAGCACTTGACGTCAAATGTTGATGAATCTGCCCCGTTGTGTCAGATCAGAGAGGGAGAAGAAAGAGATTGAATAGCTGCGGACAGACAGACAGACAGAGCGAGAGATGAAGGGGGTGGAGGGGGGCTGAGATCAGAGAGAGAGAAGCGAGAGAATGGATAGCTGCAGACAGACAGACAGACAGAGCGAGAGATGAAGGGGGCAGGCTGGTTTCAGGATTTTTGCCATGCCTGCTTCTGGTTCCCAGTCTTGCCCTGATTGGACTGGCTGATGATTAGTGGAATTATTTCAAAACAGTTAATGCAGGTAAGAGGAGGCCTCACCTGTAGAGGAGCCTGGTGCCATTTCTCTGCCCCGCTGCCCAACCCTGGGTGCTCTGTTGCAACAGAAGAAAGGCTTAGGGCCTGATTTGGGGTTTGGCAGACATGTTTCTACACCACAAATGTAGCGGAGTGCCCTGTCCGCCAGACTGACGTCCACCCATCCTTCTCTTGTCAGACCGTCCATCGTGTTTACAAAGGTGGTGATCCTGATAGCTGAGCTGGCGAGGTTCATGCTATAGAAATACTATCTGATTAACTACACATAGGCAATGACTGTCTGTGTGGATGTAAAAGTTGAGTCTGTCAATATATTACTTAACAATAGTTTGTGTTTCTTAAAGTGTAGCACATTTTAGGGTACTATCAAGCTCTACGTTCTTTATAACAAATGCAAGAGAGTTATCTAATGCAACAAACTCTACAATCTAAACCCTGGATAAACAAGGAGAACCACCCCTGTGCCCAGAGACCTTTAACAAGTTCAGGGAAAACGAGAAAAGAAAAATGTGATGAGTATAAATCTCATGGGGATAGCCCTCAAGAAGACTAAAAATAAAGATAAGAGTGTGGTAATGGAAGCTGGTTGGAAAGAACAGAAGTGCAGGCTAGCTGCACACCTGTAGGTTGACTGTAGACTTTCTCAAGCAGAAGATGAAAGTAGAAGCAGATTAATGGACCCCACCGGAGCTGATGTAGTGAGCAGCTCAGGCCCGGTCTAACTTCCAGGTCAAACCTCTATGGACCCCATCACATAAAGTTCTATGGTGTCACGAGAGAGTATCACTGCGAATACCACAACCCGAAACACAGGCAGCGTAGACTGGAGCTGCAGGACCAAAGACCACAGTCACATGGAAGAACACGAGGAAGGCCAACACTCCCATGGAACTCCATGACCAAAGCCTACAATTCCATGGAGAATGCGAAGAGTGAATAAATTGTCACCAGAGAAAACTCGTACATCTCCAGATAGTTACCCACTCCCTGTGAAGTGGCATAAAACATGTAAAGAAGAAAATAAATGCATGAGAACTTTAGATCCATGTAAATAACCATAGGTATCACCAATTCATATTAAACATGGACACTTGAAGGTTTTCCTTAATTCTTTATTAAACAGCCTTCAGCTGGCGCATATTTAGAAATAGACACTGAAATGCAACGAAGCAGAAATACAGGTGGATTACAACACAACTTAAAATGGCAGAAGCACTGCAAAAATGAAAGTGGTAAACTCAAAGGTAAATTACAAAGAAGAATAATACACTACCAATCAGGAAACAAGACATAACAGGGTGGTAAAAGTGTTCGTCCTCCAGATAGGCACATTTTTCAAAGACACCTAAAATCCTAAATTGGGTCCTTTTATTCTATACCAATTTCTCAGTGGGAGAAGTAAGGAGGGGGCATTATCTACTGGTAAACAACAAGGAGCACAAATAAGGAGATGCAGTTGAGTCAGAAGATTCTGGTTTTGGATTGGACAATCTCTATTAGGGTCACAGGTAGGGTGCCAAGTTAGGTTGTTCTGACTAAGTTTCACTTTCTATTCTCTGTGCTGACATTAGAGGTGGACGTAGCTCCATGCAGCCTAGTCACACTTAATTACCTAAAAATTACAAAGGAGTATGCAAAATTACACACACCTGTAAGACCCCCTTTGTGATGACAGTGAAATATAACACAATCTAGGGCGAGGCTCCCCCCCATCCCATGAGCAGCACACTCTGCAATCCTCACTCAGTGGGCAAGGAGGGGTTTTATGAGTCTTGTGTACTGCTTGTAGACGGAGGGGCCATGTTTGGCAATCCATGTGAACACACCCAGACCAAGATGCTCCTGAGTAATTTCAGGACACACGTGACTGGGGCGTGGGGCATGGCCTGAGAGCACGCGGGTAGTGGGAAGGCACGGGGGCAAGGTTGCTACACCATGACAGCACACGGTACAATCTTGCTATTTTTTCCCTTGCCAAGTAGAACTCCTGACATGTACCCATTTTCCCATTTTTGGACAGTAGAGGTGGTCTCGTCTCAAGGGACCTGAAACGTGAACATTATTTGTGATGTGGGGACACCTTGGTTTGTATTAAGAGTTCAGAGAGCACACGTTGGTCTCTATACACTCAAGTCTCTTGAGTGCAGACCTTTGATGCAATCAAGCACACACTCTCTCCTGCCTGCTGAGGTCCACTCTTCTGTGACAGCTGCTGCTGTTCAGTAACCTCCCCTACACACTTGTGGCGATATCTCACTGTCACTGCGGTCCATTCCCTGTGATGGGCCGATGGTGGAACCCCAGGGCCCGCCTGCTTCCATTGTTTCCCTCATCTTGAGAGGGTTGTCATTGACTCCTGATTCCTCTGATCTGCAGCTGAGCTCCGACACTTGAATGTCCATGTGGGCCACTGGCCACTGACACGATCCACATGTTTTTTGGGTGCCCCAAGCTTGCTAAGTACCTACAAGACATTGAGTTTTTCTTGAGTCAGACCCTAGGCAAGACGATCTGATTAACCGCCGGCCTAGTGATCCTGGGGATAGATCAGACTCAGAACATGATCGCAATGGCCATTCCAAGATCCAATATTACATCTCAATGGATTAGTCCTGATCCTCCCACAATTATAATTTGGAGGGCTAGGTTGATAGCCATATATAGTATGGAGTTAGCAGTGCATAGGTTTAAAGGCTGTAGGAGACAGGATATGGGCAAGAAGTTGTGGTCGCCAGTAACCAATTGGATAGGGTGAGTAATGCTCTATTTTTCATCATACTTGCATTATACTTGCTGCCAGTTAACTGATTATGTTTAGCTAATATGAAAGGCCTGCCTTGCTCATAGTTTCTATTTCTCTTTTTTTCCTAGTATTGTTTGTCAAGTAATGAGTGTGATGTATGATGTGTCATAAATACTGTCATTGAAAAATTAAAATTAACTAAT
Organism: Lissotriton vulgaris; assembly: GCF_964263255.1. Classification (NCBI taxonomy): domain Eukaryota; kingdom Metazoa; phylum Chordata; class Amphibia; order Caudata; family Salamandridae; genus Lissotriton; species Lissotriton vulgaris. The sequence goes on from NC_141686.1 coordinate 326,804,141, forward strand.
AATAAAAAAAAATGAATGTCCATCCCATAGACTGGGGACAGATGGACAACAGGGGGATATGTCTCCCTCAGAGTCAATGAGACGCCTTCTTTCTTAATAGGCAATGATCTTTTTATGATGATCTCTTTGCCTTCACCAATGTGCAGACTTTCAGGGTAGATGTTCTTCAAATGTGTCAGAACATGTATGAACCATCTCTAGAGTCACCAGCAGACACCATAAGGGCATGGGTGGTGTAGCTGCAGCCGTTGAACAGCAGGGGGCATGTCCTACCGGCTGCTGGACCAGCTTTATGATGGTTGATGTAACAAATGTAGTGCATATTTAAAAATATATATATTTTTAATTAACATAGATAAAAATCATATAGAGACTCAGGCACATAGGTCAAACTATATGATACAGTAATATATAATACATTAAAAAACATCAACAGACTTCAAACATGATCAATACAGGGCATATAAATCATATTCGTATATAAGTCAGACAAGTAGCAAATAATAATACATTCAAGATCACCAATGACATAAGAAACATAGAGGGAGTGTTTATAAACAATTCCTCTATGTTTCTTATGTTTTATCTATGTTAATTAAAAATATATATATTTTTAAATATACACTTCATTTTTTGATTTCCCTTGTCTCTGCTGGTCTTAGACTAATTGTTCACATATTTAGCTGATGGCCTAGGAGTTTCTTTCACATTGGTTTTACCCTGCCCTAGGAGTCTGTGTATTACCGATACCCAGGGGGTCCTTGTTTTTCACTCATCTGGTTGATGTAACAAATACAGGAAGACTTTGAAAATGGAATATTTAGACACATCTCATGTTTCAAACACATGATGAAGGCATCCTGGGACATGACATGAAGGCATAGTGGGATATGAGAAGAAGGCATGCTGGGACATGAGATGAAGGTATACTGGGACATGACATGAAAGCATACTGGGATATGAAAAGAAGGCATGCTGGGACATGAGATGAAGGTATACTGGGACATGACATGAAGGCATACTGGGATATGAAAAGAAGGCATGCTGGGACATGAGATGAAGTCATTCTGGGACATGAGATGAAGGCATGCTGGGACATGAGATGAAGGCATGTTGGGACATGAGATGAAGGCATGCTGGGACATGAGATGAAGGCATGCTGGGACATGAGATGAAGGCGTGCTGGAACATGAGATGAAGGCATGCTGGGACGTAAGATGAAAGCATGCTGGGACATGAGATGAAAGCATGCTGGGACGTGAGATGAAGGCATGCTGGGACATGAGATGAAGACATGCTGGGACATGAGATGAAGACATGCTGGGACATGAGATGAAAGCATACTGGGGCATGAGATGCAGGCATGTTGGGACATGAGATGAAGGCATACTGGGAAATGAGATGAAGGCATGCTGGGACATGAGATGAAGGCATGCTGGGACATGAGATGAAGGCATGCTGGGAAATGAGAAGAAGGCATGCTGGGACATAAGATGAAGGCATGCTGGGAAATGAGATGAAGACATGCTAGGACATGAGATGGAGGCATGCTGGGACTTGAGATGAAGGCATGCTGAGACATGGGATGAAGGTATGCTGGGACATGAGAAGGAGGCATGCTGGGACTTGAGATGAAGGCATGCTGGGACGTAAGATGAAGGCATGCTGGGACATGAGATGAAGGCATGCTGGGACATGAGATGAAGGCATGCTGGGAAATGAGATTTAGGCATGCTGGGACATAAGATGAAGGTATGCTTGAACTAAGATGAAGGCATGCTGGGATGAAGGCATGCTGGGATATGAGATGAAGGCATGCTGGGACATTAGATGAAGGCATGCTGGGACATGAGATGAAGGCGTGCCTGGACATGAGATGAAGGCATGCTGGGACATAAGATGAAGGCATGCTGGGATGAAGGCATGCTGGGATATAAGATGAAGGCATGCTGGGACATTAGATGAAGGCATGCTGGGACATGAGATGAAGGCATGCTGGGATATGAGATGAAGGCATGCTGGGACATGAGATGGAGGCATACTGGGACATGAGATGGAGGCATGCTGGAACTTGAGATGAAGGCATGCTGGGACATGAGATGAAAGCATGCTGGGAAATGAGATGAAGGCATGCTGGGATATGGGAGAAAGGGGGGCCAATTCTCTTTTCTAGAAGATAAGTATAGTCTTAAATAGATTTCCATCCTAACTTCTAGTCCTACATCCTTTAATGTTCTCCAAGCTCACTAAAATTCTAAATAGACATTCCAATCCCTTTTAAAACACACGCACATTCTTCTTTAAATGCAGGTGGTGAGAGACTACTGTCTAACATTATTTCTTCTGGCACCACCATCTGTCTCCTCTCCTTTTCCCACTGACGGAAGTCAGATGGTGGGATTTATGTCTGTGGAGAAAATGAAGGACACCAAACGGAGGCTATTATGATTTACCCTTAACCTATTCATGAAGTGCCTGAAACATGTGCTGTATTGCTTTTATTCTAAACTACAGAGCTCTACCTCAACACCCACCTTGTGTCCCTTGAAAGAAGGGTGTGTGTCTCCCTTTTATACCCACAGGTTGTGTTGTATAGTTTTCAGTTTGTACTGGACCCTGAGGCAGATGGACTCTGTCAGCTCCGGCAGGATTTGCTGAAGCTCTCTAGTCTTCCTTGTGAACACGCGGGCCACAGCCGGGGGGCTGGCGATGGCCTCCAGCTCAGTGAGGCTCGCGCCCCACACACCAACAGCAAAGACCTCCACCCCTGTACTCTGGAGCTCCAGGGCCGGACCTGTGGCATCATCCTTTGACCCCCAACCTGTGATGAGGATCAGGACCCTGGGCACGTATGCTCTGGCCCCCCCGCTCTCGACCAGCACCTCCCGTCTGACAAAGGTGAGGGCTTCCCCAATATAAGCATAGTCGGCCACCCTATTGGACGTCGGCAGAGAGTCAGTGAGGACATTGAAGTTGTAAAATTTGCTGAAGGGGGCCTTTATCCAAACACTCATGCCGAACAGGACCAGGCTGAACTGCACAGAATCCCGGGACACGTGGAAGCTTCTCACCACCTCCTTCAAGAAGGACCTCGTGAGATGGGAACTCTCGGTGTTTAGAATTACAGTATTATGGACTAAAAGCACCACATCCGCCTTTATATCCGTCCGACCAGAGCATTCTGTAGAAAGAAAAACAGAGACGGGTCAGAAGGGAACAGAAAACATGTGCAGAGGAAGACAGGGATGAGGCTGGGGTGACCGGGATTCTGCCTCACAAAATATCAACCTGTGAAAACAATAACCACACACCCAGTGTGTTTGTGAAAAGAATCAAAACAAACCCTGTGTGCTTGAGTAGAATAAATACACACCAGCATCCATACTGCGCTGTTATAAAATACACGCCAGCATCCATACTGTGCTGTTACCAAATACACACCAGCATCCATACTGCACTGTTACAAAATACACACTAGATTCCACACTGCGCTGTAACCAAATACACACCACCATACATACTGTGCTGTTACCAAATACATGACAGCATCCATACTGTGCTGTTAACAAATACACACCAGCTTCCATACTGTGCTGTTACCAAATACACACCAGCCTCCATACTGTACTGTAACCAAATACATGCTAGATTACACACTGCGCTGTTACCAAATACACACCAGCATACATACTGTGCTGTTACCAAATACATGAAAGCATCCATACTGTGCTGTTAACAAATACACACCAGCATCCATACTGTGCTGTTACCAAATACACGCCAGCATCCATACTGCACTGTTACAAAATACACGCTAGATTCCACACTGCGCTGTAACCAAATACACACCAGCATACATACTGTGCTGTTACTAAATACATGACAACATCCATACTGTGCTGTTAACAAATACACACCAGCAGCCATACTGCACTGTTACCAAATACACACCAGCATACATACTGTGCTGTTACCAAATACATTCTAGATTACACACTGCGCTGTTACAAATACACACCAGCATCCATTCTTCACTATTACCAAAAACACCACAAGCATCCATACTGCGCTGTTACCAAATACTCACCAGCATCCATACTGCGCTGTTACTAAATACACACCAGCATCCATGCTGAGCTGTTACCAAATACACACCAGCATCCATACTGCGCTGTTACTAAATACACACCAGCATCCATACTGCGCTGTTACCAAATACTCACCAGCATCCATACTGCGCTGTTACTGATTACACACCAGCATCCATACTGCGCTGTTACCAAATACTCACCAGCATCCATACTACGCTGTTACCAAATACACACCAGCATCCATTCTTCACTATTACCAAAAACACGCCAGCATCCATACTGCGCTGTTACCAAATACTGACCAGCATCCATACTGCGCTGTTACCAAATACACAAGCATCCATAATGCCCGGTTACCAAAAACACACAGCATCCATACTGCACTGTTACCAAATACATGCCAGCATCCATACTACGCTTCTACCTAATACACACCAGCATCCATGCTGAGCTGTTACCAAATACACACCAGCATCCATACTGCACTGTTAGCAAATACTCACCAGCATCCATACTGCGCTGTTACTAAATATACACCAGCATCCGTATTGCGCTGTTACCAAATACTCACCGGCATCCATACTGCGCTGTTACTAAATACACACCAGCATCCATACTGCGCTGTTACCAAATACTCACCAGCATCCATACTACGCTGTTACCAAATACACACCAGCATCCATTCTTCACTATTACCAAAAACACGCCAGCATCCATACTGCGCTGTTACCAAATACTCACCAGCATCCATACTGCGCTGTTACCAAATACTCAAGCATCCATAATGCCCGGTTACCAAAAACACACAGCATCCATACTGCACTGTTACCAAATACATGCCAGCATCCATAGTACGCTTCTTCCTAATACACACCAGCATCCATACTGCGCTGTTACTAAATACACACCAGCATCCATGCTGAGCTGTTACCAAATACACACCAGCATCCATACTGTGCTGTTACTAAATGCACACCAGCATCCATACTGCGCTGTTAGCAAATACTCACCAGCATCCATACTGCACTGTTACTAAATACACACCAGCATCCATACTGCGCTGTTACCAAATACACACCAGCATCCATACTGCGCTGTTACCAAATACACAAGCATCCATACTGCCCTGTAACCAAAAACACAGAGCATCCATACTGCACTGTTACCAAATACATGCCAGCATCCATACTACGCTGTTACCAAAAACACAGCATCCATACTGCACTGTTTCCAAACACATGGCAGCATCCATAATGCTCTGCTACTTAATACACACCAGCATCCATACCGCACTGTTACCAATTACACACCAGCATCCATACTGTGCAGTTACCAAATACATGGCAGCATCCATACTGCGTTGTTACCAAATACACACTTGCATCCTTACTGTGCTGTTACCAAATAAACACCAGCATCCATACTGCACAGTAACCAAATACACGCCAGCAGCCATGCTCTGCTGTAACCAAATACACACCATCAGCAGTAATACTGTGCTGTTACCAAATACACACCAGCATCCATACTGCACTGTTACCAAATACACGCTAGATTCCACACAGCACTGTTACCAAATACACGCTAGATTTCACACTGCACTGTTACCAAATACACGCCATCATCCACACTGCGCTGTTACCAAATACACACTGGCATCCGTACTGCGATGTTACCAAATACACACGGGCATCCATACTGCGCTGTTACCAAATACACGCTAGATTACACACTGCGCTGTTACCAAAAACACACCAGCCTCCATACTGCGCTGTTACCAAATACTCACCAGTATCCATACTGCACTGCTACCAAAAACACACAAGCATCTATACAGCACTGTTACAAAACACACGCAAGCATTCATACTGCACTGTTACCAAATACACACCAGCCTCCATTCTGCGCTGTTACCAAATAAACGCTTGATTACACACTGCGCTGTTACCAAATACACGCAGCATCCATACTGCACTGTTACCAAAAACACAGAGCATCCATACTGCACTGTTACCAAATACACACCAGCCTCCATTCTGCGCTGTTACCAAATACACGCTAGATTACACACTGCGCTGTTACCAAAAACACACCAGCCTCCATACTGCGCTGTTACCAAATACTCACCAGTATCCATACTGCACTGCTACCAAAAACACACAAGCATCTATACAGCACTGTTACAAAACACACGCAAGCATTCATACTGCACTGTTACCAAATACACACCAGCCTCCATTCTGCGCTGTTACCAAATAAACGCTTGATTACACACTGCGCTGTTACCAAATACATGCCAGCATCCATTCTGCACTGTTATCAAATACACACCACCATCCAGACTGCACTGCTACCAAATACAGACCAGCATCCATACTGCGCTGTTACCGAATACACACTGGCATCCGTACTGCGTTGTTACCAAAAACACACTAGCATCCACACTGCACTTTTACCAAATACACACCAGCATCCACACTGCACTTTTACCAAATACACGCCAGCATCCACACTGCACTTTTACCAAATACACGCCAGCATCCATACTGCGCTGTTACATAATACACACCAGCATCCACCCAGCGCTGTTACAAAATACACACGGGCATCCATACTGCGCTGTTACCAAATACACGCTAGATTTCACACTGCACTGTTACCAAATACACACCAGCATCCATACTGCGCTGTTACCAAATACACACTGGCATCCGTACTGCGATGTTACCAAATACACACGGGCATCAATACTGCAATGTTACCAAATACACGCTAGATTTCACACTGCACTGTTACCAAATACACACCAGCAGCCATACTGCGCTGTAACCAAACACACGCTAGCATCCATACTGTGCTGTTACCAAATACAGACCAGCATCCATACTGCGCTGTAACCAAATACACGCCAGCATCCATACTATTCTGTTACCAAATACACATCAGCATCCATACTGCGCTTTAACCAAATACACGCCAGCATCCATACTGTGCTGTTACCAAATACACACCAGCATCCATACTGCACTGTTACCAAATACACGCTAGATTCCACACAGCACTGTTACCAAATACACGCTAGATTTCACACTGCACTGTTACCAAATACACGCCATCATCCACACTGCACTGTTACCAAATACACACTGGCATCCGTACTGCGATGTTACCAAATACACACGGGCATCCATACTGCGCTGTTACCAAATACACGCTAGATTACACACTGCGCTGTTACCAAAAACACACCAGCCTCCATACTGCGCTGTTACCAAATACTCACCAGCATCCATACTGCACTGCTACCAAAAACACACAAGCATCTATACAGCACTGTTACAAAACACACACAAGCATTCATACTGCACTGTTACCAAATACACACCAGCCTCCATTCTGCGCTGTTACCAAATAAACGCTTGATTACACACTGCGCTGTTACCAAATACACGCAGCATCCATACTGCACTGTTACCAAAAACACAGAGCATCCATTCTGCACTGTTATCAAATACACACCACCATCCAGACTGCACTGCTACCAAATACAGACCAGCATCCATACTGCGCTGTTACCGAATACACACTGGCATCCGTACTGCGTTGTTACCAAAAACACACTAGCATCCACACTGCACTTTTACCAAATACACACCAGCATCCACACTGCACTTTTACCAAATACACGCCAGCATCCACACTGCACTTTTACCAAATACACGCCAGCATCCATACTGCGCTGTTACATAATACACACCAGCATCCACCCAGCGCTGTTACAAAATAAACACGGGCATCCATACTGCGCTGTTACCAAATACACGCCAGCATCCACACTGCGCTGTTACCAAATACACACCAGCATCCACACTGCACTTTTACCAAATACACGCCAGCATCCATACTGCGCTGTTACATAATACACACCAGCATCCACCCAGTGCTGTTACAAAATACACACGGGCATCCATACTGCGCTGTTACCAAATACACGCCAGCATCCATACTGCTCTGTTACATAATACACACCAGCATCCATACTGTGCTGTTACCAAATACACACCAGCATCCACACAGCGCTGTTACAAAATACACACGGGCATCCATACTGCACTTTTACCAAATACACGCCAGCATCCATACTGCGCTGTTACATAATACACACCAGCATCCATACTGTGCTGTTACCAAATACACACCAGCATCCACACAGCGCTGTTACAAAATACATGCTAAATTCAACATTGCGCTGTTACCAAATACACACCAGCATCCATACTGCGCTGTTACCAAATACACACCAGCATCCATACTGCGCTGTTTCATAATACACACCAGCATCCATACTGCGCTGTTACAAAATACACACCAGCATCCATACTGCGCTGTTTCATAATACACGCCAGCATCCATACTGCGCTGTTACATAATACACACCAGCATCCATACTGTGCTGTTACCAAATACACACCAGCATCCACACAGCGCTGTTACAAAATACATGCTAAATTCAACATTGCGCTGTTACCAAATACACACCAGCATCCATACTGCGCTGTTACCAAATACACACCAGGATCCATACTGCGCTGTTTCATAATACACACCAGCATCCATACTGCGCTGTTACCAAATACACGCTAGATTACACACTGCGCTGTTACCAAATACACACCAGTCCCATTCTTTACTATTACCAAAAACATGCCATCATCCATACTGTACTGTTACCAAAAACACACCAGCATCCATACGGCACTGTTACCAAACACACGCAAGCATCCACCAGCGTCCATACTATGCTTTTACCTAATACACACCAGCATCCATACTGCACTGTTACGAAATACATGGCAGCATCCATACTGCGCTGTTACCAAATACACACCAGCATCCATACTGCGTTGTTACCAAATACACACCAGCATCCATATTGCGTTGTTACCAAAGACACACCAGAATCCATACTACGTTGTTACCAAATACACACCAGCATCCATACTGGCGCTGTTACCAAATACACACCAGCATCCATACTGGCGCTGTTACCAAATACACACCAGCATCCATACTGGCGCTGTTACCAAATACACACTAGCATCCCTACTGCACTGTATCCAAATACACACCAGCATCCATACTGCACTGTTACCAAATACACACCAGCATCCATACTGCACTGTTACCAAATACACACCAGCATCTATACCGCGCTGGTACCGAACCCACACCAGCATCCATATTGCGCTGTTAACCAAATACTCACCAGCACCCATACTGCACTGTTACCAAATACACTCCAGCATCCCTACTGCCCTGTTATCAAACACAAGGGCAATTTGAGGACATTGGTTCTTACATTTTAAAATCAGTAAGGACGTGTTCACGTAGGATCTAAAAGCTTGGCCACTATTACATGCTCGGATTTTGTAGCATGTCACATACAAAAATTTCAGATCTGTAAATGACACCAGGATTGTCTTACTGAAGCAGAAATATGAATTGAGTTTGAAGATGCAACAAATTATATCAAAACTATTTTAAGCTGGAAATTCACTTGCAAAATGTTGGTGTCAAAGTTTAAAACTCTATTCACCCCCATATGGTTTCAGTAGAGTCTCAATGTCACCCACCCCTACATACCTGACAACGGTGTCAATCTCAAGTACCCCTAGATACCTCGCAGACGTGTCTCAGTGGCATCCACCCGGACATACCTGTGAAAGGTGTCTCAGGGTCACTCAGGCCTACATACCTACCAGAGGCGTCTTACTGTACTCCACTGCTACAACCCTGGCAGAGGTGTCTCAGTATTGCCTACTGCTACATATGTGTCAGAGATGCCTCAGTGTCACGTACCTCTACATACCTTGCAGAGATTTCTCAGTGTCACCTACCCCTACATACCTGGCAGAGGTGTCTCAGTGTCACCTACCCCTACATACCTGGCAGAGGTTGATCCAGCGGTTCACCAACAACAGATACTCCACTACCATATACTCACTTGGGCCCATAAACTCACAGTGGTTAAACCGCTGGAAGGTCAAGTTTTATAAAATCTCACAAACTGTTTAGGATTAGTCTGTTCAAACCTCTTTTAATTTATAACTAACCCTTCACAGATCAACAAGTTCTTTCCTCTGGTCGATGGACCATTAGTTGAACTAGTTGATGGTGATAATTAACATAAGCTAACGCTTCTATACTGTTAAAGTAAATAACCACAGACTCAAGAAAGTTTTGTATCTTTATCTAAATTGTCAGATGCATGTGAACAATCTCTATATAGTGCAGTCACCATCATTCACAGGAGAGAAAAATCAATTAATAAACACAAAGCATTTATCTCGGTCTCACGCAATAATCAATGCCGGAAAGAGAGAGAGGATAGAGAGAAAAGAACAAGAACATTAGCAAATAACAGAAATTTATAATGATCAAGGTTGGTGGGGAAGACCAACCCCCTGGCCAAAGGGCTGGTGGGGTCCCCTGATATAGATTCAGGAGACAAAGACTTCAGAACAGAAATCAAGACAGGATAATTGACCTCTCTAGAATACAGACGGGTGCGCTGCACCCCTCTCTGACACGCTCTTCCTCCTCGAGACTCTTCCGCAATCTTTGAATCTAATCCAAATTAGGTTAGGATAGAAAGTTCTACTTCAGGTTCTGTAAAATGGTCTTCATCAGCAACTCAGCATCTCACAGCATCAGCTTCTCTTCCCAACAGCAAGCCTTCATTCACCGCAACCAGCAAGACTCCATCTGACTAAATAACTAAAGCTATCTTAATTATACCTTTCGTTCTGCATGTTTCATCCATTAATGTTTCAATATCGGGAAAATAATGAATTTGATTGGTCCCACAGAGGGGGGCCTTTATCACACCATGCTTACATGCCACAAGATTGAGTTAAACCATTGTTCGTAACCCATCCGCTTACTTTTTATTCATACACTTTATTCCCATGTGCTGATTGTATTGATGTGGATACAATTATAACTTTAACACCTTCCCTGCGGGGGTAATTCCCCACATGGTGCGGGGTGGGGAGGGGTGTGAGCGGTGCTCTTGACGAGACCAGCTCGTCATGAGTCACGGTGGAGCTGTGCTCATGACGAGCTGGTCTTGTCACGACCCCGCCCAGTGATTAATTCGCCCGAACAGGCAGGGGAGCCAATCCCGGCTGGGCAGAGTGGAGCAGTTATGACGAGACCAGCTCTTCATGAGCACAGCTCCATTGTGACTCTTGATGACCTGGTCTCGTCATGAGCACCAAAGAGGCTAATATGAATAGATTTTTTCATGGTTGAACTCTATACCATCCTGTTCCCACGAAGTAGCACTCGATTTTGGCTCCCTTTCAACTGCTTTGTCATTGACCTTCATGGCTTCATTCAGTGGGCATGCGCAGACTTCGCGTCACTCAGCCCATTCAGTTATGCGAGAAAGGCCCAAATACACACTAATGATAGAAGTCAAAAGACAAATGTCTATTTCTCAAATAAAGTGTTTGCCATGTATCCTACCCACCTCTACTCTATCCCATTGTATTTATTAAACGTATCCCCGCATTAGAATTAGTAAAATAGCTTGCTTTTATTTCGGATAAGCAGGTGCCGTGCATGCAAGTCTTCAAGACGCCATTTTAGTAGCATATGCTCATGTGCCAGAATTTCCTTCCAAGCCTTAATTCGTCATCCTACGTAGATGTAGGTGATTTAGCAGGCCGGCATCCAGGGCCTGGCCTCTGCCTGGCTTAAATCCTTCTTATCGGGCAGAACCCAAGCGTTTCGCTTAGGCCCTTTCACGGCTGCCAAGGTGCCATCTACTTGCGGAGTGCCTCAGGGATCTTCCCAGTCCCCTCTGCTTTTTAACCTCTACCTTCAACCACTTATCCACTCCCTGAAGAGGTGGGACATCACCGTCTTCAATTATGCAGACGATCTGCAAATCATCTTCCCTCTCAACACCCCAAATGCAGCCATTGACTGTCAAGCGGTGATGCTTCACATCCAACAATGGATGAACCTTAACCAGCTCAAGCTGAACACGGGGAAAACAGAACTAATTCTCCCAAGTAACAGCCCCACCTATTGGGGTCCACAGTTCTGGCCGGCGGAACTTGGCCCCCCACCCGCTCCAGCCAAATCAGCAAAAAGTCTTGGGGTCATCATCGACACGGAGCTCTCCCTCAAGCCCCAGGTGGGTGCTGTTGTGTCATCATGCATGTTCCAGCTCAGGAAAATCAGGAAAATCTCCCATCTCCTTACACCTGAGGCCCTTATACAAGTCCTGATTGACCTGGTACTGTCCCGCCTTGATTTTTCAAACTCTCTGTACCATGGCCTACCAAAATCCCTTCTCTACAGGCTCCAAATAGTACAGAACCAGGCGGCCAGATTGGCCTACAAGACCCCGAAGTGGCAGGCTGCGAAGCCATTACTCCACAAACTTCATTGGCTGCCGGTTAAACGGAGGGCTGCATTTAAGATCGGCTGCCTGGCATTCAAAGCTGTCTCTGGGACCTCCCCCGCCGTTCTTAAATCCCTGGTCACCCTCTACTGTCCGGCACGCAATCTACGGTCCTCTCATCACCAACTCTTAGCTACCCCCCAGTTAAGCTTACAAAATTTGGTGGCCGCAGATTTCTCCTTTATCCCCTAACCTCTGGAACCCGCTCCATCTCCCGTTCAAATCTTCCAAATCTCTTCTGGAGTTTAGAAAACTTTTCTCTTTACACAGTCTGGCTAGACCCCCGTGCCTACACCTCTCAGCACTCAATCAGCGCCAGGAAACTTATGGTGACAGAGCGCTATATAAAACCCCCTTAAGATAAGATAAGATAAGATTTCCGGTTTAAAGCGGTATTAGTCCTTCTTCAATGTTATCTGCATTAGTACATGCATATGCAAGCTTCACTAACCCACATGTTTATGTGATTGTGTATTAATTTCCACACAACTTTATTAATAACTTGTTAGTGAGTTACACAAGTGAATTGCTTCTGAGCAAGTCTCTTTTCTCCGAGACCTTGCTCGATCACGGTAATTCAATGCCACCTATCCCTACATACCTGCAAAGGAGCCTCATTGTCACCCACCCCTACATACCCGCAGAGTTGTCTAAGTGTCACCACCCTTACATACCTGTCAGAGATGTCTCAATGTCACCCACCCATAAATGCTAATGGAGCTGTCTTATTGTCACCAACCCCTAAATACCTGGCAGAGGTGTCTCAGTGTCAGATACTCATACATGCTGGTAGAGGTGTCTCAGTGTCACCCACCCCTACATACAGGTCAGAGGTGTCTCATTGTCACCTACCTCTACATACCTGGCAGAGGTGTCTCAGTGTGATTCCACCCCATCATACCTTTCATTGGTATCTCAGTATCAGTGAGCCCTACATAACTCTCAGTGGTGTCTCAGTGAAACGTACCCCTATATACCTGTCAGAGGTGCCTCAGTGCAACCTAGTGCTACACAACTTGTAGAGGTGTTTCAGTGTCACCTACCCCCACATTCGTGTCAGAGGTGTCTCAGTGTCACCATCCCCTACAAAACTGGCAGCAGTGTCACAGTGTCACCTACTCCCACATACCCATCAGAGATGTGTGTGTCACCTACCCATACATACTGAAAGCTGCGTATGTGTCTGTAACACTTACAAACCTGGTAGAGGTGTCTCAATGGCATCCACCTGGACCTACCTGTCAGAGTTGTGTCAGTGTCACCTAACCCTACATACCTTTCATTGGTGTCTCAGTCTCACCTACCACTCCCTGGCAGCCTTGTCTCAGGGTCATCTACCACTACATATCTACCCCTACCTGGCAGCAGTATCTCAGGGAAATCTACTGCTACACACCTGTCAGAGGTGACTCAGTGTCACCCACCACAACATACCTGGTAGAGGTTTCTCAGTGTCACGTCCCCTGCATGCCTTGTCAGAGGTGTCACAGTGTCACACACCCTGTTATATTTCATAAGCTAGACATGAATAGTATAGCAACCTTTCACCTATATTTGTCCTACCTTTCTCCACAGCCCAGTTATGTGCTGTATACATGTTGTGTGGTTGTCTTTATTATGCATCAGGATTCTTATTATCATATCTGTATTATTATGCATCAGGATTCTTATTATCATATCTTAATCCCCGGCATGTTACTGACATAACAGACTTAACATACACTGCAAAATAACTCTGTACAAAAGGCACCGGTTCTGCCATCCTTGGATGACAGGCCTACGGAGAATAATTGCAAATATTGATTGAGGTTGATTTGCATAATTGCAAACTTAACATGTCGATCGAGGTAAAACCCTTTAGGGTACCTTTTAGGTATAAAAGAACCACACCTTCGATGGGATTACCAGAGGAGGCTCATCCATCCTTACACTGTGTCCTGCATGCTGAAACTTCAACATTCAGCGGTCTGATATCCCTTGCGGCGTGTTCAAATTGTGACCAAGACAGGGTCCTTCATTCTCTCCCATCAGCTAATGGGGTTGTCTCTTTCCTAGGGGATTCTTGGCTCATCACACCCACATATAGGTTCGGTACATTTAGGTACCCTTAGATAGGGTCTGCATAGTAGGAGAACGCAGAGATTACTGTGTTATGTATGCCTGCATATATTCATTGCTTTAGCGCCATTGTAGAAATATATCTACTGTTTACTCTTTTGGTGCTTGTAATCTCTTATGTTTGCCTCTATCTGCTGATTGTTTCAGCACATATGTTTTATACTAGATTGACGCTAGTTCAATAAATGCTTATTGAAAATGTCTCTAATCATTATTCTGTGTATCTTTCTGACACTAAGTGAGCAAAAAGTATTGTACTGTTACCACAATCCCTGAGGGGTCAGGGTTGTCATGTTGAGTGGTTGCCAGAAACAATTTCCTCCTTGGTAATGTTAGGGGGCTTATGGTGGCATGGTGAGCTCGCTGGTCTATAGGCCGACATATCCTGCAGGGATGTCCGGAATCAGTCTTGACACTAAACCCCTAGTTTATGTTGTTCAACAAATGCACTGATCCTATATATTTTTAGGAACTACACGACATGGCACTGCAAACATTGGATGAGAAACAGCCGGCTGAAGCTGAACTCGGACAGGTGGGAGGTCCTCATCCCCGGATCCACCCCCTCGGCCTGGGACAACTCCTGGTGACCAACCGCACTAGGAACAGCTCCTACGCCCACCGACCATGCACGCAACCTAGGGGGTCATCTTCGACTCCACCTTCTCCATGACGAAGCAGGTCAACGCCGTCTCTCCCTCCTGCTTCCTCACCCTCCGCATGCTCCGCAGGATCTACAAGTGGATCCCCACCACAACAAGGACAGTCACCCAGGCCCTCATCAGCAGCGGACTGGACTACGGAAGTGCCCTCTATGCAGGATGCCCCAAAGCATCCAGAACGCCTCCGCACACCTGATCCTCGACATCCCTCACTGCAACCACATCACACCCCACCTGAGAGACCTGTGCTGGCTCCCCGTCAACAAAAGGATAACCTTCAAGCTCTTCACCCACCCACACAAGGCACTCCACAACACCAGACCAGCATACCTCAACAGCAGACTCAGCTCTCCCGACCGCACCCTCACTGCTGTCCCCAGCATCCAAAGAGTGACCGCCAGCGGCAGATCATTCTCCCACCTCGCCGCCAAGACATGGAACACCCCCCAATCTGCCTACGGCAGACCCAAGACCTACTGACCTTCAGAAGACTCCTCAAGACCTGGCTCTTCGATCAGTAGCAGCATCTCCCCCACCCCTTTGCGCCTTGAGACCCTCATGGGTATGTAGTGCGCTTGACAAATGATTGATTGTTTGATTTGGCTCTTATTTAGCAGTCAAATTTGAATAGTTCAGTTGTACTTTCTCAGAGACCCCTATTTACATTTAACCAGAGATGTCTGGAATGGGAAGGGAAATCCGTCTCAGCTGAGGAGGTACACCCTATGCATTGGCTGTATTTTAAATCAAGCTTGAAGGATTATAGTGCCCCACATTGTGTAAAACCGCTATCTCTTTTCTATATTACCTACTACCATAATGTCTAACAATGAGGACTTTGGTACCAGTGGTTCATGTACAGAGGAAGATGAGCAGGAAAGTGCTCTTAACCTTTTAGAAAATTGCAGATATGCAGTTACTGGGAAACTATTACAACACGGTCTCGCGGCAACGGGTGGTGGTGTTACCTTCATGATTGAGGCACACAAGGTAATCAGAAAACAGGTATTCTATTCTTGGGTAAGATTCCCGCCGGCGGACGCAATCACTCAAACATTTCGCTTTTGCATTGAAGATGAAATACCAGAAGAATACTTTCCATACGTGGGCATTGAAGACCTGTTAATGTGCCAAGAACCTGATAATTTGTTTTTTTAGGCACCCTGCCACACACCACAGCAAATGTGAGACTCGGTCCACTCAGCAGTGAAAGAGCGACCTGGCCAGTCCTGGCAGCTTATACACAGCATCCAGAAATTGATTGTCAGCAGAAGAAGTACGTACACTTTACAGAGACATAGTAAAACTGTGCAGAAACCTTACACAGTTTGTCATGCAAACATACACTACAACCTGTGTGGACTGCTCCAGTTGGTCAACCTCAAATGACTACCCCACAATGAGCCCACAAATGCTGAATGTGATAATGGGAATACTGCTCACCAAGCGTAAGCAAATCCCATTCAAGATAGCATAAAAAATAGCACAGTTTTAAGCAGTATTTCCCCATCTGGGCCCGCAGGAACAACACAGACTGTTAAGAATTTGCTTGCCAATGGGGATGGCTCCCCGATAGAGGGTTGTACCACTTGGGGTACAATTTTTGCTGCTGTTTATATCAGAATTCATGGTACTCCTACTATAGCAGTTATACCCGATATGATGAAACCGATATAGAATGAGCACGTGGCAGAACCTGCATTGGACTTGGGGATGAAACTGATGGGCAACTTTGCCCGGGTATCAGCGATTATGTTAAGTAAGATAAAATGGGAGATATCAGTGGTGACTATATGCCAACGTCTGAGGAAATTCACTCCTGCATAACAGGAGCGAGAACTACCAAAGATTATTGAAGAAATATATGATTTTCGGGGTGAGATAATTTAGGAGCTAGACCTGGGAAACCACAAGTGGCGGATAATTATGAAAAGGATAGCTCGAAGCAAGCACCTGATTTTTCTAAAAAGGAATGGGATAACAAACTATCAAAAAATATTAAGCATAATGCACCACGATCACCGGTGGGTTTCCTCAAAAGAAGCACTCTGAGAAGAGATATAATCTCAGAAATTGTGACAATATTAAAAAACCTGACAGGTATCAGGATACTAATACAAGTTCCTCTGGTTCCTTTCAGAGTTCATCAAAACAGTCAAAGAGGGAAGGATGGTCAGAATACAAATCAGAATGTTGTGTGTCGATTTAGATACCGTATATCGTTTTCGCGATTTATGACCTTATATAGGCACAATTCGTATTGCCCATATTTAGGCATAGAAATCCTTCCCTTATTTAGGCATTATCAATGCTGACCAAATACAGGCATGGCCACCTACATCCATTCATCTACGTCACAACGAGTTCTTGGAAAACCAGACTCTTAAGCCTTTAGGACTTCCCCTTGCTTGGATATTGATTTCTCCAAGTACTCATTTATTATGCATGAACATCTTTTCCTTAGGGATTCAATCATGCTGTTCTTATACCCAACTTGTACATCAATACTGGCATTCCTAAACACATTCAAGGTATAACTATACCTTCACTTACCATGGCAAACCACAGTTCGGCAACCTACTTGCCCGACGCTGCTCCCCACGGCAAGTTCGGAAGGAAGTCAAGTTCCCGCCTGACGCACTGACCAGAAGCTGTCATCCTCCTTGCAAATAATCCAGCTCCAGTGTTTCTGAATTCCCTTGCGGGGTGTTAGAGAGCGAGACTCGGAAAGAGATTCCAACTTCACTCCTTCTAAGGTATGGAGAAGAATAAAACCTAGAGGGACTTTTGGCAAATCTTGGCAACACCAATCTAAACTATAGCCCAACTAGACTATAGAAAACAACACCTACTTCTTAACTTGTACTACACTTCGTTTAGGTACACTGGGCTAGAACTAGCTAGAAGCCTCAGATGAGTATTCACACTTTAGCCTATGTTATTTATGTATGTATTTTTATGAATATATGTCATAGTTACAGATCATGCTTTTGCAGTATTATTTTATCTTACTGCTAATGCTGTACGTTTATATCCTTCACATTCTGTCTTACGATTGTAGCAGTTGATATCTCTTGCATGAGAAATACAACTGTTGAATAAACCCTTTTTTATTGAAATGCCTGTCGCTCTATTTCTGTGTAACTCTGTAGAAACTAAGTATGCACGATTGACTGAGTGAAACTGTTATCTATTGTTTCCACGTTTCTGAAATTGTCCTGATTCTAAGGGAAACAAGTTCTCATGTTTATGTGGTTGTCAGAAATGAATCTCTTCATGTTTATACGAGAAATTTCTAGTGACCTCTGAGTTAGCTGGCTCACACAAGTAATTAAGTTTAATATACTTGATAGAGACATACTGACCTCAGTCCTTAGTCAAAACTATGGTGTATATTATTTCAATACGCAGAGCCTATCAGGGATATAGGAACTACACTACATGGAGCCCAACGGTCTGGTAAGGCACTAATTTAATGCTAGATACTGAAGTAACTCAGTCATGCTTTTCTCAGAGACTCTCTACTCATAAAAATCCATAAGACGTCTGGAGTGGGTGGGATAATATCCGCCTTAGCAGAGTAGGACAAAAATCCTATGTATTAGCTTTTTTGGTTTGTTCAACATTGAAGGATACAGTGTTCCAAAATATTGTGCACCTTATCTTTGTTCCCTTGAAACTTGATCTGCATTTGTCACTAAACAATGACAGAAAACGGCAATAACATCGAAACCGGTGGAGCTGTAATCGACGATGTCGCAGCAGCTTTTAACTTTACAGGTTTTAATGAAACCGATGAGAATGATACAATCATTCCTGTTAATTTAAGGAGAGCCATCACTCTAAAACTTATTAAACATGGCCAAGAGGTGGTAGAGCAGTTTTTGTAATAGAGGCACGTGAATCTCACCAGACAGATGTATTCTACTCATGGATAGTATTGCCTGAATTGCATCCAGTACCTAAAATGTTTCACTTCTACAAAGAAGATAAACCACCAGAGTAATATATTCCTTTCAAGGATATTGAGATTTCTATCACATACCAGGAGCATGATCTCTAGTTTAAAGGCACACTAAAACATTTAAATCACATTACCAGGCTCGGTCCACTAGGTAGACGAGGAGCAACATGTCTGATTTTAGCCGGGCATACACCTTGTACTGACATCGAAGAAATGTCAAATGATTAATTACTTGCTCAACTCAAAGAGTTAATCAAAATTTACAGACAATTGGTTCAATATGTCATGCACTTTCACAGTCCAACCACCATTAGTAATTCCACAATAAACCTCTCACCAGGGGAATACACTAAAAATCACTTCACAGACTTTACAAGCAGTCATGAGTAAAATGCACGCAAAACATGAACAAATTCCATTCTGGATAGCTCAAAAAATTACTTTAATTGAAGCAGTATTTCCTAATACCAGCCCTTATGAGAAATATAGAATTTTACCAATCTGTTTACCAATAGGGATACCAGCACATCTGGAAGACTGCACCACTTGGGACACAGTTTTGCTGCTATCTACACTAAAACACATGGTGTTCCGTCTATGGCGGTAATACCTGACGTCCTGAAACAGATTCAAAACTAATACAGGGCAGAGCCTGCTCTGAATTATGGTATGAAATTACTGAAAATGTTTAATTAGGTCTCAACAATAATATTATCTAATATTCAAGGTGAATCAACATCATTGACAATCCGCCGGAAATTAAGTGAAATTGATGTAACAGAACAACCACAAGAACCAGCCAGAATAATTGAAAAATCCTATGGGGAATAGAAGGACATTCGCGCCGCTGCTTTTAAAAAGTGAGCGGTGCGAAAACCGGGTGTTTCTTTGATGTAGAGCCCGGCTGCAGTGCATACTGTGTGGCTTGTTTGAGTATTCATGTTAATTGCAGCTCCGTCACGAGCTGCAATTAACATGAATACTTTAAACAAAAGCACACAATCTGCCCGTCACCCTGCAGCTGCGCTCTATTATGAAAAGAAATGCCGCAACTCTAGAAACACGGCTTGAAAAGAACACATCATGTTTGTAGAGTTGCTGCATTTCTTTTCTTAACAGAGCTGGGCTGCGGGGTGATTGTGTGACTTTGTTAAAGTTTTCAGGTTAATTACAGCTCCAGACGGGCGCTGTGATTAACCTGAAATCTTTAACAAAGCCCGACAATCACCCCGCAGCCCAGCTCTGTTAAGAAGTCACTGGACATCTTTTTATGCAAGCGCATATGTAAATGTAATGTAATGTAAATGTGTTGGACTTGTAAAGCGCACAGCTGCCCGTAGCGTTCCGGTGCTGAAGACCGCTGGGGAACCCATCCTGGCTTTCCCTGTGAGATGGTCCCTTCTGGGTATCTTCAAGGTGAAACCAGGCATCCCCAGCGTCTGTGGGGGGGCCGTTGTAGAGATGAGGCAAGTTTAATGCCCAGAGTTGCAGAGTGTGATCCCTGGTTAGAGTAGGCACCGAGGCGAGAATTGTCGAGTCCGCTGACCCTAGGTCCATGACCCTGCCGCGTCGGGAATTGAACCCCGGTCCCGGGCCGTTCTCTGTTTCCGGGTCTACCGCCTCTAACCAGTGAGCCACACCACTCCATATGCACTTCTTGAACAGTAATCTTGGGCTGAAGAATCGGGAGGAGATGATGAGGGGTAGTGGGGAATATGTCTGGGAGGGCAGTCAACATTTTTGAAAGGACTAATAAAGTGAGAATGCCTTCAGATTTCTCAGCAATGCCACGCAGGGCTATGTAAGAACTGTTCCTCTGAGATGAAGAAGAAGGAAGCCAGATTGGAGTGGATCAAGAAGCAAACTGGTGTTGAGACGCATTACAATGTGATTATAGATGAGCTGTTTGGATGCCTTTGGGATTAAGGAGAAGCTAAAATTAAAGAAATGATTTACAATAGCAGCGTGCTTCTGTTTATAGACAAGAAACTAGCCAGCATTGATGGAGAGATTAACACTGCTTGAGAGCGTAGAATAATCAGATAAAAATGTCCCTAACCTTTCTCCACTCATTTAAGAAATGTAGATGCTCTTCACAACAACTCTGCAATGTCTCCTTTACTTTGTTCTTCCCTTACTTTATGTGAAGCGCTCTGATACCCTTCGGGGTCTTGTATGCGCTACACAAACCATTTTAAATAAATAAGTTTAAAAAATGCAGCAACTCTACAAACACAGCGTGAAAAGCACGCGTCGTGTTTGTAGACATGCTGAATTTCTCTACTTAATAGTGCGCAGCTGTGGGGTGATTTACACTTGTCTGTGCTTGGCACAGTGTGCCACCTTACTTGTATTTTCCGGTTTCTGTCATTGCATCCGGATATGATACAACAAGTAACATCATACCTACAACAAGTGGGACTATTGGCTTTGTCAGTGGTTGTTATTTGCATGAGATAAATAAGCAGCAACTATGGCTTTCATATAATATTGAAAAAGCTTCCCCTTAAAGCCCTTGTGACACCACGACAATGTGGCTGCCCCTGAGTTTCAAGAAGGGAAGCAAGTGTCAGTGAAGAGAATACTCCTTCAGATAGATCAGTCATTTGCACACTTGCAGCTGCCATCTGCTCAGACCTGCATCTTGGCAAGATAAAAAATCTGGGCAAGGCCTAACCAGGCTTCCACCCTTCTTAGTTCGTTCAGGTGAGCCCAGTTACATAGAGCAAGCGTTTAGAAATGACAAGATGGCAAAAAAGGCTCCTTATGGAACCCCCCAACGTCGATATGCAGAGACACTACTTTTGAAGCATTGCCATACCACACTCGCTGTCTTCTCTGACATATCTTTTGTCCTTTTTTCTTCCACTCACCATCTGCTCTCGCCGTCTCCGTCTCTTCTTTTTCTTCCCCCCATCTCATTCTTGTCTCCATTTCCCTCTCACTGCCTGTTTTTTGCTCTCTCTCTTACCGGTTTTCCATTCTCCGTTCTTCCTCCCAGTTCTCCAAATCCTCTGGTTGGCTTTCTTTCCGTCCCACTCTTATCAATTTCTCCATTACCCCTTCCCCATTTCTCGTCTTTGCGCCCTGACTTTTTTTCTACTTTGTTCCTCTCTCACCCTTTCTCCGCCACTAAATCCTATTTCTCGCTAGTCTTCTCTCCTTTTCTTTTGGGCTAAGTTACAATTTTTAAAACACATCCCACTGACTCTGAATATTACATGGACGCACATTTAGTCTCTGCAGTGTCGGTGACCTGGTCAAAATGGACATGAAAAAGTTGAGATTGGCTCATAAATCCAAAGCTGTTCTAATCAGGGGTCCCTGAAATAAGTCCCTGTGCATTTGTTAATGTTACATGTTAATCGCAGCACCCATCATGAGCTTCAATTAACACGAAAACCTTAACAAATGCACACAATCTCCCCGCAGCCCATCCCTATTAAGAAAAGGAATGCAGCAACATAGCCGCCAAGGTTTCAAATCGCAATGTGGGTTGTTTTCATAATTTCACTGTAATTATTAGTGCCATTTGAACAGGGCTTTAGTGCTGGTGGCGCCTGCTGTGACAGTATTTGTTGGCGCCCAATGACCCCCTCAGCCATGATACTCTCATTACCAACCATTAACAGTGACCTACAAGTCTCCAAAACCCCTCTCTCTTTCATATTTGTTTTATTTAATAGCGCCACTCATACCAGTGTGAGGTGCTCAGCACTTTACATTGCACACACATTATACAGAGACATGAATCATAGTGAAAGGGAAATGTTACATCAGACAAAGGAATAAAACATCTCTTCTTAATAGAGCTGGGCTTCTAGGGTTTTAAGCAGATGTTTGTAGTGATATTTGGCACTTCACACACACACACGCGATGTGGTTCCTGGCGCACATAGCCATGGCTGCAGAGCACAGAGGCCCTACACTGCCGCACACAGAGGAAAGAAATTAGAGGGAACATTGCTCACCTCACAACAAAATCCAGCTAAGAAAGAAGCTAAAAAACAGGTCAGGGAGATCTTAGATCAACTTGAATACCCGGGGGGGATTGAAACATGAACCTCGTCCATGAACAATCCTTTGTTTCCTGTCTCCAAACCAGACAATGCATATCGTCTAGTTTTGGACTACAGACACCTAAACTCTTGTTGTAAAATATTTGCAGTGCAGCACTGATGAATAACATTGTGTGCAAAAATATAAAACCACATTAGATCTTTCAAATGGTTTCCTTTGTCAAAACATTGCACCTGAAAGCAGGTATTTGAAAGCTTTCTCAATAATGGGGACCCAGCATCAAGACTGTTGTCTTCCTCAAGGATTAAAGAATAGTCCGGGGTTATTCTCAGCAAGGGTAACAGAGTTATTACAAATTTATGATGACGAGGCATTGTCATATGTTGATGATATCAATCTGACAGATGATGACCTGAACAGGCACTTGAACAGGGTGAATACCCTTATTCTGGGCTTTGCCTCTGAAGGGTATACATTCAATTAATAAAATCAAGAATTGCCCATCATAACGTCCTTTTCCTAGGATATGAACTATCAAGTGAAGGCAAAAGCCTGGCAGCCAACTTTTTAGAAAAGTGTGCGCTGCTCCAACCTCCAAAAACACTTAAAAACTTACAGTTGATTCTAGGTTTCCTGAATTTTGGAAGAACATAAATTCTAAGCTACGCAGAAAGGGTTAAACCTCTCTACGAATGAATCAAACCTGATATTAAAATCACACATTAGACACAAGAACACACAGGTAGAAACAGAAACAGTTCTAACAGCAGTTCAAACTGCTGTAGCAAAAGACAGAACCCTAGCACAGGGGAAACGCATTGTGGTCATAGATCCTGTACCAGCCATAGAGGCAGTTTCAAAAGCGAGCATTCCGTATGCAAAAGCTTTACATCCAAGATGGATACAATGGGTTAATTCCCTTGCTGTAACTGATGTTAAATATGTATTTGGTCCTTATTTGAAAACACAAGCATTCCTGCAATACAAAACACGAATGTCCTCTGCCTATTGAAATTCTACAGCTAGACCAGTATGAATGTATAATTTATACTGACGGATCTGCACAACCAGCTACGGAGGGTAAGCAAACCTATAATGCAGCATGCGGGATCGCTAAAGGTCATTTGCGCGATAGAAAATTCAGACCCATGGTCACAAAAACACAATCTTTAGGAGATTGTACAGCTCAGCGAGCTGAACTACAGGCATTCATAATGGCACTTGAAAATACGGATCGCGAATTCCCGACACTCATAGTATGAGATTCTTTTTTTTTTTGTCTTCATCAAGCAAATTTCCTTGAGGTATGGAGGAGTCGAAGGCCCCAGTATCCATTCAGATCTTTGGAGTGGGAGGCCCGGGTTTGTCCTGGAAGGAGTGCTTTTTAACCTTGTCCTTTTGGGGCCTACTTTTGTCCAAACCGAAAGGCACATGATTTTCGGCAGTGGGGGAGCTAGTCATTAGGACTACTCAGATTAAGAGTTAACTTCAGATCGTTGTTTCCTTTGCCTTAATCATTGGACCCCCTAATGTTTATCTGATTATACCCTTCCCACAAACTCCAAAATTTGTTTTTTTTAGTGCTGATAGTTTAACCCAGTTAACGCAAATCTCTCTTCTGGCCAGCAGGATCAGAATAAAAAGAATACTTTCTTGGTCTTTAGATAGTGGCAAAGATATTTCATTGCATTGCATCCCAAAAATAACCATTTCTGTGCTTACCTTTATGTCTTGGTCTACCACGTTAGAGAGAGTCTTACCAATCTGGTCCCAGTAGTCACTTAACATTATGCAGCCCTGGAACATGTGTAGATCATCAGCTCTTTCTTCTCCACATTTAGGACACTTTTTTGGTTCATTGCTGGTCATTTTAGATAGTCTTTTTGGGGACCAGTATGATCTGTGGATCGTGAAGATGTGATTTTTCTTCAGGGGACCAGCTTTTACTACTCGGCCCATGATAGCGTTAGAGGTAAGCCAGAGGTTCGGGAGGTCCAGACCGGGCATGTCCTTCTCCGAGATGTCTTGTGGGGCTATGCACTCTAACTCGCCTGCTCTTATAAGAGCCCAGTACCAGTAAGAAACCTCCTTTTTGAAAGTCTCTGGGTTCAGGAGTTTTTGCTCAATGATCTTGTCTCTTTGTAGTTTTTCTTTTAGGGTTTTAACCCAACTGTTGAGTTGATAGAATTTAAATCTGGCTATTGACCCCTGTGTTTCTTATTATAGGGTTTCCCATTTCACAATCCGGTTATTATCTATCAGTTGTCCCCAGTAGTCTATATTATGTTTCCTTAACGGTATCGATAGTGTGTCTTTTAGACATTCTGGGGTGCCTGGTGATTCCCAAATTGGCGCATGTTTGCTGTGATATGGTATTTTTAGGGTTCTCCTTATTTCAAGCTAGGATCTTGCTGCAGCTTTTATCGTCTTTAGTTTAATCTTTTTTAAAGAATTTTGGGTGACCAAATTTGTACAGTTATTTGTCTTCTTTAGGGCCTATGAGTGCTTTTAGGTATGTAGGCCAACTACCCCATTTGTTCAGTAGTATCCTAATATTCTTGAACTGGAAGGATCGACAGTATTCCAGTATGTCTGGGCTGGCAATTCCCCCTTGTTTTTTCTTAGCTTTTTCCACCCGATTCTGACCCCTTTGGCAGCCCAAATAAAGCTTTATAGTTCCCCCTGGAGTTCTTTTATTTGTTCCGTACTGAAACGCAACGGGATGGAATTAAATAGATATGTGCATTTCGGAACTATGGTCATTTTAATTAAGTTAGATTTTCCTAGGAGGGATAGTTGTAGTTCTGACCAGACCTTGAGTAGTTTCCTTATTTCTTTGTGTATCCTAGAGAAGTTCAAGTTGGTTACCTCGTCTAGATCCTTTGTATATTCTGTTCCTAGATATTTAATTTTGTCTTTGATAGAGGATTTCCTGAGGCTGTGTTCCACTCAAGAATTTCTGTTTTGGCTTGGTTAACCAGGTAACCTGACACGGCTCCGAACTGGGCTATGGTTTCCTCTATTTTGGGGAGGGAGGTGGTTAAATTTCCAGTAAATATCATCAGATCGTCGGCATATAATGCAACTTTTTTCTCCCATCCTTGGTGTTTGAAGGTCATGATCCCTTCTTCCCCCCAGAGTAGAACAGCCAATGGTTCAATGTAAAAATTAAATAAGAGGGGGGACAGAGGGCATCCTTGTCTTGTGCCTCTTTTTATGTGTACGTTGTTGGTAAGAGCGTCGTTTACTAGTATTTTTGCAGTAGGATTTGCATAGATGTTGAATATAGCATTTTCAAGTTTATCATATAGATTACATTTATTTAAGATTGCGTTCAGAAAGGACCGATTGACTCGGTCGAACGCTATTGCCGCGTCAAAGGTTATTACATATAGAGGGACAGTATAATGAGTTGCAATGTTGATGGCGGTGATGAGCTAATGGGATAGTTCATGAATTGCCTTCCTTTGATGAAACCCTTTTGGTCTGGGTGGATTAAGGACCCTGCCACTGGCCCTAGTCTTTTTGCCAGAATCTGCGTGTATATTTTATAATCTGCGTTCAAATTTAGTTGGGTCTTTCCCTTGTTTTAAGATGATGGTGATGATTGCATCATTCCAGGAGTTTGGGAGTTTTTGATTTTCTAGGAATATACAGTTTAGAAGTTCTGTAAGAGGCGTTAGCAGTATTTCCTGAAGTTGTAAATACATTTTGTTTGGTAGAGTCCGGGCCAGTGGCTTTCCCTCTTTTTAGGGTCTTAATTGCGGCTCTGACTTCCTTTTTAGAGATCTCTTGATTAAGGGCTAACTTCTGTTCCTGGGATGCTGCAGGGGTCGTGATTCCATTTAGGAAGTTCAGTATTTGGTCTCCAGAGTTAGCTAGGTCTTCCATGTAAAGATCATCAAAAAAGCGTTTAAATTCCTGCCTAATTACGCTGCTTTCTGAAGTGTGTCCAGGATGGCCCTCTCTTTGTATCTTTGTGATCCTATTTTTAGTTCTTTCGGTTTTTGCTTTCCAGGCCAGAATCCTCCTGTGACCTTCTCCGTATTCATAATGAGAGAGTTTACTGGCTTCCCATTTATCTCTCAATCTTGTTTCCGAGAAATCGTTCAGCTCTGATTTCTTGTTTCTTATGCTGTCTTCTATTTCAGAAATTGACTTGCTGGATTTGGCAGTTTTACGGTCTGCATATAGAGCTAACAGCTCTTTTTCAATCTGTTCAATGAAGTGTTTTTTTTCTTTGTTCCTGTAGGATGCCATACTGAAGATTTTCCCTCTGATAACCACTTTATAGGCATCCCAGGTAATTTGTTTTGTAGTTCCAGCGTTATTTAATTAATAAAACAGTTTTGTTTCATCTGCCTGTTTTTTGTTGCAGTACAAAAGGGGGTGGTGATGGACGGAGCATCTGAATCAATCAAACACTCACACCCAGTCAAAAGATCCATCACCGTTCTTTATCCCACTCTGCCACCCCAGTTCAGACATGGCTATATGCAAATCAGTCTGACCCTGTGCCTTATGGGAACAGTCCAGCCTGAACTGCCAAGCCATGTCTTCCCTGGACCGGAAACAAGCTTCCGAGGACCGGTTTCTGGCATTCCAGCCGTCTTCAGCCCGGCTTGCTTGAATCCAGTGGCAGTTCTTTGTTGCAGGCCTGAACTAGGAAGATACTCCTGTCCACAGTTCACCTCTGGGGAAGGGGTGAGGTTTTTAGCATCAGGCTGAGTTTTACCACTGAATGGTCCGAGATATGGGCTGGGATAGTTCAACCTTTTTCGTTTGTTCAACTAGGCTCCTACTGATAAGGAAAAAATCTATTCTAGATGCGTGTCTTAATCTTTTGTTTTTATAGGTGAATCAGTGATTTCTGTGTCCTTTTTCTTTCCATACATCTAGAGTGCCTAGGTCTTTCATGCATCGTCCAACCCATTCTCTCATTTTAGGTAGGTTGGGGAGATTCTTTACTGGGAATCGGTCTTCTGAGGGGTTTAGTATGATGTTGAAATCTCCTCCCATTATTATCGCAGTATTAGTTGCTAGGAGGTTGGCGTATATCTTCTGAAGTGATTCAGGGTCATCGGTATTTGGGCCAAAGTAGCGCACCAGTGTATATGTGTTGTTGTGGATTCTTGCCGTCACGATGACCCATGTGCCCTTTCTTTTGATTTCAGTTTTTTCAATCACCGCTTTCAGAGATTTTTTAAAAATAATTGCAACTTTCTTTATGTTGCAGTTTCGGTTTGTGCAAATACAATAGTCTATCCAACCCTCAGTTTTACAGATCGGCTCCCCTTCCTCTTTTGTTAGGTGGGATTCCTGGATTAAAATTACTTCACTATCGCAGTTTTTTAAGTATTCTAGTATCTTCATTCTCTGTAGTTTAATTATCAGTCCATTCGTGTTCCACGTTAAGATTTTGAGTTCTTTTCCTCCGCTCTTACCGGTAGCCAACATCCTTGGTCTGGTCTTTGTATCTTCCATCTAGGCCTTTGTGCTCCTAGACTATTATTTTTAGGACATTTTTTTCCCTTTTTTTTTCTTTTTCTCCCCACCATGTATTTTGTTTTCTTCTTTTTTCTTTTTGGGAATTCTCTGGTGAGCTTGTGTGTGCTTGTGAGGGGGGTCTGTGTTCTTCCTAGGCTGTTTGGTACTGACAGGTCTCCCCACAGTTTTCTCTCAGCAGGGGGACCATGGGGGATGAGGGGGCTTAGTATGGATATTTTTAAGCTTACCGATTTGGATGGCTGTTGTTGCTGCGTTATGGGTTTTTGTGAAAAGTATGACCAGTCTGAGACTGCAATATTCTTTTTTAATTCTGCAGCCACCTCCTTATTTCGAAAAGACACTCTGTGCCCTGCTTTCCTGTTACTGAGACATGCTTTCGCTGCTTCTGCCCACCCCCCGACTGAGTGGGGGATGGCTGCGATGGGCTCCGTTTACCAGGTCCTTGTCTTTATCGTAATGGAACTGCAAGAGACTGAAAAGTTGCACTTACACCTTTTCATAGCAGACACTGTAGGTTGAAACTTGTCTTGGCTTGTGGGGGTTTACTGTAGGAAAAAGCATCTCTTGCCTCCTGACCTGTACCATCGCTCTGGCTCTTGGCCTTAGTTCCCTTGCGTATTGTCTGTCTCTTGTTATGCCTCCTACTGCTCTAGCACTTTGGTTCACTTTGATTCGATTCTGGCTCAGCCCCGCTCCGCTCAACTCCGAGGCGTCAGCTGCGAGACGTCTCCAGCAGGTTCCAATCAGTGCAGGCACGAAGCACCGAGTTCACAGAGCACACAGAGCAAGGAGCGACCGCAGATCTTCCCGGCATACGAGCTGGCTGCCACCGCTCGCTGTCTCCTGTCTCCTGCTGCCTGCCTGCTGTCTCTGCTGGGATGGGAGGCACAGTCTGCCCCGACCACCGCTTAGACCGTTGCTATGCACAGGTCCGTATTTCCCATGTCATTACTGTGAGAAGTTGGCCTGGTATATAATGCTCACTAATTCTTAGTGATCACTTTGTACCATGCCAAGCAACCCTTATGATGATTGGTTGTAATTCAACCTTGTAGACCAGTTATCCTAGTGGTAACGTGGACAAAGCAGTCTTAGGCTAAACTCTGAAAGGCATGTGAAGCCAGCTGTATTACCATACACAACCCCCTTGAATACCAAATGAAAGGACACCACACAGATATATATTGAAAATATATATTGATTTATTAACTATAAAATCCCCTGGACTCTTTATGAGCACAGAAGCACAAGCGTTAAATCACAAGACAGTTTAAAATACACAAAAGTTGCACAATATGGATGAGCCCTAGGGGCCACCTAAACCATATACTAAGAAAGTGGTATAAGAGATACCAAATAGAAAGGGAACAGGCCTAGGGCCTTGGGAATCGCTGGATCTATTCGAGACTAGCAGTGACTAAGTCGGGAAAGGCCCGCGGGACTCGGGTGCAGTGTTCAAAGTGCACGCACTTTCCAATGCAAAGTCTATGGTGCGTAAAAAGTACAAAGTTAGAAAGTTAGGAACCTTCCGAGTGACCTATGAAGCTGAAACTTAAGACACGGGCCCTTGAGATATGTACCAGTGTAGGAACACTGGCGGAGCTGAGTTACCTCACCCACAGGAAGTGGGTGCACAGGGTCGAAGTAGTGCCGGGTTTCGTCACGCTGGTCGATGGTGCTTGGAGCTGAAGATGCTGCAGGCGGCTCGATGTGAAGAGTTCCGGTGGATCCAAGGGTGGATCTGGAGTTGTGAAGACCTGAAAGCAGAGGGGACAATGTCCAAAGTCACTAGCCAGTGACTACCGTGGAACCAGATTGGAACCAGGCGATGTCGGGTGCAAACAGGCATTGTTGGGTAGCTTCTCTCTGCAGCCACGTGGACACCGGGGGTCGAGGACGTCCAGGAGTCGGTCACGAGCTGTCCCACGCAGGCTTCTCGCTGTTGGCGGTATCGGCGACCTGATCGGAGCAAACAGGCCTTGGCAAATGCAAGCCACGCAGGAATCAAAAGATGCTTAACACTCGGACCAGCAAGGTCAGAGCGAGTGCTCCTTTTCACAGGAGCTTGGGTAAGTCTGGAGCAACCAGACCCGCTGTGTAGTTTGTTGGTTTCGTCGCCAAGATGGCCGCTGACCACGTGGCTAGTGGCCGGGATGGCGCGTCGAGTGGCACAATGCAAAAGGGCCCCACGCAGATCGTGGAGATGCTGGGGGGCTGATCTTCGGTGCAAGGGCTGCTCGGTGGTGGGGGTTCTCAGTCCCCAAAGCACAACGTCGAGGATGCCTCAGATGCTGCGCAGTCAGCTTTTTGAGTGTCTTCCAAGAGGTCCGGTCCCACGTCACTCGGTGCCTCCACGGGTCCCTTCTTTGCAGGGACTGTGGATCGGGCTCTGCGAGGTCTGGGAGTCTGGTTCTTGTCGGGGTCTGGGCTCGGGCTCCGGCGGGAGGCGGTGGCAAAGCAGACGTCGAGTTGCTGGTTGGTGCCTGTATTCACAGGGTGGCCACTCCTAGGCCACAAGGGAGATTCTCTTCAGTCTTCTGAGCGGCAGAATGTCGAAGTCCAGTCTTCTTCTTTGTTTAAAGTTGATTCAGGATAATCTGCTGTGCAATGGCACTGCTCCCACTCTTATTCCCAATCTGAGGGGTGGATCACCTACTAGGTCCCTCCTCTGGGAGGAACCAGGAAGGGGGGCGGTTACACCCCCTTTCCTTTGTCCAGCTCCTCGCCAGGCCTGGGTCTGGAAAGTCCCAGGACCGGTTTGGACTGGCCTATGCACGGGGACACCTTGTGTGCCCCGGGCATGTCTGATTCTATTCGGCCCTGTCCTACCCAATACACAAAACCCTGTCTGGGGTGGTGCTCGCACCTCCCAAGGCAGGAAACCCTTTGTCCAGGCCACCATCTGCCGAGTTTCGGTCAGCAGCAGGAGGCCAGACTCGTGTCTGTGGTGGCAGCATCCATTTTGTGATGCTGAGGCTCTGGTTAACTTTAACTGGGGTTAAGGCTACACACATGTCGTGTCCCTCTAGAAGGGTGGAATGCTATCCCCATTGACAGAACTGTCGAGGGGATAGTATTCCAATTCGTATGACACCTTACTCGACATGTTTTGATAAAGCCAAACCAAAGATAGCATTTAACCGCAAGGATTATAATGCACTTAAGAGTATATGGTATGGAAATATCCCGGAACAGCTTAGGGAGTGGTTCCCAACAGCTGAAGACAGGGTCAGCTCATGCTAGAGCACCATCTCACATATTTCCAAGCACTCTGCCTCCAGGATTGATGAGGCCTTCCATAGGAGTGGCTGATAGGAACATATGTGTCCAGTTTAAGGGTAGATATAGGGATACTATACCTAAGTAAGAGGTGATTACACCAACTTACCCCAGCTGAGTGATCAGCCAGTTGTGTCAAATATGGAGGCCAGGCCAGGGGTGGCACAATACATGCTGCAGCCCCTGGTAGGCCTTGGAAACACCTATGCCCTGGTTACCTAGGGTACACGTTTACAGGGGCCAATAAGGTGAAACAGTTCCAATTCGTAATGCACCTAAAGTGCATTGGCAGTAATTTAGAGAGAGAACAGCAGGCTGTGGGTCTGATTAGCAGGCCCACAGCCACATTAAGTCAGAAACCAGTGAAGCAAAAAGCAAAAATTTGGGGTGACCATAGGATAGCAGACCCTACTCTCCTACAATTACCTTTGCCGGGAGATCAGTCTACTTTGAGTGCCTCGGGTCCCGGCTAATACTTGGGCCTCGCTGTGTACAACTGCCATTTAAACTGCCTCCCTTGCGCCGGACCGCTGACACCCCCGACACCAACATGAGAAGCCAAAGCGAGAAGCTTGGAGGGCGATGCTTGATGCTAGAATCTCAGCCAGGTAGTGGCAAGCTCAGGATAAGTGTCAGAAAACTCAAAACTTGCCCAATCCTTGCGTTGGGGCTGTTGTTGTTCCCCGTCCCCTGGACATGAGAGCTGGCACACCTTGGTCGGGAAATACCTTTCCAAGCTGGCAGCGCGACTCTGAGTTCAGCATTGCAGCATACCGGGTGATTGGCGCGAGACCCAAGAGCGCAGCTGAGGCTCACGCTGGCTCTGGGTCCCGCACACTTCACCGAGACCGTTAAGGAGTTCGGATGGCCTCAGCCTGCGTTGTGTAGTTTTAGTGTAGAAAAGGCTTAAAAAACCAGAGTAATTCCTACCGTCGGTAGCAAGTCTATTATTCTATGCGTAGGTGTTCTGGAGCAGCGATTTGTTAGACCTCGCTCTTGCCTGAATGGAATTCTGGTCACGCAAGTATCCTAAAAAAGAAAGAAGTTAATTAGGATTTTTGTCTTTTCCAAAAGATTTGTGTTTACAGTCTTTTTAAGTTATTATCAAGGTCAATTCTGTCATTAATTACCTTTGAAGCAGCCCGTTTCCAATTGAAGGTTTCTATTCATTCTCTTAAAAAAGAACAGAAGGTTATTAGTTAACAATTATTGTTTTTGGAAAGATTCTCGTTTTGAGTGAAGTCTGAAAAGAATAAGACTAATACTTACCGCTTAGTGTGAGTCTTTTAGTTCGAAAATCCCAGCAGAAAGGAAATCTAAAGATAAATCCAAGGTTTGAATAATGTTATTTCCCAGAATAACAAAGGTAGTACATTCAATTAGATACTGTGTGAACTGATTAAATTGTGTTTAATTGCAGGATAAAGAGAAGGTCTATATAGCATAAGAACAATACACATTAAACCACTATGTCCAAGAAGAGAGGCGAAGGACTGGTTTAGTTTGGGTAGGTAAAGGTTCAAGTGAGAGATAAAGAGAGAGAGTAGCCTTGAGCAAGTATAGTGTTGTGTAGTTAACTCTGCTTATGTCTTTTCAGTGAGAATGCGCTCAGAAGAAATTAAGAGTAACTGTGAAGACACACCAACAGAAGACCAGCAGCCTCTTCTCTGTCCAATCCCTTTTCCCCCATGGGAATTCTTGCACGCAGCTGGTTTTAATCTTGGTGCGTGAGGAAGTCTTAGAGGGGCATTGGGGAAAGTGCATCATTCTGTTCCTGTGGAGTTTCCTGGATACTTCAAATAAGACTCTACTGACAATAAGCTTAGGATAAGCTTAGCTAGGAGTGCTTGTAATGTACGTATTTCGTATTTACCCGACTGTATGTGTAATCCTCATAGCCGCCGTCGTTTTCAGTTCAGTGTCCTTTCCCGGTTGGCATTTTAGACGTTCTGCGTTCCCTTAGGCAAGGAGCGCGCGACTGAGCTCTTCAGTCAGCCGCCATCTTCTCCTCCCCCAAAAAAGTATGAGATTCTTTTTACTGTGTTCAATATAACAATGAAGATTTATAGAATTGGCTTCAAAATGGTTTCAAAGATGTAAAAGGTGGCACAATCAAGCAAAAAACGCTTTTGGAACAAGTAGTTCAGTTGTGAAACAGACTACAAAACACTCATGTGATACACACGTTGAGTCATCAATGTGATGGCATTCACGTTGAAGGGAATTCATTGGCTGATGAAGCCGCAAAGAGGACAGTGCAAACGGCTTCCATAGCTGCAATCACTCGTTCAAAAACAAAAATAGACAGTGAAATAATACTGGCTATCAATGCTTCAAGCAAAGGCAGCGGTGCAGCGTTACCTAAAGTGTTTCCACTCAAATACTCATATACAATTGATACGAACAATGTTCCGTTTGCTTGAATCCCTAGAGTGGGGGACAGGGTAATACAAAACATGGAACATAGATTAGGACTAATCTCAGCAGCACATGAAGGGCTCGCCTCTGCTCATGCAGGTGTTTCCACCACAGTTTCGTTATTAAAACAGAGGTAATGGTGGCCCGGCATTAGAAAACAGACCAGAAACTATGTCCTGGACTGTGATATATGCCAGAAGATGAAAGTCTCTACTGTGAAACTTCCTGCACAGACGCTCCTGTTAATTTCAGATAAACCATTAGTGTGTGTTTACCTGGACCACTGCGGTCCCTTAAAAAGGGATGCTAACTACAAATATAGCATGGTGGCAGTGGATTCATGTTCAAGGTTCCTATGTTTGTGGCCTCAGTGCTCAGCTGACGCTTGGACTGTTGTAAAAGATTTGCGAGTTTTTATCGGCACACACGCAATAGGCACACTACACTCTGACCAGGGCCCTGCGTTTAGCTCTCAAGCTAAATGCAGGGAGCTAAAGCTCTCAAGCTAACAAAGAAGCCATGGCCAGTTTGGGCATTGAATTGCGGTATTCTTCTCCATTTCATCCTGAAGGAAATTCTCTTGTGGAAAGAAAAAAACGGGACATAAAGCAGTCCATAACTGCTAGGGTATTAGGTTCGGATGATGGGTGGGTCAAACATCTTCATGGGGTTCAACGTACATTAAACAATTTGCCAAGAAGTTCTCTAGGGGACGTCACTCCATATGAGGTCCTGTTTGGGACAAGAATGCTGGTTCCAGACATTGATTGTCATGGAACAGTGGTGGAAAATAGGCAATTTGATGTCAAAGATCGTTTGGCTGTTTTACAGGACTTAAATGAACTAAGATCAAAACAAAGCAAAATGTTCCTGAAGCCAACCACCACTGGGAAAAAACAGCCATTCCAGCAAGGGCTGTCAGGATCCCAAAGTTAGGGGATCTAGTCAGAGAAAAGATCGAGGACAAGAAGGAATTTGGGCCTTCTTACAGACAACCAGTACCTGTCCTAGCAATCCACAGATCAAGAACAGTACTACTGCCACCCCTTCCTAGTAAAAAGGAGAGAAGATTTGTGTCCATCGACCTGATCACACCACACTATGTGGCTGATACTAAACAGTAGGCCAAGTGGGCTCCGACAATGTAGCAGACGCACTCCTCTAGCTACAATCCAAGAGGTTCAAACTGAAAGACTTATAACTTTTGAAGATTACACAGTGAGAAAAGAAGGAGCAACAATGCTATGGAACTTGTAACTCTTGAGACCCAAATAACAGTTCGTCCTGAAACACCTTGTCTAAAATGAAGTAACAAGTGATCAAGTGGTTCCGGCGATTTCAACTAATCCGGATGCAATTCCAATCATTGACAGAACTACCTCTATCTATTTCATTAACTTTGATGCATTTTCTGAAGATCCCAGCGAACCTAAAACTACACCAGCCAAACAAACTTTCAATGAACAAGCAACAGACTTTTTTCATCACCTGAAAAAGACTTACCTGGTTTCACCATGGATTGAACATGGATTGTGTTGGGAATATTTTTCTTTCTACTTTGGTTAGCTCTGGTAATTACTCTGGGAATGCTGATAAATGGGAGATATAATCAAATGGACACAGCAGGTAAAAGAGTGAACTTACTTCTCCAGCCACAAAAATCATCCCATCGAGAAAAAAGAGACTTGTCAGCAGTGAACATCACAGCCGTTCCTATACAGGATGGTATAGTTTGGAACAAAACAGAATATGACATTTTTTGCCCGTCTGATCTTTTGAAGATTTCACACTTATTCAAGATTTCATTAAGTGACTTTATTACCTCTAGTACCTTTTCTGATGATTGGGACTTCAAGACTGTTAATAACATGATGCCTGATCTAGAAATGTCTGCAGTATTCACAAATCATGAATATTTAGACGGTTCATCAGACCCTGAACAAATGTATTGTTATAACCATTATGGTCATCATTTCTTGCACAAATCTGCAATGTCTAGCAATGTATTTATGCAAAACCATTGGGAACACTGTCCTACACCTCCAAAGGGTAGCTCAAAAACTTTTGTGAATAAGTTTCCATATTTTTCACGGTTCAATGTATCCAATGCAGAAACATTTTACTAAAAAATTTGAACAAAACAGAAATGAAAAGTATGTTAACCAATACAAAACAGATTTATTCTGCAGCCTTTATGGCCCAACTGTCTAGACAGGGTACAAAAGATTGGCAAGTGCAGGGGGTAGAAGCTTTGTGTAGAGCCTGTATGATTCCTGAGCAAATGATGTTTTTGAATTATACTGTCCAACAAACGTGTTGCCTTGGGATAGTCAAGATCAAAGAATGAACACACCGACCATACATATAACTGCAAGTAATAGCACTACACGGGGGAGGTTGATGTACATAATATTTTGCATCACAACAGAACAGATCCAGATTGGAACAAATGGTTGCTCTGGCTCACAGACACAAACAACTGTCAACATCGATTCCTGAGCAAAACACAAGGTTTTACAATCAATAGACCAGACCCAAGATATGTTCAAAGACAGCATCCCGGGGTAGTAATAACATACAGTGTAGGGAAACTTTGCCTTGAATGGCTACAGAAATCTACACTTGAGGATGTAAAAAAACACGTATCTCTACTTAAAGATGGGGCAGACATTAAGGAATTCGGATGTACATTGTTACAACGCATGCTTTTAGCACGCATGCTTTTACAA
This sequence comes from Lissotriton vulgaris, assembly GCF_964263255.1. NCBI lineage: Eukaryota > Metazoa > Chordata > Amphibia > Caudata > Salamandridae > Lissotriton > Lissotriton vulgaris. Next base: position 326,841,406 of record NC_141686.1, read on the forward strand.
CGCAGGTTTTTCAACGCAAATCGTTACAACAACTTGCGTTGGGGGGTGCTGGATGGTGAATAGTTTAATTTACTATTCCAACTCCAGTCCCCGTGGATAGTAGGGAAGGTGTTGGATAGTAAATTAAACTATTACCTATCCTAGAGCGCCCCCCAGCGCAATTCGTTGTAATGACTTGCGTTGAAAAACCGGAGTTGTAAAGGCACTGCGTGATAAAAGTTGCGTCGTAAAGGATGTTTCCCAAGGAATTCTTGTTAGGACCAAGAAAACAGCTACAAAAACGTTTCATAAATGCCGGTATCTATGCTACTTATAAAGGAGAGACTGAAGAACGAATACAAGAAATTGATCGTATTCATTTAGAGAAATCTCTCTCTGTACTAGACAATGGGTTAACAACTCTGTCATCCAGGATATATTCATTGGACAGCATTGTGTCTTCTGCCATAGACATCATGGAACAAGACTTGATCATGTTGCAACATGGTCAGTCCCAGTTACGTTCTATCATGCTTTCAGGCACAAAAATTGCATGCAGGCTATGTGCCTTGGCGTTTAATCAACACTACGTCACTCTTTTCAGAATTCAATCTCACTGATAAACAGACCAAACTGACACAAAGGGGAGCAGACTATAAGGTGCTGAGCATTGAAAAACTGGGGAAATTACTATTCACAGTGGCAGAAAAAACAGCTACTGAGTGGATCCTACATGGTAAAATTACTCTGCCTGTTACAATTTTCCATTTTCAGTTTTGTCTAAAACATATACCAGCAGGCAAATATGAAAGGTTGGGTAAAGAATACATCAAGACATCCTGGGATTTACCCTACACACACAGATGTTAGAGTGGGGGGCATGAAGTGTTTCTTAGCGGTACTATCTGTGAAAATGCACTAGGAGGTTCTCTCTTTTGTCAGGGTATTAACTTACACGGGGCCTGTGATGGTTCCACTACAAACTTATATTGTCACCGGCAAGTCTCACCAGCTGCAGTGATTAATCCAATTTTTGGACAACTTTCTAATTAAAGTTATCTCATGTTGAATGATCACAGCTGCTGTGGCATGTTGCCAGGTATCCCATATCTAGTGACTGTTACATCCAGGGTCACTTGCTGTATGCAAGTATTGTTTCCAAAAACCAAGACAGCTAGGAAGTTGCCTTTATGGCCTTCACTGAACATCTCTCCTATACAAATTGATACTCTTAGCAGAATGAAATCCATTCTTTTACAACAAACTGTGCCACTGACCTTGGCCAAAGAAACCTATGATCTACAAGTCGCAAGGACTTCTCCCGAGATATATGCCCTTTTGAATACAAACTGTCCTATACATTTCTCAGACATGTTAGGTTGTATCTTACACATGTCTGCTGCGAGCAGTATTGTACATGTATTTAAGAACGTGTTGACACCAGAACATGGGCTTCTATTGGAACTCTCAAGGGCATATTATCAAGCCCATTATCACTGCTTTAGCTGCGGTTTTCTGCCACTAAAGCTGCAATAATTTTAATGCTGTTTCTTTATAATATGCACCCAAATGTTTTCTCCAAGCCCAAACGCTGACTTTTGATTTGGCACACAGTGTACTGAGAAACACTGAATTTGGCCTTCATTCTTTCGAAACAAGGGACTAACTTTGGAACTTTTTTTCCTATGAATAATTTTATTTTCGTATTTTTCATTTTTGGCTTATAGTAGAACTATTCCTAGCCATCCCGGACACTTACAAGATCACCCGAAAAGATCGCACCAATCAAACAGGAGGAGGCATCGCCATCATCCATAAGAACACCATCAAAATCACGACCAGCTTCGACGATAACATTGCAACCGGCGAACACCTCCACTTCCAAATCCACACTGACCCCAGGACCACACTTAGAGGCACCCTCATCTACAGGCCCCCAGGAACCCGTAAACAATTCAGCGAAGACATCACTGACTTCATCAGCCCACATGCCCTCACCTCCAAGAACTACATTCTACTGGGAGACTTCAACTTCCACCCAGAAAAGAAAAATGACAGCAACACCACCACCCTTCTGGACAACCTGGCCAATCTCGGACTCAAACAACTTGTTGACGCCCCCCCCCATGTAGCCGGACATACACTCGACCCAATCTTCACTTCCAGCAAATACCTTCCCTTCGTTCGCACCACAGCTCTCCATTGGATGGACCACAGTTGCGTTCACTTCAGCTACAAAACCACCTCGACCCACAACCCCCCGCAACCTGCTCCTCGAAGAAACTGGAACAAAATCACCACCGACCAACTCCTCACATCGCTCAACCAAAACCCTCCCGCCCTCTCACCGGACCTAAACCAAGCCGCCACCAATCTCAAACAATGGATCACTCACAGCGCTGATGAATTAGCACCCTTGAAAAACCATCACACCAAACAGGACAGCAAAAAGGCCCCCTGGTTCAACGATGACCTTAAGAAATCCAAGAAGCTATGCTGTACTCTCGAGAAAACATGGAGAAAAAACCCAACCACCGACCACATGACCACCTTCAAGGCAGCCACCCGCAAACACCACCAACTGATTCGATCCACCAAGAAATCAGCATTCAAGAATCGACTCGACAACAACGCCCATAACAGCAAGGAACTATTCAACATAGTCAAAGAATTTACTAACCCCACCACAGCCTCTAACGACATCACTCCCTCCCAAGACCTCTGCGATTCACTATCCTCCTTCTTCTACAGCTTCGTGTACATCTCCAATGAACAATCCTCTCCACCCCCCTCCGAAACTAAACCGACCTCCAACAACCTCAGCTGCTAGAACCCAATCACCACTGAAGACACCATCCGCCTAATGAACTCCATCCACTCTGGCTCGCCAACCGATCCCTGTCCCCACCACATCTTCAACAAAACAGACTCCATCATCGCACCCCATCTCCGCGATGTCATCAACTGTTCCTTCAACTCCGCTACCTTCCCGGAAAGCTGGAAGCACGCCGAAGTCAGCGCCCTACCGAAGAAACCCACAGCAGACCCCTCTGAACTTAAAAACTACCGCCCCATATCCCTCCTCCCATTCCCTGCCAAAGTCATTGAGAAAGCCGTCAATAGCCAGCTCGCCGCCTTCCTTGAATCCAACAACTCCCTCGATCCCTCACAGTCCGGCTTTCGAGCCAAACACAGCACCGGGACCGCCCTCATCGCAGCTACAGAAGATATCCGAACACTACTGGACAACGGAGAAACAGTAGCCCTCATTCTACTCGACCTCTCTGCTGCCTTCGACACAGTCTGTCACAACACCCTCATTCAACGCCTCAGCAACATCGGCATACAAGGAAAAGCCTTGGACTGGATCATCTCGTTCCTAACTGGGAGAACTCAGAGAGTCCGACTTCCCCCATTCAAATCAGAGGCCACCGAAGTCATCTGCAGCGTACCACAAGGATCTTCACTCAGTCCCACCCTCTTCAATGTTTACATGAGTCCACTCGCATCCATCGCGCGTCAACACAAACTTAACATCATCTCCTACGCTGACGACGCCCAGCTGATCCTTTCCCTCACCAAAGACCCAATCACTGCCAAAACCAATATTCACGAAGGCATGAAAGAAGTAGCCGAATGTATGAAAAACAGCCACCTAAAACTTAACTCAGACAAAACGGAGGTGCTCATCCTAGGATCATCCCCCTCTGCCTGGGACGACTCATGGTGGCCTTCGGCTCTGGGCACAGCACCCATACCCACAGACCACCCTCATAACCTTGGCTTCATTCTAGACTCCTCACTATCGATGACCAGACAAGTCAACGCCGTCTCATCCTCCTGCTTCAACGTACTTCGTATGCTCAAAAAAATCTTCCGTTGGATCCCCTCCGAGACAAGAAAAACCGCCACCCACGCACTGGTCACGAGTCGACTGGACTACGGAAACACCCTATACGCCGGAATCACAGCCAAATTACAAAAAAAATCCAACGTATCCAAAACGCATCAGCGAGACTCATTTTGGACATCCCCCGCCAGGATCACATTACCGGCCACCTGAAAGACCTTCACTGGCTCCCAGTCAACAAGAGAATAACGTTCCGTCTCCTCACCCACGCACACAAGGCCCTCTACAAACTAGGACCCGAATGCCTCAACACCCGAATGTCCTTCTACACCCCCTCCCGCCAACTAAGATCCGCCAATCAAGCCCTCGCCTCAGTCCCGCGTATCCAAAGATCCACCATGGGAGGCAGATCCTTCTCCTACTTGGCGGCCAAGACCTGGAACTCACTTCCCTCTCACCTCCGCCTTACACAGAACCACATCTCCTTCAGAAAAGAACTTAAAACCTGGCTATTGGATAAATAATGAACCCCCTCACCAAGCGCCTTGAGACCCTCTGGGTGAGTAGTGTGCTATATAAATTCTTGAACTTGAACTTGAACTTGTCATGCTGACGAGCCCAATCTCAAGAAAACATTTTTTTTTTTTAAACATATATTTATGAATCATTCATGTAGCATTCAAATGTCTACATATGCTTAGAATGAAACATTGCTTTAATGCGTACAGCAACAGTTTTAATGCATTTTTACAAATATATTTTAGACATGTTTATTGCACTTCGTGTGTGGATATTTTAGATATGTCTAGCATGTTTAGAATGTAGTAAATGTCGGTCATACGAAAGTGGAGTGGTGTTTTGTGTCGATTTAGATACCGTATATAGGTTTCCCGATTTATGACCTTATATAGGCATAGAAATCCTACCCGTATTTAGGCATTATCCATGCTAACCAAATACAGGCATGGCCACCTACATCTGTTCATCTACGTCACAACGAGTTCTTGGGAAACCAGACTCTTAAGCCTTTAGGACTTCCCCTTGCTTAGATATTGATTTCTCCAAGAACATATTTATTATGCATGAATATCTATTCCTTAGGTGTTCATTCATGATGTTCTTATGCCCGACTTCTACGTCAATACGGGCATTCCTAAACACCTTCAAGGTATAAATATACCTTCACTTACCATGGCAAATCTTGGCAACAGCAATCTAAACTATAGCCCAACTAGACCATAGATAACGACACCTACTTCTTACTTTGCACTACGCTTAGGTTAGGTACACTGGGGTAGAACTAGCTAGAAGCATCAGATGAGTATTCACATTTTAGCCTATGTTATTTATGCATATATTTTTATGAATATATGTCATAGCTACTGACCATGCTATTGCTGTATTATTTTATCTTACTGCTAACGCTGCACATATTATACTTCACAGTCTGTCTTACGATTGTAGCAGTTCATTTCTCTTGCATGAGAAATAAGCCTGTTCAATAAACCCTTTTTTATTAAAACACCCGTCTCTCTTTTTCTGTGAAACTCTGTAGAAACAGCATGCACGATTGACTGAGTGAAACTGTTATCTATTGTTTCCACGATTCTGAGATTGTTCCAATTCTAAGGGAAACAAATTTCTCATGTTTATGCGGTTGTCAGAAACTAATCCCTTCTTGTTTATTCAAGAAGTTTCTAGTGACCTCTAAGTTAGCTGGCACACACATGTAATTAAGTTTAATGTACTCGATAGAGTCATACTGACCTCTGTACTATGCCAAAACTAAGGTGAATATTATTCCAATGCGCAGAGCCTATCAGGGATATAGGAACTACACTATAAGAAGAGTGAGTCAGACAAATCACACTGCAGAGTACATTATCAAAGAAGAAGAAAAACCTATAACTAAACTACAATTTAAAAAGAAGACAGCAGCTGGGCTTAAACTATTAATGCCCATGCTACTGAGGACTCTGTTTCTGAACGAGGAATGGGTTCTGATGACTTTAGACAGCTCAGCACAAGTAACAATGGCTTGCCGGAACCTGATTGAATTCCTGATGACAGCAGTGTTTAATGAACATATCACGGTAGAAACACCTGATACAAGGTGTGGTCTTGGTCGTCCACCCACCCTTTCTTTTCTCTTCTTGTCTTTCACCTTTTGGACTGAAGGGGGTAGTGGATGTAAGACATGAGGAAGAGAGGTAAGGGTCTTTTGTTTTTTTTATTATGGGGAATTAATGTGAAGCAGTTAGATCAGTCTTCTTATTAAATCACAAAATAATAAGGTTGAACAAAATAAGGGAAGTCTCCTTCTTCTACAATGACCGATTGCTTCTTGTCTGTTCTTCTTTTAAAAGGTTTTTCCCCTTGATTTTTAGTGGTGTCTCTCAACCATAGGAGATGTTTAGGACGTCCACCTCAGAGAAAAAAATAAAATAAAATAAACTTTGTAACTGCACTGCGGTATAGCAGGGGACAGTTTTGTGCTAACGAAACAACACCCGTGAAATCAGCTCTTCTTTACTGCGGCTGTTAGTTTGTGCTTCCCACACACCAGCGGTGCAGAAAGCACATATTCAGGAAAGAAACATGCCTGTGGTCATGACCCTCCTGGAGTGCAGAGGGTACACGGTGGGCTCCTTTTCTGGAATACAAAGGGTGACAGTGAGGCTCTCACCAAGCGGGCGTGACCTCGGGCTGTCATCTCCGGTACAGTCATCCTCTTGGTTTTGGCTCTGGTCTCCCTCTGTCCTTCGGGCAGTTTCCTCACATCCCCACGGCTCATGCTGTGACCCTTCTTTCTCTTCTTAGGTCTCCAGCCCCTCCCTCATTTCCTTCCTCCAGACGTTGTCCGCGCCTTCTGTTGAGCATACCGCACACACTGGTACGCTAACCTCCCATTTGTTCGACTCGTCACTGCCAGCCATGTAGCATTCCTGAGAAGCAGTCATCAGGGTATTACACATGGGTTAGTGTTTACACTAAATAACTTCCAAATGGTTTGAGACATACCCAGGAAAGTTAAGGTTCCTTTTTTAGAGAACCGCACGTACAGATATATATCTTCTATAATTTTAGGTAACTCATGCTCCTGTTGTATAGGAGGGAAATCCCTCAAGCGTTGGCACATCACCACCACTGCTACCTCCTCTTTTATGTTTGCCAATGTAATAGTTGATATCAGGACAAAATTTCCTAACAATTTCATCCCTAAGTTCAGAGTAGGTTCTGCTCCATACTCATTCCGTATTTGTCTAAATACATCTGGTATTACTGCTATTGAAGGAATACCATGAGTTCTGGTATAGATGGCAGCTAAAACTGTACCCCAAGAGGTACAATCTTCTATATTGGGAGCTATTCCCATTGGCAAGCAGATTGTTAGCATTGTGTGTTTATGTGAGTAAGGGGTCTCTGAGAAAAGCACGACTGAACTACTCAGATTTGACCACTAAATAAGAATCAAACCAATGTTGTCGGTGCAGTGTCATAACATTTGGTTCCTATAAATCTGTAAAAGATCTGTGCGTTTAGACAGCATAAACTTTGGGATTGGTTTCTAGACTGATTCCAGACACCCTTACCGGGTATGTTCGCCTGTTGACCATCTAGCTCACAGTTCCACCGTAAACTCCTCTTACCAAAAAGAGAATAGTTCCTGGCAACTATCAAACATGACAACCCTGTCCCATCAGGGATCGTGGAAAGAGTACAGTACTATTCACTCAGTCACTCGTGCTCACTTTGTCTCCGAGAGATACACAGAATAAGCAGTGGGGACGTTTTCAATAAGCATTTATTAAACCAGCGTCACTCTTGTGTAAAATTGGTGTGCTGAAACAACCATAAGACAGAAACAGATATAAATGATTATAAGCACCAACAGAGTAAATGGATGGAAGATTCCTGCCATAGTGCAAGAACAATGAATATAGGCAGATATATAAATACATAACAATAATAATGCGTACTCCTACGATGCAACCCTAACTAGATGTGCCTAAGTGTACCTAGCATTTATGTAGGTGTATAGCCAAGAATCCCCCTAGGGTGTAACCAACCCCATTACCTGGTGTGGGAGAATTAATTACCCCATCTTGGTCTCGAGATGAACACCGTGCGAGGGATGTCAGACAACTGGGTGCTGGAGTTTCTACATGCAGGAACCTCAGCAGCTCGTGTCAGTGTGTCAGCATTGAAGTCTTTCTCCTATGCCCACCCCAGCAAAGATATGGTGTTTATATATCCAAAAAGGTACACTCAGGGGTTCTACCCTGCTGTGACATGTTGGCCGAGGATGATGAAAGGGATGACCCTTATACATTGCAGAAGATGGTAATCCTGCTGTAATTCTGAGAAACATCATGTAAAATAAATGAGACTAGTTTTCTGGGAAAACCACACAACATTTATGCTGCACTTAACTGGGTAAAAGGTCAGTACCAAAAACTGTTATGAAGGAAAAATACAGGGAAAATGTAGGTGAAAGGTTAGGTGACTAGCCAGGCCTATATGGGGTACATTACAAAACATAACAACATCCTTTTGGCTGAAAAAGATTGCCCGTCACAGTTCGTCAAGAATTGCCCCAAAGGTGAAGATGTGATTCTTCCAGCATTTTCCGACCTCATTCCAGTGTCACTTAAACATTAAAGCATGAAGGAGTGGGCATTGCCGCTAACTCCCATACTTTACCGCAATCATGTAAGGTGGGATGCTGAGTCATCGCACCTTGAAATCTCATTAAAATCTACTCCTACTTCACATAAGCAGTAACCAATAAAACATGACACAAAGAAACAAGTCAGGGAAATCTTAGTTCAACTTGAATACCAAGGTGTGATTGAAAACTACATCTCTTGTATGAATAATCCTTTGTTTACCGTAATGTAACCTGACAATTCATACCGCCTAGTTTTAGACTACCGGCATTTAATCACTTGCACACAAATATTTGCAATACAAAATGCACAGAGTGCAGCATTAATGAATAACATTGTGCGGAAGAAATACTAAACTACACTAGATATCTCAAATAGATTTTTCTGCGACAAATTAGCACCTGGTAGCAGATATTTACCAGCATTCACAGCCCTAGGCACTCAGCGCCAATTCTGTAGACTGACTCTAGGGTACACGAAAAGCCCTGGGTTGTTCTAGGCAGGAGAATCAGAGTTCTTTCAAAATTGAGATGAGAGGAATTGTTCTACGTAGATGATATTTATCTGATGGAGGATTAATTATTGGAGCACTTGAACAGGGTGAAAAACATAATACGGGGTTTCGCCAATTTGGGCTGCAAATTTTGCCCAGCTCAATGTCCTATTTGTGGGTATGAGCTATCAAGTGAAGGGAAAAGCCTTGCAGCTAATTTTTTTAGAAAAATGTGCACTGCTCCAAACTCCAATGACTCTATAAGGACTACAATCCATTTAAGGATTCCTAAATTTTGACAGAACATATGTTTTGTATCATGTGTACATTCTACGAATCTGGTGATTTGCACCTACATCACATTCAATGATGGCTACAGTTCCCATTGCATACAAATCACATTTATACATGAAGGCCGACATGCATTTTCCATCCACGGAAAAGATACTCACAGAGGTACAATCTGGTGCAGTGAGAGACAGAGCACTAGTACAAGGGAAACGCATAATTGTCATGACTCAAGTACGAACCTTAGAGGGTGTAACCAAAGCAAGCATTCTAAAGGCAAAAGCGATGCATCCACGATTAATACAATGGGGTAATTATCTAATTGCAACAAATATAGGTTACAGATATGATCCTACACTGACAACACAAGCATTTCTGCAGTACAAACAAGAATATCCCCTCCCGAATACAGTTCTGCCTCTTGATCAGTATGCATGGATAATTTATTCTGATGGATCTGCTCAGCCTGCCGTAGGAAGTAAACAGCAATACAGTGCAGAATGTGCAATTGTGAAGGGACATATGCGGGATGGAAAGTTCAGTCTTAGCAATATGTAGACACTGTCCCTGGGAGATTACACGGCACAGCTGGCAGAACTAAAAGCCCTGAGAGTGGCACTACAAAATACAGAATACAAAATACAGATTGGGAATTCTCCACAAACATTGTGTGAGATTCATTTTACTGTGTTCAGTCATACAATGAATCTATTCACTATTCGGGCCAGAATGGCTTTAGCCAAAGGTTGCCCAATAAGCACAAGATGCTTTGGTAACAGGTGGCTAAGCTGAAAGAATGCTTGCCACGGGCTCATGTAATTCACACATTGAGTCATCAGCGTGTTGGCGTGCACGTTGAAGGGAATTCATTGGCTGATAAAGCTGCCAAGTCGACAGTGCGAACTGCTGCCATGGCTGCAATCACTTGTTCTAGCACAAGGATAGACCGACAAATAATGATAGCTGTAAATGCCGTGCATAGCAGCTCTGCCTTGCCAAAAGTTTTCCACTCAATTACTCCTTAAAGTTAGATGGGCAAAACATACCATATGCTCAAATTCTAGAAGTAGGGGATATAGTGATACCAAACGTGGAGCACAGATTAGGAATAATTGTAGCTGCACACGATGGTCTGTGTTCAGCACATGCAGGGATCACTGTAATGATATTGCTGTTGAAGCAGTGTTATTGGTGGCCAGGTTTTTCTAAATAGACCAAGGGGTTTGTTCCCAAGTGCGACATCTGTCAGCAGACGAAAAGTTCCACTGTAGCACGTCCACCACAAACACCACTATTGATATTAGACAGACGCCTATTCGGAGCACTGCAGCTCCCTACAATCTGATGGGGCTTACAAGTGCATCTTGGTGGCAGTGGATTCATGCTCTTGATTCCTGTGGGTCTGGCCCCAGTGCTTGGCTGAAGCTCTAGCTGTTATAAAGGATTTGTGAGTCTTTCTAGGGACATATGAAATTGGCACACTACATTCTGACAGTGGGAAGAATGGGTGTGGCCTTGCAGTACTCCTCCCTATATCATCCTGAGGTAAATTCGATCTTGGAAAGGAAGAACCGGGACTTAAAGCAATCCTTAACAGTTAGGGTATTAGGCTTGGGTGGCAGTTGTTTTAATCACTTATATTGGGCCCAGAGGTCACTTAACAAGATGCCAAGAAAATTCCTAGGAGGCTGTACTCCATGCAAAGTCCTGTTCAGGATAAAAATGTGGGTACCTGACCTCGATAGTGGAACCACAGTGGTGGATGTAAAAACTTTTGATATCAATGATCGTTTGGCTGTTTTACAGGAACTCAATGAATTCCAAGCAGTACAAAGCAATGTCCAAGTAAAATATACCACCACTGAACAAGTAAAAGCTGTACCAGTAAGACCTATCTGGGTCCCGAAAGTGTGGGACCTGGTCAGAGAAAAGATTGTTGACAAAATAGAATTTGGGCCATCTTACAGAGCGGTTGTGCCTATCCTGACTGTTGAAGGAACAAGAACAGCACTTCTTCCCCCCCTTTCCAGTTGCAAAGACTAGAGATTTGTCTCAATTGATCCAATCAAATCACACTATGTGGCTGATTCTCCACAGTAGGCCACGTGGGCTCCTGGGTAGCCATCATACAGGAAGTTCAGGTGGAAGGACTAATAACGTTTGAAGACTCCACTCTATGAAATGAAGGTGTTACCAACAACGGAATGCAACTTGTACCTGTTGAGATTGAACAACATCAAATCACAAATGACACACAGATCCTAATTAGGCCTAATACCGACGTCTGTATGAATGTCTCAAAACGAGTAATCTGCCAGTTCTACAAAACCTGTTGAGCTACCAAAGATAGATCGGATGGTATCCGTTACTTCATCAACTTTGATGACTTCTCGTCGGATCCAAGTAAACCTGAGTTACCACCATCGCCTGTTCCCCTCAAACAACAAATTTGTGATTTCTGCCTTTGGCTGAAAAAGGCTCACTTTGTTTTTCCCTGGCCACAGCTCTGGATTACAATTGGTCTACTGTTCCTAGTCCTTTGGATCCGTATAATGACTGTCTTTCCCTTGCTCCTGAATGAATATCACCTCCCAGAACGCGCTGCAGTATAACATGTGAACTTGGTCCCGAAAATGCATGCATCTTTTTCACACCGTGAATAGAGGGACCTGTCCTTACTTAACATTACAGCGGTTCCAGTTCTCGAGGAAATAGTATGGGATAGAGTTTCCTATGATGTTTATGGTCCTACTGAACTTTTAAGAATTCCACATCTATTTGAAATCTCTTTAAATGATTTCATCACCTCTAGTACACTCTCTGATGGTTGGGACATTAAAACTGTATGCAGTATGATGTCTGATTTAGAACAATCTGCTGCATTTTTAAATGATGAATTGTATGATGGTACATCAAATTTTGACACAATGTTTTGTTACTAACACTATGGTCACCCTTTTTTGCACAAAGGAAATATCCCACATAATGCGTTGAGCAGAGGTGGGAATGTGTTGCTGTCGAAGGCAATGCATTTTTCCAAAGTCGGGCAAAGTCGCAGATGCGTTGATGTCAAGAAAAGATGCACGTTGCATTTAATGCGTCAATGTCGACCCTCTGGGCTATAGGCGATGTGTAGATTACATAAGCAATGCATTTCCGCGAAGACACACAGGGCCAGTAAAGCATCGACATCCAGGGATGGTGCATCAGATATCAGCGATGTGGTGTACGAGATTCATGCAGCAGCGGTGATGAAGAGGCACTGCATAGGTTGAGTCGGGCTCTATTGTATATCAAGGTCATTTTGTTGAGCAGTCAGTGAGCGGTGACCACAGACTCGGCATAGGCTGCAGTGATGCAACAATATCACAGAGAAATGCGCTGGTTCCGATCAACGCATTGGTGTTGATGCATTTGTTTATGAGATTAGAGCACCAAGTGCTCACTTCCAGGGGCCCAGGACTAGATTTGCTACCACCTGGCAGATTAGGACACACAGCAGAGAAGCTCAGGTGCTAGCAGCAAGATGCAGGTAGAGTCTTTGATATCCCTGAGACTTCAGAAACAGGTGACAATACCAAAAGCCCAACTGTCACCCAAGCCAGACATGCATTTCAGAGAAAGGCAGAAGGTATAGAATGGTTAAAGAAAATGCCAGCTTTCTAAAAGTGGCTTTTTCAGATCTGCAATTTAAAAACCAACTCACTAAATGATGTGTTTTTAAATTGTGAGTTGAAAGACACCAAACTTACCACACCTTCTTTTCCCAATTGAAAGTTACACTTGTAAAATGTTATAAGGCAGCTCCAAAGTTAACCTATGGGAGAGATAAGCCTTGCAGAAGTGAAAAAACAATTTAGCAGTATTTCACCAGTTGGACATGTAAAACTTAAAAAGACCATGTCCTACTTTTTAAGTACACTCCAGCCTGCCCATGGCCTGAACATGACTTACTCTAGGTGGTAACCTATATCCAATAAAAAAGAGGGTTTAGGCCTCACAAGTAGGTTATCTTGTTGGGTCAAAATAGCAGTTTAAAACCACACACACAGGCTCTGCAGTGGCAATCCTGAAACATATTTGAAGGGCTACTCATTTGGGTGGCACAATCAGTGCCACAAGCTCACTAGTAGCATTTGAGTTACAGTTCTGGGCACATGTAATGCACTGCACTAGGGTCTTTTCACTAAATTACATATGCCACTCATTGAGAAACCAAATGCCATTACATTTTAGACACAGAGCACATAAACATTAGCACTTTCCAGCAGTCGGGAAGACAGTAAAAACTAAGGGGCATATTATCAAGGGATTTATCTCTGCTTTTTTGGCTTTTTTGGCTTTGTCGCTAACACCAGTTAGCGACAGATAGTAGGAGATAGCGACCATCTTGGGCCCCGCTTTGCATGTCAGAGAAATTTATCACTAATGACATGCAAAGTGGGCGTGCCAAGATGTTAGCGACTGGAAACAGTCGCTAACATCGCTATCTCCTATTACCAATTTTTGGAGATATTCGCACTAAGCGCGAATATCTCCAAAAGCTAACACCTGCACTGAGCAGCGATAATTTTCGCTGTTGCTTGGTAATATGCCCCTAAGTTCAGCACACAGACAAAAGCAGGAGGTAAAAAGTCAGTGGGAACCATGCCAAAGAATGCCATATCTAACAAATGTCCCCCCAGCAGAAAGTGGGGAGCACTACGGAGCATGCAAAGTTTGTACTAATTCCCACTATGCAAATTGCATGTAGTACATTACCAAAACTGTGCTTAATCACGTAGCGTAGCATCTTAATCAACAATATTCTCAGATACTTTGAGAAAGCAATTTTACATGCTTAACAGCATATAACCAATTCACAAAAATGATCTTTTACAATGAAAACATTAGGTAATGAGAGAGCTGATGATTTTGGGGTCCCCCCCTAACCTAGGGGGAGCACCAAACAGATGCCTTGAACACAAAGAGCATAAACAAAAAGCACATGTTGTTGAACTTCAGTGGTGATCCCATCATTTTAGGACCACCCCAAGCACAGTTATTGGCAAAAAACAATCCCAACCAAAGGCCCTGCAAAACATTATGGGACGAGATTAGCAGTGGCAGTGAATATTATAGTATCCAATATCAAAATAATTCTACAAAGAGCTGCAGTTCACCTAGTTGTTACTAGATGTCCCTCACAAGTCAAATGCAAAGCATTGAAATTATTCTTACATCAGGCTGCAGTTCCACTGGTCGTCCCTAGATGTCCCTCACAAGTCAAATGCAAAGCATTGAAATTATTCTTACATCAAGCTGCAGTTCCACTGTTCGTCCCTAGATGTCCCTCACGAGTCAAATGCAAAACCACGGAAACCCTTTCATCAAGCATTTGCATTTGACTTGTGAGGGACATCTAGTAACCACCAGTTGAACTGCAGCTCTTTGTAAAATTCTTTTGATATTGTGTACTATATAATATTCACTGCCCACTGCTAATCTCATCCCATAATGCTTTGCAGGGCCTTTGGTTGGGAATGTTTTTTTGCCAATAACTGTGTTTGGGTCTGTCCTAAGAGGATGGGACCACAACTAAATTGTTCAATAAGATGTGCTTTTTCGTTTTCAAGGCATCTGTTTGGTACTCTCCCTTAGGGAGGATCCCAAAATCATCACATCTCCCACTGCGTGCTAATTTTTCAGTTTCACCATTGTGAAAGTACTATATGCATTTTCGCATATAAAGATAGAAATACCTATTTTATTATATCTGGTCATGTACAGGAAGCTTTTTGCAATTATTTTACGATTTTTGCACAGTACAGACAACTACACAGTGTCTTCAGCTACAATACGCAGACTAGTTTAAAGTATACTACGTGTAGTGCATCTAAAGAGAGAAATACTTATTTTATTATATCTGGTCATGTACAGGAAGCTTTTTGCAATTATTTTACGATTTTTGCACAGTACAGACAACTACACAGTGTCTTCAGCTACGATACGCAGACTAGTTTAAAGTATACTACGTGTAGTGCTGCCACGCAAACTACGCCCAGGCTTAGAACCTGGAAACACCTTCAGCATTGTTATGTTCTGTTCCAGCACGATGTCCACCGTAATGTCCCTGTAGCGAGATGGACCACCTCAACAGTTTAGAATTCTCACCCCTCATCTGTATTAACTATCTGAGGAGCCTGTGGTCTGTCTGAAACCGGAAGTGAGTCCCAAACAAGTAGGGTCTTCCCTTTATGTTGTGCTACACCTTTATTCCCTGGGAAGTAACTTCCTACTAATGAAGGTTACAGGTTGATCTAGGCCCTCTTCATTTAGCTGTGAAAGCATGGCCCCCATGCCATGCTCCACACATTCATGGGGAAAGTCAGGGTCCTTGAGCATTGGTGGTGTACATATGGCCTCCTTCCGGGTGTCAAAAGCGGTCTGGCACACCTCTATCCAGATCACCTGACGTGGCTGCTTCTTGGAAGTCGGCTCTGTCAAGGCGGCAGTAACGGTGCCATCCCCTTTGACAAACTTCCTGTAATAGCCAGTTAAGGCTAAGAAGGCTCTCATGTATGCCTGGGTCTTGGGGGTCTGGGTCTTGGGGTGTCCAAGCTAGAATGGGGTATATTTGTGATTGTTGGGACTTCACCTTGCCGCCCCTACTTGATGGCTCAAGTAAACAACAGAACCCTGCTCTAGCTGACACTTATAACATAACATAACATAACATAACATTACATAACATAACGAAACATGTGTATTTGTAAAACGCACATTCATCCATGGGTATCTTGGGGCTGAATAATATTTACTTATTTATTTACTTACTGCCCTTGATAGTGAGGCCTGTACCCTGCAGTGCCCTCAGCACTTCCTAGAGGTGGTACAAATGGTCCTCCCAACTGAAATTGACACTGCAATGTCATCAATGTATGCAGCACTGAAGTTCTCCAACCCAGCCAAGATCTGGTTGACAAACCTCTGGAAGGTGTCAGGGGAATTCATCAAACCAAAAGACATGACATAGGACTGCTATTGCCTTTCTGAGAACAGTGATATTTCTCGTACCACATGGCTGAAGGAAATCTGCCTGTACCCAGACGATAAATCAAACATGTTGAGGAACTTATCAACGCCAAGCTGGCCGATGAGCTCATCAGCACTGAGGATGGGGTGTGTGTCAGTTTTAGTTATTGCACGGTGGTCCACATAGAACCATAGTTTGAGTGTGACAACAAGCAGGACAGCCTATTGGACCAACACCAAAGGGCTGGACCAAGGACTGTCTGAGAATTCAATACCCTCTAACGCCAACATCTTAGAGGCTTTCTCTTTGATGCTGGCCCTCACTCAATTAGACAACCTGTAAAGTTCTTCACAGGTAGGCTATTCCCACTATCCACATCATGAGTGCACTAATGGGTGACTCCTGGGGAGAGTGAGAACAGAGATGCAAATTGTCCCAGCAACTGGTGAAAATCTCTCTGTTGATCTAGGGTCAAAGTAAGGGTGAGGTTCACACCCTTTAATGACCCATCCTGCTCTTTGGAAGGTAAGAGGTCAAGGAGAGGTTCACTCTCCTCTTCCAACCCATCATCAGTTACCAAGAGCATTGTTAGAATTGGGGGTCTCTGTTTGGCACAGGTAAGTACTTGTGACAAGCAGGGACCCTCTCCTCTAGTCAGGCCAAGGGACTTACTCTTTAAAATAACCCCTGTCGCAGCGCTCATTAAGAAAAACACACCGAGGCACAGGTACCTTAGATGCGTGCTTCTTTATTCCCTGCTAGTAGCATACTAGCTTACAGACTACTATATCCTGTTTGTGTTGTTTCCGGTTCCTATTTCCTGTCCGCCTGTCCTGTCCCTCGACAGGGTCAGGCGGGAAGACATGACATCTCCCCTGTTTTGCAAAGTCTCGCTTTCCCTACATTTCTTCCACGAGTCGTCGAGGTTTTCTGATAAGACGTTGTGGACGTTGTGGGCGCTTCTCTCGCTTGGGTGTGTGACTGTGATGAGTTGTGGGTTCCACCAGTCGTGGGGGGCTATGATTTTGGTCACTGTCATCGCTTGGATTAGACAGCTCGCTTGAGAGTTGGCTAGATGAGGTCTCATGTCGATCACGCATGGAACATCTTTTGAAGTGTGAAATGTTCCTCGTCAGCTGTTTGTGATCCGCCTTGGCTGTGATCATGGTTCCTTTTCTCTGGATGACTTGTAAGGGAATGTCACAATATCGACTGTCTGCTTTAGCTCGGCGGTCACTCTTTACTATTACCCAGTCTCCTTCGTGGATACTGGAGTCTCTGGCATGTCTACGCCGGTCGGCATAGGTCTTCATCTTGTTCTTCTTTGCTTGATCAATGTCAACTAGTGTGCTGTGATCGACGGTGATTGGTCGTTGTTGTGACGCTACATTTAACATAGGTATTCTGGTACGAGGTGTTCTTCCTAGCATCACTGTAGCTGGACATTAGTTGGTGGTGGCGTGTGGCGTATTCCGGTAGGCTCTTAGTACTTCATTTAGCGTTTGTTGGATGTCCCGGTGGGACGACGCAGCTTGCTGAATTGCCTTTTTGAGTGTCCCCATGAATCGCTCCACCATGCCATTTGCCTGCGGCCATAGTGGTGTGATTTTTTGGTGTTTGAAGTTAAGATGTGTTGCGAAATTTGTGAATTCCTGCCCATTAAAGGGGGGCCCATTGTCTGTCTTGACTCGCAGTGGGATGCCCCAGGCTGCGAATATCTCATTGAGTACCGGAATCACGGTGGTTGCTCGGGTGGATGATATCAGATGTGCAAATGGAAATCGGGAGTATTCATCCATAGCTACCATGATGTATTGCCCCGATTGTAATGGTCCAAAGAAGTCAACTGCAATCTGTTGCCAGACTCCCTCTGGCAATTCCGACATTTGCAGTGGTGCCAGTGGCTCTTCTCGGCTGACTATCTGACATGTCATGCAATCTTTCAGAGTTGTTTCTACCATGTTGTCAAGCGAGTGAAACCAGACACGCTCTCTCAGGGCTTTCTTGGTTGCATTGATGCCTCTGTGGCCTTCATGTGCCAGATTGACAACTCCTTGGCGTAGTTTGTGCGGAATTACTATCCTCCCCCCTATCAAGAGAAGGCCATTGTCACTAATGGACAGTTCATCACACACACGTTGGAATGCCGTGAGGTCTTGGCGCAGTTGCGCAGAGTCTTGGGAGTGCTGTTTCACGTCCCTCCATGAGTTGGTGCGGATTCGAGTCATTATGACTTGCACAAGGGGGTCAAGTGCAGAGGCTTCTTGAATGGCTTCAACTGGAACTGTGGGAGGACATGCGGTGTCAACAACAAAGTGAAGGTATTCATCCGCCACAGAGAGGGCAGCACGTCTACCGGGTAGTGGGTGATGTGACATGAAGTCAGCTGGGTTTTCAGATTTGCCTGGTTTGTGAACAATGGTAAATATGTAGTCTTGCAAACGGAGGCCCCATCGCTCAATGCGCGGTGGCATCTTCGCATTGGGGTTTCCAAAGATTGTGATGAGTGCCTGATGGTCCGTAATGATCGTGAAGTTTTTGCCGTAAACAAAGAGATGGAAGTGTTCGCACGCCCATACGACAGCCAGGCTTTCTTTCTCCGGCTGGGAGTATGCCTTTTCGGTGTCCGTGAGGCTGCGGCTTGCGTATGCTATGATGTGTCTCTGGTCAGAGTCTTCACGGTATTGGGCCAGGATGGCACCTAGACCCACCGGGCTGGCGTCTACTGTGATTTCCGTCTTTTTCTTTGTGTCGAAATATGCCAGGTTGATGGCAGACCTGACAGCTTGTTTGATAACGGTGAAAGCTTGATGACAGGCTTCAGTCCAGTCAAATGGCTGACCTTGCCGAGTGAGTTCTCGTAGGGGATAGCTGATTGTGGCATAATCCCGAATATACCGTGCACAGTAGCTTGCCATCCCAAGGAAAGAGCGAAGATCACTCACGTCTCTGGGTGTTGGGGTGTCGGCAAGGGCTGTCACCTTTTCAGGGTCCGGTCGCATTCCGTCTTTGGAGAATATGTGTCCATAGAATTTTAAAGTGTCTCTGTGGAATTCGCACTTGCTAGCGTTGAGTGTAAGATTTGCAGTTAGTAATGCATGGCAGACCCTGTCCAGTGCGGTGTCATGTTCGGTTTGGTCTTTTCCGAATACCAGTAGGTCATCACTGTAATTGAAAGCATTTGGAATGCCTTGAATAACTCGTCTGATGGCTTCTTGAAAGATCTCGGCGGCCGAGGAAATGCCAAAGTTTAAGCGTTTGTATCGAAACAAACCTTGGTGAGTGGTGAAGGTCGTGATATATCTGGATTTGTCGTGTAACTCCAACTGGTGGTAGCCTTTATTTAGGTCAAGTTTGGAGAAGACTGTGGCACCGTTTAATTTCGTGATCATGTCACTGATGTGGGGCCCAGGGTGGCGTTCCCGCTCGATAGCGGTGTTGGGCGCGCGCATGTCAACACACAGTCTGACCTTGTTATCCTGTCCCTTTTTGGGAACCACCACAACTGGCGATACCCATGGGGTGGGTCCTGTCGTGCGTTCGATGATGTCTGTTTGAAGCAGGTCTTGGAGCTCGTCATCGACGGCTTGTTGTAGGTGAAACGGCACCTTCCTATGGTGTTGAGTGATAGGTGTCACGTTCTCGTTGATGTGTAGTTTTACCTTGAAGTGGTTCAACTTGCCAAGGCCTTTGAATAAGTTTGGAAACTTTGCCAAGATGTCGGGGGCATCTTCTGTCATGTACAGCAGTTCTACAAGTTTGAGTCTTTCTGCCGTGGGTAAGCTTAGCAGGCAGTCTGCGACATCTGGCCCCTCTACCACATGTATGTAGGCGTCGATTTTCCGATCCTTGAATGTGAGGGTGGTAGGAAATCGACCCAGGCAAGGTAGTGGTTTGCGTGACATCCATGTGAATATGCGAACGGCAGCTGGTTCCAGTTTAGGTTTCTGCTTCATGTTGTGGTACTCTAGGGCGCAGATGTAATTGAAAGAGGCTCCGGAATCTTGGACAAATTTGGCCGGGTGGTCGCCTATCAGTATGTCAAGTTTTGGATATCGCTTCAATCGGTCTGGGTCTGAGACCATGCAGATATACTCATCACTGTCTTGTGACGTGGGGGTGTGTGAAGACGACTCGCTGGAGGTGTCTCTATGTGACCGGTATGATTCAGTCGCATAATGCTTGGTGCGGTGGCCGCTTCCGGATCGTCCTCTGGATTGCTGGGAGTATGTTGACTGGATGCTGGAGTTTGATGAGCTGGATGACCGACCTCTTCTCTCTTCTATTGCTCTTGCATGATGACGTGTGTCATGTCTTTTGACAGACGACCTGTGATTTGGCTGCTTGGCCTGGCATGCGATTTCAAAGTGGTTATCTCTTCCACAGCGGTGGCATCTCTGACCTATCGCTGGACACTGTCCCGAGTGCGGGTAGTCTTGCCCGCATCTGTAGCAGGTGGGCGCAGACTTCGTGGATTTCGTGTGTCGTGAACTCTGCTTGGACGATGTTTTCCGGGTGGTGTGAGACTTGTGAGATTTTGACGTGTGTCTGGACGTCTTGGAAGAGCTGTGTGCCTGGACTCGCAGAGCCTGGTCTTTCCTGTCTGATGATTTCTGTGTCCCCATCCGCTTGGCGTAGTCTTCTGCTTGGTCGTTGATCCTCGTTAGTTCCTCAATCTCCTCTAGTGTGTATGGTTTCTTTAAGAGTCTCCTGCGGAGAGTTTCAGATTGGCATCCGTCGATAATGCGGAGTCTCAAAGCATCTTCCGTTTTGAAATTATCGAAGTCACAGTATCGCGCAAGTCTTTTTATGCGCATGATGAAATCACTCATGCACTCATCTTTCTCTTGTGCTGCTAGGTTGAATGTGTGACACTCGTAGTCTACGTTGCGTTTGTGAAGGAAACGCCGATCAAGGGCAACTTTTACCTCATCATAGTTGGCAGTTGCTGCGTTAGGTAGTTCTTTGATGATTTGTGCTATGTCCGGGCCTATCAAGTTTCTTAGGGCCACTAGTTTTTGTTTGGGGTCTTTTACCTGGGACCCTATCATGTAGTCCTCAAAGTCGTCACTCCACGTTTTCCACGTCGGGCCCATGCTGTTTCCTGGCGTTAGTGGCAGTGGTTGTGGTTGGCGCATGAACGATGCTCCAATAGGGTTGGTGGCCATCGTGGGCGCGTTATTGACCAGAGGGATTAGGCCTCCTGTGCTTGGGCCTCCTGTGCTTGCTGTTCCTGCTACGTCGTTTACCTCTGATGAGCTGTCAGGGTTTGTATCGGACATTTGTAATCGGCTGACCCTGTATGATTGGATTGTGTACAATCCTGATTTGTTTCTTTGGTTCTGGGGTCCTTCTGTGTCCTGGGCTTGCGTTTCCGTCTTGTTCTGCAACCAGTTTATTAATTTTCGGACGGTGCCTGACCTTAAAATGGCCGCCGTCGAAGGTGTGTGTTCTGTGCTATGCACTGGCGCCTGACCCTAAGATGGCCGCCGCTTGAGACATGGGGTCTTTCTTGATGATTCCCCTCGTGGTCTCTTCACTCCCTCGTGTTGGCTGGGGCCTGTATATAAGTATGGCAGGGCGCGCTGGGCAGCTTGCAGGGTTAGACTCACCCTAGTATTTATTTTTTTCTTTCTTGTTTGGCCGGCCTCTTCACCTTCTCTTGGGTGTCTGGGGCTGCTTCCGGCGCTGCGGCGCTAAGAGGAGCCGACCGCTCGACTCTAGGGGTTGCCTGGTAACAGCGCTCGTTTGCTCGCGCTCGTTACCGGCAGCCAGCGTCCTTCTCAGCAGGCGGGGGCGGGGTCCGGACGCACACGGAGCAGCGCTCCGGTTCTCCGCAGGCAGGCAGCATGTAGGCTCACGCGATGACAGCGCCCGGCACACGCGCTTGTCCTTCACTCGGCCGGCAGTCTCTGGCCACACACAGAGTAGCGCTCTGGCATACACTCTCTGGTTTTTCCGGCGGACGGCTGGAGGCACCTTGACTTTCGCGCTCTTTCTCCGCGTGGCCAGGATTGGTGCTGCAGGGCTCGGTGGTCGGCCACACAGGGTGGCTGAGCGATGGTGCTGCGTGTGGGGTTAATGATGATCCCACCCTCGTCGCCAATGTCGCAGCGCTCATTAAGAAAAACACACCGAGGCACAGGTACGTTAGATGCGTGCTTCTTTATTCCCTGCTAGTAGCATACTAGCTTACAGACTACTATATCCTGTTCGTGTTTTTTCCGGTTCCTATTTCCTGTCCCCCTGTCCTGTCCCTCGACAGGGTCAGGCGGGAAGACATGACAACCCCTGCTCACCCTCTAGGTTGCGTGGCGCAAGCAGACAAGGCTACTCCTCAGAGCGTTATTGGTTAAGCATTTATGACCACATACAGTAACTCCAGAATACACCACAAATGGACACCAGTCTAGTTTGTATATAAAAATAGGTACTTTATATATATATTTAAGCAGACTTATAACAAGACCAAAATAATGTTGTAAATTAGGCCACAATTATTCAGCAAAGCGTTATGGGCAAAAGCGTATTTTTTGAGTCCTGTGCGACTCGTTCTCGTAGCTCCGTGCGTTCGGCAATGAGGTAGGCACAAAAAGAGTCAACTGTGCGCAGCGGACGCGTCTGTCCGGTGCGGATGGGGATGGGGTTCGAGTCAATCACAGTACCTTAGTTGCAGGGTTTGTCGCGCCCAGTTCGGAAGAAGCGAAGGTGATGCAAGCTGCTTTGTTGGCATGGGTCGGTGCGAGCTCCGGCTCGTTGGCGTCGGTAGTCCGAGGTGTAGATCGAGGGGCTGGCTTTGATGCAGGCGGACGGTGCGGATTGCGGGGTGTTTGTTTGTTTGTGCGGCGTACGAGCCGTACATTTTGTTTAGGGCTGCGGACGAGATGCGGGCCGGGCAGCACGGAGCAGCCAGTACGTGGCGTACGGGCAGGCTTCTTGGTGTGACACGGCTCCGGGGATCAGGGGCGTGATGCGGGGCGGCCAGTACGCTTCGAGCGTACAGGCCGTACTTGCCTCATGCTGTACCTCCGATCTCACTTCTAGCGGTGGGGACGGCGAAGCGAGCAGTGCGGCTTGACGTGGGGGAGGAGGCAGGGTGCTGGCGGCCCAAGCAGGATGGGACAGACATGGCTCAGGCAGAGCGGAGTCACCCGTGGCAGGACGGCCAGGCACAGGCTGCACAATGGATGGGGGGTGAGGCGCACTTGGGATCGCGGCTTCCAGCGGCTCAGAAGGTCGAGCAAACATCAAGGAGCTTCGTCAGGAAAGGCAGGGAAAGAGCCCAATGGTCCTGGGGCTCAGTTCAGGGGGCAAGCTCACACACAAGCCCTTGGAGATTTGTTTCTAAAGAACAAGTTGAATAAAAAGTCACTTCAGTCCTTTTCCTCTCCCTCTTGCAGCAAGGCAACCACCACAGGCCAGTCTCCCAGGTCAGAGACAGTAGTCCTCCATGCAGCTTTTCCAGGTCCTTCTCTTCAGGCAGAGGTTCTTTTTGGTGTCAACAGGATCTGATCTCTTAGGAGCAGGACTCCTACATTTATACAGCAAATCTTTTGTTCTTGCTGGCCAGGAGGCCTGAGCCTAGTTTCTCCCAGTTCTGGAGCACCTTGTTTTGGAGACTCTGGCTTGTCTTTTCAGTGTGCAGGGCATAGACATCAGACGCTCCACAGGAGGTGGAGCCAGCATTGTGTTGGCAGAGCACAGCCCTATTCAGAGTAAAGGGGCACTCCTCCCCCCCCATCCTGGTGTAATCTCTCTATTCACCACCTGGAAGCCCAGACAGTCTCCTGGAGTCCCCCAGCCCCGTCACACACAGAAACCAGACAGCAGATACACATCAGAGCAGAGGCGGGCTGAATTGGTTAGGCAAGCAAATACTAGCTTTCTAAAAGTCGATTTACAAAAGGGGGTGGTGATGAACAGAGTGTCTGAATTGAGCAGACCACTCTTACCCAGTCCAAAGATCAGGGCTTGATCCATCACCGTTATTTATCTCACTGCCCCATCCCAGCTCAGAACATGGCTATATGCAAATCAGTCTGTCCCTGGCCCAGTGCATCATGGGAACAGGGCAGACTAAACTACCAAGCCAATTCTTTACCAGAAAGGAGACAAGCTACCGGGGACCGGTTTCTGGCATTTCAGCCTCTTCGGCCCGGCTTGCTTGAATCCTGATGGAGCAGTGAGAAAGGGACTCATGTCTGAGTATACCCTGCCACACCTATAGTGGCCAAAATCGATTTACAAAAGGGGGTGGTGATGAACAGAGTGTCTGAATTGAGCAGACCACTCTTACCCAGTCCAAAGATCAGGGCTTGATCCATCACCGTTATTTATCTCACTGCCCCATCCCAGCTCAGAACATGGCTATATGCAAATCAGTCTGTCCCTGGCCCAGTGCATCATGGGAACAGGGCAGACTAAACTACCAAGCCAATTCTTTACCAGAAAGGAGACAAGCTACCGGGGACCGGTTTCTGGCATTTCAGCCTCTTCGGCCCGGCTTGCTTGAATCCTGATGGAGCAGTGAGAAAGGGACTCATGTCTGAGTATACCCTGCCACACCTATAGTGGCCAAAATCGATTTACAAAAGGGGGTGGTGATGAACAGAGTGTCTGAATTGAGCAGACCACTCTTACCCAGTCCAAAGATCAGGGCTTGATCCATCACCGTTATTTATCTCACTGCCCCATCCCAGCTCAGAACATGGCTATGTGCAAATCAGTCTGTCCCTGGCCCAGTGCATCATGGGAACAGGGCAGACTAAACTACCAAGCCAATTCTTTACCAGAAAGGAGACAAGCTACCGGGGACCGGTTTCTGGCATTTCAGCCTCTTCGGCCCGGCTTGCTTGAATCCTGATGGAGCAGTGAGAAAGGGACTCATGTCTGAGTATACCCTGCCACACCTATAGTGGCCAAAATCGATTTACAAAAGGGGGTGGTGATGAACAGAGTGTCTGAATTGAGCAGACCACTCTTACCCAGTCCAAAGATCAGGGCTTGATCCATCACCGTTATTTATCTCACTGCCCCATCCCAGCTCAGAACATGGCTATATGCAAATCAGTCTGTCCCTGGCCCAGTGCATCATGGGAACAGGGCAGACTAAACTACCAAGCCAATTCTTTACCAGAAAGGAGACAAGCTACCGGGGACCGGTTTCTGGCATTTCAGCCTCTTCGGCCCGGCTTGCTTGAATCCTGATGGAGCAGTGAGAAAGGGACTCATGTCTGAGTATACCCTGCCACACCTATAGTGGCCAAAATCGATTTACAAAAGGGGGTGGTGATGAACAGAGTGTCTGAATTGAGCAGACCACTCTTACCCAGTCCAAAGATCAGGGCTT
The DNA here is from genome assembly GCF_964263255.1 of Lissotriton vulgaris. Taxonomy (NCBI): domain Eukaryota; kingdom Metazoa; phylum Chordata; class Amphibia; order Caudata; family Salamandridae; genus Lissotriton; species Lissotriton vulgaris. The sequence continues at coordinate 326,867,050 of NC_141686.1, forward strand.
GATCCATCACCGTTATTTATCTCACTGCCCCATCCCAGCTCAGAACATGGCTATATGCAAATCAGTCTGTCCCTGGCCCAGTGCATCATGGGAACAGGGCAGACTAAACTACCAAGCCAATTCTTTACCAGAAAAGAGACAAGCTACCGGGGACCGGTTTCTGGCATTTCAGCCTCTTCGGCCCGGCTTGCTTGAATCCTGATGGAGCAGTGAGAAAGGGACTCATGTCTGAGTATACCCTGCCACACCTATAGTGGCCAAAATCGATTTACAAAAGGGGGTGGTGATGAACAGAGTGTCTGAATTGAGCAGACCACTCTTACCCAGTCCAAAGATCAGGGCTTGATCCATCACCGTTATTTATCTCACTGCCCCATCCCAGCTCAGAACATGGCTATATGCAAATCAGTCTGTCCCTGGCCCAGTGCATCATGGGAACAGGGCAGACTAAACTACCAAGCCAATTCTTTACCAGAAAGGAGACAAGCTACCGGGGACCGGTTTCTGGCATTTCAGCCTCTTCGGCCCGGCTTGCTTGAATCCTGATGGAGCAGTGAGAAAGGGACTCATGTCTGAGTATACCCTGCCACACCTATAGTGGCCAAAATCGATTTACAAAAGGGGGTGGTGATGAACAGAGTGTCTGAATTGAGCAGACCACTCTTACCCAGTCCAAAGATCAGGGCTTGATCCATCACCGTTATTTATCTCACTGCCCCATCCCAGCTCAGAACATGGCTATATGCAAATCAGTCTGTCCCTGGCCCAGTGCATCATGGGAACAGGGCAGACTAAACTACCAAGCCAATTCTTTACCAGAAAGGAGACAAGCTACCGGGGACCGGTTTCTGGCATTTCAGCCTCTTCGGCCCGGCTTGCTTGAATCCTGATGGAGCAGTGAGAAAGGGACTCATGTCTGAGTATACCCTGGCTTTTGTAGTTTGGTTTGCCCTGTTCCCATCATGCACTGGGACAGGAACAGACTAATTTGCATACAGCCAGGTTCTGAAACTGGGATGGTGCAGTGAGCTAAAAAACGGTGTTGGATCTAGCCCTGATCTCTTGACTGGGTGAGAGTATTCTGTTTAATTCAGAGACTCTGTCCCTCACCACCCCTTGTTGTAAATATTTTTGTCCACCCTAAGCGTGGAAGGGTATACTCAGATGTGAGTCCCTTGCTCATTGCACCATCAGGATTCAAGCAAGCCGGGCCGAAGAGGCTGAAATGCCAGAAACCGGTCCCCGGTAGCTTGTTTCCTTCCCAGTGTAAGAATTGGCTTTTGTAGTTTGGTTTGCCCTGTTCCCATCATGCACTGGGACAGGAACAGACTAATTTGCATACAGCCAGGTTCTGAAACTGGGATGGTGCAGTGAGCTAAAAAACGGTGTTGGATCTAGCCCTGATCTCTTGACTGGGTGAGAGTATTCTGTTTAATTCAGAGACTCTGTCCCTCACCACCCCTTGTTGTAAATATTTTTGTCCACCCTAAGCGTGGAAGGGTATACTCAGATGTGAGTCCCTTGCTCATTGCACCATCAGGATTCAAGCAAGCCGGGCCGAAGAGGCTGAAATGCCAGAAACCGGTCCCCGGTAGCTTGTTTCCTTCCCAGTGTAAGAATTGGCTTTTGTAGTTTGGTTTGCCCTGTTCCCATCATGCACTGGGACAGGAACAGACTAATTTGCATACAGCCAGGTTCTGAAACTGGGATGGTGCAGTGAGCTAAAAAACGGTGTTGGATCTAGCCCTGATCTCTTGACTGGGTGAGAGTATTCTGTTTAATTCAGAGACTCTGTCCCTCACCACCCCTTGTTGTAAATAGCTTTCTAAAAGTGGCATTTGTAAACACATGATATTAAAATAAACTTTACTAAAAGATGGGTTTTATTATTCTGAGTTCAGGCATACTAAACTTGACTTTCTACCATGTTCCCTGAGTCTGTTAGGAATGTATGATGTAGCAATTCCTGCAGCCCATTCTGGCCTATGAGAACAGGTAGCTTTACAATAGTGAAAAATGAAATTTACTGTAATTCACTATTAGGACATTCCACACGCATCAGGGCCTGTCCTACCTTATGCGCACAATGTACCCTGCCCTTGGGCCTACCATAGGGGTGACTAATATGAAGTTAAGGGAAGGTTTAAGGACTGGCAAGTGGTTGCACTTGCGCAGTCAGCATGACAGTACCAGATTGCACACAGGTTCTGCAGTGGCAGACCTTAGACACATTTTACCAGGCCGCTTCTGTGGGTGGCACACAATCAGTGCTGCAGGCCCACCAGCAGCATTTGTATTTACAAGCCCTAGCACTCTTGGTGCACCTTACTGGGGTCTGATAGTAAACCAAATAAGCCAATCATGGAAATCAATTCAAACAGCTAGAAGAGAACATAAAAAGGTCTTGTGGTTAGCTAAAAGGGAGTGGGAAGATGACTACTGGCTAACCCTTAAAGAAGCAAGCCTGAAAAAAGACTCCAAATGTTTTTGGGACACTATAAGGGCACGTAACAGACCAGATAGTGATCTCATAACTTGCAACATTCCAAGCCAGGTGTGGGAGGATCACTTCTCCAAACTCTACTCCTGTCACGACGGCCCCAACGGGAGAGGGTCTGTTTTATCCTCTCCTACTACTAACTATATACCTTGCCCTAGCGACTCCGACTTTACACTTAAGGAAGTGGAATACGCAATAAGCTCTATTATTCCACAAAAAGCGGCCGGGCCTGATGGGATTCCAGGGGATCTGCTAAAATCCGACAGCGCTAAATGGGGTAAATTGATTCACTCCCTCCTTTTTGCCATCTGTAGGGGTGCCCCCATTCCCTCATCATGGAAGGGGGCGGAGGTGGTCCCCATTCATAAGAAAGGTTCAAGGGATGATCCATCCAACTATAGGCCGATCAGTCTGCTAGATATCAGCCAAAAAGTTGTCGGTAAAGTCCTCTTACTCAGAATCCTCAACTGGGTAGAAGAAAATAAAATCCTTACCGACTTCCAGGCGGGTTTCAGAGTGGGCACTGGAACGATCGAGCAAGCATTCAGGCTCATGATGGTATATTGGAAGGTTGTGGTAATAGGCAAGGGCAGTCTTTATCTCGCATTTATCGATTTAAAGACTGCCTTTGACCTCGTACCTAGGGACCTATTATGGAAAGTACTGGCTGACATGGGGTTGCCACACTATCTACTATCCCTACTAGTCAGACTACACCAGGACAGCTTTGCCCAGGTCAGGTGGGGTCCTGGAGGGGAGAAAACGGGCAGTATTCCGGTCGAGAGAGGAGTCCGCCAGGGATGTGTTCTGGCTCCCACCCTTTTCTCTCTCTACATCAATGGGGTGGTCGAGCATCTTCTCAAATATCCATCTGACGAGCCATCCCTGGCTGGTGAACGCATACCGACCCTCCTCTTCGTGGATGATACGCTTTTAATCTCGAAAACCCCAATGGGACTCCAGAGACTTTTGGACAATTTCCAATCATTTTGTTCTGATTGAGGCCTGGTAATAAATACCAACAAAACGAAGTACCTTGTCCTCAATCCACCGAAACAGCATGTGCGTCCCCCCATCCTAAACGCTGAGCTCCTGGAAAGGGTGAAAGTCTTTGATTACCTCGGGATACGCCTTTCAGACAAAATGGACTGGACGCCCCATCTAGACAAGATGCTGCTGAGCCACAAAAGGATCACAGGCCCCCTTTTGAGAGAGCAACGTTCCAGTTCAACAAAGCCAATAGGAACAGTCCTTGAGATCTACACAGCTAAAGGCGTCAGCTCTGCCCTCTATGGATCAGAACTTTGGGGCTTTTCGTCCGCTGACGCTCTGCAAAGATCTGAGAACAAATTCTGCAGAGAAATAATGTCCCTTCCACAAGGCACCCCGACACTTCCTTTATTTATGGACCTTGGCTGTACCCAGATTAGCGAAATTGCGAGATTTCGCCCGTTATTATTATGGGCCCGTATTTGGCGGGTAGAAGAAGTAAGTGGATATGCCAGAGGCCTCAAAGAAATTATGTCATCACCAAGCTGGTATAAAATTAAATGGTTAAAAGACATGAAAACCCTATTGATCAAGTTGGGCCAACTTGAATCATGGCTAGGTAGAACTTCACCCCCAAAGCAAACACTTAAAAAGCTCTACCGGGACTGGATTTGCTCTCAAAGACATTCTAGCACATCTCTAGGCAGGCTAACAGAGGACTTCCTGATGTTCAAAGACTGTCCCAGGCGGGAACTTTATCTGGATACAATTGGAAAACCCTTTGATAGGGCTTTGTATTTCAGATTTAGAACGGGAACCTTACCACTGAACACCTTCACCAAAAGATGGAAATCTTGTATAGACAAATCTGATCTATGTCCATCGTGCCTTGCTAAATCGGAGACACTAGCGCATTTTTTGTTTGTTTGTGGCGAGTATGCTAATCCAAGGAGGGTGTGGCTGAAAAACCTATGCCGACAGCTGGGGACTAGGAGTCATGATGTGGCAATTAGGATACTAATTTCAGACAGTTACGTACCCTATGCTTTTGCTCTAGCCAAATTTCTATCCTGGGCCTGGGCTATTCGAGCCAAAAAGCTAAAACAATCTGTTTAATTCTTTTTTTAGAAAAATCTCTGGTAACTGGAAATGCTGTTTTAATTGTTTACCTGTTTTATTTAACAAACTAGCTGGCTACGTATAACTGAGCAAATATTTTCTGAATTTATTGCTTGGATCAGAGATATAGAATCTTTTAACATTTTTCAAACTGTAATTTCTTATGTACACTGATCTGCTTTTATGATAATGACTTTTATCGAAATAAAGCTTTTTGACTTTGACTTTGAAATAAGCCAATCATGGAAATCAATTACATATACACTTTTCATAAGGAGCACTTGCACTGTGGCACTGATTGGCAGAATCTAAACAATGTCATACATTCACCCTAGTACAGAGATCTGGGCCTAAATTCATCATTTGTTTGCTCGCCATTCCAGTTTCGAACCAGCCATATGCAAATCAGTATTGACCCTGTGCACAATGGGAACAGTCCAGCTCGAACTTCCAAGCCTGATCTTCCCTGGACAGGAAACAAGCATCCTAGGACCAGTTCCGGGCTTTCAGCCCTCATCAGCCAGGATAGCTTGAATCCAGTGCATGGAGAGCACATTTGTTTGCTGTAACACTTTACGCCCTAAGTGCGATGAGTATGCCCAGATATGGGTCCCTTGCTCACGGTGCCACTGGATTCAAGCTAGCCTGGCCTATGAAGGTTCGGTCTGGACTGTTCCCATGAGGCACAGCATCAAGAGTGATTTGCATATTGTTGGATACAAACTGGGGTGGTGTAGTGAGCAAAAGAACAATTGAGTTACCAGAAAATCTTTTGACTGGGGGAGAATGTTTGATTTGTCAGCATTCCGTCCATCATTTGTTTGCTGTAACACTCCTGGGTTTCTATAGAAATAACTTGGTGGAACACATTAGGGACTACCTGCACTGAAGACACCAGATGACACCGGAAAGTCATCATGCTGGCTCCTGTACTTATTAGAGCCCCACCCTTTTACCATTAATGGTGCCCCACTGCCTATACTTCCTTGTATTGTCATGCATAAGGGTTCTAGGGACCATTTCACTGTCACCCAGGAACACTAGGGTAACCTCAGCTTTTTCTCCACCATTAGCTGGAACACACCTCTCCCCAAGCGCTACACTAGCCATCCCAGTGACTGCCCACCTGTGGGAGGCTGTGTCTGCTTAGGACTCTTGGGATATTCCTTGACGTGCCCTTCCTGATTACATTCAAAACACTTCTCTATCAAGCAAGTTTACTAGTAGGGGACAATTTCTTCTTGTCTGTAGGGGGTTGGGAACCCTGACCCAGGGAACCTGTTTAGCACCCTTTATGGAATACCTTACTTTTGTTTTTGTCCCCCCTACTTCATCTGATGGTGACCCTGCCCACCCGTGGCTGGATCTTCCCCCAAACCTTCTTGTGGACCTTTGTGCTGATCCAGCAGTCCGCCTCACTAGTCAGATCCCTGGGATCAAAAGGATTACTGTCAATTAAGTGCTGGCACCGGTCTGTAAAACAAAGACTAAACATTGTGCAAACAATTGTAAAGCCCCTGATAATCTGTCACCTCACTGCCCTTTAATCAAACATCCAGTGTCTTGCACAAAGAATCAACAAAATCCACCCAGGTCTGTGGAGAAAGTTTCACACTGTCCCTAAACTTCTTCCTGTACTTCTCTGGGGTCAAAACATATTTCCTCGTAAGAGCCTCCTTCATGACAGGATACCTTATTCCTTTACGCCCTTCTATGGCCGGCAAGGTATCCCTCCCTTCACTTGTGATATCCTTCCACAAACCTGTCTCCCTATCCCTCTCATGGATCTGGTTCATCTGAAAAGGAATCCCACAGGCTTCAAACTACAAATCTATGTGATCTCCCACTCCATAATCATGCACCAGACCCTTGGGTATGTGTACTCTCTTCTCAGAGGACACTGAGGATATGCTGCCCCCATTTGCGTCAGAATCAGCCCTCTTGGCTTTCAAATCCAGCTCTCTCAAGCTCAGCTTATGAGTTAAAATCATTTTCTTTTCCTCCATGGCCAGTTTAGGTTTCTGAGGTGGCATGTTGAGAAAACAAAATATGGATTTAACCCAGATCTGTGACTGGGGGTTAATGTTTGACAATGTTCAGCATTCTGCCCATCATCTTTTTGTGTTGCTATAAGTCGCCCTTAGTGGGAAAGGTATGCTCAGATGTGGGTCCTGTGCTAACTATGCCACTGGATTTAAGCTCACCTGGCTGATAAAGGGGTGATGCACCAAAACCGATGCTAGGATGCTTGTTTTCCAGTCCAGTGAGGACCTGGCCTGGCAGTTCAAGCCTGACTGTTCCCATGGGGAGAAGGGTCCAGGCTAATTTGCATATGGTTGGATCCAATCTGGGGTGGTAGGTTGAGCAAATAAACAATGGATTTTACCCAGATCTGTGACTGGGGGTGAATGTTTGAGCAATGTATTTTTATGTTGCTATAAGGTTCCTTTTCTCCACATCCAATTTGAGTTTTGCAAGTTCCTAGTTCAGCTTACTTTCTTCTCGCTTGTTCTCCAGCTCCTCTGGGGTCAGGCCTTTAGAGGAAACACTGTTGCCTGCTCTGGAGGGGGCTCTCTTTCCAGAGGTTGTCCTGGAGTCTCCAGCAAATACAGATGCAGACTTTGCTCCTCATCATCCACATCATCTCCCTCCTTGGGGTGCACAGCTGCATCCCTCATTGCCCTTTGCAGCTCTCCTTTTTTAGTGAAGTCTTAAAAAGAACACCTCAAATCCCTGCAGAAATCTTTGAGATGGGTCACAGTGTAGGTTTCGAACTTCTCCTCCTCAAACTCAACTCCTGTAGCTGTTGTCTCTACAGATAGAAATATGCCTATTGCAAAAGCTCAAAAAGTGCACAAATGCAAGTCCTAATCTTCACCGTTGATCACCAATGTTAGAAATTGGGTTTCAGGTTGACAGAGGGGTATACAAACTGTCCAAGCAGGAACCAAAATCCTAGTCAGAGTAAGTGTAGGGACTGATTCACAAAGGTAAACTGAGATGAAAGTCTAACTTTACGACTTTTGGTATTCACAAAGGGCATTTACGAATAGTAAAGTTAGACTTTTGTCTTCGTTTTGTTCTCAGTTAGACTTAAGACCAAAACTTAAGTTTAACTGGGACAAAAGTCAAACTTTTCTACCTGTACCTGTAAATGCCCTTTGTGAATACCGAAAGTCATAAAGTTAGACATTCGTCTCAGTTTACCTTCGTGAATCCTGCCCAAAACGTTTATTTGTGCTCACCCTATGTTAGCTTAGCACAGAGCAGTCATGCTAAACTAAAGAGGGAATTAGTAAAGTATTTGTGCACACACAAAAATACAGTGAAATCACCATAAAAAGGTCTCCACACCAGTTTAGAAAAATAGCCAATATTTATCTGAGTAAAACAAGATCAAAATGAAAACAAATCCAACACACACAAGTCAAGTTATGAATTTTGAAACATTAAACATAAATGCAGTGCTTAGAAATCAATTGCTCCAATTGGGGATATCTGGTGGCGCTTGACCAGGGCAAATTCGAAGTTCAGTTAGACCACGATGGAGCGAGGGCCGGATCCTGGATTCACGCAGACCCACTAACAGTACCTTTGTTGCGTCAAATCTCAGGGGGCTCCGCGTTGAGGAAAGAAGGGGATGCGTCCCTGGCGAAGGTGACGGGTCATTTCCAAAGTTGGGCCACATCATAGATGCGTCGATGACAAGAAGCAATGTGCGTCAGGCCGATGCGTCGATGTCGAACCACTGGGCTGAAGGCGATGCGAGCAGCACACAAGTGATGCATTGGCACAAAGATGCTCAATACCAGGAATGCGTCGGAGTCCGGAGATGGTGGGTCACAGACACTGGTGATGCGTTGTCCAAGACTTGTGCAGCAGCAGTGATGTGAAGACACTGCATCATATAAATCGTGACTGTGTTGTAAGTCATGATCCTTCCTTTGAACTGTCAGTGAGCAGTGTCCTTTGATGCAGGCAGGAGCGATGCGTCTATATCGCAGAGAAATGCATGGGTTTAAATTCATGCAATGGTGTTAATGCATTGGTTTCTTGGGTTGCAGCTTCAAACACTCACTACCATGTGCCCAGGACTGGATTTAGCACCACTTGGCAGAGCAGGACTCACAGCAAATGAGCTCTGGTGCTGGTAGCAAGATGCGGGTGAGGTCTTTGACAGCTCCTTCCTGTCACTCTAGCTAAGAAGACTCATCAACCGGGTAATGGGTCATCAAGATGTGAGAGCCACACCTCAGCTCCGTTTATGTGTGACTGTTTAGAGTGAATGCACAAAGTCCACCTATCCCCCAACCCAGACATGTATTCCAGAGACAGGCAGAAGGCCCAGAAGGGTTAAAGTAAGAAAATGCAAACTTTCTAAAAGTGAAAATGTAATTTAAAAACCAACTTCACTAAAATATGTGTTTTTAGATAGTGAATTTTGAGACAAAAATCTCACTTTTCCCATCTTTTCCCAACTGAAAGTTGCACTTTTAAAATGTTACATGGCAGCCCCCATGTTAAGCTACAGGAATGATTACCCTTGTAGTAGTGAACAAACGGATTTAGGAGTATTTCACTAGAAGAACATGTTCAACTTAAAAAGTGTATGTCCTACCTTTTAAGTACACTGTGCCCTGCTCATGAGCTGTCCAGGGCCTACTCTAGGGGTGACCTCTGTGTAATAAAAAAGAGGGTTTAAGCCTGGCAAGTCGGTTATCTTGTCAGGCTGAAATGGCAGTTTAAAACTGCACACACAGGCAGTGGCAAGCATGATACATGGTTGAAGGGGTACTCATGTGGGTGCCACTATCAGTGCTGCAGGCCAATTAGTAGCATTTTATTTACAGGTCCTGGACTCATGAAGTACTCTATACTAAGGATTAATCAGGAAATCAAATATACCAATCATGGAGAAAACAAATCCCATTTCATTTTAGACACAGAGCTCATGCAATTTATCACTGGTCAGCAGAAAAGAAGTGCACAAAATCCTAAAGGAAATATGTCAGAAAGACGCCAAAATAGGCCAGGTTTCACAGGGGTCCAAATTTTGATGCACCTTCATTGGATACAGCGTCAGGATTGCTCTGTTGCAGTTTTTTGAGATTCCTAAAAACGAATAGGTCTGAAGTTAAAATCTTTGACTGGGACAAACTCACACAGTGTATTTGACACACGCTCCATTGCTGTCAGTCTGGAATCATGCCTAGGTCCCGGTCTACCGCTTCCATAGACTATCATTGAAGCTTTGTGCTTTTTGGTGCTATTTTTACTTACAATATGAAATTTCCATAGCTCCAGTTCCTCTTATTGGATTTTTGTCATTTGTGTGTCATTTTGATCATAAAATTATCCCATTATTCTGATTTAGTTTGGGATTTCTATTAATTGGTGTTTTAACTTTATTACTATTTTGGTTCTGCTTAAATAATTCAGAAATTGACTAAGTAAAGTCTGTCTGCACTGTACAGTAGCTACTAGGGGGTTGAGCACAGGTTAATTTAGTGAATTTAGGGTTCACTCGGCCAAGTTAGTGTTATTATTCCTGAAGGTGAGATACTGTCCAATCAAAATAATAATCCACGTTCTTACATTGATATTTAGCGGTGGGATCCTGGACTTGTGTTTTGCAGTACCACAGTGATTTATGTTGAAATTATAAAATGCTTTCTAAATTGACAGCAAAGATTGGCTTTTCTTTTTATTAGGTCATTTATTATTTTTTCTAAATTAATTCTTGTAATCAATGTTTCCACCTTGAGTCTTGTGGAACATGGATATGGACTTGGATAATGTGCAGAGTCTTAGCATGGCAGAGCTGAGAAGCACGTGTAAACACTGAGGGCTGAAGCTGAGCAGGCAAACCAAGAAAGAGGATTACCACATTACCCTCAGAGCCTGGGAAGAGGTCTATCGGCTAAAGGTCACCTAGTAGGAGGAGTATGAAGTAGGCCTGGTCAGTAAACTTCACTCTGCTCACGGAGTTGGCAGAAATCGGGCACTCCGCGACCCGTTCGAGCCCTTGGCATTTGTTTTGCCACTCCACTGTATGTGCCACAAATAAGAGTATTCGGCCGCCTGCCAGTGAACACAAGACTTCTTCCACCACTAGCGAGCTTATCCAAGAATTTGCGCTCACTCGCAGGGCTTCTGGCTGCGACGATGCCAATCTTGTGCTGATCGCGAATGCAAATGGAGCAGTTGAGCAGCTTTTCTATTGGAGATGCAGCTGAGAGGCTTTTGGAGTAGATTTTCTTCTTTAACTGGCATTTGGAGTTTTTTTTAATGGAAAAATCCTTTTCTTAACTTTTCATAACTTTTTTTTTTCAAACAAGAAGGAAGTGCCCGAGAGTCCTTCCAGTGCTTTGCCCCTCTCCTGGTCACTTTCAATTGGGATTTGAAGCTGGAATGATCATTATCCTTGTCTGCTGCATATATATACCATTGGATTTAAGGACTTTGTATTTCAGATTTCACAAGTAAGTTGAAAAACCAGTGTATAAGGGTACGTTTTGTTTTGACTGAGGTGGGTGGCTGCAGTTGCAGTAGAGGCCTTGTAATCTTTTGGCAATCAATTTTTCTTCTTTTATTAAGGAAAAATGTTGCACAGTTCACTACATTTTCTAAATGTTTTTAAAAAAATGCAATATTGATTTAATTCACTATGTGGCCTAGTCTGTCAATGGGCCTTACAGCCAGTAGGCCTGGTACTCTTCATTGGTGCTCTTATTTATAATTTTCTATTTTGATTTTTTTAATTATATGTTTTCTAATTGTCTTTTTTTGTTTTATTGCTTTAATCAAAACATTGTGTTACATTTTTTACTGTAATTTATAAAAAAACAAAATTTTAAACCAGACTTTTAATTTTTTTATTTAATTGTTTTCTAAAATTTGGCATCAACCCCATGTCTGCTATAGGTGCACTGCACAACAGCATTCAGTGTCTACGGATTATTCCATTATCCCCTGCACCTCCCTGAGTGCCACATCCCAATGTGATGCACATAAAGCAAACAGTTACATCTGTATGTGGTTGTTGTCGCTTTTTCTGATCCTTCCTGAGTGTACTGTACACCATGAAAGTTTATGTTGGTGTGGTTTTATGAATGGATAGAGAGACTGTATTGTTAGATATTTAAAATACCTTAAGTAACCACACTAAATTATATTGTTTGTTTGTATTACTACTTGAACTGCAACAATGCCACGTTTCACTGATGTTCTTCTTGCCTTTTTGCTTTTATGTGCACGAGAGAAGAGACATCACCTACAGTACTTCCAGACAGAAGGCCTGTTCATGACCTGACGCGTGACTGACTACGCAACACGGTCATCTCTTCAGCTTGTTGTGAAGCTAAGTGCCACTGCCAACTGACAGTTTCCAGATGGCCCAAAAGAAAGGTGCTGCCAAGAAAGTGACAAGTGGGGAGAAGAAGTAGACTTCCACCACTGGCGACCCAACCAGAACCTATTACGGCAAAGTTGTGCCTGTCGCATCGGCTTCCGGCAAGCAAGCTGAGAGGAGCAATACTGCATCAACCGCACCACCTCCAACCTAAGCCCAGGACCATGTCTGTCAGTGAGGCCGCCAATTCAATCATGTTGATGCCGAAGAGAAGTGGCGTTGAATTGGATTTTTCACTTTCACAAAGGAGTACACAATTGTTTCAGGAAACACAGCAAACTGGACAGCAGCCACAAACAGCAATAGACCATTTGCTTGATTTTGGAGCAGAAGAGGAGGTTGAGCTTCCTTCCGAACAAGAGGATAAACCTCCCCCTTTAGAATCATTGGCTCCAAGATCTCCAGCAATTAAAAGGAAGTGTACACTGCACCAACTTTTCCAAGCACCACTTCTGATGATGATGATGATAGGGACATGGAGTTGACCCTGGCAGAGTCCTGGAGGTAACAGGCGAGGTAAGGAAAAAAAAAAAGCTCCCGAAAGACTTTGACTTATGAAAGGGGATGATGGGGAGCATGATGATGACAAGGTAGTCATGCTGGAAGGTGGCAGAGAGGAGTCTGACATTGCTATTCAACCTGATCCGAGGGATATGACACAGGTAGCACCGCCACTAAGTCCCATATTTGCAAATGCCCAGCTGAGACATGCACCACCCCCTACCTCACATGAAACAAAGAGGCAATCGAAGTCATCCCCGCCTATCTCCAATTCTTCTTCAGGCAGTGGCCCGGTAAAAAAGTACTCCCCCCAGTTTGGGACTTATTTATGGTTAGCAAAGAGGGGGATACCATTGCAGCATGCAGCATTTGCAGCACAAGTGTTCATCAAGGTAAGCCTGGTACACAATATGGTACTCAAGGCAGTATGACCCATATGAAAAAGCACCACACAATCCAGTGGAAGGTGCACTTTAAAATAATTGCTGAACATCGTTGTGGAGTAAGTGGGGGCAGAGTTCGCAGAGTATCACTTCATGGAATTACGCTGAGTTTTAGAAATACTCCACCAAATTCCACGGAGTTCCGCGAGTCAGCGGAGTATTGCTAGACACCTGTAAACATTGCCATTAACTGCCGGAATTAATATTTCAGTTGAAAATTAGTAGAGACCTGCATAGTGAAGAAGCCACTAGATGGAGCTGCAAGCTCAAATACATCATGCTGAAACCAAAGTGAAGCAAAAGACACAAAGTGAAGGCTTGAGAAAGGAAAGGGAGGGCCGCTTGGCCCCCTTGCATGTATGGCAGGGCACAGGCCTCCCCTTCCCCTGCATCCTCGGTGGTGGGGCGTGCCCCTTTCCTGCGTCTTGATGACGCGGCGGGCGTGCCCCACCACCGATTGGTGCCGGCTCCCGTGTTTGACCCAGAAGCAATCGGATTGCTTCCGGGTCAAAGGGGAGGAGCCCGGGGAGGGCAGACCAGTGGGAACTGGTCTGCCCCCATGCCCCCAGTAGTGTTAAAAGGCCGGGAAAGCGCTGGAGGTGCCCTCGTGCCCCCACGCTCTGCAGACCCGCTCCGTGCCCTACCAAGGGGCTGAATAATTTTTGTGTTTTGCATTACAGGATCGCACAGCAGCAACAGTCCTTTACCGTGCTCCTCGCATGCTGGAAACAGAGCGAACAGTGAGGGGAGAGGGAGCCGGCAGCCCAATTTTTCAGACTTGCACGAGCGGAGTTGGACGATTTAGGCCGGCGGTTAAGTTTACCTCTCGAAGCTCGAGTTCATAATTAATCGGTAAGAGGGGGACACACGACCTGACACGAGTGGCACACTGTGCGGGCAATTTTCATTCGCCAACAACGAGGTTATCTTGGAGTCACCGGTTTCAGGAGAGAGGGTCCGCTTCGAAGAAGGAGCGTGGGCCATGAACGGGACAGGCAGAGCTGGGTTGTTGGAAAGCGAAGCTGGGTCGTGCATGGTTAGTACATGGATAGGAGAACCATAGGAGGATAAAGGGATCATTTTGGTATCATCAGAGTTTTTGAGTGGTATTTTACACCATTAAATGCAAACCCTAGTTGCTGTCACTTATTGCAGACAGTGTTAAATGGAAACGTATTCAATATTATAGCAGGGGAATCAGCCCAGCGTGCAAGCGTTTCAACGGTCATGACGAGCTGAGCTCGTCATGAGCACCGGAGCGCCGTGGCTCATGACGAGCTGAGCTCGTCATGAGCACAGGAGGGGTTAATAGGAACAGCCTGAGTGCCAGATGATGTGGGATTAAGCTGGTAGTCAGTGGCACTGTTTCTAAGGAAAGGGAGGGTGCTGGATGGAACTGTCCAAGGGAACCTGGTAACAAGCACAAGTCTTGCATGTGTTTTCAGGCTGACATTGTGGCACTGATTCTCTTGAAAAAGGGGTGTGGATACAGTTGCAAGATTAGAGAGTTCTTTTATATGTGGCAGTACTATATTCTAATCATCTTTTCATCGTAGGACATCAGTGGGAGACACTGCGGACTGAGCTGACGGAGAGTCGCGAGGTGGACAACGCTATCCGAGGACACAGGCAGGCCTTCATTTCACTGCTTCTGTCAGGCTTGAGTGCGCTCGCCCAAACACCCAGCTAGCTGGTGTGTCACGGTCACAGTTGCGTGGTGCTTACGGCCAGCCTGTGTGCCTCCAACTTTGTACAGGTACAAGAGCACATCGTGCTCATAGGTGTGGCATATAAGTTGGGTGGTTTACCTGTCGCATAGAAAAAGCGAATGTTTAGTGGTCTTGGCGCTAAGCGTTCCCGCATGGAGCTTATGCTGCAGGGCATGATGCGCAAGATGTCAGCTATGGACAGGAGACTGGGGAAAGTGGACCAGTAGGGGAAGAATGTGGCGGAGCTCAGACAGAGGTTTGATGATCAGGCAGGGCCATCAGTGAGACCCAAGCGAGTTATAGTGCCCTCGCAGCCCAGGGGGGAATTGGATGCTTTGCCTAGGCGGGGCAGAGCCGAGAGGGGTAATGGTCGGGTCCCCAAGCCACGAGTAGTAGGGGGGTCACCTGGGATGGTCCCTGATGGAGTGCCCACACCACCGGTAGCACCCATACCTACTCCACTGACCCGATAAGTTTACCAGTGACACCAGCTCCGGCCACACCACCGCCAGCTCCAAACATAGCGCCCTTGGTGGTCCCAGCAGTAATTCCAATGGTACCAGTGGTGAACCCGCACCTACCACGGTACGCGACCTGGGATCACCCACCCCAGTTATGGCACCTCCGGGGGTTTGTCAGGTGCCCTCTGAGCTGGCAGCACAGATAGTGGCAGTACTCCCCTGGCTGGGGATTGGGGGGATGTTACCTTCCTCGTGGGTGCCAAGGAGGCTGGGGAAGATCCCTCCGCAGAGGCACAAAAAATGGTAGCAAAGATCATGATGGCCAGGGGTGGCGGGGGGGTGCCAAACGCACCGATTTCTCCTCAAGCAACATGTTCGGGCAGCGACGCTGGAAAAGACAAGAGTGTTGAACCAACGCGTGTCGCTGAAAGTGGTAAGGAGGTGGCATTTCCAGTATTAAGGGAAGGTGCAATACCCTCCAGGAGGGAAAACCTGGCCCAGCATGTTACACAAGGAGTGAAGGAGTTGATTTGGGCGGGCAAATATGAGAATATGTTTTCATTGCTAGTTGATAACAGGGAGATGGAGAATGCTAAGAAACAGTAGGACTGGATGTTTCCTAGCGAATGGCGGGCTCAACTTGCAAAATTCAGGGTAGAGGAGACACTGATTAATTGGATTAGAGCCTTTTCTGTGTTTATGGCTATCACGGCCGAGCGTTCCCCGAATTTGCAGGCAGAAATGGCATGTTACCAGAGTAGAATTACAACTTTCAGTGACAAGTATGGAGGGGATGGGTGGAAGGAGTATGACATGACCTTCAGGAAAGCAAAAGAGTTTGACCAATCATTATCCTGAGATAGGGTCTGTTCTATCTCATGGTATGGCCAGTTTACAGGCGGGCAAACACCGAGTGCGGGCCCAAGCTGGAAAAATGGATATCCCTCCAAACCCCAGCAGCCCTTTCGGCCAGCACATGGGGGTGACGTGGCTGGTAAGGCCAGAGGCAGTGGGGAGCGAAAAGTGGTGTGTTGGGATTTCAACAAACGTACATGCACCAGGGCAGCGGGCACTTGTAAGTTCAAGCATGCATGTTACATATGTGGCCACCCTTCCACCCAGAAACAACATGCCGCTCAAAAGGTAACGCCTCCGGAAACAGGGGAAGAAGTAAACAGGACTGGGGGGGAGGCCAGCAGGTTGCTCATTCACCCATTGATGTTCTGGCTATGATTCCTTGGCAAAACAGGTACCCAGACCATGCCTCTGCGAGGATGCTGCAGGAAGGTTTCTCACATGGCTTCAGGATCCCAGCGGTGGGATATACCGGGACGTCAGAGTGTCGGAATCAACTGTCAGTTAGGCACAACCCACTAGTAGTGGCAACAAAAATTGAGAAAGAGCTGCGCCTGGGTAGGATAGCGGGTCCCTTCACTGACATTCCTGTACCTAATTTTGTTTGCTCACCCCTCGGGGTGGTCCCAAAGAAAGAAAAGGGCGAGTACAGACTCATCCACAACCACTCAGCGCCTATCGACGAAGATATTTGTAGCATTAAGTATGCGTCCTTTGACTAGGCAGTGGATATGTTGAGGATTCTTGGGCCTGGGGCCCTGATGGCTAAATCAGACATTGAATCTGCTTTTCAGCTGCTGCCAGTGCTTCCCCAAGATCAGCATCTGTTAGGTTTTTCTTTTTAGGGCAAATTCTATATGGATATGTGTATGCCCATGGGTTGCTCTGTTTCATCTGCATACTTTGAGACATTCAGTTCCTTTCGGAAATGGGTTTTTTTGGCAAACAACAGGACACCATCATGTTATGCACTACTTGGATGACTTTCTTTTTCTCGGCTCAGCGGGCTCGCAGGAGTGTGCGTGGGCATTGCAGGAATTTTGCATGCTCATGCAGGCTTTTGGGGTCCCGTTAGCACCTGGAAAAACAGTAGTGCCAGCAACATCCTTGGAATTTTTAGGCATAGAATTGGACTCAGTGGAAGGTTGTTTCAGGTTACCCAAAGAAAACATCAGGAAATTCAGATTTCTACAACAATGTTTAGTAAAAGAGAAAGTGACGCTGCAGCAGCTACAACAGACTGTGGGTCAGCTGAAATTTGCACTAAGAGTAATACCCATGGCACGCCCTTTTTCCCCGCTCATTCTCGCAGGCCATGAACACCATTGCACTAGATTGTCGGCCGAGGTTCGCCAGGACATAGGTATATGGATGGCATTTCTGGTGGATCTCAACGGCAGAGTAGTATGGTGTGGTCCCCCCACTCCGTCGGCTGAGTTAGGTCTATGGACTGACGCTGCGGGCAGTGTGGGGTTTTGCGCCATACTTTGAAACAAGTGGGTTGCACAACAGTGGCCGGCTTGGTGGGAAGAAAGCGGCTTGACAGCGAACATCGTTTTTTTGGAGCTATTTCCAATATGGGTTGCCTTAACAGTTTGGCCTGAACTTTTGTGTAATCAATCTGTGATCTTCTGGTCTGATGACATGACCGTAGTTGAATGTATCAATCAGCAGGTGGCGCGGTGTAAGTTTATACTCTGCGTCCTGAAGGAGATTGTGCTGATATGCATGAAGTTGCATGTACAGTTTAGGGCCAAACATGTTCCAGGGGTTCTGAATAACGCAGCTGACGCACTCTCTCGCTTTAAGATGCAAGTATTCAGGGAGCATCTACCATCTGCAGAGGCAACACCAGCACACTTCCCAACAACAAATTGGTGCCCCCAGCTATAGAAACATGTGGCAGCTAGCCCAGCCCCCAGGACCAGGACGGCTTACGAAGGGGCGCTTATGTCTCATTGCTCCTTTTTGGGTCAGGACTGGGCAGAGAAGTGGGATCAGGAGGGGAATTTTACCCAGTACATGGACACATTACATAAAGAAGGGCGCTCAGCAGTGACAGCTAGCAGGCACAAGGCGGCTGTTTCTTTCTTTGCACAGCTAAAAGGGGCCAAAGATCCCACAACAGTTTCATAGTGCGGAAGGCACTGAGGGGTTGGCGGCGCCTGTAAGCAACTACCACTGATTCCAGACAACCAATAGGATTAGAGCGGCTTGCAGCATTATTGGATGCCTTGTCTGACATTTGTAGCTCCTCAGGGGAGGTACTAATATTCAGAGGCGCCTTTTCATTGACTTTTATGGGGCATTACGGGTAAGCGAATTGGTGGCTAGCAGCAAGCTGGACATGCTAGGGGGTCTCCGGCTCGAACACAGAAAGATAGTGGACGATACGCTGTTGATTACAATACTTAAATCAAAAACAGATCAGGAGGCCCGAGGGGATAGTTTGGTACTTCACCGGGCTTGGACTAGTCCTTGCTGCCCAGTGTTCCATGTAGAGTCCTTTATCGAGCGACGAGTAGGCGCAGCAGAGGGAGCATTGTTAATGCATGCAGACGATTCCCCATTGATCAGGTTTCAGTTCCAAAGAATGTTGGCAATGGATATTATCAATCCTAAGGATTTTGGGACACATTCATTCAGAATAGGAGCGGCCACTGACGAAACAGCGAGAGGTTTGCATGCCAACAGTGTAAAGAAGATTGGGAGATGGTCTTCCAACTGTTATAAACGTTATGTGAGGCTGCACATGTTGTGAGGTAACAAGTAAGTTACGCTGACACCTGTCGTGTTGTTTGTTTGTATTTCAGTTTCTTGGGCCTGTCACGCAGGACGGAAACTATCGCCGGGTCATCAACAGCAAGCATCCTCATTACAGTGGACTCAAGAACACAGGAAGGAGACACAAGTAGTATGGGTGGTTGATCACTCGTACGTTAAGCGCGCTAAACCTGTTTTCTTTTCAGGCAACTTTAAACAGAGGGTGGAACAGGGAAGTTTCAAGGTTTCCTTTCATGGTGGGGGGGCTTTGCCTCAGCCAGTTTAGGGGGTTCTTTACAGAATTGCTCGGCAGACACACCCCACCGCCCTCAGTGGTTATCTTGCACGTGGGTGGCAACGAGTTGGTAAAGCTGGGATGGAGGGTCCTGATGGAAGAGATAATCGCTGTAGCGGGATGGCTAGAAGAATTATGCCCAGGCTGCACCATAGTGTGGTCTCAGATGATTCCTAGGCTGCAATGGAGGGGGGTGACTCTGACAGGGCGTTGAATCACTCGGTAAAGAGGATCAACAACAAGATAGAGATATTATTTCGTTCATCTCAATTGCAGAACAGGATGGGGTCCACCTGACTAGGGCAGGTAATGAATTACTGATAAAGAATATTTTGGCATGGCTGGGAGGTTTTCTAGGTAGACATGGCATTTCAGAGTAGGAGGTTTGGGGGGGCAGATAGTCGGTCAACTATGCTGGCCTGTGGTGGTAAGGTCATGATCGGTGAGCAGTCAATTTAAGGTCCTTAGGGGGCGTCACCATTCTTGAATGGGGTCCCCCAGGGAAAGGGGCCAATGGTCTCTCCTAGAACTCCAGGGGCGGGATATATGCTTGGTTGGATGGTTGCGGGGGAGGGAGTCACGCTTTCTTTGGGCTGGTTAGCCACCCCACACATACACTATGATGTCATTAAATGACGCAGAGTGAAAGGGCTCCCCTTTTGTTTAATGGAGTTCATGGAGCGTACGGGGTAACCGGGAGGGGGGGAAGTACTCTCCCGGTAAACGGGCCCTGTGCGCATGCGCAGTCCTACGTGAGGGCATGGCTGGGTAATAAGGATCTGACACCGGTTTGCGACCTTGCCGTAGGCCCAAAAATGCTATGTATGCAAAATTCAAACGTAGGATGTTAGATTCGGTTAGGAAACATGCTGTATTAGACATTTGTTAAGGTTAGCCCTATGATACCTGTCTACATTGCTTGTAAATCTAATGTCAGAATTTTGCATCATAATGATTGTGTAAATATTGTTTATTTCAATAATTTTTAATTTGTTTACATGTTTTAATAAATACGGCCGAGGGGGTCGTGACTACCCCTGCCTTCCAAAGAAAACTCCTCGCATATCTAATTGCTTTAAGGGTTGATGATGGTGGTGCACAAGACAGGGAGAGGGTGGTCGGCAGTCCCAGACCATATAGGTGGATTAGCAGCATACCAGGCATTTCAACTCCCATCAATCAGCGTGCGACGTGGCACCACAAACTCCCACACATGTACCACTTATCAATTTATAGACCTGTTCCTTCAATTGGAAATGCGTGGGCTGTAAAAATGTTTATTGCAAATATGTAAAACCCAATAGCTTGAATCTTTGTTTCGGTGTTTGCAAATTAGGAGTGGGCGGAACTCAAAGAGTTAAAGAAAACTCCACAACATTTCCCCAAAATCTGCCAATAGGGAGAAAATATGCAGTTCACCCTGTAATTTAATTTACCACGGCTCGCAAACACCAGCAATCACCCACGTTAGAAAATTGCACTAGGGGACGGCAAATCTCAGTCGCTCACATATTATGGAGCCTCGAAGGAGAAAAAGTCTGCCATGTGGTGATTGCTGGAATTTGGACAGAACTCTGCGTTAAAGACTAACCTGGACTGGACAAAATTCTGCCAATTCCACCGGTGGAACATAATATTTTGCCCACCCCTAATGTAAATGCATTTCATATAGTTATCCAAAGATATATTAGTTTGAGTGAATGTAGAGGTATCTCAAGTAGTTATCCTATGGTATGATGGTTTAAGTGTATGTAAAGGTATCTCATGTAGTTATCCATTGGTATAATGGTTTGAGTGTATGCAAAGGTATCTCAAGTAGCTATTCTATGGTATAATGGTTTGAGTGTATGTAAATGTGTCTCAAGTAGTTATTCCATGATATAATGGTTTGAGTATAGGTAAAATTATCTCATGTAGTTATCCTATGATATAATGGTTTGAGTGTATGGAAAGGTTTCTCAGGTAGTTATTCTATGGTATAATGGTTTGAGCGTATGTAAAGTTATCTCATGTAGTTATCCTATGGTAGAATGGTTTGAGTGTATGTAAAGGTATCTCATGTAGTTATTCTATGGTATAATGGTTTGAGTGTATGTAAAGTTATCTCATGTAGTTAGCCTATGGTATAATGGTTTGAGTGTATATAAATGTATCTCAAGTAGTTATTCTATGGTATAATGGTTTGAGTGAATGGAAAGGTATCACAAAAAGCTATTCTATGGTATAATGGTGTGAGTGTATGTAAAGTTATCTCATGTAGTTATTCTATGGTATTATGGTTTGAGTGTATGTAAAAGTATCTCATGTATTTCATATTGTATAATGGTTTGAATGTATGTAAAGTTATCCCATGTAGTTATCCTGTGGTATAATGGTTTGAGTGTATATAAAGGTATATGATGTAGTTCCTATGGTATAATGGTTTGAGTGTATGTAAAGACATCTCAGTTAGTAATTCTACGTTAAAATGGTTTGAGTCCATGTAAAGGTATCTCATGTAGTTCCTATGGCATAATGGTTTGAGTGTATTTAAAGTTATCTCATGTAGTTATCCTATGGTATATTGGTTTGAGTGTATGTAAAAAT
Organism: Lissotriton vulgaris; assembly: GCF_964263255.1. Taxonomy (NCBI): domain Eukaryota; kingdom Metazoa; phylum Chordata; class Amphibia; order Caudata; family Salamandridae; genus Lissotriton; species Lissotriton vulgaris. The sequence goes on from NC_141686.1 coordinate 326,888,683, forward strand.
ATCTAATGTAGTTCATATGGTATAATGGTTTGAATGTATGTAAAGTTATCCCATGTAGTTATCCTATGGTATAATGGTTTTAGAGTATGTAAAGGTATCTAATGTAGTTCCTATGGTATAATGGTTTGAGTGTATGTAAAGGTATCTAATGTAGTTCCTATGGTATAATGGTTTGAGTGTATGTAAAGGTATCTCAGGTAGTAATTCTACGGTATCATTGTTTGAGTGCATGTAAAGGTATCTCATGTAGTTCATATGGTATAATGGTTTGAGTGTATGTAAAGTTATCTCAAGTAGTTATTCTATGGTATAATGGTTTGAGTGTGTGTAAAGGTATCTCAAGTAGTTATTCTATGGTATAATGGTTTGAGTGTATATAAAGGTATCTCATGTAGTTCCTATGGTATAATGGTTTGAATGTATGTAAAGTTATCTCTGGTAGTTATTCTATGGTATTATGGTTTGAGTGTATGTAAAAATATCTAATGTAGTTCATATGGTATAATGGTTTGAATTTATGTAAAGTTATCCCATGTAGTTATCCTATAGTATAATGGTTTTAGTGTATGTAAAGGTATCTAATGTAGTTCCTATCGTATAATGGTTTGAGTGTATGTAAAGGTATCTCAGGTAGTAATTCTACGGTATAATGGTTGGAGTGCATGTAAAGGTATCTCATGTAGTTCATATGGTACAATGGTTTGAGTGTATGTAAAGTTATCTCATGTAGTTAACCTATGGTAGAATGGTTTGAGTGTATGTAAAGGCCTCTCGTGTAGTTATTCTATGGTATAATAGTTTGAGTGTATGTAAAGTTATCTCATGTATTTCCTATAGTATAATGGTTTGAGTGTATGTAAAGTTAGCTCATGAGGTTATCCTATGGTATATTGGGTTGAGTGTATATAAATGTATCTCAAGTAGGTATTCTAATATATAATGGTTTGAGTGTATGTAAGTGTATCTCAAGTAGTTATTCTATGGTATAATGGTTTGAGCCTAACCTGGACTCATGTAGTTATCCCATGGTATAATCGTATGAGTGTATATAAAGTCATCTCATGCAGTTATCCTATGGTACAATGGTTTGAGTGTATGTAAAGTTATCTCAAGTAGTTATTCTATGGTATAATGGTTTGAGTGTATTGAAAGGTATCTCAAGTAGTTATTCTATGGTATAATGGTTTGAGACTAACCTGGACTGGACAAAATTCTGCCAATTCCGCGGGTGGAACAGAATATTTTGCCCACCCCTAATGTAAATGCATTTCATATATTTATCCAATGATATTATAGTTTGAGTGAATGTAGAGGTATCTCAAGTAGTTATCCTATGGTATGATGGTTTGAGTGTATGTAAAGGTATCACATGCAGTACCAATGATATAATGGTTTGAGTATATGTAAAGTTATCTCATGTAGTTCCTATGGTATAATGGTTTGAGTGTATGTAAATGTTTCTCAAGTAGTTATCGTAGGGTATGGAGCCAACTCTCTTGGACCTACATTGGATATCTGTGAGTCAGTGGTTCACAGTTTTCCACCGTTAGATATTCATGGTTTCTGTTAGTCATGTTGTCTGTTTTCCAATCAGTTGGAATAATATCATTTCTTGATTAAATTTTTATTTTGCCATCCAGCTCACATTTCTCTGAGATCTTTGTTCTTGACATTTCTCTCATTTCAATGGGTATTTTGAAATATAAAAGGCAGGAGACCTTGCAAGAAAAGAACTTTTTAACAACTAACAACACTCCTGTGAAGGTGCTTAAAGTTTAATTTCTGGTACTATATTTTTTAAATCAACAAACAAGCGTTATAATTTAAAATAAATTGCACTTACCTGCACGGAAACATAGTGTCTGTCTCAGGTAGGGTGATAAACCCATCCAGGAAGAAGAATCTTCTGTTCCAGGCTTGTGTCTTACACAAGTGTAGTCCTGTCCAACAGGTCCTCCTTGTTTGTTATGTTGGTCACACTGGGTCACTGCTGCAGGGGAAGAAGGAGAGGGCTGATTATAAGAGGGAAAGATAGAGAGAGAGAGAAGGTGAGAGAAAGAAAGAGAAGGCTGAGAGAAAGAGAGATGAAATAAGAGGATTCAGAACAAAGAGGGCAACAGGCAGAGAGAGATAAAGAGAAAAGGTAAGGCAGTAAATGAAAAGTGAAAGTAAGAAAGCCAGAGGGGGAAGCTGAATAGAGAGAGAGAGAGACAGAGAGAGAGAGAGAGAGAGAGAGAGAGAGAGAGAGAGAGAGAGAGAGACAGAGAAAGAGACAAAGAGCTGAGAGAAAGACTAGGCGAGCATGAATGACACAGAGCCAGAGAAAGGTCTGACAGGGAGCGAGAAGAGAAAATGAGTGAAATGCAGATAGAGAGAAAGAAAGGGGTGAAATAGAGGAAGCAAGAGAAAGAGAGATACATGTATATCAAGAAATGGAGAGATAAAGGGGGAAGTGGAAGAGAGTGAGAGCAAGAGTGAAAAAAGTGAAGGAAAAATAAAGTATGTGAAATATTACTTTTTTAGTATTATTCTATTATAAATTCCATTATTCATAAATATTTTTGTAGATCAGTTCTAATCCTGGCTGTATTGTCCATAGGCAGAACGTGGGAGGTTAAGAATAGAGAAAAGGTTAATGAGAGAAATAAATTAAGACGAGAGTAGAAGAAACTGCAGAAAGAGAGAAAAAGAGAGTGGAGGAGAACCAGTGACAGAATGAGAGACAGAAATAGACAGGAAGAGTGAAAGAGACTGGGACATCATTCTAGTCCAGCAAATTGGCTACAATTCTCGAAAAATGTCATCAGCAAAGAGGGGACGAGATGCAATGTCCTCACTTCACACAACGACAGCGAAGCAGATAAAAATATATATGCCAATATTTGCGTATGTATAAGTTGATATTCTCGTGACATTAGCCCTATTAATATATTGAGAGTAAAGATGTCTTGTTGCCGTGCATGTTCGCCATAAACCACTTCTTTTGCTACAACACCTCACTTTATCGGGGCAGAGAGTCCCTCTTACAATGCAGGCCTGATTTGCAAAGGTAACTTATACTTTTGAGTAAGTTTACACTTTTGAGTAGATTACCTACTTTGTCATATTCACAAACTTCAATTTTGTAATAACAAACCCTTTTTGTAACTTACACTTTTGTAGCAAGTCCAGCATTACCTTTGGCTGGTATCGCATCACCCTTTGAAAGAAACTTTTATATAAATATATAGAATAATACATGTTTGTTATTTAATTATAAAATATTTAGGTAATTAAATACTTCTAAATTAAAGTAAAAATATGTACCACTGCCAGAAAACAAAATCGAATACAGAAGAAAAATATAAATGTAAAAAGGTTGCTTGCAGAGCCGCCATTTTCAGCTAAAGAGGTTAATGCACCTGCATTAACTGTATCAGTACATGGCAGTCAACTACAGCAGTACATGCTCTAGTTGTTAGAGTTGGGGTGCGGTTACTGGAACTTCTTCAAACATAAAATGAACTCCTTGGCACGGACGTGCTGGCACACCAATGGCAAGCCCGTCTGCACCCGTCTGCAACCAGAACATGACTAGAGCCAGCTCCCCTGCCCATTTGGGCCCTCGTACCAGCTCCCCCTCTGCTGCATGTCACTTCGCCTCCAAGGGCCAGTTTTGTTTGCATTTTCACTGCGTTACCGCTACCCTTAATCGATTGCTTGCATTGCCTTTGTATCCTAGTAGCCATTAACATTGTATCCAGCCTGCACTCTATACTTTCATTAATCTTTGTTAAACTTGTTATTTTTTGTATTATCAGCCCCTCTTTGCCGTTGCTCCTGTTTGTTTTGTATTTTGTTAAATCTGCTACTTTTAATACTCTTCTGTCACGCCACCCACCGCTGCTCGATTTCCCGCTGTTTTTTTGCTGCTTCTTTGCCTCCTGCTTCCCACCTCTGAGCGGCCCTCCCTCCTCTTAGAACATACTTAATGGAGGCCGCAGCATGACCCCATTGAGCAGGTCCACGTGTCAGCTCCCCCTCTGCTGCATGTTGCTTTGCCTCCAGCTGCCTGTTTTCTTTGCATTTTCTCTGTCACCACAACCACTATTAAACTGTCTGCATAGCCTTTAACTGCTACATTGTATCGTATTAGCTATTAACATTTTATCCAGCCTGCACTCTATAATTCTATTGATATAGCCAGTAAGCCTTACATTCCATTAATTTCCCTTCTGTACTCTTTGTTAAACTTGTTAATTTTTTTACATGTCAGATCCCCTCAGAGATGTTTTAGGGCATTGGCAAAGTAGGCTCCGGCCCAGGGCCCCTGCCTTTCAGGGGGCCCCCTGATAGAGCTGTCTCTGTTCTGCAGCGTCTTGCCTAGTTGACCTTGAATAATTTAAAATAGAAATATTATTTTCCTTCAATATATTTTTAGTGTGGCTGATGTGCGTCTATTATACACATTTTGAAAAGAGATGGTGTGTTTATATTTCATGCAGCATCCATAAAAAAGTTTCTTTTCGGTCAAAACAGGACCTCACATATTAGAAATGGGAAAGTCCCACACAGATTTTTTGCTGCTATATTACAATATTGAAAACACATGTCACAACCCTGAATATTAGATGTAAACATATTTAGAATTTAGACAAGTGTGCCTCTGAACTATCAGTCACTTGACCAAAAAGGGAATGAAAGAGCGGCTTTGAACCTGGGCCCCCAAAATACATTTGGACAGGGCCCCCAAAATCCTTGAAATGTCCATGGACCCCCTGTTAGAAATGGGGATTTCTGTTGGCTAAGGCTTGCACCAAAGCCAGGCAGAAACCACCACTCTAGTCAGGGCAAGGAAGTCACCTGCCAAGGATAACCCCTGCTCACCCCCTTGGTAGCTTGGCACGAGCAGTCAGGCTTATCCATGAGGCGATGTGTAAAGCGTTTGCATGCGCACACAGCAATTACTCCCAAGGCCCACCACAAAGGAAACTCCACACAAGGTTATATATGAAAATAGCCTTTGTATTATACCAAACACATTAGATAATAAAAACACAATTTACACTGTGCCAACTGGCACGGGCAGAATTTACAGGGGATTATATACACAGGACAGGGCCACATGGACCACTGTCAGGAATAAGCACTTTTGAAACTAGCACTTGGTAGAAATAGCACTTTGTAGGAATAACACTTAGAACATAGAATAAGTGTAGCACCAAAAAGCACATGTAGCAAACAACCTGTAACCACTGGTAAAAGGTAAGTACACACTACGCAACCCTAACCACCTTAGGCATATATCACGCAGGGAACCATGAACTCGCTAGCATAACCATCCTAGGAAAAACAACCTCCTAAGCATAACAATACATTAAGAGGTATAGGCAAAAAGGACCGCATAAATCACATTAGGCAAGTATCACATTTGCACAAAACAGTACGCAGAACTGTCCCCAGGCCAACCTGGCCTCTCAGGAGCTTACAGGCCCAATGTCCAAAATGTCTTGGCTGGCTGCGCAGGCAGCCAAAGAAGAATGTGCAACAGTTCTCAGGGCCTAAACGTAGCAGCTGCCCACTAAATGCTGGGCAGCAGTGGAACTGTGTAGGGCACCAGCGTGCCTTCTGAGCCTCCTCTGGGCTTCCAAAGAACCAACAGTTCCCAAGAACAACGTGGGAGCCTGGCAGGCTCTAGGAATAAAACAACTGGGCCCTCACAATCCTCATGGGCTCTAAACAACAATGCCTCCAGGAGCATCTCGGTGCTCGCAACAACAATGCCCCCAGGAACCTCTCGTGGGCTCGACTAAAAAGCTGCTGTGCGTTGGAGCCACGGGGCTCTGAATGTGAAATGCCCCACGTTTGAACCGACCCTCTGGAAGGCAGGGCCACTCAAAGAATATACCCGGGCCCCGCGGGGCAGTTAAAGAACAATGGTGCCCAAAATGACGATACCAGCCGCAGGAGGGGAGCAGGCACCGGCAATATGCCCCGATGCCCCCTCTTACAACAATGGACCCCGGAGCCCTGCTCAACGGGCTCTGAATACAACTGGCCCTCTCTCAGGCACCACGAGTCCCCTTCGGAGCTTCCCCCTGGCCAGTCGGCACTCACTGGCTGCTTCCTCTCGGTGCCGGTGCTCTTCTCGCCGGTCCTCTGCTTTGGGGCTCTCCTTCACCGGGGACTTGCTGGTGGCTGCTGCACGAGAGTTCCTGCTCCTCGGGCCTCTCTCTCCACCCTCCTCTGCGGCACTCCGGGGCTCTCCCTTGCTCTTGGGAGCCCCGGGGGAGAGATGCCAGCCTCTGTTCTGTGGCGCTGGAGCGCGGGGTAGGCTCCTGTCTGCTTCCTGCTTTGCTCCCGGCCTCCACCAATCCCAGCGCAGCGCGGGGAATGACATCACGGGGGTGTCACAGGCCGGCGGTGATTTCTTTTTCTGGCAATACGGGATAGGCTCCCGTTTAGAAACACGGTCCCTGGCGGGGTGGGCACCCACTAGGGCATAGACGCTGGCACATGGGCCCTGGCGGGGTGGTCACCCGCTCGGGTCCACAGACGTGTAAATACGTGGGGCAGGCTCCTGCTAGGCACACTATGCAGGGTGGGCACCTGCCAATGACCCAAAAACTACGGCACATAAACGGGGTCAGCATCCATGCCGAAAATCAACAAAAGGGGGATCCCCACGCCGGAGAATCCCTCAAGAAAAGGGGATTATGGCTCCGGGCTGCAGATGAAAACCAAAGGGTCAAGGCTGATTTGCATATGGCCATGTCTGTACTGGGGTGGTGTGGAGTGCAAAAAAATTATGGATTTAGGCCCAGATCTCTGTACTGGATGGGAATGTTTGACATTGACCTGCACTCTGTCCATCAACTGTTGTTTTTGCATTTGTCACCCCGAGTGGGATGGATATGCTCAGACGTGAGTGCCATGCTCTCCACACCACTGTAGTCAAGCTATCCTGGCTGAAGACTGCTGATAGCCAGAAACCGGTCCTAGGATGCTTGATTCTGTTCCAGGAAAGACATGGCTTGGCAGTTCGGGCTGGACTGTTCCCATGAGGCACAGGGTCAAGGCTGATTTGCATATGGCCATGTCTGAACTGGGGTGGTGTGGAGTGCAAAAAAACGATGGATTTAGGCCCAGATCTCTGTACTGGGGTGAATGTATGACATTGTTCTGCACTATGTCCATCAACTGTTGTTTTTGCATTTGTAACCCTGAGTGGGATGGGTATGCTCAGACGTGAGTCCCATGCTCTCCACACCACTGGAGTCAAGCTATCCTGGCTGAAGACTGCTGATAGCCAGAAACCGGTCCTAGGATGCTTGATTCCGGTCCAGGAATGACATGGCTTGGCAGTTCGGGCTGGACTGTTCCCATGAGGCACAGGGTCAAGGCTGATTTGCATATGGCCATGTCTGAACTGGGGTGGTGTGGAGTGCAGAAAAACGATGGATTTAGGCCCAGATCTCTGTACTGGGGTGAATATATGACATTGTTCAGCACTCTGTCCATCAACTGTTGTTTTTGCAGATGAAAACCACAGCGCTTCCGGACAGTAGAAACACAGCGCTTCCCAGGTGCTTTAGCAAACAAAGTTTACAAGTCCAGGCAAAGTCCTTTGGAAGGCGGGGCAAGGGCTGGGCCCAGGGGCCAGCTGACTGGGCCCTCCAGGCAGGGAGGCAGTACCTAGTGGCGGTCCTCCTGGCGCCCAGCAGCAGCAGGCCCCTTCTTCAGGTCAGGAACAAGAGAACCCTTTACATGGCGTCACAGCCACTTTTTATACACATACATTCTTTGTATCAGGCTGAAGGATTAAGGAAAAACCAGAGGCAGCTGGTTCTAGAGCACTCTGTTGTGCTCAGCCCCTCTCCCCATTCACAAGACAGGCTAGGGACATTAGACGCACCACAGGGGGCGGAGCCAGCCTGCCATCAACATGCAGATCTCTCCACTCACCACCGGGGCAGACCCATCCTCACCAGCCAGCTCCAGCCAATCACAAGCTAGACAGTCAATTCACATTCACTACACAGACTTGCCAACTTCTAGAAGTGGCACTTCCACACTAGACACAATAAAGCCACGCACATCATCGCGCAGCATTTAATCACACGAGTTCGCACATACCAAACTCGAGCCTGCACTACCCACGCATCAGGAACTACCATGGACATAGACATTCCCCATGCATTCCTATCGGAGAGCAGGCCAATCTCACCACATGCACGCACTTTACACTGGGACACAGTGTTAAAGTACGCAGAAGCCAAAAACAACCAACACCAGGTCACAATTAAAAGCAAAAAATTTAGGGGTGAACCTGCCAGAAGGGCCAAGTCCAACACCCCGTGATGTTTCTTCTGTGTTTTTTGTGTTCTGTCTTTTCTGCTGTTTCTGATACTCGTTCCCTGCTCTCCCCACTGCCGCTCAGTTTTGAACACTTCACAACTTTTTCCATCCTTTCCTTACCTCAAGGCACCCCTCCGTCCTCCCAGTACTTACTTAATGGAAACTACAGTGCGGCTGGGCAGCCTACGCGCAACCAGCATCAACAACAGCTGCCTCACCTCGCTTCATTCAATGGTAGAACCTTCCGCCTGCTGACATTGTTTCTTCACGTGCAACACCAGAGCACCTGCTCGTACAGCAATTACTTCCCTTCTGAACACCACCACCCCAGATCATCCCCACCGCCTCCTGCTCAATGGAAGATCTCTCTGCAAACATGCCACCGAGTTCTGGGACACCATCTTCTCAGTTACCCTTGATGGCATCTTCCTCACCGAGACATGGCTCAACCCTGCATCGGTGGCTGATGGCTACAAGCACGGAAGTGGAATTGCCATCATCCACAAGAAACTATCCACTGCACAACAAACATAGATCTCAACTTCCAACTCGGCATTGACTCCAAGCACTACATCTTCCTCAGAGACCTCAATTTCTACCTCGAAGACCCAGACAACACCAATGCCGCCAACCTCCTTGAAAGAATGAACAACCTTTTTTTTTTTTTTTTTTTTTTTTATTTGCAGACATACAGATGATGCAATCGGCATTGACACAGTTTCATAGACATTAGGATGTAAGCATCAAGATCATTGTTCGTATTACAATGGCCATCATACCTTGTACTTCTACAGCCCTCAGCGGGTCTACTCCCATGGATCACAGTAAGAGTCAATCATAAGTAGTTCTGCAGTATAAAAAACATGATCCCTTTTCCGGCCATTCTTATATCTGCAGCATTTTCCTTTTTTTTTTTTAAACCCCTCTCCTTCCAACAGTTCCCATTTCCAACTATCAACGCCTCCCCCCTGCCCCCACCCCACAAGAACTCAGGTAAGTGGCTTGGAACTGCCACTCCTACTGTAACTTAACTGTGCAGTCCTATAGCAGTGTTTCCGTGTGTCCTTCCTTCACCTCCCCCCTTCCCCCCCTTCCCGGGGGCCCCCCCCTCAGTGTGGTAATAGTAGGCGGTGAATTGTGCATCATGCTCCTTCCTTCCCCTTCCATTATCTCACATAGTCATCCCTGTTCCTCCCTCTTCAACAGTGCTGGGCGATCTCAGCATGCCCCCCCCCCCCAGGCCCCCGTCTAGTCCGTGGTAGTACCTCCACTTTGCCCATACTCTTTTAAACTTCCTGGGGCAGCCTCTCGCCTTGTACGTCACCCATCGGCAGCCATGTAAATGTCCAGTCCCCTCCTCCATTCCTCTATCTCAGGTATGTTCTCCGCCCCTGTTGGACAGGCCTCGTGAAAGGCCCGCTCCCTCCCCGCATGAGAAGACTCGGACGCCGGCTCTCCCTGTGTCCCCGGAAAGAACCATCCCGGCAACCCACCGAGGCAACCCGCAACCCGTCCCCAACGGGACGCCTGCTCCCGAACCCCCCAGCATCGGCTGACCCGGGCCTCCGTCAGCACCATTGCCCCGGCCCAGCCGCCATCTTGGACACTGCACCACGAGGCCGCGTGGCCTCAGCTCGACCCCAACCCTGGGCCTGGCCAGGCCCCGACATCGAGGCACCACCATCCACCCAGGAGGTGAAGAGACCACTTGGAAGGTCAATGGGAGAAAGGAGTGTCGATGGCTCTTCCCCGCCAGGTGCCGATCGCCCCCAGCCTCCCCGGGCGCTGGCTCCACCCCCCTGCTGGGTGTCTGGACTCCCTCATCCCGGACCTCCCGACCTCCAAGCGCGAGGGTCCGGACATCAAAGGAGACCAGACCTATAACTGGGGCAGCTCCAGAGCAGGAAGGCAGTTGTATCCTGGAGTCGAGAGACACCTTGAAGAACTCATCCTTGACGGACTGCTGGCGCTGCCGCAGCCCTGCCTTGTGAACTAGCTCCTGCCTGCCGGTGCTGCCGCGGCCCTCTGCAACCTACACTTTCGTCGGGACCTGCTGGCGCTGCCGCGGCCCATCCTTGTGAACCATCGCTCCTGCCTGCTGGCGCTGCCGCGGCCCTCTGCAACATGCATCTTCGTCTGGACCTGCTGGCGCTGCCGTGGCCCATCCTTGTGAACCATCGCTCTTGCCTGCTGGCGCTGCCGCGGCCCTCCGTACCGAGAACCATCGTCCTAGCCTGCTGGCGCTGCCGCGGCCCTCCTTGCCGAGACTTTTCATCCTAGCCTGCTGGCGCTGCCGCGGCCTGACCTTCCAGACCTCCGAGCTCGAGGATTGTGAGCTCCTTCTGGCCGCCCTTGTACCGGACCGGTACCCAAGACTGTCCCGCTACCCCTTACCCTACAGAGACTAGAAATGGGAGGATCCTCGTGTCCTGCCCCCACTGTATCGTTGATAACCTTGCCTCAAGAATCCTATATAAAGTGTGCAGATCTTATCCTGGTGTGGTGTCCATTTGTGGGGGGGAAGTTACTTGTCTGTACGATCGCCGGAGACGGTCCTCACCGGAGGCCTCTCCCCCTGTACTCGGCCGACCCTCCAGGTCCCCGTCTAACATTGGTGGCCAGCGGCGCGATCCGAACCAACGCGTAATCGTACAGAGAGTAACTCACCCCACGACACAACCACAATGACCACAAAAGAGAGTGGAACCACAGAGAAATTCCGGATGGAGAAATTAGAAGAGTATAACCACAGAGAACTAAAGCAGTTCTGCATAGAACTAGGCATTGCTACCACAGGACTGAGCACGAAAGAAGACTTCAAAAAGGCCCTGGAATCTTGGGCAGAGACGGGTACGGCCGTACCCCAAAACCAAAGCCTCGAGGCACCGGAAGCGAACCCCACTCCGACGGAAGAAAGAAGATCGGGTCTCTCCCCAGAGGAGATCCGGGAACGGGAAAAAAGCAGGCTCCATGAATTGGAGCTGGCTCGACTTCGGTTGGATGGAGAACTGAAGTTGGCGGAACAAAAAATAACATTGGAACACTTGCTGCTCCGAGAAGAGCGGGAAGAAAAACAAAGACAGAGAGACTTAGAAGAGAAAAAGCTAGCCTACGAACATGAGCGCAACCTAAAAGAAATAGAGCTTCGGAAACAGAATAAAGATCTCGGGGTGCCCGAGCGCCCGAACACTCCTGCCACTACCGACCCGAAAGTCCACATCCCCAAGGATGTCGTCAGAGAGTATTACCGGAACGACGACATCCAGCAATGGTTCAAAGCCTATGAGGTAGCCATGACCTCCCACCGGATTCCCCGAAGCGACTGGGGAGCCGGGTTATGGGGGAGGTTCGTCAACGAAGGACGAGACGCCCTGCTGCAACTCCCGGACCATCAGATGACCTCCTACGACCACATGAAAGCCGCCCTCCTCACTCGATACGGACTCACGCCCGAGATGTACCGCCAGCGGTTCCGTGACTGCAAACGGATCCCGGGTACAACTTGGGTGGAGTACGTGAACTTTTTCAGCAGAGAGTTCGAAGGGTGGATCAAGGGCAGCAAGGTGACCACGTACGAGCAACTCTTTGACCTTATTGTGTGGGAGCACCTCTCTAACAACTGCTTCGTCGAGCTCAGGCAGCACCTCCTCGACAGTAAACTAACTGAACCTCGGCAACTCGCCGCCAAAGCTGACCGATGGGAAAGCACCCGAGTTGCCCAAAACGGCCCCAGCGAACCAAACAGAACCAACCAAGGACCCCATCGCCCCCGAGGGGGAGGAGGAGGCCAGGGTCGGGGCAGAGACGCCGTCCCGGTGGCTCCCGCCAGCAGCGCCCCGCCCCCGGCCGGCAGGGGAAACCCCCCGATGCGTCCAGGGTTCCGAGCAAACGTTACTTGCCACCGATGCCAGCGACCCGGCCATTACGCCAACGACCCTAATTGCCCGAAGAACCAGAGCCCTATGCCCCGCCAGGTCACTGCCGCCGCCCTGGGAGAAGAGCAAACCCCAGAAGATGCTGATGAGTACGAGACCGACCAGCCCGAGTGGGAACCAGCCGCCATGTCCCTGGTCTGCCTAGGGGAAAGAGACATGATTCCGCGGGCTCCCCTACCCGCCAATAGGCAGAAATACAGCCAGTGGGTCAACATTAACAGGCACCAGGCTGAAGCCCTACGTGACACCGGGGCCAGTGTGACGGCAGTCCGCTGTCATCTGGTGACCCCGGAGCAGATCTTGCCGAACGTCCTTTGCCCCGTCCGGTCAGCCGACAACTCAGAAAGCCTGTGTCGGATGGCCTGCGTCCCCTTCGAATGGGGAGGAGTGTCCGGAATGCTGAAGGTGACTGTCCGCGATGATGCCCCAGTGGACTGCCGCTTGGGGAACGACCTCGAAAGTTCCCCCTGGGCAGCCGTCGAAAGAAGAGAGCACCTGGGGATGTTGGGCCTTCCTGAATGGGCCTGCATAACGACCCGGTCCATGGCCGCACGCGCCATCTCCAGTCCCGAAGAACCGGAATGGCCAGAACCTCCTCCCCCGATCGCCCCGGAGGGAGCCGCCCTAAGCACCAATCCCCCAGAGCAAACCGAAGAAGGGCCCGTTCAACTCCAGGACCTTCCTGAACTGGCCCAGTGGCGGCAAGAGGGTGGTCCCACCCAGGAGCAGTTCCGACAAGAGCAGAGGACCTGTCCCTCCCTCGAGGGACTCCGGCAGCAAGCCCTCGCCCAGAGCGCAGGAGACACCACAGGGGCCCACTGGATTTATTGGGACAATGACCTGCTCTACAGCGAGCAAAGAATTGCTGAGCTGGGGGCCAGTCGGGTGCTGGTGGTGCCCCTCCGCTTCAGAGACTTCCTTTTGAACTTAGCACACGATGTCCCCCTTGCTGGGCACCTGGGGCAAGACAAAACCTACAACCACCTGGTGACTCACTTCTACTGGCCCAAAATGCATAATGATGTCTCCAACCACTGCCGGGCCTGCCCTACCTGCCAGGCCAGCGGGAAGAGCGGCCGAAAGATCAAAGCACCCTTGCAACCCTTTCACGTCGTCACCACCCCGTTCGAACGGGTCGGAATAGACATTGTGGGGCCCCTAGACTCCCGAACGGCCCAGGGGCACCGGTTCATTCTAGTCCTGGTGGACCACGCCACCCGCTATCCTGAGGCCATTCCTCTTCGGACCGTGACAGCACCCGTGGTAGGCCGAGCCCTGATGGGGATCTTCTCTCGAGTGGGCTTCCCCCGGGAAGTCGTCAGCGACAGGGGCACGAACTTTATCTCAAAGTACATGAGGTCTCTCTGGCAACAGCGCGGGGTCACCTACCGGTTCACGACCCCTTATCACCCGCAAGGAAATGGACTGGTCGAGCGGTTTAACCGCACTCTCAAGGGAATAATCATGGGCCTGGAAGAACCCCTACGTCGCCAATGGGACGTGCTGCTCCCGTGCCTCCTCTTCGCCTATCGAGAAGTTCCCCAGAAATCCTTCGGCTTCAGTCCCTTTGAGCTCCTGTACGGACACCCCGTCCGGGGCCCCCTCAGCCTGGTCAAGGAAGGCTGAGAGATGGCCCCCCAGAAGACCCCTCCAGACGTCTATAAGTATCTCCTGACCCTCCGCAACCAGACCCGGCAATTCAGGGAACTCGCCAAAGCCAACCTTGAGGCCAGTCAGGAGGACATGAAGAAATGGTACGATCAGCAGGCCTCCTCCATCGAGTTCGAACCAGGCCAGCAAGTGTGGGTGATGTCTCCAGTCGAACCCTGTGCCCTGCAGGACAAATGGACAGGACCCTTCAAAGTGATAGAGCGCAAGCGCCCTGTCACCTACCTAATAGACATGGAGTCCTCCCAGAACCCCCTGCGAGTCCTCCACGCCAACAGACTCAAACCCCACTTCGTACGTTCGGAGCTCAGCCTCCTGATGGCAACAGATAGTGGGACAGAAGAAGACTCCGAGCCCCTCCCTGACCTACTGAGGACCCGTGAAAAAGATGGCTCAGTGGAAGGGGTCAGGCTCTCTGATGCCTTGTCCCCAGAACAACGCCAAGACTGTCGGGCTCTCCTGCTACAATTTGCGAGCCTGTTCTCCCTCACCCCCGGGGTCACCCCCTGGTGCCTTCACGATGTGGACCCTGGGGATAGTCCACCTATCCGACACAGGGCGTACCGAGTGCCAGATCGGGTGCGCACCTGCATCCAGAACGAAGTCACTAAAATGCTGGCCCTAGGAGTGATCAAGCCATCCGACAGCCCCTGGGCCAGCCCAGTCGTACTGGTCCCCAAGGCTGCCGCCCCGGGTGTTGCCCCCGAGCTCCGGTTCTGCGTAGACTATCGGGGTCTGAACGCTGTTACCAGAACCGACGCTCACCCCATCCCCCGGGCGGATGAGCTGGTTGACCGCATGGGGGCTGCCCGCTACCTGAGCATCTTCAATCTAACAGCGGGCTACTGGCAAATCGGCCTCACCCCCAGGGCCGAAGAACGATCCGCCTTCTCTACCCCGGATGGCCACTACCACTTAAAAGTGATGCCATTCGGCATGAAAAACGCTCCAGCTACCTTCCAACGACTCGTGAACCAGGTACTGGCGGGCCTCGAAGAATTCAGCGCCGCCTACCTGGACGATATCGCTGTGTACAGTTGCCACTGGGCGGACCACCTTCACCACCCCCGAGAAGTCCTGCACGCCCTCCAGCAGGCTGGCCTCACTGTCAAAGCCAGCAAATGTCAGATTGGCCAGGGGTCCGTGACCTACCTCGTACACCAAGTGGGGAGCGGTCTGGTGGCCCCCCTTCAGCTCAAGATCGCTGCCATCCAATCCTGGCAACCACCTGTCACCCAAACCGAGGTCCGGGCCTTCTTAGGGCTCACCGGATACTACCGGCGGTTTGTAGAGGACTATGGCAGCATTGTGGGGCCCCTCACAGAACTAACATCCAAGAAAAACCTCAAAACCGTCAACTGGACTTCGGACTATCAAACGGCCTTCGAGAAGTTGAAGGCCGCCATGTGCACCGCCCCGTGCTCCAGGCCCCCGACTACAGCCGGGAATTCATAGTCCAGACAGACGCCTCAGATCATGGCGTTGGGGCAGTCCTCTCTCAACTCAATGCCGAGGGAGTCGACCAGCCAGTGGCCTTCATCAGCCGACGCCTGCTAGCTCGAGAACAGCGCTGGAGCACCATCGAGCGGGAGGCCTTCGCAGTGGTATGGGCCCTCAAGAAACTCCGGCCCTACCTCTTCGGTACCCATTTCAGGGTGCAGACAGACCACAGACCCCTGCAATGGTTGATGCAAATGCGGGGGGAGAACCCAAAACTGTTGCGATGGTCCATCTCCTTGCAGGGGATGGACTTCACTGTGGAGCATCATCCTGACCAGGACCACGCCAACGCGGACGGCCTGTCACGCTTTTTCCGCCTCGGCGAGGAGAGTACCCAAGAGGTTGGGTGACTCTCCCTGCCTTCAGCTGGGGGGACGCATGTTGGACAGGCCTCGTGAAAGGCCCGCTCCCTCCCCGCATGAGAAGACTCGGACGCCGGCTCTCCCTGTGTCCCCGTAAAGAACCATCCCGGCAACCCACCGAGGCAACCCGCAACCCGTCTCCAACGGGACGCCTGCTCCCGAACCCCCCAGCATCGGCTGACCCGGGCCTCCGTCAGCACCATTGCCCCGGCCCAGCCGCCATCTTGGACACTGCACCACGAGGCCGAGTGGCCTCAGCTCGACCCCAACCCTGGGCCTGGCCAGGCCCCGACATCGAGGCACCACCATCCACCCAGGAGGTGAAGAGACCACTTGACAGGTCAATGGGAGAGAGGAGTGTCGATGGCTCTCCCCCGCCAGGTGCCGATCGCCCCAGCCTCCCCGGGCGCTGGCTCCACCCCCCTGCTGGGTGTCTGGACTCCCTCATCCCGGACCTCCCGACCTCCAAGCGCGAGGATCCGGACATCAAAGGAGACCAGACCTATAACTGGGGCAGCTCCAGAGCAGGAAGGCAGTTGTATCCTGGAGTCGAGAGACACCTTGAAGAACTCATCCTTGACGGACTGCTGGCGCTGCCGCAGCCCTGCCTTGTGAACTAGCTCCTGCCTGCTGGCGCTGCCGCGGCCCTCCGCAACCTACACCTTCGTCGGGACCTGCTGGCGCTGCTGCGGCCCATCCTTGTGAACCATCGCTCCTGCCTGCTGGCGCCGCCGCGGTCCTCTGCAATGTGCATCTTCATCTGGACCTGCTGGCGCTGCCACGGCCCATCCTTGTGAACCATCGCTCTTGCCTGTTGGGGCTGCTGCGGCCCTCCGTACCGAGAACCATCGTCCTAGCCTGCTGGCGCTGCCGTGGCCCTCCTTGGCGAGACTTTTCATCCTAGCCTGCTGGCGCTGCCGCGGCCTGACCTTCCAGACCTCCGAGCTCGAGGATTGTGAGCTCCTTCTGGCCGCCCTTGTACCGGACCGGTACCCAAGACTGTCCCGCTACCCCTTACCCTACAGAGACTAGAATTGGGAGGATCCTCGTGTCCTGCCCCCACTGTATCGTTGATAACCTTGCCTCAAGAATCCTATATAAAGTGTGCAGATCTTATCCTGGTGTGGTGTCCATTTGTGGGGGGGAAGTTACTTGTCTGTACGATCGCCGGAGACGGTCCTCACCGGAGGCCTCTCCCCCTGGACTCGGCCGACCCTCCAGGTCCCCGTCTAACAGCCCCCCAATAACGTGCAATATCGCGCTTGGCCACAACCAGCGCCAATGTCAGAAAAGCCAGTTGTGGTCTGGGTAAATCCACATCATTGGTCATGCCCAGGATGGCCAATTTCGGGTCCTGCTCTAACGGTACCTCAAGTACTTCCCGTAGTTCAGTAAAGATAAGGGACCAATAGGCCTGTATCCTATCACACGTCCACAGAGTATGATAGAAGTCTCCGCCCCCTTGCCCGCATCTCAGACACCTGTCATCCGTGGTCTTCCCCATTTTATAGAGCCTAACCCTGTCAAAGTAAGCCCTGTGTAGTATTTTGTATTGGATGAGGCGGAGGCGGGATTTGATTGCCACCTCCCTCGGATGCATTAGTATTAATTCCCAGTCTATGTCTTCTACGGGGCCAGCCTCACCCTCCCAAGCAGACCGAAGCCTCGCCAGGTCCCCCAGCATGTTATTTGTGAGGGTCTTATAGGTTAATGAAACCGCCTTGTTCGGTATCTTTTCCTGCAGCAATCTGCCCTCCAAGGGGGCAAAGTCCTTTATCCCCTCCAGTTGCAGGTTCTGCGCCCTCCATGCATGGTGTAGTTGGATATATTTAAAATGTTGCGATTTGTGCAGCCCAAACTCCCTCTCCAGCACCGCGAAGGGTTTCAAGACCCCTTTTGCGATGACGTCTCCTATCGTCGAAATGCCTATGTCATCCCAACGCTGGAATCCAGGGAGGCCATACAGTTCGGTCATCCACTTACAGTGCCAGAGTGGGGTTTGGCGGGTCGGCTTTTTATCCCATCCCGTGCGCTTCATGGCCAGTTTCCAGGCCCGGAGGGTAATAGTTGAGGCCGGTAGCAAGGACGAGGTGTTCGATGCCCCGTATAAGTACTTCCACAGAGTGGAGGAGGACATTTTTGCCCGTTCGAGTGCATAAGTGGGGTGGTCCGCCGGTGCATGCAGCCACTCGTTTATGGGTGACACGTGCTCCGCCCAGTAATAGGCCTCCAAATTAGGCAGGGAGATACCGCCACTGTATTGGTGGCGTTGTAGGGTGGAGTGCGCGATCCTGGGCTGTTTCCCCAGCCAAATGAAGGCCCGGAGGTCCGCATGCATTTTACGAATTAGGGCGTCCGGTATCTGGTAGTACTCATTTTGTAGAGCATACAGATATTTAGGCAGCGCAATCATTTTATAAATCGCCACCCTGCCAAGAAGCGTCAGGGGGAGCTGACGCCACCTGTCCATGTCCGCCTTGGTGTTCGTCATAATCCTTTCTATGTTCGCCTGTCTGGACCATTGCCTGTCCCTCGTTAGGTACACCCCCAGGTACTGGAACCCATCTAGGGACACCACCAGTTTCTCAGGGAGCGCTCCCCCCACCGCCGTTCCCCGAGGGTCGTATAACACTGATTATGCCAGTTGATGGCGTATCCCGAGTGGCGGCCGTAAGACTCCAGCTCCTGGAATATTTCGGGAACTGTTACCTCTGGGGTAGTGATGTACAGGAGGACATTGTCCGCATACAGCGACATCTTCTCTTGTGATTCATCCGTTTCCGATATCCTAAACCCCGAAATCCTAGGGTGTTGCCTGATCCTGGCCGCCAGTACCTCAATGACCAATGTAAATAATAGCGGCGAGAGGGGACACCTTTGACGAGTCCCTCTTCCGATCGGAAACTCCCAAGAGAGCCTCCCATTCACTCTGACCTTAGCACGCGTGTTGTCATACAGCAAGGTGATCCACTTACGGAAGATTGGGCCAAGGCCGGCCTTCTGTAGTGTGGCATCCAGGAACTGCCAGTGAACTGAATTAAAGGCCTTTTCGGCGTCCAAGGAAAGAAACCAGTGTGGTCTCTCCCTATCCCCCACCTCTTGTATCCAGTTATGTGCCCGCCTTAGGTTGAGTTTCGTAGCCCTGTCCGGCAGGAATCCCGTCTGGTCCAAATGTATCATGTCAGGGAGCACCCCCCTCAGCCGTACTGCCAGAATAGAGGCCAAGAGCTTCGCCTCTATGTTCAGGAGGGATATGGGTAATGAGGCAAACTCCTCCCGTGGCTTTCCTGCCTTGTAGATAGGGACTATGGTCGCCAATGTGAGGTCTGCCGGTAGGTGTCCCTCGTGGAACGCCGTGATGAAGAGTTGCTGTAGGCGGGGGGCCACTATGTCACTGGTACCCTTAAAGAACTCCGGTGGGAAGCCATTTGGGCCCGGTACCTTTCCAGGTTTTAACTGTGCGATGGCTGTTCGAACTTCTTCCAGGGAAATGTCGGCCTCTAAGGCCGGTAAGGCCTCTGAGTCCACGACTGGGAGCTCGACTTCAGTCAAGTACCGTAACGCGTCCGTCTGGTCTCCCAAAGGTTGGGCCTCGTAAAAACTCCTATAGTGGTCTGCGAACACGTTTGCGATATGGGGGTCCGAGCAGATTAGTTCTCCCTGCTGATCCATGATGCTATCCACCCAGCGCTCCGCCCTCTCCTTGCGGCCAAGCCATGCCAGGAGCCTGCCCGACTTATCCCCCACATCATATAGCCTATGTAGGGTCGCCAGCTTTTGGGTTTTGGCCTCGTCCGTGACCAATTCCTTATATAGTTTTTGGTTGTCCAGCAATTTACGCAGGGCCATTGGGTCCTTAGTACGCAAGTGCTCCTCTTCTAGCTCCACTATGGTCCTCTCCACCCCTCCTACCTCTTCCTGTACTCTCTTCCTCTCATCCCTAAGTCGGGCGGCTATCCTGTCTCTCGTTACCGGCTTCAGCGCCTCCCATATGGTTACCGCCGAGTCCACTGATCCTTCATTTTCAGCCAGGTAGACCCGGAGGTCCGCCCTGACACCCTTGAGGATTGTCTTGTTGGACATGTCCCAGGCAGACAGTCGCCACGTCTTCTCCCTCCCGTCTGTAGACGCGCCTACCGACACCAACAGCGGCGAGTGGTCTGAAATGCCTCTCGCCAGATAGTTAGCTGTCCCGTCCATCGTCACCTCCTGTCTATGCATGAAGACATAGTCCAGCCTGGAGAACACCTTGTGCGCGGCCGAATAAAAGGAATAGGCCCTGGTGTCCGGGTGCCGCATCCGCCATACGTCTGTTAGGCCCATCGTGGAAACCATTTGGGCGAGGGGCGTTTGGGTTCCCGTTGATCGTGGTTCTCCCGACCTGTCTAGACCTTTGTCAAGCACATCGTTAAAGTTGCCCCCCACAATCTGAGTCGTGTCCGCTGTGTCTAAAAGTATGGCCGCCAGTTTCTTCATTGCGGTTGCCTGCAGTTTGGGTGGAGGTGCATACACCGAGACCAGAGTATAAGTACGTCTGTGCCAGATCCCTTGTACCCACACACATGTCCCCATGTCCCCATCGGGTCCCCCCATGTGCGTGTGATCTGAAAGGGCGCGGTGTTCTTAACCAGTATGGCCACCCCCCTGGAGTCCGCTGTGTACCCCCGCATGTCCCAGAACCTTGTACCGCCCCCTAGCTATAAAAGAGGCATGTCGTGCCTCGTAGGTGTGTCTCCTGTAGCAGAATGACATCAGGGCCTATGCGCTTAAGGAAGTTATTCACTAACCCCCTCTTAATTTTATTTCCCAGGCCGTTGACATTCCATGTCATTACCTGTAGTTTAGTGTTATCCATCAAAGCGGCCATCCATGTTTCCCTGTCCCATACCCTCGGGGCCGGGGGTGCGGGCGGACATCCCTCATCAGAAACCACATTATGTACCTATTGCCATGACTGCATTCCCTCAATGAATTACCCCCCCCCTTCCCCACTCGAACCAGAAAAACCAGAAGAACAATCCCCACCACCATGCTGCCCCACCCCACCCCTGCTACCCGGCCAACCCGCCCTTGCAACCATTGACGGTGCGGACCACCGGCTAGCAAGGTCTGTCGCCCCCCCTTAAAACAAACCCCACTAATTTATAACCAACTTTCCAGTCTCTGAAAAAATTGAATAGTCAATGCCTACCCCAAGGAACTACAAAAGAATACTTGCGTGTCCCAGTTCAAAGTACTGCCTGAAAGGATCACAGTCCCAAACTGTTCATGAATGCGAATCTTGTGTGTCCAAGGTCGGGTGTTCCCCAAGTCTCTTCCGCCGTCTTATAGGCTCCGGCGCGGAGACCCCTGCGGTTGGCGGGCCTTCTCCGTCCCCTCTCTCCGTTTCAGACTTGGGGGGGTGGGGGGGGTCCCCCGGCCCTCTTGGTGGTCCCAGAGACCTCTGTGTAATCCCTGAGCGCAGGTCCTGAGCCTCCCCTACGTCGCGGCGGGCTGCTATCGCAATGACCACCTTTTCTCCTTATCGCAGCCCCCGGTCCGCCCGGGTGGAGGGGGGGGGGTCACGGAGGATGTCGACCGTAGTCCTGAGTTTCCTCCCTCGCCGGGGCCCGTGTCCTGCTGCCTTACGCCTCACCTCGAATGGAGATGCCCTGTGTGCTGCAGCCTTTCTGCGGGAACACTATCGAGGTTTCCCCCTCCAGTCAGGTCACCACCGACCGCGCTGCACAGCTGTAGGTGTCCCCCGTGCCTCCCGGTCTTCCGGGGGGGTCACCCTCTGTCAGTGTCTAGGGTCTCAGGCCTTCCTCTGTGCCCCTGTTGGCCGTGCTCTCCTCGATATCTTCCCCTCCTCTTCCCGACTCCCACGTCTCGGTCCATGCGGTGGGGGGGGGGGTGGGGTGGAGGTGCAGGATGTCTGCGGGGGGGGCCACGTATCCTCCGCTCCGCCAAGGGGGCCGCGTCGTTCAGCCCCGAACCTTACCGCAGCCTCTGGTATCCGGCGGTCGGGTGCGTCGGCCTGATCTCTTCGGCTCCGGGCTCCCTCCGTCCGGCGGGCACCCCCGGCGTCCGCCCTCCTCCTCGCGGCGGATTAGCTCCGGGGTGGGGGGCCGTCCGCTTCCTTTGTCAGGCACCGGGGCTTGCTTTCAGTGTGACCCCACCTCCGCCGCTAGCGAGGACACTTCCCTCAGGCCTCCGCTGTGTTCCGGATGCGCCTTCTACCTCCGTGGCTCAGGGCGCCGCCATCTTGTCAGTCTCCCAGGCCGGGACCGGGCCAGAAGCTTTTCTTTTCGATTTCTGCCGTTTTTGCTGCTCGGCGGCCCCGCCAAACCTCACCGATCCTGCAGGGCACTTTCAGACACCGTTTCGTGTGGTGGATGTCTCGTTTAGGGTCCAATTAGTGCATTTACGATGGATTATGGGCAGTCTTTGGCAGGAGCTGCGCTCGGGCTCGTCCTACCCGGCCATGCAGCTAGCCAAGAATGAACACCCTTGACCTTACTCAACTAGTCACCAACCCCATGCACACCGCAAGACAGTTAACCCCATTTACAAGACCAGTGACAGAGAGAAGTACAGCCTTATCACCAAACTCCCCTGGACAGACCATGCCATTGTTCACTTCACCATCACCAAGTCACCTCCCCCAAAAAGCCTGGTACCTCTCAATGCAGTTGGATCAAAGGATCAAGGAACCAATTGACCAACGCCCTTAACTCCTCCCGCCTGGACAAATTAATTAACCTAGAACATGCTGTCAAGAACTTTCCCTCCTGGATTACCGATTGTGCAGACAAAGTCACCCACATCAAGCTCACAAAACCTAAGATACCCTCCAAACAAGCCAGCTGGTACACCACAAACCTAAGAACTGGAAAACAAAACTGCAAGCAACTTGAAAGAAGGTGGTGTATCAGCAAGGACACTACAGACCAAACATCCTACAAAACATTGCTCAACCAATACCACCAACTATTGAAAATAACAAAAAGGAGTGCCCTTGCTAACTGCATTGAAGGCAGTGTCACCACAATAAAGAACTATGCAATATCATCAGGGAGCACTCTAACTCTTCAGCCTCTGAAAACATCATCACTCACTGCTAGGAAGTCTGTGACACAACCTGGCAAACTTCTTCCACAACAAGATCTATGACATCTACAAAAACTTTGAGCCCCAACCTACCACCACCAACCTCCTCAGCCTTATTGCAGAAGTTGGGGCTAACCCCGACCACCTGCTAACCACATGGGACCTGCACACCACTCAAAACACTACCTCAACATCTTCAGCCTTCGGAGCAAGTCTATCAGCAACAAGCTCACCTTCATCCTCAGCGCTTCCATCCCTGCCTGGACATCTGTTCATTTGAAATAACTTACTACAGCCACCTTCCCCAATGAATGGACATACGCTGAAGTCAAACCCCTTCTCAAGAAACCATCTTCCAACTCCAGCAAACTCAAGAACTTCTGCCCCATCTCTCTGCTCCCCTCGTCCGTCTAGGTCCTCAAAAAAGCCATCACCTCATAGAACACCTGGAGAACAACACCCTTCTGGACATCTCCCACTCTGGATTCCTACCAACCACAGCACCAAAACTGCCTTCATCTCTGTCACTGATGACATCAGAGCTCTCCTTGCGATCCTGATCCTCCTCCACCTCTCATCAGCATTCAAAACGGTATCACACCATACCCTTATCAAGAAACTCCAACACATTAGATTTCAAGTACACACCCTTAGATGTATTGCCTCCTTTGTCACCAGAAGAACCCAGAGAATCCACCTGCTGGCCTAGCGCCTTGGGGCGCTTCATTTCTGTTCCTAGCGCTGGGAGCGCTATCTTGCACCAGCCGGTGCCACCCGGCCTTTGCCCCGTTCGTGTGAGGGGCCCGAGCCCCCAGCGAGTGCCTACCTCGCTTGCCCCCGCCCTCGCTGTATTTATCGAGGGAGCCCACTCCTCGCTAATCCCCCCGGTGTTCACCGCCGCAGCCCGGGACCCCTCGTGAGGCCCACCCCCGGGCCGCGCTCTGATTGGCTGTTGGCCCGGGCTGAGCTGATGACGTTTCCCCGGGCCGCGCTCTGATTGGCCGGCGGCCCGGGGAGCTGTGGAAACGACGGGAGAGGAGCCGGGAAGGCAGGGAGCGGCGGGAGCCTACTTTGCGCCCCTGCGTGCCTTCAAGAGAACTGCTGCTTCCCCCCCCAGGGCCCCCAGGAGCAAGAGGGAGCCCGGGGAGCGAGGGGAGACAACTTCCGGTCCGGTGAGTGCTGCACGCGGGAGGAGCGTCGGGGCTCATTGCCGGTGCCCGCTCCTCCCCCCGAGTGATCCTATTGGGGTGATCCGAGGCCCGTGGGGCCCCCAGTAATGCCTGGTCCCCCGAGAAGGGACCCCGCAGGCCCACACCTTGTCCCTGAGCCCCGAGAAGCTCCCCCCATTGACCTTTGGCCCCTCGAGCCCGGAGAGGCACCACCCCAGTCCCTTGGAGCTGAGCCCCGAGAGGCTCCCACGTATCTATGAGCCCTGAGAGGCTCCACCATCGTCCTAGGGCCCAAGCGGCTCCACCATTATCCTCGAGCCCCGAGAGGCTCCACCGTTTGGCTCCAGTCCCTACGAGCCTGCAAGGCTCCGCCCACTATTCTGTCCTAGAGCCCCGACGTGGCCCCTTCCTCCTCGAGCCCCGAGGGGCTCCCCCGTTGTCCCTTGCCCTCTCGAGCCTGCGAGGCTCCTACGTGATGTCTCCATCATCCCCGGTTGCCCAGCACTTCGTGGGCAGCCGCCACGTTTAGGTTTGCCCCGGCCTCCTTGCAGCCCACTCAGGACATCGAGACTCTAAGGCGCCCTCGCCCCAGGAAGGCCATTGGGCCTAGGGGGCGCTACTGACTATTATCAGAGTGTTGCTGAGAATTATTATGTGTTGCCCTGATGATGGGGGCCTCTGTTGTGTTATGTACCTTGCCTCATGTATGTCTATGCTGGTTAGAGTGAGTTCTATTGCTAGTCCTATGAGACCCCAGGGCGTGACGTATTCTAATGCTAAGCTCCTGGTGATTGTGTGTTCTAGCCCTAGTCCGAGGAAACTCCCAGTTGTTATATGTCTAAATGCCAACTCCATCATGTGCACCTTCCTGGCAGTGGTCCCTTGGCTCTGCCCTGTACCTTTTCCCTTGTAACCCCTGCCGTGCCTCGAGCACATTGTAAAGTGTATGTTCCTATGTGTCCTTCTTAATACAAAGTCTATTTTCATATATACTTGGTGTGGAGTTCCTTTTGTGGGAGGCCCGGGATGTTGTTGCTGGTGGGTGCGTGCGCAAATGTTTCACACATGTCCTCCGAGATAGGCCTGACGGCCCGCGCTGCGTTACCTAGAGGGCGAGCCGGGGTCGACTTTACATAGGAGTGGCGGTCTCTGACTGGCTGGGTGCAAGTCCTGGCCGGCCGGGGGTCCCATTTCCTACAATTTTCATATATCAATAATTTAATGACAAAAGGTTTGCACATTACAACCCTTTGTACATCCATAGGGGACCCCTACCTCTTTGTGACAGGCTCTAAAGATATTTTTTAAGGGCAGGCAGTGGTCTCTTATATCTCCATGTAATGAAAATGTTTCATTTTTAAAAAGAAAAATGCATTCCGTTTTCCTTTAAGGAAAACGGGCTGCATTTTAAAAAAAAAACTGTTTTATTGAAAAGCAGTCCCAGACATGGAGGTCTGCTGAGCCCAGCAGGCCACCAGCCATTCCCAATGGGGTTGCAAATTGCGAGTCGCTCATTATTAATCATGAGATTCACATTTTGCGAGCCCATTGGGAATCATTAACAGTGTGTCTGACACTGTTGTACATTGGCTTTTGTAACTCACAATTTGCGACTCGCAATTTCTCGCAATTTACGGAGTCGCAAAAGCCAATGGTCGTACATCTGGCCCTTAATATCTTGGATAGTGCTGGCCCGTCTGACGCTCTAACTTTATTTCCTGACTTCATATTGGCCTACAGGGGCTATGAGGAGACACATTTTACTCTATAAACATTCTACAGAAATTAGTTTAGGTTTACACGTATTTGTTTTTTCATGAGTTACAGAGGGCAATAAGGGGTACAAGGATGTTGGGGTGTATACATTCACTGAAAAAACAAAGATATATAATATGGAGGTATACCTAAGTCTTCCACTAATAAAAAAAGCTGATGTTTCAAAACAAAACACTGAAATTCACCAGTTATACCTAACTAACGCAAGTATAACTTGCACCGCCATGGATTGGAGATGTCATCAGTGATGTGATACATCTGGTCATAATCAGTGCAACATAGCCGTGCAAGGTAAAGTTATGTCAGGTACGTGTAATTGGTGAATTTATGGGTTTTTTGTTTTTTTTAAATTTGGTTTTGGTATCATTAGAAGACTTATATATAACTCCACTTTAACCTTTGCTCTTTTCAGTGAATTTCTATGGTTTCTAAAATATAAAGTGATATCTGATTATGATATGTCAGCATTGCAGGCTGGTTCTAGTGTTGTGTGTGCAGCAAACTTACCTTGAACCCACAGTTTTACTGATTCCGCCTCACACCTTCACAAGCCACTGATCTTTGGGGCACACTGACATCCCTCCCTTGTAATGCACTGATCCCTGGTGCACACTGACATCCCTCCCTTGTAATGCACTGATCCCTGGTGCACACTGACATCCCTCCCTTGTTATGCACTGATCCCGGGTGCACACTGACATCCCTCCCTTGTTATGCACTGATCCCGGGTGCACACTGACATCCCTCTCTTGTTATGCACTGATCCCTGGTGCACACTGACATCCCCCCCTTGTAATGCACTGATCCCTGGTGCACACTGACATCCCTCCCTTGTCATGCACTGATCCCTGGTGCACACTGACATCCCCCCTTGTAATGCACTGATCCCTGGTGCACACTGACATCCCTCCCTTGTTATGCACTGATCCCGGGTGCACACTGGCATCCCTCCCTTGTTATGCACTGATCCCTGGGGCACACTGACATCCCTCCCTTGTTATGCACTGATCCCTGGTGCACACTGACATCCCTCCCTTGTAATGCACTGTTCCCTGGTGCACACTGACATCCCTCCCTTGTTATGCACTGATCCCTGGTGCACACTGGCATCCCTCCCTTGTTATGCATTGATCCCTGGTGCACACTGACATCCCTCCCTTGTTATGCACTGATCCCTGGTGCACACGGACATCCCTCTCTTGTTATGCACTGATCCCTGGTGCACACGGACATCCCTCTCTTGTAATGCACTGATCCCTGGTGCACACTGACATCCCTCCCTTGTTATGACTGATCCCTGGTGCACACTGACATCCCTCCCTTGTTATGACTGATCCCTGGTGCACACGGACATCCCTCTCTTGTTATGCACTGATCCCTGGTGCACACGGACATCCCTCCCTTGTAATGCACTGATCCTTGGTGCACACTGACATCCCTCCCTTGGTATGCACCCATCCTGGTGCACACTGACATCCCTCCCTTGTTATGCACTGATCCCTGGGGCACACTGACATCCCTCCCTTGTTATGCACTGATCCCTGGTGCACACTGACATCCCCCCTTGTAATGCACTGATCCCTGGTGCACACTGACATCCCTCCCTTGTTATGCACTGATCCCTGGTGCACACTGACATCCCCCCTTGTAATGCACTGATCCCTGGTGCACACTGACATCCCTCCCTTGTTATGCACTGATCCCGGGTGCACACTGACATCCCTCCCTTGTTATGCACTGATCCCTGGGGCACACTGACATCCCTCCCTTGTGATGCACTGATGCCTGGTGCACACTGACATCCCTCCCTTGTTATGCACTGATCGATGGTGCACACTGACATCCCTCCCTTGTAATGCATTGATCCCTGGGGCACACTGACATCCCTCCCTTGTGATGCACTGATGCCTGGTGCACACTGACATCCCTCCCTTGTTATGCACTCATACCTGGTGCACACTGACATCCCTCCCTTGTTATGCACTGATCCCTGGGGCACACTGACATCCCTCCCTTGTTATGCACTGATCCCTGTTGCACGCTGACATCCCTCCCTTGTTATGCACTGATCCCTGGTGCACACTGACATCCCTCCCTTGTAATGCACTGATCCCTGGTGCACACTGACATCCCTCCCTTGTTATGCACTGATCTCTGAGGCACACTCACATCCCTCCCTTGTAATGCACTCATCCCAGGTGCACACTGACATCCCCCCCTTGTTATGCACTGATAACTGCTGCACACCAACATCCCTCCCTTGTTATGCCCTGACCCCTGCTGCTCAGTGACATCCCTCCCTTGTAATGCATTGATCCCTGGTGCACACTGACATCTCTCACTTGTTATGCACTGATCCCTGGTGCACACTGACATCCCTCCCTTGTTATGCACTGATCTCTGGGGCACACTCACATCCCTCCCTTGTAATGCACTCATCCCAGGTGCACACTGACATCCCCCCCTTGTTATGCACTGATAACTGCTGCACACCAACACCCCTCCCTTGTTATGACCTGACCACTGCTGCACAGTGACATCCCTCCCTTGTAATGCACTGATCCCTGGTGCACACTGACATCCCTCCCTTGTAATGCACTGATCCCTGGTGCATGCTGACATCCTTACCTTGTTATGCACTGATCCCTGGTGCACGCTGACATCCCTTCCTTGTTATGCACCGATCCCTGGTGCACACTGACATCCCTCCCTTGTAATGCACTGATCCCTGGTGCACGCTGACATCCCTCCCTTGTAATGCACTGATCCCTGGTGCACACTGACATCCCTCCCTTGTTATGCACTGATCCCTGGTGCACACTGACATCGCTCCCTTGTTATGCACTGATCCCTGGTGCACACTGACATCCCTCCCTTGTTATGCACTGATCCCTGGTGCGCACTGACATCCCTCCCTTGTAATGCACTGATCCCTGGTGCACACTGACATCCCTCCCTTGTGATGCACTGATCCCTGGTGCACTCTGACATCCCTCCCTTGTTATGCACTGATCCCTGGTGCACACTGACATCCCTCCCTTGTAATACACTGATCCCTGGGGCACACTGACATCCCTCCTTGTTATGCACTGATCCCTGGTGCTCACTGATATCCCTCCCTTGTAATGCACCCATCCCTGGTGCACACTGACATCCCTCCCTTGTAATGCACTCATCCCTGGTGCACACTGACATCCCTCCCTTGTAATGCACTCATCCCTGGGGCACACTGATATCCCTCCCTTGTAATGCACTGATCCCTGGTGCACAATGACATCTCTCCCTTGTTATGCACTGATCCCTGGTGCACACTGACATCCATCCCTTGTTATGCACTGATCCCTGGGGCACACTCACATCCCTCCCTTGTAATGAACTCATCCCAGGTGCACACTGACATCCCCCTTGTTATGCACTGATCCCTGCTGCACACCAACATGCCTCCCTTGTTATGCCCTGACCCCTGATGCACACCGACATCACTCCCTTGTAATGCACTGATCCCTGGTGCACACTGACATCCCTCCCTTGTTATGCACTGATCCCTGGTTCACACTGACATCCCTCCCTTGTTATGCACTCATCCCTAGTGCATACTGACATCCCTCCCTTGTAATGCACTGATCCCTGGTGCATGCTGACATCCCTCCCTTGTTATGCACTGATCCCTGGTGCACGCTGATATCCCTCCCTTGTAATGCACCCATCCCTGGTGCACACTGACACCCCTCCCTTGTAATGCACTCATCCCTGGGGCACACTGACAACCCTCCCTTGTTATGCACTGATCCCTGGTGCACACTGACATCCCTCCCTTGTTATGCACTGATCCCTGGTGCACACTGACATCCCTCCCTTGTAATGCACTGATCCCTGGTGCACACTGACATCCCTCCCTTGTGATGCACTGATCCCTGGTGCACTCTGACATCCCTCCCTTGTTATGCACTCATCCCTGGTGCATACTGACATCCCTCCCTTGTAATGCACTGATCCCTGGTGCATGCTGACATCCCTCCCTTGTTATGCACTGATCCCTGGTGCACGCTGATATCCCTCCCTTATAATGCACCCATCCCTGGTGCACACTGACACCCCTCCCTTGTAATGCACTCATCCCTGGGGCACACTGACATCCCTCCCTTGTTATGCACTGATCCCTGGTGCACACTGACATCCCTCCCTTGTTATGCACTGATCCCTGGTGCACACTGACATCCCTCCCTTGTAATGCACTGATCCCTGGTGCACACTGACATCCCTCCCTTGTGATGCACTCATCCCTGGTGCACACTGACATCCCTCCCTTGTAATGCACTGATCCCTGGTGCACACTGACATCCCTCCCTTGTGATGCACTGATCCCTGGTGCACACCGACATCTCTCCCTTGTAATGCACTCATCCCTGGTGCACACTGACATCCCTCCCTTGTAATGCACTGATCCCTGGGGCACACTGACATCCCTCCCTTGTAATGCACTGATCACTGGTGCACAATGACATCTCTCCCTTGTTATGCACTGATCCCTGGTGCACACTGACGTCCCTCCCTTGTTATGCACTGATCCCTGGTTCACACTGACATCCCTCCCTTGTTATGCACTGATCCCTGGTTCACACTGACATCCCTCCCTTGTGATGCACTCATCCCTGGTGCACACTGACATCCCTGCCTTGTAATGCACTGATCCCTGGTGCATGCTGACATCCCTCCCTTGTTATGCACTGATCCCTGGTGCACGCTGACATCCCTCTCTTGTTATGCACTGATCCCTGGTGCACACTGACTTCCCTCCCTTGTAATGCACTGAATCCTGGTGCACGCTGACATCCCTCCCTTGTAATGCACTGATCCCTGGTGCACACTGACATCCCTCCCTTGTTATGCACTGATCCCTGGTACACACTGACATCCCTCCCTTGTTATGCACTGATCCCTGGTGCACACTGACATCCCTCACTTGTTATGCACTGATCCCTGGTGCACACTGACATCCCTCCCTTGTAATGCACTGATCCCTGGTGCACACTGACATCCCTCCCTTGTTATAAACTGTTCCCTGGTGCACTCTGACATCCCTCCCTTGTTATGCACTGATCCCTGGTGCACACTGACATCCCTCCCTTGTAATGCACTGATCCCTGGGGCACAATGACATCCCTCCTTGTTATGCACTGATCCCTGGTGCTCACTGATATCCCTCCCTTGTAATGCACTGATCTCTGGTGCACACTGACATCCCTCCCTTGAAATGCACTGATCCCTGGTGCACGCTGACATCCCTCCCTCGTAATGCACTGATCACTGGGGCACACTGACCTCCCTCCCTTGTAATGCACTGATCCCTGGTGCACACTGACATCCCTCCCTTGTAATGCACTGATCCCTGGGGCACACTGACATCCCTCCCTTGTAATGCACTGATCCCTGGGGCACACTGACATCCGTCCCTTGCAATGCACTGATCCCTGGTGCACACTGACATTCCTCCCTTGTAATGCACTGATCCCTGGTGCACACTGACATCCCTCCCTTGTAATGCACTTATCCCTGGTGCACACTGACATCCCTCCCTTGTTATGCACTGATCGCTGGGGCACACTCACATCACCCCTTGTAATGAACTGATCCCTCGTGCACACTGACATCCCTCCCTTGTTATGCACTGATCCCAGGTGCACGCTGAAATTCCCTCCCTTGTAATGCACTGATCCCTGGTGCAGGCTGATATCCCTCCCATGTAATGCACTGATCCCTGGTGCACACTGACATCCCTCCCTTGTTATGCACTGATCCCTGGTGCACACTGACATCCCTCCCTTGTTATGCACTGATCTCTGGTGCACACTGACATCCCTCCCTTGTAATGCACTGATCCCTGGTGCACACTGACATCCCTCCATTATTATGCACTCATGGCTGGGGCACACTCCATCCCCCCTTGTAATGCACTGATCCCTCATGCACACTGACATCCCTCCCTTGTTATGCACTGCTCCCAGGTGCACGCTGACATCCCTCCCTTGTAATGCACTGATCCCTGGAGCACGCTGACATCCCTCCCTTGTAATGCACTGATCCCTGGTGCTCACTGACATCCCTCCCTTGTTATGCACTGATCCCTGGTGCACACTGACATCCCTCCCTTGTTATGCACTCATCCCTGGTGCACACTGACATCCCTCCCTTGTAATGCACTGATCCCTGGTGCACCCTGACATCCCTCTCTTGTTATGTACTGATCCCTGGTGCACGCTGACATCCCTCCCTTGTTATGCACTGATCCCTGGTGCACGCTGACATCCCTCCCTTGTAATGCACTGATCCCCGGTGCACGCTGACATCCCTCCCTTGTAATGCACTGATCCTGGGTGCACACTGTCATCCTTCCCTCGTTATGCACTGATCCCTGGTGCACACTAACATCCCTCCCTTGTTATGCACTCATCCCTGGTGCACACTGACATCCCTCCCTTGTTATGCACTGATTCCTGGTGCACACTGACATCCCTCCCTTTTTATGAACTCATCCCTGGTGCACACTGACATCCCTCCCTTGTAATGCACAGATCCCTGGTGCACACTGACATCCCTCCCTTGTTAGGCATTGATCCCTGGTGCACACTGAAATCCCTTTCTTGTAATGCACTGATCCCTGGTGTACACTGACATCCCTCTCTTGTAATGCACTGTTCCCTGGTGCACAATGACATCCCTCCTTTGTTATGCACTGATCCCTGGTGCACAATGACATCCCTCCTTTGTTATGCACTGATCCCTGGTGCACACTGACATCCCTCCCTTGTTAGGCATTGATCCCTGGTGCACACTGAAATCCCTCTCTTGTAATGCACTGATCCCTGGTGTACGCTGACATCCCTCCCTTGTAATGCACTGTTCCCTGGTGCACACTGACATCCCTCCCTTGTTATGCACTGATCCCTGGTGCAGACTGACATCCCTCCCTTGTAATGCACTGATCCCTGGTGAACACTGACATCCCTTCCTAGTTATGCACTGATCCCTGGTGAACACTGACATCCCTCCCTTGTTATGCACTCATCCCTGGTGCACAATGGCATCCCTCCCTTGTGATGCACTGATCCCTGGTGCACACTGACATCCCTCCCTTGTAATGCACTGATCCCTGGTGCACACTGACATCCCTCCTTTTTAATGCACTTATCCCTGGTGCAAACTGACATTCCTCCCTTGTAATGCACTGATCCCTGGTGCACACTGACATCTCTCTCTAGTAATGCACTGATCGTTGGGGCACACTGACATCCCTCCCTTGTTATGCACTGATCCCTGGTGCACACTGACATCCCTACCCTTGTGATGCCCTCATACCTGGTGCACACTGATATCCCTCCCTTGTAATGCACTCATCCCTGGTGCACACTGACATCCCTCCCTTGTAATGCACTGATCCCTGGTGCACACTAACATCCCTCCCTCGTTATGCACTGATCCCTGGTGCACACTAACATCCCTCCCTTGTTATGCACTGATCTCTGAGGCACACTCACATCCCTCCCTTGTAATGCACTCATCCCAGGTGCACACTGACATCCCCCCCTTGTTATGCACTGATAACTGCTGCACACCAACATCCCTCCCTTGTTATGCCCTGACCCCTGCTGCACAGTGACATCCCTCCCTTGTAATGCATTGATCCCTGGTGCACACTGACATCTCTCACTTGTTATGCACTGATCCCTGGTGCACACTGACATCCCTCCCTTGTTATGCACTGATCTCTGGGGCACACTCACATCCCTCCCTTGTAATGCACTCATCCCAGGTGCACACTGACATCCCCCCCTTGTTATGCACTGATAACTGCTGCACACCAACATCCCTCCCTTGTTATGCCCTGACCACTGCTGCACAGTGACATCCCTCCCTTGTAATGCACTGATAACTGCTGCACACCAACATCCCTCCCTTGTTATGCCCTGACCACTGCTGCACACTGACATCCCTCCCTTGTAATGCACTGATCCCTGGTGCATGCTGACATCCTTACCTTGTTATGCACTGATCCCTGGTGCACGCTGACATCCCTTCCTTGTTATGCACCGATCCCTGGTGCACACTGACATCCCTCCCTTGTAATGCACTGATCCCTGGTGCATGCTGACATCCCTCCCTTGTAATGCACTGATCCCTGGTGCACACTGACATCCCTCCCTTGTAATGCACTGATCACTGGTGCACACTGACATCCCTCCCTTGTGATGCACTGATCCCTGGTGCACTCTGACATCCCTCCCTTGTAATGCACTGATCCCTGGTGCACACTGACATCCCTCCCTTGTGATGCACTGATCTCTGGTGCACTCTGACATCCCTCCCTTGTTATGCACTGATCCCTGGTGCACACTGACATCCCTCCCTTGTAATACACTGATCCCTGGGGCACACTGACATCCCTCCTTGTTATGCACTGATCCCTGGTGCTCACTGATATCCCTCCCTTGTAATGCACCCATCCCTGGTGCAAACTGACATCCCTCCCTTGTAATGCACTCATCCCTGGTGCACACTGACATCCCTCCCTTGTAATGCACTCATCCCTGGGGCACACTGATATCCCTCCCTTGTAATGCACTGATCCCTGGTGCACAATGACATCTCTCCCTTGTTATGCACTGATCCCTGGTGCACACTGACATCCATCCCTTGTTATGCACTGATCCCTGGGGCACACTCACATCCCTCCCTTGTAATGAACTCATCCCAGGTGCACACTGACATCCCCCTTGTTATGCACTGATCCCTGCTGCACACCAACATGCCTCCCTTGTTATGCCCTGACCCCTGATGCACACCGACATCACTCCCTTGTAATGCACTGATCCCTGGTGCACACTGACATCCCTCCCTTGTTATGCACTGATCCCTGGTTCACACTGACATCCCTCCCTTGTTATGCACTCATCCCTAGTGCATACTGACATCCCTCCCTTGTAATGCACTGATCCCTGGTGCATGCTGACATCCCTCCCTTGTTATGCACTGATCCCTGGTGCACGCTGATATCCCTCCCTTGTAATGCACCCATCCCTGGTGCACACTGACACCCCTCCCTTGTAATGCACTCATCCCTGGGGCACACTGACATCCCTCCCTTGTTATGCACTGATCCCTGGTGCACACTGACATCCCTCCCTTGTTATGCACTGATCCCTGGTGCACACTGACATCCCTCCCTTGTAATGCACTGATCCCTGGTGCACACTGACATCCCTCCCTTGTGATGCACTGATCCCTGGTGCACTCTGACATCCCTCCCTTGTTATGCACTCATCCCTGGTGCATACTGACATCCCTCCCTTGTAATGCACTGATCCCTGGTGCATGCTGACATCCCTCCCTTGTTATGCACTGATCCCTGGTGCACGCTGATATCCCTCCCTTGTAATGCACCCATCCCTGGTGCACACTGACACCCCTCCCTTGTAATGCACTCATCCCTGGGGCACACTGACATCCCTCCCTTGTTATGCACTGATCCCTGGTGCACACTGACATCCCTCCCTTGTTATGCACTGATCCCTGGTGCACACTGACATCCCTCCCTTGTAATGCACTGATCCCTGGTGCACACTGACATCCCTCCCTTGTGATGCACTGATCCCTGGTGCACACTGACATCCCTCCCTTGTAATGCACTGATCCCTGGTGCACACTGACATCCCTCCCTTGTGATGCACTGATCCCTGGTGCACACCGACATCTCTCCCTTGTAATGCACTCATCCCTGGTGCACACTGACATCCCTCCCTTGTAATGCACTGATCCCTGGGGCACACTGACATCCCTCCCTTGTAATGCACTGATCCCTGGTGCACAATGACATCTCTCCCTTGTTATGCACTGATCCCTGGTGCACACTGACGTCCCTCCCTTGTTATGCACTGATCCCTGGTTCACACTGACATCCCTCCCTTGTTATGCACTGATCCCTGGTTCACACTGACATCCCTCCCTTGTGATGCACTCATCCCTGGTGCACACTGACATCCCTGCCTTGTAATGCACTGATCCCTGGTGCATGCTGACATCCCTCCCTTGTTATGCACTGATCCCTGGTGCACGCTGACATCCCTCTCTTGTTATGCACTGATCCCTGGTGCACACTGACTTCCCTCCCTTGTAATGCACTGAATCCTGGTGCACGCTGACATCCCTCCCTTGTAATGCACTGATCCCTGGTGCACACTGACATCCCTCCCTTGTTATGCACTGATCCCTGGTACACACTGACATCCCTCCCTTGTTATGCACTGATCCCTGGTGCACACTGACATCCCTCACTTGTTATGCACTGATCCCTGGTGCACACTGACATCCCTCCCTTGTAATGCACTGATCCCTGGTGCACACTGACATCCCTCCCTTGTTATAAACTGTTCCCTGGTGCACTCTGACATCCCTCCCTTGTAATGCACTGATCCCTGGTGCACACTGACATCCCTCCCTTGTTATGCACTGATCCCTGGTACACACTGACATCCCTCCCTTGTTATGCACTGATCCCTGGTGCACACTGACATCCCTCACTTGTTATGCACTGATCCCTGGTGCACACTGACATCCCTCCCTTGTAATGCACTGATCCCTGGTGCACACTGACATCCCTCCCTTGTTATAAACTGTTCCCTGGTGCACTCTGACATCCCTCCCTTGTTATGCACTGATCCCTGGTGCACACTGACATCCCTCCCTTGTAATGCACTGATCCCTGGGGCACAATGACATCCCTCCCTTGTTATGCACTGATCCCTGGTGCTCACTGATATCCCTCCCTTGTAATGCACTGATCTCTGGTGCACACTGACATCCCTCCCTTGAAATGCACTGATCCCTGGTGCACACTGACATCCCTCCCTTGTAATGCACTGATCACTGGGGCACACTGACCTCCCTCCCTTGTAATGCACTGATCCCTGGTGCACACTGACATCCCTCCCTTGTAATGCACTGATCCCTGGGGCACACTGACATCCCTCCCTTGTAATGCACTGATCCCTGGGGCACACTGACATCCGTCCCTTGCAATGCACTGATCCCTGGTGCACACTGACATTCCTCCCTTGTAATGCACTGATCCCTGGTGCACACTGACATCCCTCCCTTGTAATGCACTTATCCCTGGTGCACACTGACATCCCTCCCTTGTTATGCACTGATCGCTGGGGCACACTCACATCACCCCTTGTAATGCACTGATCCCTCGTGCACACTGACATCCCTCCCTCGTTATGCACTGATCCCAGGTGCACGCTGAAATTCCCTCCCTTGTAATGCACTGATCCCTGGTGCAGGCTGATATCCCTCCCATGTAATGCACTGATCCCTGGTGCACACTGACATCCCTCCCTTGTTATGCACTGATCCCTGGTGCACACTGACATCCCTCCCTTGTTATGCACTGATCTCTGGTGCACACTGACCTCCCTCCCTTGTAATGCACTGATCCCTGGTGCACACTGACATCCCTCCATTATTATGCACTGATGGCTGGGGCACACTCACATCCCCCCTTGTAATGCACTGATCCCTCATGCACACTGACATCCCTCCCTTGTTATGCACTGCTCCCAGGTGCACGCTGACATCCCTCCCTTGTAATGCACTGATCCCTGGAGCACGCTGACATCCCTCCCTTGTAATGCACTGATCCCTGGTGCTCACTGACATCCCTCCCTTGTTATGCACTGATCCCTGGTGCACACTGACATCCCTCCCTTGTTATGCACTCATCCCTGGTGCACACTGACATCCCTCCCTTGTAATGCACTGATCCCTGGTGCACCCTGACATCCCTCTCTTGTTATGTACTGATCCCTGGTGCACGCTGACATCCCTCCCTTGTTATGCACTGATCCCTGGTGCACGCTGACATCCCTCCCTTGTAATGCACTGATCCCTGTGCACGCTGACATCCCTCCCTTGTAATGCACTGATCCTGGGTGCACACTGTCATCCTTCCCTCGTTATGCACTGATCCCTGGTGCACACTAACATCCCTCCCTTGTTATGCACTCATCCCTGGTGCACACTGACATCCCTCCCTTGTAATGCACTGATTCCTGGTGCACACTGACATCCCTCCCTTTTTATGAACTCATCCCTGGTGCACACTGACATCCCTCCCTTGTAATGCACAGATCCCTGGTGCACACTGACATCCCTCCCTTGTTTGGCATTGATCCCTGGTGCACACTGAAATCCCTTTCTTGTAATGCACTGATCCCTGGTGTACGCTGACATCCCTCTCTTGTAATGCACTGTTCCCTGGTGCACAATGACATCCCTCCCTTGTTATGCACTGATCCCTGGTGCACAATGATATCCCTCCCTTGTTATGCACTCATCCTGGTGCACACTGATATCCCTCCCTTGTGATGCACTGATCCCTGGTGCACACTGACATCCCTCCCTTGTTAGGCATTGATCCCTGGTGCACACTGAAATCCCTCTCTTGTAATGCACTGATCCCTGGTGTACGCTGACATCCCTCCCTTGTAATGCACTGTTCCCTGGTGCACACTGACATCCCTCCCTTGTTATGCACTGATCCCTGGTGAACACTGACATCCCTTCCTTGTTATGCACTGATCCCTGGTGAACACTGACATCCCTCCCTTGTTATGAACTCATCCCTGGTGCACAATGGCATCCCTCCCTTGTGATGCACTGATCCCTGGTGCACACTGACATCCCTCCCTTGTAATGCACTGATCCCTGGTGCACACTGACATCCCTCCTTTTTAATGCACTTATCCCTGGTGCAAACTGACATCCCTCCCTTGTAATGCACTGATCCCTGGTGCACACTGACATCTCTCTCTAGTAATGCACTGATCGTTGGGGCACACTGACATCCCTCCCTTGTTATGCACTGATCCCTGGTGCACACTGACATCCCTACCCTTGTGATGCCCTCATACCTGGTGCACACTGACATCCCTCCCTTGTAATGCACTGAGCCCTGGTGCACACTGACATCCCTCCCTTGTTATGCACTTATCCCTGGTGCACACTGACATCCCTCCCTTGTAATGCACCGATCCCTGGTGTACACTGACATCCCTCCCTTGTTATGCATTGATCCCTGGTGCACACTGAAATTCCTCCGTTGTAATGCACTGTTCCCTGGTGCACACTGGCATCCCTCCCTTGTTATGCACTGATCCCTTGTGCACACCGACATCCCTCCCTTGTTATGCACTGACCCCTGGTGTACACTGACATCCCTCCCTTGTTATGCACTGATCCCTGGTGCTCACTGATATCCCTCCCTTGTAATGCACTCATCCCTGGTGCACACTGACATCCCTCCCTTGTAATGCACTGATCCCTGGTGCACACTAACATCCCTCCCTCGTTATGCACTGATCCCTGGTGCACACTAACATCCCTCCCTTGTTATGCACTCATCTCTGGTGCACACTGACCTCCCTCCCTTGTTATGCACCTATCCCTGGTGCACACTGACATCCCTCCCTTGTTATGCTCTCATCCCTGGTGCACACTGACATCCCTCCCTTGTAATGCACTGATCCCTGGTGCATGCTGACATCCCTCCCTTGTAATGCACTGATCCCTGGTGCACACTGACATCCCTCCCTTGTTATGCACTGATCCCTGGTGCACACTGACATCCCTCCCTTGTTATGCACTCATCCCTGGTGCACACTGACATCCCTCCCTTGTAAATCACTGATCCCTGGTGCACACTGACATCCCTCCCTTGTTATGCATAGATCCCTGGTGCACACTGAAATCCCTCTCTTGTAATGCACAGATCCCTGGTGTACGCTGACATCCCTCCCTTGTAATGCACTGTTCCCTGGTGCACACTGACATCCCTCCCTTGTTATGCACTGATCCTTGGTGCACACTGACATCCCTCCCTTGGTATGCACCCATCCTGGTGCACACCGACATCCCTCCCTTGTGATGCACTGATCACTGGTGCACACTGACATTCCTCCCTTGTTATGCACTGATCCCTGGTGCACACTGACATCCCTCCCTTGTAATGCACTGATCCCTGGTGAACACTGACATCCCTCCCTTGTTATGCACTCATCCCTGGTGCACAATGACAACCCTTCCTTTTAATGCACTGATCCCTGGTGCACACTGACATCCCTCCTTTTTAATGCTCTGATCCCTGGTGCAAACTGACATCCCTCCCTTCTAATGCACTGATCAATGGTGCACACTGACATCTCTCTCTAGTAATGCACTGATTGTTGGGGCACACTGACATCCCTCCCTTGTTATGCACTGATCCCTGGTGCACACTGACATCCCTACCCTTGTGATGCCCTCGTCCCTGGTGCACACTGACATACCTCCCTTGTAATGCACTGAGCCCTGGTGCACACTGACATCCCTCCCATGTTATGCACTCATCCCTGGTGCACACTGACATCCCTCCCTTGTAATGCACTGATCCCTGGTGCACACTGAAATCCCTCCCTTGTAATGCACTTTTTCCTGGTGCACACTGACATCCCTCCCTTGTTATGCACTGATCCCTGGTGCACATCGACATCCCTCCCTTGTTATGCACTGATCCCTGGTGTACACTGACAACCCTCCGTTGTTATGCACTGATCCCTGGTGCTCACTGATATCCCTCCTTTGTAATGGACTCATCCCTGGTGCACACTGACATCCCTCCCTTGTAATGCACTGATCCCTGGTGCACACTGACATCCCTCCATTGTTATGCACTGATCCCTGGTGCACACTGTCATCCCTCCCTTGCTATGCACTGATCCCTGGTGCACACTGACATCCCACCCTTGTTATGCACTCATCCCTGGTGCATACTGACATCCCTCCCTTGTAATGCACTGATCCCAGGTTCACGCTGACATCCCTCTCTTTTTATGTACTGATCCCTGGTGCACGCTGACATCCCTTCCTTGTTATGCACTGATCCCTGGTGCACGCTCTAATCCCTCCCTTGTAATGCACTGATCCCTGGTACACGCTGACATCCTCCCTTGTAATGCAGTGATCCCTGGTGCACACTGACATCCCTCCCTTGTTATGCACTCATCCCTGGTGCACACTGACATCCCTCCCTTGTTATGCACTCATCCCTGGTGCTCACTGACATCCCTCCCTTGTTATGCACTCATCCCTGGTGCACACTGACATCCCTCCCTTGTTATGCACTCATCCCTGGTGCACACTGACATCCCTCACTTGTAATGTACTGATGCCTGGTGCACACTGACATCCCTCCCTTGTAATGCACTGATCCCTGGTGCACACTGACATCCCTCCCTTTTAA
The DNA here is from genome assembly GCF_964263255.1 of Lissotriton vulgaris. Classification (NCBI taxonomy): domain Eukaryota; kingdom Metazoa; phylum Chordata; class Amphibia; order Caudata; family Salamandridae; genus Lissotriton; species Lissotriton vulgaris. The sequence continues at coordinate 326,929,853 of NC_141686.1, forward strand.
TGCACTGATCCCTGGTGCACACTGACATCCCTCCTTTTTAATGCTCTGATCCCTGATGCACACCACATCCTTCCCTTGTTATGCACTGATCCCTGGTGCACACTGACATCCCTCCCGTGTTATGCACTGATCCCTGGTGCACACTGACATCCCTCCCTTGTAATGCACTGATCCCTGGTGAACAACGACATCCCTCCCTTGTTATGCACTGATCCCTGGTGGACACTGACATCCCTCCCTTGTTATGCACTCATCCCTGTTGCACACTGACATCCCTCCCTTGTTATGCGCTCATCCCTGGTGCACACTGACATCCCTACCCATGTGATGCCCTCATCCCTGGTGCACACTGACATCCCTCCCTTGTAATGCACTGAGCCCTGGTGCACACTGACATCCCTCCCTTGTTATGCACTGATCCCAGGTGCACACACCCACATCCCTCTCTTGTAATGCACTGATCCCTGGTGCACACTGACATCTCTACCCTTGTGATGCCCTCATCCCTGGTGTACACTGACATCCCTCCCTTGTAATGCACTGATCCCTGGTGAACACTGACATCTCTCCCTTGTTATGCACTGATCCCTGGTGCACACTGACATCCTTCCCTTGTAATGCACTGATCCCTGGTGCACACTGACATCCCTCCCTTGTAATGCACTGATCCCTGGTGAACACTGACATCTCTCCCTTGTTATGCACTGATCCCTGGTGCACACTGACATCCCTCCCTTTTAATGCACTGATCCCAGGTGCACACACCCACATCCCTCTCTTGTAATGCACTGATCCCTGGTGCACACTGACATCTCTACCCTTGTGATGCCCTCATCCCTGGTGTACACTGACATCCCTCCCTTGTAATGCACTGAGCCCTGGTGCACACTGACATCCCTCCCTTGTAATGCACTGATCCCTGGTGAACACTGACATCTCTCCCTTGTTATGCACTGATCCCTGGTGCACACTGACATCCCTTTCTAGTGATGCACTGATCGTTGTGGCACACTGACATCCCTCCCTTGTTATGCACTGATCCCTGAGGGCCTCATAGTTGTCCTCCACTTCGAAAACGGCACCAGTAGTTCTCAGTTTTTCCAGGGCTTTCCAATCTCTGTACGAGAATTCCGAGGGGGTGCTGTGATCCTGCCTTCTGTCCCCCTTACTAGTGATAGAGAATTTGAGAAGGGAGTGATCAGTCCAGCCCATAGGCAGGATATCACTCAGGTGAACTAGCTGAGGGGTAGAGAAGATAAGGTCAAGTCTATGCCCTGCTTTATGAGTGGGTTCCTTGACTAGTTGTTGGAGGCCCACGCTCTCACAGGAGAGCAGTAGATTGTTCAGCCCAGTGTCTAGAGTGCCATTCGGCCAGAGGTTAAAGTCACCTAGTATAATCAGCTTGTTGTGGGAGGTCGCCATGTTGGTGAAGGAAGTAAGAAGCGATTGTTGTTGTTGGGAGTTAAAGGTCCCTGGAGGGCGGTAACAGATAATTACCGTGAAGGTAGCTCCAGTGTGACTTTTTATGGAGAGGCCAAGGAGCACGGTCCCAATGGCCGGATCCATGTCTAGGCTGGTGATGAGCCATGAGGCTCTATAGATAATACCTACTCCACCACTGCGGCCTTTGGGTCTAGGGAGATGTAGGATTTTGAAATCCGGTGGACAAGTCCAGTCTAGTTCGATTTCACAGTCGGCGTGGGTCCACGTCTCAGTTAGAAAAAGAACATCTAAGTGATGGGTGTCAATCAATAGTTGAATTTCGTCGGCATGCTTTGGTAGTGATCTGACATTTAGAAGTCCTCCTAAGAGCAGACCCCTGGGAGCGAAGTCATGTACGGGGAATGCGGTTTCAGTGAAAGTGAGAAGACCTTCATGCGCATACTCTCTTAGGTTGAGCAGGGTCTCACGAGTGTAAAGTGGGGCAGGAGCACAGGGCCTTGTGGGAGCTGGAGCAGAGTGGCCCACGCCCGTCGCATCCCGGTCGCGGATTGGCGCTGACAGGCTTGCCTTAGGCGCGCCTTCTGCGCGCAGACGGCGCGCCCGCTGCGCTCGTCCGCTGCGCTTCCGAGTGAGGAGCATTTTTATAGGCAGAGGGGAGAGAAGGGGTGTGGCTTGTAGCGAGGGGCATGGCCAATCGTCTCGTGGGCGATGGCGGCGCTGCGATGGTAAACACAACACAAACACACAAGTTTTAAAATCACAGGTGATGTCAGCAAGGTTTAAAATATGGCAGCAAAGTGGCTCCCGGCTTCCGCCTCAGGAGAAATAATAAAGACGCCTGCTCGTGGTTCAGCACGGCGCTTTATAGTGCAAAAGGGGCGTGGCTTGTAGCGAGGGGCGTGGCCAATCGTCTCGTGGGCGATGGCGGCGCTGAGATGGTAAACACAACACAAACACACAAGTTTTAAAATCACAGGTGATGTCAGCAAGGTTTAAAATATGGCAGCAAAGTGGCTCCCGGCTTCCGCCTCGGGAGAAATAATAAAGACGCCTGCTCGTGGTTCAGCACAGCGCTTTATAGTGCAAGAGGGGAGTGGCTTGTAGCGAGGGGCGTGGCCAATTGTCTCGTGGGCGATGGCGGCGCTGCGATGGTAAACACAACACAAACACACAAGTTTTAAAATCACAGGCGATGTCAGCAATGTTTAAAATATGGCAGCAAAGTGGCTCCCGGCTTCCCCCTCAGGAGAAATAATATGCACTGATCCCTGGTGCACACTGACATCTGTCCCTTGTTATTCACTGATCCCTGGTGCACACTGACATCCGTCCCTTGTCATGCACTGATCCCTGCTGCAAACTGACATCCCTCCCTTTTTAATGCACTGATCCCTCGTGCACACTGACATCCCTCCCTTGTTATGCACTGATCCCAGGTGCACGCTGACATCCCTCCATTGTAATGCACTGAACCCTGCTGCACACTGACATCCCTCCCTTTTAATGCACTGATCCCTGGTGCACACTGACATCCCTCCCTTGTAATGCACTGATCCCTGGTGCACACTGACATCTCTCCCTTGTTATGCACTGATCCCTGGTGCACACTGACATCCCTCCCTTGTAATGCACTGATCCCTGGTGAAAAACGACATCCCTCCCTGGTTATGCACTGATCCCTGGTGAACAACGACATCCCTCCCTTGTTATGCACTCATCCCTGGTGCACAATGACATCCCTCCCTTGTGATGCACTGATCCCTGGTGCACACTGACATCCCTCCCTTGTAATGCACTGATCCCTGGTGCAAACTGACATCCCTCCCTTGTAATGCACTGATCCCTGGTGCACACTGACATCCCTCCTTTTTAATGCACTGATCCCTGGTGCACACTGACATCCCTCCCTTGTAATGCACTGATTCCTGGTGCACACTAACATCCCTTTCTAGTAATGCACTGATCGTTGGAGCACACTGACATCCCTCCCTTGTTACGCACTCATTCTGGTGCACACTGACATCCCTCCCTTGTGATGCACTGATCCCTGGTGCACACTGACATCCCTCCCTTGTTATGCACTGATCCCTGGTGCACACTGACATCCCTCCCTTGTAATGCACTGATCCCTGGTGAACAACGACATCCCTCCCTTGTTATGCACTGATCCCTGGTGCACAGTGACATCCCTCCCTTGTTATGCACTCATCCCTGGTGCACAATGACATCCCTCCCTTGTGATGCACTGATCCGTGGTGCACACTGACATCCCTCCCTTGTAATGCACTGATCCCTGGTGCACACTGACATCCCTACCCTTGTGATGCCCTCATCCCTGGTGCACACTGACATCCCTCCTGTTGGACAGGCCACATGAAGGGCCGCTCTCCCCCGGCCCAACCAGGCCTGAGTACCGTCACGCAAGTACCACACACCACCATTGCACGTCTTCTGTCCCCTCAGGGCCCCTGCCCTCGAGCACGTTAACCTCGTGGGGCCGATCCACTGCCGGCCCACGCGCCCAGCCTGGGCCGCCATCTTGGACACTTCACCACGAGGCCGCCTGGCCCCCGATCGACCTCAACCCTGGGCCTGGCCCGGCCTCAGACATTCCGGCACCACCCTCCACCCAGGAGGTGAGCGGGCTACTTGGCAAGTCAATGGGAGAAAGAGGTGCCGATGGCTCTCCCCCGCCAAGTGCCGCTCGCCCATCGCCTCCCCGGGCGCTGGCTCCACCCCCCTGCTGGGTGTCTGGACTCCCTCATCCCGGACCTCCCGACCTCCAAGTGCGAGGGTCCGGACATCAAAGCACGCCAGCCCTATAACTGGGGCAGCTCCAGAGCAGGAAGGCAGTTGTATCTTGGAGTCGAGAGACGTAAAGAGGAACTCATCCTAGACGGACTACTGGCGCTGCCGTAGCTCTGTCTTGTGCACCATCGTCCTGCCTGTTGGCGCTGCCACAGCCTTCGTAACCTTCATCCTTCATCGTCGTCGGGATCTGCTGGCGTGGCCGCGGACCGTTGTAACCGTCATCTTCACCGGGACCTGCAGGCTCCGCCGCGGACCGTCGTTTTCCTTCGTCCATCTCGGGACCTGCTGGCTCCGCCGCGGCCCGATCATCTAGAACGCCGAGCTCGAGGATTGAGAGCTATATCCACCTTCTGGTAACAAGACTGTCCCGCTACCCCTTTCCTAAACCAGAGACTAGAACCGAGGGGACCCCTGAGTCCAGACCTCCTTGTATCATCTCATCGTAACCTAAGAATTGCATATAAAGTCTCGTTATACGTCAATCTTGTGTGGTGTCCGTCTGTGGGGGGGAAGTTGCTTGTCTGTACAGTCGTTGGAGACGGCTCTCCCCGGAGACCTCTCCCCGTAACCTCGGCCGACCCTCCCAGTCCGTCTAACATTGGTGGCCAGCGGCGCGATCCGAATCACCGCATAACGTACAGAGAGTAGCTCACCCCACAACGAAATCACAATGACAACTAAAGAAAGCGGATCAACCGAGAAGTTCCAAATGGAGAAACTAGAGGAGTACAGCCACCGTGAACTAAAACAATTCTGCATCGAACTGGGTATCGCTACCACCGGGCTAAGCACCAAAGACGATTTTAAGCATGCCCTAGAATCTTGGGCAGAGACCGGGGCTGCCGGAACCCCCGATCAAAGCACCGCGGAAAAAACCACCACGGCCCCTGAAGGGCAAAGAACGGGTCTCTCGCAAGACGAGATCCAGGAAAGAGAAAGAAACCGACTACACGAGCTAGAAATGGCCCGACTCAAGATGGACGTGGAACTCAAGTTGGCCGAACAAAAAATCAACTTAGAGCACCTGCGTCTCCGAGAAGAAAGAGAGGAGAAACAGAGACAAAGGGAGCTCGAGGAAAAGAAACTGGCGTACGAACACGAACGGAACCTAGCCGAGATCAACCTGCGCAAGCAGAATAAAGAGTTAGGGGTGCCCGAGCGACCCCACACCTCAGGGACCACGGAGAGAAAAGTACACATCCCCAAGGATGTTGTCCGAGAATATTTCCGAGAGGACGACATCCAGCAATGGTTTAAAGCCTATGAAATCGCTATGACTGCACACCGGATCGATAGGAGCGATTGGGGAGCCGGTCTATGGGGGAGATTCCTCAATGAGGGCCGCGATACACTGCTACAGCTCCCGGACCACCAGATGACCTCCTATGACCATATGAAAGCGGCACTCCTCACCCGCTATGGCCTCACACCCGAGATGTACCGTCAGAGGTTCCGAGACTGCACCCGCATCCCGGGTACAACTTGGGTGGACTATGTAACGTACTTTAGCCGAGCTTTCGAAGGCTGGATCAGAGGAAGCAACGTCACGACCTACGAACAACTGTTCAATCTGATGGTGTGGGAGCATCTGTCGAACAATTGCTTCATTGAACTACGCCAGCACCTCCTCGACAGCAAGTTAACGGATCCGCGGCAGCTCGCAGCCGAAGCTGACCGGTGGGAGATCACCAGAGTGGGCCGGAATGGGTCCTACGAGCAGAACCGGAACAACCATGGTCAGCACCGACCAAGAGGAGGAGGAGGGGGCCAAGGACGAGGAAGAGACAATGCTCCGGTCGCCCCCGCTACCAGCACCACCCCCCCGGCCAACCGGGGCAGCACCCCGGCGCGACCGGGGTACAGAGCCAATGTCACGTGTCACCGATGCCAACGAGTCGGTCACTATGCAAACGACCCAAGCTGCCCGCAGTACCAGAGTCCAAGACCCCGCCAAGTGGCCGCTGCGGCCCTAGGGGAAGAGCAGATCTCCGAGGAACAGGAAACATACGAACAAGAGCATCAAGAATGGGAGCCAGCCGCCATGACTCTCGCATGCTTAGGGGGAAAAGACATGGTCCCGCGGGTCCCCCTACCCGCTAACACCCAGAAGTACAGCCAATGGGTGAGCATCAATGGACACCGGGCCGAAGCCCTTCGTGACACCGGGGCCAGTGTAACAGCCGTCCGCTGTCACCTGGTGACCCCAGAACAGTATCTACCGAACATTCTCTGCCCTGTACGATCAGCCGATAACTCGGAAAGTCTGTGTCGGATGGCCTGCGTCCCCTTCGAATGGGGAGGGGTCTCCGGCATGTTGAAGGTAACGGTCCGAGACGATGCCCCCGTAGACTTTCTCCTCGGAAATGACCTTGAGAGCTCCCCGTGGGCAGCCGTGGAGCGAAGAGAACACCTGGGGATGTTAGGCGTCCCGGACTGGGCGTGCGTCACCACCCGGTCCATGGCCGCCCGTGCCAACCATCGCCCAGAAGAACCAGAATGGCCGGCGCCACCGCCTCCGGTCGCCCCAGCCGAAACCACCGACCATGACATCCCCCTCGAACCAGCTCAACCTTCCGACCTCGCTAACCTCGACCAGTGGGCCCAAGAGGGGGGGCCCACGCAAGAACAATTTCGCCAAGAACAGAAGACCTGTCCCTCCCTCGAGGGACTCCGCCAGCAAGCGCTCGCCCAAAGCGCAGGGGATACCTCCGGAACTCATTGGGTCTACTGGGACAATGATCTGCTGTACAGCGAGCAAAGAATCGCCGAGCTGGGGGCCAACCGAGTACTAGTAGTGCCCCACCGCTTTAGAGACTTTCTGCTAAACCTGGCCCACGATGTCCCCCTGGCAGGGCACCTGGGACAAGATAAAACCTACAGTCGCCTAGTGACCCACTTCTTCTGGCCCAAAATGAGGAACGATGTGCACCAGCATTGCCGATCTTGCCCCACGTGCCAAGCCAGTGGAAAGAGCGGCCGCAAACTAAAGGCCCCCTTGCAACCTTTTCCTGTAGTCACTACTCCATTTGAGAGGGTCGGAATAGACATTGTGGGGCCCCTGGACCCACGCACAAAACAAGGCCATCGATTCATCTTGGTGCTAGTAGACCACGCCACCCGCTACCCTGAGGCTGTTCCTCTGCGGACTGTGACAGCCCCGGTAGTCGGCCGGGCTCTGATGGGGATCTTCTCCCGTGTGGGTTTCCCCCGAGAAGTCGTCAGCGACAGAGGCACGAACTTTATCTCTAAATACATGAAATCCCTCTGGCAACAGTGCGGGGTCACCTACCGATTCACGACCCCCTATCACCCCCAAGGGAACGGACTTGTTGAGCGGTTCAACCGCACGCTAAAGGGGATGATCGGGGGGTTGGAAGAGCCCCTCCGTCGCCAGTGGGATGTGCTGCTGCCGTGCCTCCTCTTCGCCTACCGAGAGGTCCCTCAGAAGTCCCTAGGCTTCAGCCCATTTGAACTGCTATATGGACACCCAGTGCGGGGGCCGCTCAGCCTAGTCAAAGAGGGCTGGGAAATGCCCCCGTTAAAGAACCCTCCAGATGTCTTCCGGTACCTCCTCACCCTCCGCAACCAGACCCGGCGGTTCAGAGAACTAGCGAAAGCCAACCTAGAGGCCAGTCAAGAGGACATGAAAAAATGGTATGACCAGAATGCCTCATCCATTGAATTCGAACCTGGCCAACAGGTATGGGTAATGTCCCCCACGGAGCCATGCGCTCTACAAGACAAATGGACGGGGCCCTTCAAAGTAATCGAGCGCAAGGGTCCTGCCACCTATCTCATCGACATGGAATCCTCCCGGAACCCTCTCCGGGTCCTCCACGCTAACAGACTAAAACCCCACTTTGTACGAACAGAGCTCAGCCTCCTGATGGCCACAGACAATGGGGTTGAAGAAGACTCCGAGCCTCTCCCCGACCTCCTGCGGACTCAGGAGCAAGACGGCTCCGTGGATGGGGTCCGACTCTCGGAGACCCTCACCAGAGAACAACGCCAAGAGTGTCAAGCCCTCCTGTCACAGTTCGCCAGTCTGTTCTCCCTCACCCCAGGTGTCACTTCCTGGTGTGTGCACGATGTGGACACCGGGGACAGCCCTCCTATCCGCCACCGGGCCTACCGCGTGCCAGATCGGGTACGGGCCTGCATCCAGGCAGAAGTAGCCAAGATGCTCACGCTCGGGGTCATCGAGCCCTCAGACAGTCCCTGGGCCAGCCCTGTCGTACTGGTCCCCAAAGCAGCTGCCCCCGGCACCACACCAGAACTCCGGTTCTGCGTCGACTACCGGGGCTTGAATGCGGTCACCAGAACAGACGCACATCCCATCCCCCGGGCAGATGAACTGATCGACCGAATGGGAGCTGCCCGCTACCTCAGCATCTTCGACCTGACAGCAGGCTATTGGCAGATCGGCCTCACACCCCGAGCGCAAGAACGTTCTGCCTTCTCCACCCCCGATGGCCATTACCATTTCACGGTCATGCCCTTCGGCATGAAGAATGCCCCAGCAACATTCCAACGGCTCGTCAATCAGGTCCTGGCGGGGCTCGAAGGATTCAGCGCCGCCTACCTAGACGACATCGCTGTATACAGCCACCATTGGACCGAGCACCTCCACCACCTCCGAGCAGTGCTGCAAGCCCTTCAGCGAGCTGGCCTCACGATCAAGGCCAGCAAGTGTCAAATTGGACAAGGGTCTGTAACCTACCTCGGACACCAGGTGGGAAGCGGCCTAGTGGCCCCTCTACAGCTGAAAATTGCCGCCATCCAGGACTGGCAGCCCCCCATCACCCAAACCGAGGTACGAGCCTTCCTGGGCCTCACGGGCTATTACCGAAGGTTCGTGAAAGACTATGGTACCATAGTGGGGCCCCTCACAGAACTCACGTCAAAGAATCAGCCCAAGAAAGTCAACTGGACCCCAGAGTGTCAAACTGCATTCGAACAATTGAAGGCCGCCATGTGTTCCGCTCCTGTGCTCCAGGCCCCAGACTACAGCCGGGAGTTCGTCGTCCAGACGGACGCCTCCGACCAGGGCATTGGGGCGGTCCTATCTCAAATGAACACCGAAGGCCTTGATCAACCGGTGGCCTTCATCAGCCGGAGGCTCCTACCACGGGAGCAACGCTGGAGCACCATAGAGAGGGAAGCCTTCGCTGTGGTATGGGCCCTCAAGAAGCTCCGGCCCTACCTTTTTGGCACCCACTTTCGGGTGCAGACCGACCACCGACCCCTGCAGTGGCTGATGCATATGCGGGGGGAAAACCCAAAGTTGCTACGCTGGTCCATCTCCTTGCAAGGTATGGACTTCACCATCGAACACCGGCCTGGGCCAGATCACGCCAACGCGGATGGCCTGTCCCGGTTTTTCCGCCTCGACGAGGAGAGTCCCCAAGAGGATGGGTAACTCTCCCCGCCTTCAGCTGGGGGGGACGCATGTTGGACAGGCCACATGAAGGGCCGCTCTCCCCCGGCCCAACCAGGCCTGAGTACCGTCACGCAAGTACCACACACCACCATTGCACGTCTTCTGTCCCCTCAGGGCCCCTGCCCTCGAGCACGTTAACCTCGTGGGGCCGATCCACTGCCGGCCCACGCGCCCAGCCTGGGCCGCCATCTTGGACACTTCACCACGAGGCCGCCTGGCCCCCGATCGACCTCAACCCTGGGCCTGGCCCGGCCTCAGACATTCCGGCACCACCCTCCACCCAGGAGGTGAGCGGGCTACTTGGCAAGTCAATGGGAGAAAGAGGTGCCGATGGCTCTCCCCCGCCAAGTGCCGCTCGCCCATCGCCTCCCCGGGCGCTGGCTCCACCCCCCTGCTGGGTGTCTGGACTCCCTCATCCCGGACCTCCCGACCTCCAAGTGCGAGGGTCCGGACATCAAAGCACGCCAGCCCTATAACTGGGGCAGCTCCAGAGCAGGAAGGCAGTTGTATCTTGGAGTCGAGAGACGTAAAGAGGAACTCATCCTAGACGGACTACTGGCGCTGCCGTAGCTCTGTCTTGTGCACCATCGTCCTGCCTGTTGGCGCTGCCACAGCCTTCGTAACCTTCATCCTTCATCGTCGTCGGGATCTGCTGGCGTGGCCGCGGACCGTTGTAACCGTCATCTTCACCGGGACCTGCAGGCTCCGCCGCGGACCGTCGTTTTCCTTCGTCCATCTCGGGACCTGCTGGCTCCGCCGCGGCCCGATCATCTAGAACGCCGAGCTCGAGGATTGAGAGCTATATCCACCTTCTGGTAACAAGACTGTCCCGCTACCCCTTTCCTAAACCAGAGACTAGAACCGAGGGGACCCCTGAGTCCAGACCTCCTTGTATCATCTCATCATAACCTAAGAATTGCATATAAAGTCTCGTTATACGTCAATCTTGTGTGGTGTCCGTCTGTGGGGGGGAAGTTGCTTGTCTGTACAGTCGTTGGAGACGGCTCTCCCCGGAGACCTCTCCCCGTAACCTCGGCCGACCCTCCCGGTCCGTCTAACATTGGTGGCCAGCGGCGCGATCCGAATCACCGCATAACGTACAGAGAGTAGCTCACCCCACAACGAAATCACAATGACAACTAAAGAAAGCGGATCAACCGAGAAGTTCCAAATGGAGAAACTAGAGGAGTACAGCCACCGTGAACTAAAACAATTCTGCATCGAACTGGGTATCGCTACCACCGGGCTAAGCACCAAAGACGATTTTAAGCATGCCCTAGAATCTTGGGCAGAGACCGGGGCTGCCGGAACCCCCGATCAAAGCACCGCGGAAAAAACCACCACGGCCCCTGAAGGGCAAAGAACGGGTCTCTCGCAAGACGAGATCCAGGAAAGAGAAAGAAACCGACTACACGAGCTAGAAATGGCCCGACTCAAGATGGACGTGGAACTCAAGTTGGCCGAACAAAAAATCAACTTAGAGCACCTGCGTCTCCGAGAAGAAAGAGAGGAGAAACAGAGACAAAGGGAGCTCGAGGAAAAGAAACTGGCGTACGAACACGAACGGAACCTAGCCGAGATCAACCTGCGCAAGCAGAATAAAGAGTTAGGGGTGCCCGAGCGACCCCACACCTCAGGGACCACGGAGAGAAAAGTACACATCCCCAAGGATGTTGTCCGAGAATATTTCCGAGAGGACGACATCCAGCAATGGTTTAAAGCCTATGAAATCGCTATGACTGCACACCGGATCGATAGGAGCGATTGGGGAGCCGGTCTATGGGGGAGATTCCTCAATGAGGGCCGCGATACACTGCTACAGCTCCCGGACCACCAGATGACCTCCTATGACCATATGAAAGCGGCACTCCTCACCCGCTATGGCCTCACACCCGAGATGTACCGTCAGAGGTTCCGAGACTGCACCCGCATCCCGGGTACAACTTGGGTGGACTATGTAACGTACTTTAGCCGAGCTTTCGAAGGCTGGATCAGAGGAAGCAACGTCACGACCTACGAACAACTGTTCAATCTGATGGTGTGGGAGCATCTGTCGAACAATTGCTTCATTGAACTACGCCAGCACCTCCTCGACAGCAAGTTAACGGATCCGCGGCAGCTCGCAGCCGAAGCTGACCGGTGGGAGATCACCAGAGTGGGCCGGAATGGGTCCTACGAGCAGAACCGGAACAACCATGGTCAGCACCGACCAAGAGGAGGAGGAGGGGGCCAAGGACGAGGAAGAGACAACGCTCCGGTCGCCCCCGCTACCAGCACCACCCCCCCGGCCAACCGGGGCAGCACCCCGGCGCGACCGGGGTACAGAGCCAATGTCACGTGTCACCGATGCCAACGAGTCGGTCACTATGCAAACGACCCAAGCTGCCCGCAGTACCAGAGTCCAAGACCCCGCCAAGTGGCCGCTGCGGCCCTAGGGGAAGAGCAGATCTCCGAGGAACAGGAAACATACGAACAAGAGCATCAAGAATGGGAGCCAGCCGCCATGACTCTCGCATGCTTAGGGGGAAAAGACATGGTCCCGCGGGTCCCCCTACCCGCTAACACCCAGAAGTACAGCCAATGGGTGAGCATCAATGGACACCGGGCCGAAGCCCTTCGTGACACCGGGGCCAGTGTAACAGCCGTCCGCTGTCACCTGGTGACCCCAGAACAGTATCTACCGAACATTCTCTGCCCTGTACGATCAGCCGATAACTCGGAAAGTCTGTGTCGGATGGCCTGCGTCCCCTTCGAATGGGGAGGGGTCTCCGGCATGTTGAAGGTAACGGTCCGAGACGATGCCCCCGTAGACTTTCTCCTCGGAAATGACCTTGAGAGCTCCCCGTGGGCAGCCGTGGAGCGAAGAGAACACCTGGGGATGTTAGGCGTCCCGGACTGGGCGTGCGTCACCACCCGGTCCATGGCCGCCCGTGCCAACCATCGCCCAGAAGAACCAGAATGGCCGGCGCCACCGCCTCCGGTCGCCCCAGCCGAAACCACCGACCATGACATCCCCCTCGAACCAGCTCAACCTTCCGACCTCGCTAACCTCGACCAGTGGGCCCAAGAGGGGGGGCCCACGCAAGAACAATTTCGCCAAGAACAGAAGACCTGTCCCTCCCTCGAGGGACTCCGCCAGCAAGCGCTCGCCCAAAGCGCAGGGGATACCTCCGGAACTCATTGGGTCTACTGGGACAATGATCTGCTGTACAGCGAGCAAAGAATCGCCGAGCTGGGGGCCAACCGAGTACTAGTAGTGCCCCACCGCTTTAGAGACTTTCTGCTAAACCTGGCCCACGATGTCCCCCTGGCAGGGCACCTGGGACAAGATAAAACCTACAGTCGCCTAGTGACCCACTTCTTCTGGCCCAAAATGAGGAACGATGTGCACCAGCATTGCCGATCTTGCCCCACGTGCCAAGCCAGTGGAAAGAGCGGCCGCAAACTAAAGGCCCCCTTGCAACCTTTTCCTGTAGTCACTACTCCATTTGAGAGGGTCGGAATAGACATTGTGGGGCCCCTGGACCCACGCACAAAACAAGGCCATCGATTCATCTTGGTGCTAGTAGACCACGCCACCCGCTACCCTGAGGCTGTTCCTCTGCGGACTGTGACAGCCCCGGTAGTCGGCCGGGCTCTGATGGGGATCTTCTCCCGTGTGGGTTTCCCCCGAGAAGTCGTCAGCGACAGAGGCACGAACTTTATCTCTAAATACATGAAATCCCTCTGGCAACAGTGCGGGGTCACCTACCGATTCACGACCCCCTATCACCCCCAAGGGAACAGACTTGTTGAGCGGTTCAACCGCACGCTAAAGGGGATGATCGGGGGGTTGGAAGAGCCCCTCCGTCGCCAGTGGGATGTGCTGCTGCCGTGCCTCCTCTTCGCCTACCGAGAGGTCCCTCAGAAGTCCCTAGGCTTCAGCCCATTTGAACTGCTATATGGACACCCAGTGCGGGGGCCGCTCAGCCTAGTCAAAGAGGGCTGGGAAATGCCCCCGTTAAAGAACCCTCCAGATGTCTTCCGGTACCTCCTCACCCTCCGCAACCAGACCCGGCGGTTCAGAGAACTAGCGAAAGCCAACCTAGAGGCCAGTCAAGAGGACATGAAAAAATGGTATGACCAGAATGCCTCATCCATTGAATTCGAACCTGGCCAACAGGTATGGGTAATGTCCCCCACGGAGCCATGCGCTCTACAAGACAAATGGACGGGGCCCTTCAAAGTAATCGAGCGCAAGGGTCCTGCCACCTATCTCATCGACATGGAATCCTCCCGGAACCCTCTCCGGGTCCTCCACGCTAACAGACTAAAACCCCACTTTGTACGAACAGAGCTCAGCCTCCTGATGGCCACAGACAATGGGGTTGAAGAAGACTCCGAGCCTCTCCCCGACCTCCTGCGGACTCAGGAGCAAGACGGCTCCGTGGATGGGGTCCGACTCTCGGAGACCCTCACCAGAGAACAACGCCAAGAGTGTCAAGCCCTCCTGTCACAGTTCGCCAGTCTGTTCTCCCTCACCCCAGGTGTCACTTCCTGGTGTGTGCACGATGTGGACACCGGGGACAGCCCTCCTATCCGCCACCGGGCCTACCGCGTGCCAGATCGGGTACGGGCCTGCATCCAGGCAGAAGTAGCCAAGATGCTCACGCTCGGGGTCATCGAGCCCTCAGACAGTCCCTGGGCCAGCCCTGTCGTACTGGTCCCCAAAGCAGCTGCCCCCGGCACCACACCAGAACTCCGGTTCTGCGTCGACTACCGGGGCTTGAATGCGGTCACCAGAACAGACGCACATCCCATCCCCCGGGCAGATGAACTGATCGACCGAATGGGAGCTGCCCGCTACCTCAGCATCTTCGACCTGACAGCAGGCTATTGGCAGATCGGCCTCACACCCCGAGCGCAAGAACGTTCTGCCTTCTCCACCCCCGATGGCCATTACCATTTCACGGTCATGCCCTTCGGCATGAAGAATGCCCCAGCAACATTCCAACGGCTCGTCAATCAGGTCCTGGCGGGGCTCGAAGGATTCAGCGCCGCCTACCTAGACGACATCGCTGTATACAGCCACCATTGGACCGAGCACCTCCACCACCTCCGAGCAGTGCTGCAAGCCCTTCAGCGAGCTGGCCTCACGATCAAGGCCAGCAAGTGTCAAATTGGACAAGGGTCTGTAACCTACCTCGGACACCAGGTGGGAAGCGGCCTAGTGGCCCCTCTACAGCTGAAAATTGCCGCCATCCAGGACTGGCAGCCCCCCATCACCCAAACCGAGGTACGAGCCTTCCTGGGCCTCACGGGCTATTACCGAAGGTTCGTGAAAGACTATGGTACCATAGTGGGGCCCCTCACAGAACTCACGTCAAAGAATCAGCCCAAGAAAGTCAACTGGACCCCAGAGTGTCAAACTGCATTCGAACAATTGAAGGCCGCCATGTGTTCCGCTCCTGTGCTCCAGGCCCCAGACTACAGCCGGGAGTTCGTCGTCCAGACGGACGCCTCCGACCAGGGCATTGGGGCGGTCCTATCTCAAATGAACACCGAAGGCCTTGATCAACCGGTGGCCTTCATCAGCCGGAGGCTCCTACCACGGGAGCAACGCTGGAGCACCATAGAGAGGGAAGCCTTCGCTGTGGTATGGGCCCTCAAGAAGCTCCGGCCCTACCTTTTTGGCACCCACTTTCGGGTGCAGACCGACCACCGACCCCTGCAGTGGCTGATGCATATGCGGGGGGAAAACCCAAAGTTGCTACGCTGGTCCATCTCCTTGCAAGGTATGGACTTCACCATCGAACACCGGCCTGGGCCAGATCACGCCAACGCGGATGGCCTGTCCCGGTTTTTCCGCCTCGACGAGGAGAGTCCCCAAGAGGATGGGTAACTCTCCCCGCCTTCAGCTGGGGGGGACGCATGTTGGACAGGCCACATGAAGGGCCGCTCTCCCCCGGCCCAACCAGGCCTGAGTACTGTCACGCAAGTACCACACACCACCATTGCACGTCTTCTGTCCCCTCAGGGCCCCTGCCCTCGAGCACGTTAACCTCGTGGGGCCGATCCACTGCCGGCCCACGCGCCCAGCCTGGGCCGCCATCTTGGACACTTCACCACGAGGCCGCCTGGCCCCCGATCGACCTCAACCCTGGGCCTGGCCCGGCCTCAGACATTCCGGCACCACCCTCCACCCAGGAGGTGAGCGGGCTACTTGGCAAGTCAATGGGAGAAAGAGGTGCCGATGGCTCTCCCCCGCCAAGTGCCGCTCGCCCATCGCCTCCCCGGGCGCTGGCTCCACCCCCCTGCTGGGTGTCTGGACTCCCTCATCCCGGACCTCCCGACCTCCAAGTGCGAGGGTCCGGACATCAAAGCACGCCAGCCCTATAACTGGGGCAGCTCCAGAGCAGGAAGGCAGTTGTATCTTGGAGTCGAGAGACGTAAAGAGGAACTCATCCTAGACGGACTACTGGCGCTGCCGTAGCTCTGTCTTGTGCACCATCGTCCTGCCTGTTGGCGCTGCCACAGCCTTCGTAACCTTCATCCTTCATCGTCGTCGGGATCTGCTGGCGTGGCCGCGGACCGTTGTAACCGTCATCTTCACCGGGACCTGCAGGCTCCGCCGCGGACCGTCGTTTTCCTTCGTCCATCTCGGGACCTGCTGGCTCCGCCGCGGCCCGATCATCTAGAACGCCGAGCTCGAGGATTGAGAGCTATATCCACCTTCTGGTAACAAGACTGTCCCGCTACCCCTTTCCTAAACCAGAGACTAGAACCGAGGGGACCCCTGAGTCCAGACCTCCTTGTATCATCTCATCATAACCTAAGAATTGCATATAAAGTCTCGTTATACGTCAATCTTGTGTGGTGTCCGTCTGTGGGGGGGAAGTTGCTTGTCTGTACAGTCGTTGGAGACGGCTCTCCCCGGAGACCTCTCCCCGTAACCTCGGCCGACCCTCCCGGTCCGTCTAACATTGGTGGCCAGCGGCGCGATCCGAATCACCGCATAACGTACAGAGAGTAGCTCACCCCACAACGAAATCACAATGACAACTAAAGAAAGCGGATCAACCGAGAAGTTCCAAATGGAGAAACTAGAGGAGTACAGCCACCGTGAACTAAAACAATTCTGCATCGAACTGGGTATCGCTACCACCGGGCTAAGCACCAAAGACGATTTTAAGCATGCCCTAGAATCTTGGGCAGAGACCGGGGCTGCCGGAACCCCCGATCAAAGCACCGCGGAAAAAACCACCACGGCCCCTGAAGGGCAAAGAACGGGTCTCTCGCAAGACGAGATCCAGGAAAGAGAAAGAAACCGACTACACGAGCTAGAAATGGCCCGACTCAAGATGGACGTGGAACTCAAGTTGGCCGAACAAAAAATCAACTTAGAGCACCTGCGTCTCCGAGAAGAAAGAGAGGAGAAACAGAGACAAAGGGAGCTCGAGGAAAAGAAACTGGCGTACGAACACGAACGGAACCTAGCCGAGATCAACCTGCGCAAGCAGAATAAAGAGTTAGGGGTGCCCGAGCGACCCCACACCTCAGGGACCACGGAGAGAAAAGTACACATCCCCAAGGATGTTGTCCGAGAATATTTCCGAGAGGACGACATCCAGCAATGGTTTAAAGCCTATGAAATCGCTATGACTGCACACCGGATCGATAGGAGCGATTGGGGAGCCGGTCTATGGGGGAGATTCCTCAATGAGGGCCGCGATACACTGCTACAGCTCCCGGACCACCAGATGACCTCCTATGACCATATGAAAGCGGCACTCCTCACCCGCTATGGCCTCACACCCGAGATGTACCGTCAGAGGTTCCGAGACTGCACCCGCATCCCGGGTACAACTTGGGTGGACTATGTAACGTACTTTAGCCGAGCTTTCGAAGGCTGGATCAGAGGAAGCAACGTCACGACCTACGAACAACTGTTCAATCTGATGGTGTGGGAGCATCTGTCGAACAATTGCTTCATTGAACTACGCCAGCACCTCCTCGACAGCAAGTTAACGGATCCGCGGCAGCTCGCAGCCGAAGCTGACCGGTGGGAGATCACCAGAGTGGGCCGGAATGGGTCCTACGAGCAGAACCGGAACAACCATGGTCAGCACCGACCAAGAGGAGGAGGAGGGGGCCAAGGACGAGGAAGAGACAACGCTCCGGTCGCCCCCGCTACCAGCACCACCCCCCCGGCCAACCGGGGCAGCACCCCGGCGCGACCGGGGTACAGAGCCAATGTCACGTGTCACCGATGCCAACGAGTCGGTCACTATGCAAACGACCCAAGCTGCCCGCAGTACCAGAGTCCAAGACCCCGCCAAGTGGCCGCTGCGGCCCTAGGGGAAGAGCAGATCTCCGAGGAACAGGAAACATACGAACAAGAGCATCAAGAATGGGAGCCAGCCGCCATGACTCTCGCATGCTTAGGGGGAAAAGACATGGTCCCGCGGGTCCCCCTACCCGCTAACACCCAGAAGTACAGCCAATGGGTGAGCATCAATGGACACCGGGCCGAAGCCCTTCGTGACACCGGGGCCAGTGTAACAGCCGTCCGCTGTCACCTGGTGACCCCAGAACAGTATCTACCGAACATTCTCTGCCCTGTACGATCAGCCGATAACTCGGAAAGTCTGTGTCGGATGGCCTGCGTCCCCTTCGAATGGGGAGGGGTCTCCGGCATGTTGAAGGTAACGGTCCGAGACGATGCCCCCGTAGACTTTCTCCTCGGAAATGACCTTGAGAGCTCCCCGTGGGCAGCCGTGGAGCGAAGAGAACACCTGGGGATGTTAGGCGTCCCGGACTGGGCGTGCGTCACCACCCGGTCCATGGCCGCCCGTGCCAACCATCGCCCAGAAGAACCAGAATGGCCGGCGCCACCGCCTCCGGTCGCCCCAGCCGAAACCACCGACCATGACATCCCCCTCGAACCAGCTCAACCTTCCGACCTCGCTAACCTCGACCAGTGGGCCCAAGAGGGGGGGCCCACGCAAGAACAATTTCGCCAAGAACAGAAGACCTGTCCCTCCCTCGAGGGACTCCGCCAGCAAGCGCTCGCCCAAAGCGCAGGGGATACCTCCGGAACTCATTGGGTCTACTGGGACAATGATCTGCTGTACAGCGAGCAAAGAATCGCCGAGCTGGGGGCCAACCGAGTACTAGTAGTGCCCCACCGCTTTAGAGACTTTCTGCTAAACCTGGCCCACGATGTCCCCCTGGCAGGGCACCTGGGACAAGATAAAACCTACAGTCGCCTAGTGACCCACTTCTTCTGGCCCAAAATGAGGAACGATGTGCACCAGCATTGCCGATCTTGCCCCACGTGCCAAGCCAGTGGAAAGAGCGGCCGCAAACTAAAGGCCCCCTTGCAACCTTTTCCTGTAGTCACTACTCCATTTGAGAGGGTCGGAATAGACATTGTGGGGCCCCTGGACCCACGCACAAAACAAGGCCATCGATTCATCTTGGTGCTAGTAGACCACGCCACCCGCTACCCTGAGGCTGTTCCTCTGCGGACTGTGACAGCCCCGGTAGTCGGCCGGGCTCTGATGGGGATCTTCTCCCGTGTGGGTTTCCCCCGAGAAGTCGTCAGCGACAGAGGCACGAACTTTATCTCTAAATACATGAAATCCCTCTGGCAACAGTGCGGGGTCACCTACCGATTCACGACCCCCTATCACCCCCAAGGGAACAGACTTGTTGAGCGGTTCAACCGCACGCTAAAGGGGATGATCGGGGGGTTGGAAGAGCCCCTCCGTCGCCAGTGGGATGTGCTGCTGCCGTGCCTCCTCTTCGCCTACCGAGAGGTCCCTCAGAAGTCCCTAGGCTTCAGCCCATTTGAACTGCTATATGGACACCCAGTGCGGGGGCCGCTCAGCCTAGTCAAAGAGGGCTGGGAAATGCCCCCGTTAAAGAACCCTCCAGATGTCTTCCGGTACCTCCTCACCCTCCGCAACCAGACCCGGCGGTTCAGAGAACTAGCGAAAGCCAACCTAGAGGCCAGTCAAGAGGACATGAAAAAATGGTATGACCAGAATGCCTCATCCATTGAATTCGAACCTGGCCAACAGGTATGGGTAATGTCCCCCACGGAGCCATGCGCTCTACAAGACAAATGGACGGGGCCCTTCAAAGTAATCGAGCGCAAGGGTCCTGCCACCTATCTCATCGACATGGAATCCTCCCGGAACCCTCTCCGGGTCCTCCACGCTAACAGACTAAAACCCCACTTTGTACGAACAGAGCTCAGCCTCCTGATGGCCACAGACAATGGGGTTGAAGAAGACTCCGAGCCTCTCCCCGACCTCCTGCGGACTCAGGAGCAAGACGGCTCCGTGGATGGGGTCCGACTCTCGGAGACCCTCACCAGAGAACAACGCCAAGAGTGTCAAGCCCTCCTGTCACAGTTCGCCAGTCTGTTCTCCCTCACCCCAGGTGTCACTTCCTGGTGTGTGCACGATGTGGACACCGGGGACAGCCCTCCTATCCGCCACCGGGCCTACCGCGTGCCAGATCGGGTACGGGCCTGCATCCAGGCAGAAGTAGCCAAGATGCTCACGCTCGGGGTCATCGAGCCCTCAGACAGTCCCTGGGCCAGCCCTGTCGTACTGGTCCCCAAAGCAGCTGCCCCCGGCACCACACCAGAACTCCGGTTCTGCGTCGACTACCGGGGCTTGAATGCGGTCACCAGAACAGACGCACATCCCATCCCCCGGGCAGATGAACTGATCGACCGAATGGGAGCTGCCCGCTACCTCAGCATCTTCGACCTGACAGCAGGCTATTGGCAGATCGGCCTCACACCCCGAGCGCAAGAACGTTCTGCCTTCTCCACCCCCGATGGCCATTACCATTTCACGGTCATGCCCTTCGGCATGAAGAATGCCCCAGCAACATTCCAACGGCTCGTCAATCAGGTCCTGGCGGGGCTCGAAGGATTCAGCGCCGCCTACCTAGACGACATTGCTGTATACAGCCACCATTGGACCGAGCACCTCCACCACCTCCGAGCAGTGCTGCAAGCCCTTCAGCGAGCTGGCCTCACGATCAAGGCCAGCAAGTGTCAAATTGGACAAGGGTCTGTAACCTACCTCGGACACCAGGTGGGAAGCGGCCTAGTGGCCCCTCTACAGCTGAAAATTGCCGCCATCCAGGACTGGCAGCCCCCCATCACCCAAACCGAGGTACGAGCCTTCCTGGGCCTCACGGGCTATTACCGAAGGTTCGTGAAAGACTATGGTACCATAGTGGGGCCCCTCACAGAACTCACGTCAAAGAATCAGCCCAAGAAAGTCAACTGGACCCCAGAGTGTCAAACTGCATTCGAACAATTGAAGGCCGCCATGTGTTCCGCTCCTGTGCTCCAGGCCCCAGACTACAGCCGGGAGTTCGTCGTCCAGACGGACGCCTCCGACCAGGGCATTGGGGCGGTCCTATCTCAAATGAACACCGAAGGCCTTGATCAACCGGTGGCCTTCATCAGCCGGAGGCTCCTACCACGGGAGCAACGCTGGAGCACCATAGAGAGGGAAGCCTTCGCTGTGGTATGGGCCCTCAAGAAGCTCCGGCCCTACCTTTTTGGCACCCACTTTCGGGTGCAGACCGACCACCGACCCCTGCAGTGGCTGATGCATATGCGGGGGGAAAACCCAAAGTTGCTACGCTGGTCCATCTCCTTGCAAGGTATGGACTTCACCATCGAACACCGGCCTGGGCCAGATCACGCCAACGCGGATGGCCTGTCCCGGTTTTTCCGCCTCGACGAGGAGAGTCCCCAAGAGGATGGGTAACTCTCCCCGCCTTCAGCTGGGGGGGACGCATGTTGGACAGGCCACATGAAGGGCCGCTCTCCCCCGGCCCAACCAGGCCTGAGTACCGTCACGCAAGTACCACACACCACCATTGCACGTCTTCTGTCCCCTCAGGGCCCCTGCCCTCGAGCACGTTAACCTCGTGGGGCCGATCCACTGCCGGCCCACGCGCCCAGCCTGGGCCGCCATCTTGGACACTTCACCACGAGGCCGCCTGGCCCCCGATCGACCTCAACCCTGGGCCTGGCCCGGCCTCAGACATTCCGGCACCACCCTCCACCCAGGAGGTGAGCGGGCTACTTGGCAAGTCAATGGGAGAAAGAGGTGCCGATGGCTCTCCCCCGCCAAGTGCCGCTCGCCCATCGCCTCCCCGGGCGCTGGCTCCACCCCCCTGCTGGGTGTCTGGACTCCCTCATCCCGGACCTCCCGACCTCCAAGTGCGAGGGTCCGGACATCAAAGCACGCCAGCCCTATAACTGGGGCAGCTCCAGAGCAGGAAGGCAGTTGTATCTTGGAGTCGAGAGACGTAAAGAGGAACTCATCCTAGACGGACTACTGGCGCTGCCGTAGCTCTGTCTTGTGCACCATCGTCCTGCCTGTTGGCGCTGCCACAGCCTTCGTAACCTTCATCCTTCATCGTCGTCGGGATCTGCTGGCGTGGCCGCGGACCGTTGTAACCGTCATCTTCACCGGGACCTGCAGGCTCCGCCGCGGACCGTCGTTTTCCTTCGTCCATCTCGGGACCTGCTGGCTCCGCCGCGGCCCGATCATCTAGAACGCCGAGCTCGAGGATTGAGAGCTATATCCACCTTCTGGTAACAAGACTGTCCCGCTACCCCTTTCCTAAACCAGAGACTAGAACCGAGGGGACCCCTGAGTCCAGACCTCCTTGTATCATCTCATCGTAACCTAAGAATTGCATATAAAGTCTCGTTATACGTCAATCTTGTGTGGTGTCCGTCTGTGGGGGGGAAGTTGCTTGTCTGTACAGTCGTTGGAGACGGCTCTCCCCGGAGACCTCTCCCCGTAACCTCGGCCGACCCTCCCGGTCCGTCTAACACCTCCCTTGTAATGCACTGAGCCCTGGTGCACACTGACATCCCTCCCTTTTAATGCACTGATCCCTGGTGCACACACCCACATCCCTCTCTTGTAATGCACTGATCCCTGGTTTACACTGACATCCCTCCCTTGTAATGCACTGAGCCCTGGTGCACACTGACATCCCTCCCTTCTTATGCACTGATCCCTGGTGCACACTGACATCCGTCCCTTGTTATTCACTGATCCCTGGTGCACACTGACATCCGTCTCTTGTCATGCACTGATCCCTGCTGCACACTGACATCCCTCCCTTTTTAATGCACTGATCCCTCGTGCACACTGACATCCCTCCCTTGTTATGCACTGATCCCAGGTGCACGCTGACATCCCTCCCTTGTAATGCACTGATCCCTGGTGCACACTGACATCCCTTTCTAGTAATGCACTGATCGTTGGAGCACACTGACATCCCTCCCTTGTTACGCACTCATCCTGGTACACATGGACATCCCTCCTGTTGGACAGGCCACATGAAGGGCCGCTCCCCCTCTGCCCGACCAGGCCCGAGCCTGGTCCCTCAAGTGTCACACACCACCACTTCACGTTTTCCGTCCCCTCCGGGACCCTTGCCTCCGAACATATCGACCTCGTGGGCCCGATCCCCTACTGGCCCACACGCCCAGCCGGGACGCCATCTTGGACACTCCGCCACGAGGCCGCGTGGCCCCCGATCGACCCCAACCCTGGGCCTGGCCAGGCCTCAGACATCCCGGCACCACCATCCACCCAGGAGGTGAGCGGACCACTTGGCAGGTCAATGGGAGAAAGAGGTGTCGATGGCTCTCCCCCGCCAGGTGCCGCTCGCCCACAACCTCCCCGGGCGCTGGCTCCACCCCCCTGCTGAGCGTCTGGGCTCCCTCATCCCGGACCCCCCGACCTCCAAGTGCGAGGGTCCGGACATCAAAGGGCCCCAGCCCTATAACTGGGGCAACTCCAGAGCAGGAAGGCAGTTGTATCCTGGAGTCGAGAGACGCAGAGAAGAACTCATCCTTGACGGACTACTGGCGCTGCCGTAGCTCTGTCTTGCGAACTATCGTCCTACCTGCTGGCGCTGCCGCAACCTTCGTAACCTTCATCGTCGTCGGGACCTGCTGGCGTGGCCGCGGACCGTTTGTAACTACCATCTTCACCGGGACCTGCTGGCTCCGCCGCGGACCGTCGCTTCCTTCACCCATCTCGGGACCTGCTGGCTCCGCCGCGGCCCGATCATCTAGAACGCCGAGCTCGAGGATTGAGAGCTATTTTCATCTATCGGTAACAAGACTGTCCCGCTACCCTTTTCCCAATCCAGAGACCAGAACCGAGGGGACCCCTGAGTCCAGACCTCCTTGTACCATCTACCGTACTAAAGAATTGCCTATAAAGTATCGTTGAACCTTATCCTGGTGTGGTGTCCGTCTGTGCGGGGGAAGTTACTTGTCTGTACGATCGCTGGAGACGGCTCTCCCCGGAGACCTCTCCCCTTATTCTCGGCCGACCCTCCCGGTCCGTCTAACATTGGTGGCCAGCGGCGCGATCCGAATCACCGCATAATCGTACAGAGAGTAGCTCACCCCACGACGAAATCACGATGACAACCAAAGAAAGCGGATACACCGAGAAATTTCAGATGGAGAAATTGGACGAGTACAGCCATCGTGAATTAAAACAATTCTGCATCGACTTAGGTATCGCTACCACCGGTCTAAGTACCAAAGACGATTTCAAGCATGCCCTAGAGTCCTGGGCAGAAACCGGGGCCGTCGGAACCCCCGATCAAAACATCGCAGCAGTAGAAAAAAACACCACGGCCCCCGAGGAGCGAAGAACGGGTCTCTCGCAAGACGAGATCCAGGAACGAGAAAAAACACGACTACATGAACTAGAAATGGCCCGGCTCAAAATGGATGTTGAACTTAAGTTGGCCGAGCAAAAACTGAGCTTAGAGCACCTGCGTCTCCGAGAAGAAAGAGAGGAAAAGCAGAGACAAAGGGAGCTCGAGGAAAAGAGACTGGCATATGAACACGAGCGTAAATTAGCGGAGATAGACTTACGCAAACAGAGCAAAGAATTAGGGGTGCCCGAGCAACCCCACACCCCAGGGGCCACAGAGAAAAAGGTCCACATCCCCAAGGATGTCGTTCGAGAATACTTCCGAGAGGACGACATCCAGCAATGGTTTAAGGCCTACGAAATCGCTATGACCGCCCACCGGATCGACCGAAGCGACTGGGGAGCCGGTCTATGGGGGAGATTCCTCAATGAGGGCCGCGATGTCCTGCTACAGCTCCCGGACCATCAGATGACCTCCTATGACCACATGAAAGCTGCCCTCCTCACCCGCTATGGTCTCACACCCGAGATGTACCGTCAGAGGTTCCGAGACTGCACCCGCATCCCGGGTACAACTTGGGTGGACTACGTGAACTATTTTAGCCGAGCCTTCGAGGGCTGGATCAAAGGAAGCAATGTCACAACTTACGAACAACTCTTCAATCTCATGGTGTGGGAGCATCTATCAAACAATTGCTTCATTGAGCTCCGCCAGCACCTCCTCGACAGCAAATTGTCTGATCCACGGCAGCTCGCAGCCGAGGCTGACCGGTGGAAAATCACCAGAGTGGGCCGAAATGGATCCTATGAACAGAACCGGAACAACAACGGTCAGCACCGTCCCCGAGGAGGAGGAGGGGGCCAAGGACGAGGAAGAGACAACGCTCCGGCCGCCCCCGTTACCAGCACCACACCCCCGGCCAACCGGGGCAGCACCCCGGCGCGACCGGGATACAGAGCCAATGTCACGTGTCACCGATGCCAACGGGTCGGGCACTATGCAAACGACCCGAATTGCCCACAGTACCAGAACACAAGACCCCGCCAGATGGCGGCGGCTGCCCTGGGGGAGGAACAGATCTCCGAGGAGCAGGAGGAATATGAGCAAGAGCATCAAGAATGGGAGCCAGCCGCCATGGCTCTAGCATGCTTAGGGGGGAAAGACATGGTCCCGCGGGTCCCCCTACCCGCTAACACCCGGAAGTACAGCCAATGGGTGAGCATCAATGGACGCCAGGCCGAAGCCCTCCATGACACCGGGGCCAGTGTAACAGCCGTCCGCTGTCACCTGGTGACCCCAGAACAATTCCTACCAAACATTCTCTGCCCTGTACGATCAGCCGATAACTCGGAAAGTCTGTGTCGGATGGCCTGCGTCCCTTTCGAATGGGGAGGGGTCTCCGGCATGTTGAAAGTGACGGTCCGAGATGACGCCCCCGTAGACTGTCTCCTGGGAAATGACCTTGAAAGCTCCCCATGGGCAGCCGTAGAACGAAGAGAACACCTGGGGATGTTAGGCATCCCGGACTGGGCGTGCGTCACCACCCGGTCCATGGCTGCCCGTGCCAATCTCCGACCAGAGGAACCCGAATGGCCGGCGCCTCCTCCCCCGGTCGCCCCAGTCGAAGACACCGACCGTGCCGTCCCCCCAGAACCAGCTCAACCCCTGGACATCGCTGGCCTCGACCAGTGGCATCAAGAAGGGGGGCCCACACAGGAACAGTTTCGCCAAGAGCAGAGGACCTGTCCCTCCCTCGAGGGACTACGCCAACAAGCCCTCGCCCAGAGCGCAGGGGATACCTCCGGAACACATTGGATCTACTGGGACAATGATCTGCTATACAGTGAACAAAGGATCGCGGAGTTGGGGGCCAGCCGAGTGCTAGTGGTGCCCCTCCGTTTTAGAGACTTCTTGCTAAACCTGGCCCACGATGTCCCCCTGGCTGGACACCTGGGTCAAGATAAAACCTACAGCCGCCTAGTGACCCACTTCTTCTGGCCCAAAATGAGGAATGATGTACTACAACATTGCCGATCTTGCCCCACGTGCCAAGCCAGTGGAAAGAGCGGCCGCAAACTAAAAGCCCCCCCTGCAACCATTTCCCGTGGTCACCACCCCGTTCGAGAGGGTCGGGATAGACATTGTGGGGCCCCTGGACCCCCGTACAAAACAAGGACATAGGTTCATCCTGGTGCTGGTGGACCACGCCACCCGCTACCCCGAGGCTGTTCCCCTGCGAACCGTGACAGCCCCGGTAGTCGGCCGGGCCCTGATGGGGATCTTCTCCCGTGTGGGCTTCCCCCGGGAAGTCGTCAGTGACAGAGGCACGAACTTTATTTCCAAATATATGAAGTCCCTCTGGCAACAGTGTGGGGTCACCTACCGATTCACGACCCCCTATCACCCTCAAGGAAACGGACTCGTTGAGCGGTTCAACCGCACGCTCAAAGGGATGATCGGGGGGTTGGAAGAGCCCCTCCGCCGCCAGTGGGATGTGCTGCTGCCGTGCCTCCTCTTCGCATATCGAGAGGTCCCCCAGAAGTCCCTCGGCTTCAGCCCGTTTGAATTATTGTATGGACACCCCGTACGGGGGCCGCTCAGTCTAGTCAAGGAAGGCTGGGAGATGCCCCCTCTAAAGAACCCTCCAGATGTCTTCAAATACCTCCTAACCCTCCGCAACCAGACCCGATGGTTCAGAGAGCTGGCCAAAGCAAACTTGGAGGCCAGTCAAGAGGACATGAAAAAATGGTATGACCAGAATGCCTCCTCCATCGAATTTGAACCGGGACAACAGGTATGGGTGATGTCCCCCACCGAACCCTGCGCCCTGCAAGACAAGTGGACGGGGCCCTTCAAAGTAGTCGAGTGCAAGGGCCCTGTCACCTATCTCATCGACATGGAATCTTCACGGAACCCCCTCCGAGTCCTCCACGCTAATAGACTGAAACCCCACTTTGTGCGGTCAGAACTCAGCCTCCTGATGGCCACAGACAATGGAGCCGAAGAAGACTCCGAACCCCTCCCTGACCTCCTACGGACTCGGGAGAAAGATGGCTCCGTGGATGGGGTCCGACTCTCGGAGGCCCTCACCCTGGAACAACGCCAAGAATGTCGAGACCTTCTGTTGCAGTTCGCCAGCCTGTTTTCCCTCACCCCAGGTGTCACTTCCTGGTGTGTGCACGATGTGGACACGGGGGACAGCCCCCCTATCCGCCACCGGGCCTACCGCGTGCCAGATCGGGTACGGGCCTGCATCCAGGAAGAAGTAACCAAAATGCTCACGCTCGGGGTCATCGAGCCCTCAGACAGCCCCTGGGCCAGCCCAGTAGTACTGGTCCCCAAAGCAGCCACTCCCGGCACCCCACCGGAACTCCGGTTCTGCGTCGACTACCGGGGCTTGAATGCGGTCACCAGAACGGACGCACACCCCATCCCCCGGGCCGATGAACTAATTGACCGCATGGGAGCTGCCCGCTACCTCAGTATTTTCGACCTGACGGCGGGCTATTGGCAGATCGGCCTCACACCCCGGGCCCAAGAACGATCTGCTTTTTCCACTCCTGATGGCCATTATCATTTCAAGGTCATGCCCTTCGGCATGAAGAATGCTCCAGCAACATTTCAGCGGCTCGTCAATCAGGTCTTGGCCGGGCTCGAAGGATTCAGCGCCGCCTACCTAGACGACATCGCTGTATACAGCCACCATTGGTCCGAGCACCTCCACCACCTCCGAGCGGTGCTACAGGCCCTTCAGCGAGCTGGCCTCACGATCAAGGCCAGCAAATGCCAAATTGGTCAGGGGTCCGTAACCTACCTCGGACACCAGGTGGGAAGCGGCCTGGTGGCCCCTCTGCAGCTCAAGATTGCCGCCATCCAGTCCTGGCAGCCCCCCATCACCCAGACCGAGGTACGCGCCTTTCTGGGGCTCACGGGCTATTACAGACGGTTCGTGAAAGACTATGGTACCATAGTGGGGCCCCTCACAGAACTCACGTCCAAAAGCCAACCCAAGAAGGTCAACTGGACCCCAGATTGTCAAACAGCCTTCGAACAACTGAAGGCCGCCATGTGCTCCGCCCCGGTGCTCCAGGCCCCCGACTACAGCCGGGAATTTGTCGTCCAGACGGATGCCTCCGACCACGGCATTGGGGCGGTCCTGTCTCAATTGAACCCCGAAGGCCTTGATCAGCCAGTGGCCTTCATCAGCAGGCGACTCCTACCTCGAGAACAACGCTGGAGCACCATCGAGAGGGAGGCCTTCGCCGTGGTGTGGGCCCTCAAAAAGCTCCGGCCCTACCTCTTTGGCACACACTTTCGGGTGCAGACCGACCATCGACCCCTGCAGTGGCTGATGCAGATGCGGGGGGAGAACCCAAAACTACTACGTTGGTCCATCTCCCTACAAGGGATGGACTTCACTGTTGAACACCGGCCTGGGCCAGATCACGCCAACGCGGATGGCCTGTCCCGCTTTTTCCGCCTCGACGAGGAGAATCCCCAAGAGGATGGGTGACTCTCCCCGCCTTCAGCTGGGGGGGACGCATGTTGGACAGGCCACATGAAGGGCCGGTCCCCCTCTGCCCGACCAGGCCCGAGCCTGGTCCCTCAAGTGTCACACACCACCACTTCACGTTTTCCGTCCCCTCCGGGACCCTTGCCTCCGAACATATCGACCTCGTGGGCCCGATCCCCTACTGGCCCACACGCCCAGCCGGGACGCCATCTTGGACACTCCGCCACGAGGCCGCGTGGCCCCCGATCGACCCCAACCCTGGGCCTGGCCAGGCCTCAGACATCCCGGCACCACCATCCACCCAGGAGGTGAGCGGACCACTTGGCAGGTCAATGGGAGAAAGAGGTGTCGATGGCTCTCCCCCGCCAGGTGCCGCTCGCCCACAACCTCCCCGGGCGCTGGCTCCACCCCCCTGCTGAGCGTCTAGGCTCCCTCATCCCGGACCCCCCGACCTCCAAGTGCGAGGGTCCGGACATCAAAGGGCCCCAGCCCTATAACTGGGGCAACTCCAGAGCAGGAAGGCAGTTGTATCCTGGAGTCGAGAGACGCAGAGAAGAACTCATCCTTGACGGACTACTGGCGCTGCCGTAGCTCTGTCTTGCGAACTATCGTCCTACCTGCTGGCGCTGCCGCAACCTTCGTAACCTTCATCGTCGTCGGGACCTGCTGGCGTGGCCGCGGACCGTTTGTAACTACCATCTTCACCGGGACCTGCTGGCTCCGCCGCGGACCGTCGCTTCCTTCACCCATCTCGGGACCTGCTGGCTCCGCCGCGGCCCGATCATCTAGAACGCCGAGCTCGAGGATTGAGAGCTATTTTCATCTATCGGTAACAAGACTGTCCCGCTACCCTTTTCCCAATCCAGAGACCAGAACCGAGGGGACCCCTGAGTCCAGACCTCCTTGTACCATCTACCGTACTAAAGAATTGCCTATAAAGTATCGTTGAACCTTATCCTGGTGTGGTGTCCGTCTGTGGGGGGGAAGTTACTTGTCTGTACGATCGCTGGAGACGGCTCTCCCCGGAGACCTCTCCCCTTATTCTCGGCCGACCCTCCCGGTCCGTCTAACACCTCCCTTGTGATGCACTGATCCCTGGTGCACACTGACATCCCTCCCTTGTTATGCACTGATCCCTGGTGCACACTGAATAGCCCTCCCTTGTAATGCACTGATCCCTGGTGAACAACGACATCCCTCCCTTGTAATGCACTCATCCCTGGTGCACAATGGCATCCCTCCCTTGTTATGCACTGATCCCTGGTGCACACTGACATCCCTCCCTTGTAATGCACTCATCCCTGGTGCACACTGACATCCCTCCCTTGTAATGCACTGATCCCTGGTGCACACTGACATCCCTCCCCTGTTATGCACTGATCCCTGGTGCACACTGACATCCCTCCCTTGTTATGCACCCATCCCTGGTGCACAATGACATCCCTCCCTTGTGATGCACTGATCCCTGGTGCACACTTACATCCCTCCCTTGTAATGCACTGATCCCTGGTGCACACTGACATCCCTCCTTTTTAATGCACTGATCCCTGGTGCACACTGACATCCCTCCCTTGTAATGCACTGATCCCTGGTGCACACTGACATCCCTTTCTAGTGATGCACTGATCGTTGGGGCACACTGACATCCCTCCCTTGTTATGCACTGATCCCTGGTGCACACTGACATCCCTACCCTTGTGATGCCCTCATTCCTGGTGCACCTTGACATCCCTCCCTTGTAATGCACTGAGCCCTGGTGCACACTGACATCCCTCCCTTTTAATGCACTGATCCCTGGTGCACACACCCACATCCCTCTCTTGTTATGCACTCATCCCTGGTGTACACTGACATCCCTCCCTTGTAATGCACTGAGCCCTGGTGCACACTGACATCCCTCCCTTCGTATGCACTGATCCCTGGTACACACTGACATCCATCCCTTGTTATTCACTGATCCCTGGTGCACACTGGCATCCCTCCCTTGTTATGCACTGATCCCTGGTGCTCACTGACATCCCTCCCTTCGTATGCACTGATCCCTGGTACACACTGACATCCATCCCTTGTTATTCACTGATCCCTGGTGCACACTGACATCCCTCCCTTGTTATGCACTGATCCCTGGTGCACACTGACATCCATCCCTTGGCATGCACTGATCCCTGCTGCACACTGACATCCCTCCCTTTTTAATGCACTGATCCCTCGTGCACACTGACATCCCTCCCTTGTAATGCACTGATCCCTGGTGCACACTGACATTCGTCCCTTGTCATGCACTGATCCCTGCTGCACACTGACATCCCTCCCTTTTAATGCACTGATCCCTGGTGCACACTGACATTCGTCCCTTGTCATGCACTGATCCCTGCTGCACACTGACATCCCTCCCTTTTAATGCACTGATCTCTCGTGCACGCTGACTTCCCTCCCTTGTGATGCACTGATCCCTGCTGCACACTGACATCCCTCTCTTTTAATGCACTGATCCCTGGTGCACACCGACA
Source organism: Lissotriton vulgaris (assembly GCF_964263255.1). Taxonomy (NCBI): domain Eukaryota; kingdom Metazoa; phylum Chordata; class Amphibia; order Caudata; family Salamandridae; genus Lissotriton; species Lissotriton vulgaris. Next base: position 326,961,291 of record NC_141686.1, read on the forward strand.
TCCCTCCCTTGTAATGCACTGATCCCTGGTGTGCACTGACATCCCTCCCTTGTTATGCACTGATCCCTGGTGCACACTGACATCCCTCCCTTGTTATGCACTGATCCCTGGTGCACACTGACATCCCTCCCTTGTGATGCACTGATCCCTGGTGCACACCGACATCTCTCCCTTGTTATGCACTGATCCCGGGTGCACACTGATATCCCTCTTTTATTATGCACTGATCCCTGGTGCACACTGACATCCCTCCCTTGTTATGCACTGATCCCTGGTGCACACTGACATCCCTCCCTTGTAATTCAAGCTCATTACAGATACTTTACCAGTGCATACCTTTTTGAAATAGTATATGATTCTTTTCAGCTGGGCGGAGGCATTGAGTGGGTTTCAGAAGAGAGGCTACAGACGTCTGGAATGACCGGTCCTCATGTTGAACGGCTCGTTGAAGACCAGCACAGCTCTTTGCATTAGGATGGAGATCAGAAGAGCTTCTCACTTTGGGATTGTAAAATATTTCTCGCTCCACTGCAAGACAGAAGGACCAGGAGAGACAGAGTGACTACAGACTGGAAGAATAAACAGCTGGGAGACTGAACAAGGAGAAAAGGTACTCTACAGCAAGACTGACAAAGGTCTACATTGTTTCCAATTATAACATTAAGCACTTAAGAGGCACTTTACACCATCAGTGTAAACATTGGTAAAGTTTTAGAAATGACTGACTCCTTTGATATAACAATACAAGACAATAACCATGATAATTCGGATCTACACTAGACACAAGACAAACAATGCTGATTGGCCAACAGCATCTAATGTGGCCACTATTCATGTCTTGATTTCAACCATTTTGTAACAAGATCACAGAAAAAGCAGACCAGCCCAACTCCAAGATCAACACCAAACTTTTCCTGCATGACTGTCAATCTGGCATTAGTTCGTCCTGCAGCAAGGAGACAACTACCCGACAAACCATAGGCCGCGTCCTTCTGATTACCCATAGAGATGGCCTTTGCCTTCTGGTATTACTGCTTCTCCACCTGCCTTTCCAACTAACATGAGTTCATTCATATGGGTCCTGCCTTACTTTGATTTTGGATATCTGACATGGGGAAATGACTGGACACTTATTCCTCCTCCCTATTTTTGATTAAGAGTCCATTCATATGGGCAACTGATGGTCCCCAAACATGTGGCTCACCTGTGGAGTATCTCAGTGTTGTATATGGTCCTGCATCATCTTCAGCCCCAACAGGGAGCCCCTTCTGGCTCTATTCACAGATAACATGAAAGGTCACCACTACACTCATGACTCACAGCTGCATTTGAAGGTCACCTCTGTGACAGATATTCAATCCTTAAAGTGCTTCTTGTACCTCGTACAGACCGGGATTTACAGCACCTCCCTAAAGTTTAATCTGACCACTCTAAAAATCCTGCTGTTCCCCAAGAACAACATCCAACAACTAGTCATGCCTGGTTCAAAGACAAAGAACCTGGATGGATTTAAACACAAATTTACACCCGGTGCCATCTCACTCTAGACACAGATCTCATCTTCATGGAACACATTCCCAAGAAAATTAAGAGGGCCGGAGGCCAGCCCTTTCTACTAACTGGGACTAACTAGAAAGCAACTTTAGACCCGCCATTCATCTGCGTGGTAGCAATGCTCTGCTCCACAAGATTCTCCTTAAGAGCATTCTTCACACAGCAGTGCAGCAGGACGGCCAATGATGGACCTGAAGAACTATGACCAATGACCCCACCCTGATGGATCTCCACTGATCGCACCTCACAGCCTGTAGCATCCTCAAAACCAGCTGTATCATCTACAAATCCTTACAAATGGTAACCCCGCATATCTAGCCAATAAGCCAAACATCGCCCATGGACCTACACCAGGGACACTATCAGACTGAAGACGAAGAGATGGAAAAATCAACCACAAGGCAATAGGCCTTCTCCATCCATGCATCTAGAATATGGAACTACAACCCCGTTACTGTCAGAACTGCTCCAACCCTGCTGCAATTACGAAAGAGCTAAAACAACTTCTTTAAAGAACTTTAGCTCACAATGCCGGACAGTGTGCATTTGTTATTAATAAACAGCGGACTCTTCAGTCACACGATGACTGTATCTTTGCCTTTGACACTCTAAATGCTCTGCTGCCTTTCAGCTATGTTAGCTCTATATACATACCAAAGACATTACATACAAAACTTAGGCAATGTCACATATTTCATTTATATGCATAGACATCTGGAACATAACAGTCAGATTATGAAGCCAATCCACAGAGACATAAGGACCAATGAAAAATACTTTGAAAGAGAAAATTTGCAATGGAGTTAAATATTGAAATCATATGGGCGCTATTGCAAGTCTATGGTTCAGAAGCACAATTCAGGGTTAGACATACAAAGCCATTTTACGATCACAAACCCTACAATTCACAAAATCAGAGGGTTTGCCACCACAAAATGTCCATTTCCTATGTACTAAATCCGTTGGACCAGCATAGGTTTTGCCAGACATATCAAATCTCAATTAGGAAGGGCTGTAAAAGGGGTGTTCCTTCCTAACTACAGTTTGGTATCGTACGCACAATGGTTTCTCACCGTAACTGCCGTCACAAACCATTGACCAGTTCCCGAAACCTCAAAGGATGTGTTAACTGCTTTGCTAAGGGGAAGGGGTTCCAAGGGGACCACTCGCCTTTTGAAAGTCATGTCGGTCGATCATGGGGGGAACGGGTAATGGTCAACGGGACCACCGCTTGCTGTCACCGAGATCTTCTCAAATGGAATTTTTTTAAAGCGACACCAGCCCCTTTAATAAAACAAGGCTCCTTTTTTTAAAGAAAAAGTGTTTTACAATGTAAATACAAGAATGGAGGTCTGCATCTCCTGGCAGGCCTTCGGCCTTGAATTGACAGTTAAGGATAGTTATTGCAAATTGTGACCTTCCTAATTATTATTTATCAGAAAGGTCCTTTTGCTACCTCCTGCGAATATACATGTAGCCATTTAACTGTTTGTACATATGTTGCATCACAAATTATATTACCTTTCGGGGGTGGGTACACTAAGAGGGTATTGTCATTTTTAAAAAATGATTTCTATTTTAGGGTTTTTATTTTGTTTTCATATGGACTACATCCTAGCAGTCCTGTGGTAGCAATGCCTAGTTCTATGCAAAATTGTTTTAGCTCTCTGTGGTTGTACTCCTCTAATTTCTCCATCTGGAATTTTTCTGTGGATCCGCTCTCTTTGGTTGTCATGGTGGTTGAGTCGTGGGGTGAGTTACTCTCTGTACGATTACGCGTTGGTTCGGATCGCGCCGCTGGCCACCAATGTTAGACTGGGACCTGGAGGGTCGGCCGAGGACAGGGGGAGAGGCCTCCGGTGAGGGCCGTCTCCAGCGATCGTACAGACGAGTAACTTCCCCCCCACAGATGGACACCACACAAGGATGAGGTCAACACTCTTTATATACGATTCTCGAAGTAAGGTTATCAGTAATACAGTGAGGTCGGGACACGAGGGTCCTCTCAATTCTAGTCTCTGAAGGGGAAAGGGTAGCTGGACAGTCTTGGTACCAGTCTGGTACGGAGGTGGCAAGATGGGTAGCTCACAATCCTCGAGCTCGAAGTTCTGGAAGGTCAGGCCGCGGCAGCGCCGGCAGGCTAAGATGATAAGTCTCGTTTTAGAAGGGCCGCAGCAGCGCCAGCGGGCAAAGGCGATGGTTCACACAAGGGTGGGCCGCGGCAGGGCGAGCAGGTCCCGACGAAGGTGTAGGTTGCAGAGGGTCGCGGCAGCGCCAGCAGGCAGGAACGATGGTTCACGAAGATGGGCCGCGGCAGCTCCAGCAGGTCCCGACGAAGGTGTAGGTTGCAGAGGGCCGCGGCAGCGTTAGCAGGCAGGAACGATGGTTCACGAAGATGGGCCGCAGCAGCGCCAGCAGGTCCCGACGAAGGTGTAGGTTGCAGAGGGCCGCGGCAGCGCCAGCAGGCAGGAACGATGATTCACAAGGCAGGGCTGCAGCAGCACCAGCAGTCCGTCAAGGATGAGTTCTTCTAGGTGTCTCTCGACTCCAGGATACAACTGCCTTCCTGCTCTGGAGCTGCCCCAGTTATAGGTCTGGTCTCCTTTGATGTCCGGACCCTCGCGCTTGGAGGTCGGGAGGTCCGGGATGAGGGAGTCCAGACACCCAGCAGGGGGGTGGAGCCAGCGCCCGGGGAGGCTGGGGGCGATCGGCACCTGGCGGGGGAGAGCCATCGACACTCCTCTCTCCCATTGACCTGCCAAGTGGTCCTTTCACCTCCTGGGTGGATGGTGGTGCCTCGATGTCGGAGCCTGGCCAGGCCCAGGGTTGGGGTCGAGCTGAGGCCACGCGGCCTCGTGGCGCAGTGTCCAAGATGGCGGCTGGGCCAGGGCAATGCTGCTGATGACGGCCCGGGCCGGCCGATGTTGGGGTGTTCGGGAGCAGGCGTCCCGTTGGGGACGGGTTGCGGGTTGCTTCTGTGGGTTGCCGGGGGGGTTCTTCTGGTGACACCGGGAGAGCCGGTGCTCGGGCCTCATCATGCGGGGAGGGAGCGGCCCCTTCACGAGGCCTGTCCAACATGCGTCCCCCCCAGCTGAAGGCAGGGAGAGTCACCCATCTTCTTGGGTACTCTCCTCGCCGAGGCGGAAAAAGCGTGACAGGCCGTCCGCGTTGGCGTGGCCCTGGCCAGGGCGATGCTCCACAGAGAAGTCCATCCCCTGCAAGGAGATGGACCATCGTAACAGTTTTGGGTTCTCCCCCCGCATCTGCATCAGCCATTGCAGGGGTCGGTGGTCTGTCTGTACCCTGAAGTGGGTACCAAAGAGGTAGGGCCGGAGTTCCTTGAGGGCCCACACCACTGCGAAGGCCTCCCACTCGATGGTGCTCCAGCGCTGCTCTCGAGCCAGCAGGCGTCGACTGATGAAGGCCACTGGCTGATTGACTCCCTCGGCGTTGAGTTGCGAGAGTACTGCCCCAACGCCATGATCTGAGGCTTCCGTCTGGACGATGAACTGCCGGCTGTAGTCGGGGGCCTGGAGCACGGGGGCGGTGCACATGGCGGCCTTCAACTTCTCGAAGGCCGCTTGACAGTCCGGAGTCCAGTTGACGGTTTTGGGGTTTTTCTTGGATGTGAGTTCTGTGAGGGGCCCCACAATGCTGCCATAGTCCTTTACAAACCGCCGGTAGTATCCGGTGAGCCCCAGGAAGGCTCGGACCTCGGTTTGGGTGACAGGTGGTTGCCAGGACTGGATGGCAGCGATCTTGAGCTGAAGGGGGGCCACCAGACCGCTCCCCACTTGGTGTCCGAGGTAGGTCACGGACCCCTGGCCAATCTGGAATTTGCTGGCTTTGATGGTGAGGCCGGCCTGCTGGAGGGCGTGCAGGACTTCTTGGAGGTGGTGAAGGTGGTCTGCCCAGTGACGACTGTACACAGCGATATCGTCCAGGTAGGCGGCGCTGAATTCTTCGAGGCCCGCCAATACCTGGTTCACGAGTCGTTGGAAAGTAGCTGGAGCGTTTTTCATGCCGAACGGCATCACTTTGAAGTGGTAGTGGCCATCCGGGGTAGAGAAGGCGGATCGTTCTTGGGCCCTGGGGGTGAGGCCGATCTGCCAGTAGCCTGCTGTTAGATCGAAGATGCTCAGATAGCGGGCAGCCCCCATGCGGTCAACCAGCTCATCCGCCCGGGGAATGGGATGAGCGTCGGTTCGGGTAACAGCGTTCACGACCCGATAGTCTACACAGAACCGGAGCTCGGGGGCGATGCCCGGGGCGGCAGCCTTGGGGACCAGTACGACTGGGCTGGCCCAGGGGCTGTCAGATGGCTCGATCACTCCTAGGGCCAGCATTTTAGAGACTTCGTCCTGGATGCAGGTGCGCACCCGATCTGGCACTCGGTACGCCCTGTGTCGAATAGGTGGACTATCCCCAGTGTCCACCTCAGGAAGGCACCAGGGGGTGACCCCTGGGGTGAGGGAGAACAGATTCGCAAATTGTAGCATGAGAGCCCGGCAGTCTTGGCGTTGTTCCGGGGACAAGGCCTCGGAGAGTCTGACCCCTTCCACTGAGCCATCTTTTTCACGGGTCCTCAGTAGGTCAGGGAGGGGCTCGGAGTCTTCTTCCGCCCCACTATCTGTTGCCATCAGCAGGCTGAGCTCTGAACGTACGAAGTGGGGTTTGAGTCTGTTGGCGTGGAGGACTCGCAGGGGATTCCGGGGGGACTCCATGTCTATTAGGTAGGTGACAGGGCCCTTGCGCTCTATCACCTTGAAGGGTCCTGTCCATTTGTCCTGCAGGGCACAAGGTTCGACTGGAGACATCACCCATACTTGCTGGCCTGGTTCGAACTCGATGGAGGAGGCATTTTGATCGTACCATTTCTTCATGTCCTCCTGACTGGCCTCAAGGTTGGCTTTGGCGAGTTCCCTGAATCGCCGGGTCTGGTTGCAGAGGGTCAGGAGATACTTATACACGTCCGGAGGGGTCTTCTGAGGGGCCATCTCCCATCCTTCCTTGACCAGGCTGAGGGGGCCTCGGACGGGGTGCCCGTACAGGAGCTCGAAGGGGCTGAAGCCGAGGGATTTCTGGGGAACTTCTCGATAGGCGAAGAGGAGGCACGGGAGCAGCACGTCCCATTGGCGACCTAGGGGTTCTTCCAGGCCCATGATCATTCCCTTGAGAGTGCGGTTAAACCGCTCGACCAGTCCATTTCCTTGTGGGTGATACGGGGTCGTGAACCTGTAGGTGACCCCGCACTGCTGCCAGAGAGACCTCATGTACTTTGAGATAAAGTTCGTGCCCCTGTCGCTGACGACCTCCCGGGGAAAGCCCACTCGAGAGAAGATCCCCATTAGGGCCCGGCATACCACGGGTGCTGTCACGGTCCGAAGAGGAATGGCCTCGGGGTACCGGGTGGCGTGGGCCACCAGGACTAGGATGAACCGGTGTCCCTGGGCCGTTCGGGGGTCTAGGGGCCCCACAATGTCTATTCCCACCCGTTCGAACGGGGTGGTGACGACGGGAAAGAGTTGCAAGGGTGCCTTGATCTTTCGGCCGCTCTTCCCGCTGGCCTGGCAGGTGGGGCAGGCCCGGCAGTGGTTGGAGACATCATTTCGCATTTTGGGCCAGTAAAAGTGTGTTACCAGGCGGTTGTATGTTTTGTCCTGTCCCAAGTGTCCAGCAAGGGGGACATCGTGCGCTAAGTTCAAGAGGAAGTCTCTGAAGTGGAGGGGCACCACCAGCACCCGACTGGCCCCCAGCTCAGCAATTCTTTGCTCGCTGTAGAGCAGGTCATTGTCCCAATAAATCCAGTGGGCCCCTGCGGTGTCTCCTGCGCTCTGGGCGAGGGCTTGCTGCAGGAGTCCCTCGAGGGAGGGACAGGTCTTCTGTTCTTGTCGGAATTGTTCCTGGGTGGGACCACCCTCTTGACGCCACTGGGCCAGTTCGGGAAGGTCCTGAAGTTGAACGGGCCCTTCTCCGTTTTGTTCTGGGGGATTGGTACTTAGGGCGTCTCCCTCCGGGACGATCAGGGGAGGAGGTTCTGGCCATTCGGGTTCTTCGGGACTGGAGATGGCACGGGCGGCAATGGACCGGGTCGTTACGCAGGCCCATTCAGGGAGGCCAAACATCCCCAGGTCCTCTCTTCTTTCAACGGCTGCCCAGGGGGAACTTTCGAGGTCGTTTCCCAGGAGGCAGTCCACTGGGGCATCATCGCGGACAGTCACCTTCAGCATTCCGGACACTCCTCCCCACTCGAAGGGGACGCAGGCCATCCAACACAGGCTTTCTGAGTTGTCGGCTGATCGGACGGGGCAAAGGACGTTTGGCAAGATCTGCTCCGGGGTAACCAGATGACAGCGGACTGCCGTCACACTGGCCCCGGTGTCGCGTAGGGCCTCCGCCTTGCTCCCATTTATGTTTACCCACTGGCTATATTTTCTCGTATTGGCGGGTAGGGGAGCCCGCGGAATCATGTCTCTTTCCCTAGGCAGACCAGGGACATGGCGGCTGGTTCCCACTCGGGCTGTTCCTGTTTGTATTCTTCATAATCCTCTGGGGCTGGCTCTTCTCCCAGGGCGGCGGCAGCGACCTGGCGGGGTATAGGATTCTGGTTCTTCGGGCAATTAGGGTCGTTGGCATAGTGGCCGGTCCGCTGGCAAGTAACGTTGGCTCGGAACCCCGGACGCATCGGGGGGTTTCCCCTGCCGGCCGGGGGAGGGGTGTTGCTGGCAGAAGCCGCCGGGACGGCGTCTCTGCCCCGACCCTGGCCTCCTCCTCCTTGGGGGCGATGGGGACCTTGGTTGGTTCGGTTTGGCTCGCTGGGCCCGCTTCGGGCAACTCGAGTGCTTTCCCATCGGTCAGCTTCGGCGGCGAGTTGCCGAGGTTCGGTCAGTTTACTGTCGAGGAGGTGCTGCCTGAGCTCGACGAAGCAATTGTTGGAGAGGTGCTCCCACACAATGAGGTTAAAGAGTTGCTCGTAGGTGGTTACCTGGCTGCCCTTGATCCACCCCTCGAATGCTCTGCTAAAAAAGTTCACGTACTCCACCCAAGTTGTACCCGGGATCCGTTTGCAGTCCCGGAACCGCTGGCGGTACATCTCGGGCTTGAGTCCGTATCGAGTGAGGAGGGCGGCATTCATGTGGTCGTAGGACGTCATCTGATGGTCCAGGAGTTGCAGCAGGGCGTCGCACCCTTCGTTGACGAACCTCCCCCTTAACCCGGCTCCCCAGTCACTTCGAGAAATCCGGTGGGAGGTCATGGCTATCTCGTAGGCTTTGAACCATTGCTGGATGTCGTCGTTGTGATAATATTCTCTGACGACATCCTTGGGGATGTGGACTTTAGGGTCTGTAGTGCTAGGAGTGTTCGGGCGCTCGGGCACCCCGAGATCTTTATTCTGTTTCCGAAGCTCTATTTCTGCTAGATTGCACTCATGTTCGTAGGCCAGTTTTTTCTCCTCTAACTCTCTCTGTTTTTGCTTCTCTTCCCGTTCCTCTCGGAGCCGCAAGTGTTCCAATGTTATCTTTTGTTCCGCCAGTTTCAGTTCTCCGTCCAACCGAAGTCGTGCCAGCTCTAATTCATGGAGTCTGCTTTTCTCTCGTTCTCGGATCTCCTCTGGGGAGAGACCCGTTCTTCTTCCTTCCGTCGGAGGGGTCCTCGAGGCTTTGGTTTTGGGGTACGGCCGTATTCGTTTCTGCCCAAGATTCTAGGGCCTGTTTGAAGTCTTCTTTCGTACTCAGTCCTGTGGTAGCAATGCCTAGTTCTATGCAAAATTGTTTTAGCTCTCTGTGGTTGTACTCCTCTAATTTCTCCATCTGGAATTTTTCTGTGGATCCGCTCTCTTTGGTTGTCATGGTGGTTGAGTCGTGGGGTGAGTTACTCTCTGTACGATTACGCGTTGGTTCGGATCGCGCCGCTGGCCACCAATGTTAGACTGGGACCTGGAGGGTCGGCCGAGGACAGGGGGAGAGGCCTCCGGTGAGGGCCGTCTCCAGCGATCGTACAGACGAGTAACTTCCCCCCCACAGATGGACACCACACAAGGATGAGGTCAACACTCTTTATATACGATTCTCGAAGTAAGGTTATCAGTAATACAGTGAGGTCGGGACACGAGGGTCCTCTCAATTCTAGTCTCTGAAGGGGAAAGGGTAGCTGGACAGTCTTGGTACCAGTCTGGTACGGAGGTGGCAAGATGGGTAGCTCACAATCCTCGAGCTCGGAGTTCTGGAAGGTCGGGCCGCGGCAGCGCCGGCAGGCTAAGATGATAAGTCTCGTTTGAGAAGGGCCGCGGCAGCGCCAGCGGGCAAAGGCGATGGTTCACACAAGGGTGGGCCGCAGCAGCGCCAGCAGGTCCCGACGAAGGTGTAGGTTGCAGAGGGCCGCGGCAGCGCCAGCAGGCAGGAACGATGGTTCACGAAGATGGGCCGCGGCAGCGCCAGCAGGTCCCGACGAAGGTGTAGGTTGCAGAGGGCCGCGGCAGCGCCAGCAGGCTGGAACGATGGTTCACGAAGATGGGCCGCGGCAGCGCCAGCAGGTCCCGACGAAGGTGTAGGTTGCAGAGGGCCGCGGCAGCGCCAGCAGGCAGGAACGATGATTCACAAGGCAGGGCTGCGGCAGCGCCAGCAGTCCGTCAAGGATGAGTTCTTCTAGGTGTCTCTCGACTCCAGGATACAACTGCCTTCCTGCTCTGGAGCTGCCCCAGTTATAGGTCTGGTCTCCTTTGATGTCCGGACCCTCGCGCTTGGAGGTCGGGAGGTCCGGGATGAGGGAGTCCAGACACCCAGCAGGGGGGTGGAGCCAGCGCCCGGGGAGGCTGGGGCGATCGGCACCTGGCGGGGGAGAGCCATCGACACTCCTCTCTCCCATTGACCTGCCAAGTGGTCCGTTCACCTCCTGGGTGGATGGTGGTGCCTCGATGTCGGGGCCTGGCCAGGCCCAGGGTTGGGGTCGAGCTGAGGCCACGCGGCCTCCTGGCGCAGTGTCCAAGATGGCGGCTGGGCCGGGGCAATGCTGCTGATGACGGCCCGGGCCGGCCGATGTCGGGGTGTTCGGGAGCAGGCGTCCCGTTGGGGACGGGTTGCGGGTTGCTTCTGTGGGTTGCCGGGGGGGTTCTTCTGGTGACACCGGGAGAGCCGGTGCTCGGGCCTTATCATGCGGGGAGGGAGCAGCCCCTTCACAAGGCCTGTCCAACACTTTGTAAATAACAATGCTATTAATTCATATATTTTCAAAGCCAACACACATTAAAAAAAATTGTCATTTACAATACCAATAGCTCACACTTTCCTAATGCGAGACCTATTGCATTTCAAATGCTTGTTTAAAAATACAAGCTTGCCTTTGTCTACACTCACGGTGTATGGCAGGTACCACTAGTCAGAGTGCCCACTGCAATGTTAGCACGCTGGATTGTCCAATTCATGAATTCTCTCTTTTATTTTACATCCAGCAGATGCATGCTGTGCGGGCATCTTGGTCCAAGCACTGCACTTCTGTACTGGGCTCACAGCCCATAATTAATGTTAGAAGGGTTATGCATGTAACAAAGGGCACGACCTATGTTAGGGGATTTGTGGGGCGGGGGCAACAGGAAGAAGTCGAGAGACTAAAGCAAACCTTACTGCTACAGTGGAAATGCTATTTCAAAGAGGTAGGTGATCATCGAAATGAAAACTGTGGTAATAATCACACAATCCTACTATTTTTCAAAGTTGTAAGCCAGCAAAAACATAAATCGTAACAGCGCCCTGTGTTAAAACGTGTCCTTCATAAACTTCAATGGTGGGGGATGTCGAGTCTTAAGCTAGCTACGCTGCGCAGGTGGCGGGGCGCGCAATCAAGGACTCAGGACACGCTGCTGATCTCCGCGTGGTCCGGACTAACTCCGTGGCCCCGCCTCTCTTTATTTAAAGCATGCGCGACCGTGACGTATCACGGCCGCGTGAACGCACTAGTGCGTACGTGACAACTCGCCCGCACGCATGCGGCTTCTCGAACATTACATCCCTTTCAACCTTTATTGAAATTCAAAACTTCAGAAAAACAATACGAGCAACGGCCCGCTGTAAGAGTCTTGGCAGTTCAAAATAGTTAGCAATAGCCCCTGGCATGGTTAAAGCAAAAAGTCAAAATGGCCGGCAGGCCTGTTACCAGTTCACGTCGCAGGTACCGCCATCTCAGCCCACAGCAAAGTCGGCCAGTTGCGACGAGGGCGCGGGGTTTCTTCTCAGTCCATAGCCCGCAGCCTCTCCCCTGAACAGGACCCTTCGTGGCACGCTTGAAGGGGCTGGGACTGACGGTGATACTTCTCCGGGAGTCTGATGACTGGCGGTTCTCTCGATCTCTGGACTCGGAGGACTTGTCTTTGCTCTCTCTCTCAAATCTCTTGGCACCGCCGATGATGCTGGGGGGCCAGGTGTGGAAGGATTAGGCCTTGGGGAATCCTGTTCCTGGAGTTCTCCGGCAGGGGCGGCTGCTCGCTTGAAAAATGAAACGTTCTTGGTGACGCTTTCGCCATCTCTCTGGGCAGTTATCATGGTGCCTGACCGACGAGTGACGGTCCACGGGTGAGGCTCAAAGGGGAGTCGGAACTTGCTCCCTGGGAATCGGTCCCGCACGTAGACCCTATCCCGTTCCTTGATCGGGGAGTCCCTGCCCCGGTGCCTGAAGCTGGCATAGTCGTTTGAGCGCTGCTGGTTGGCTTGGGCTAGTTGTGGGTCTGCTCTCGTGGGAGTCCAAGTGCGGTGGTGAGGAATGGTATCTCGGACTATTCGGCCCATGGTGGAGGGTCCTGGGGCCGCGGTGGTGGTGCGGTGAGGCGTGAGTCTGTATTCTTGTAGAAAAGTGTACAGGGCCCTCTCGACCGATGTTTCCTCTGCTTGGGCAATACGTATTACTTTATTCAGGGTCCTCATGAATCGGTCCACTTCACCGTTGGCCTGAGGCCATCTGGGGGTGACTTTCCGGTGGTGGATTCCCCACTCGTGGAGGTAGTCCGCAAATTCCTGGCTCTGGAATGGGGGTCCGTTGTCCGTCTTCATTTGTTCGAAGATTCCGTGTGTGGCGATTATTTTCTCTAGCTTGGTGATCACTTCCTTGGCGGTCAGCGAAGATACGATTTCAACCTCAGGGTATCTCGTGAGGTCGACAATAACGACTAGCATGTGGCGACCGTCAGGAAGGTGGCCAAAGTCGACACTCACTCGCTCCCAGGGTTTTATCGGTTCATTTTCGGTGATGACTGGTGCCGGGGTATCCGCTGGGCCCGCCGCCTGGCACCAGTGGCACGCTCTCACCCACTGCTCAATTTTCTCATCCATCCCGGGGAACCATACTTTCGCTCGGAGCCTGCTCTTCGTTTTCAAGATACCCTGATGACCCCGATGGGCGAGTTCTACAGCCTGTTGTGATAGACTTGCTGGCATGACGATCCTTGGTCCCCTGAGGAGACACCCTTGGGAATCTACAGACAGTTCATCCTTCACTCGGAGGATAGCCTCAAGGGTTTCTCGTGCCTCCGGAGTTCGTCGACTCAGAGAGTTGGCAAGTGACTTCCAGTCGTTACTTTTGGTTGCTTCGATGACTAGTTGGAGGGGCTCGTCGCTGCGGGTCGCTGCTACGATTTGATCGAGACTAATGGGCAATGGCCTGGACCGTTCCAGAATGTTCCTGACGTACTCTTCCGTGTCTTCGGCGTCTTCTCTTTCTTGGGTGGTGGCTGCCCTGGGATGCCGGGATCAGTAGTCAGCCGGGTTGTTCACTCCGGGCTTGGACTCCAACCTGTAGTCGAACTCCTGGAGCTGCAGGATCCATTTTTCGATCCTCGGGGGAGGTTTGGATACTGAGCCTCTGAACAGGGGAAGCAGGGGTTTATGGTCCGTGAATACGGTAAAGGGATGACCGTATACATACACATGAAAGTGTCGGCACGCCCAATGAATCGCGATAGCCTCTCTTTCGATTTGCGAGTATCTCTGTTCAGTCTCCGTGAGGGAGCGGCTCGCGTAGGCTATCGGCACCCAGTCCTCTCCATTTCGCGTGAGGGCTGGTGTCTACTGCAATGTTCATTGACTTCGTGGGGTCGAAGTAGGACAGAGTGGTGTCCGCGGACAGGGCGACTTTGGTGTTCTGGAACGCCAACTCTTGTTCCTCTCCCCAGTGCCAAGGAGTGGTGGTCTTCGTGAGTTCCCTTAGCGGTCTGGTGATGTTGGAGAGGTCAGGGATGAACCTCCCGCAGAAATTTACCATCACCAGGAAGCTTCGTACCTCTGACACGTTGGTGGGGGCCGGTGTGGCCTGCACATCCTTCACTTTCTCGGGGTCTGGTGCTACCCCTCTGTCAGAGAAGGTTTATCCAAAGAAACTGATGATGTTACTCAGGAACTGGCATTTCTCACGATGGAGGGTGAGGCCTGAGTCTCGGATCCTCTGTAGTACACTCCTGAGTCTTCGGTGGTGCTCTTCGATGGTGTCAGCGTAGATCAGGAGATCGTCGCTGACGTTGAGAACCCCGGTTATCCCGCTCAGCACTTCTCGGATTGTGTTTTGAAACACTTCTGCAGCACTCGAGATTCCAAAATTGAGTCGTCGGTATCGTCTCAGCCCAACATGAGTGGAGAACCTCGTGATATATCTGGAGTCGGGGTGTAGGGGCAGTTGGTGATAGCCCGATCTCAAATCGACTTTAGAAAACCATTTCGCCCCGTTCAGTTCTCCAAGTATATCATCTATTGTGGGCGTTAGATGTCTTTCTCGTTTAACAGCAGCGTTGGGTAGACGCATGTCTACGCAGATGCGTACTTGGCCTGGTTGCTTGGGTTTTCGCACCACTACAATCGGCGACACCCAGGGGGTGGGGCCGCTGACCTTCTCGATGATTCCTTGCTTTTCGAGGCTCTCTAGTTCCTGTTCAACTTTCTTCCGGAGGTGAAATGCAATTCTTCGGTGGCGTAGTGCTACTGGCTGTACAGATTTGTCAATATGTAGGGATACCTCCTTCCCTCTGAGGCACCCGATGCCTTTAAAGACATCGTCGAATTCCTTGATGATGTTTTCGAGTTCTTCCTCTAGAACTGCCATGGCGAAAGATATAAGGTGGAGCTCTTCCGCTGTCTGGCCACTTAGCAGCATTCCGCTACCTTCCTTGGTGACATATATCGTGGACGACGCCTTTCTGTCCTTGTGGTGAATGTCTGATTGGAAACATCCTACCAGTGAAATGGGGTCCTTTTGGCCATAAGCGAAAACCCGGATTTTCGCGGGTTGCAGGCAGGGTTTATCCCGCAGTTGTGCGTAGACATTGGCAGCCATGAGTTCGATTGATGCACCAGTATCGATGGTCGCCCGCACTTCTTGATTCAGAATGTTTATTCTGCACTTCGGTAGCCGTCGGTTCTTCTTGTGTGGATGGCTGATCGCGAGCACATAGTGAACCGGGTAGCTCGAGTTGTCCTCGTCCATGTCTTCATTTTCCGGCCTTTCTTGCACCGTGTGGGCCGTCTCTGATTTGAGTTTAGACGACCTGCACACCGAGGCAAAATGGTTCATGCGTCCGCATGATCCGCATTTCCTTCCATGGGCCGGGCAGTCTTGTGCTCTATGAGGCACGCCACCGCAGTATCCACAGTCTTTCGGGCGGTATTGAGGCCTACCCTTCCCTGTGGGGCGTTGTTTGGGCCGCACTACGTTGACGTGTTCAGCACGTGCACTTGTTCCGTTTTCGCGGGCCTATGCAGAGCCGCCTCCATGTGGGACGCTCTCGCTTATGAAAGTTCCTTTGAGCGTCCCAGCTTGAGGATATCCACTAGTGGTTTGCTGTCCTCTTGGAGGATTTTCACCCCTAATTCCGACGAGTAGCATCCCTGAATGATCTGTCCCCAGATCTCCTCTTGCTCATCCCTGAATCCGCACGTGCTCGCCAGTTCTTTGAGGCGGCCATGGAAGGCGTCGAGTGATTCCTCCGCTTCCTGTCGTGCTTGCCGAAAAATGAAACGTTCATAGTCCTTGCTTTGCATCGGCTCAAAGTGGGCATTGAGCGCGTTGAGGAGAGTGATGTATGTGTGAGGGGTGGCTTCCGTCAGAGTCTTGTAGATGCGATGGATATCCTTCCCACTGAGATGTAAGAGTAGCGCTCTGCGCCTCTCCCTGGCTGTGCCGGCGCCCTCAAAGTAGAAGTGTAGCCTCTCGACCCAGTCCTTCCACCGCGGGGCACGGGCCGCCGGAGCACCATCAACCGAGAAGGGCTCGATGGGCGGAATGGACGTCATGATGGGCGTAAGCAAGGCGATGATCCACACTCCAGTAGGGTGCAGGATGCCGGGCCGTAGGTCAAGGACGAGGCACGATGTGCGGCACCACGTGAGTCCTTCAGACATTCGTCGCCATTGTCGAGTCCTAAGCTAGCTACGCTGCGCAGGTGGCGGGGCGCGCAATCAAGGACTCAGGACACGCTGTTGATCTCCGCGTGGTCCGGACTAACTCTGTGGCCCCGCCTCTCTTTATTTAAAGCATGCGCGACCGTGACGTATCACGGCCGCCTGAACGCACTAGTGCGTACGTGACAACTCGCCCGCACGCATGCGGCTTCTCGAACATTACAGGGGCTAGCATGTAATGTTGGTTAGCCAGAGGCTGTGGTCAAAGCAACAGGCTTAAGTATTGCGCCTTCTGATAAGACTGGAAAAACCACTGCAAAGAACTCGAGTGGAACACTTTTTTTGTAGGGGTCAGCTGGAAAATATAGAAATAAATATAGTCCTGATTGGATGCGTCACAGATTTTGGACTGCTTTCTTAAATGCAATTACAAAACAAAACAAAACAAACAAATCTACACACAAACACACAAATGAAATACTTACATGCAGTTCCAGAAGAAGAGCCCTCCTGCCCGTTCAACGTGCTCCAGCGCTCTGGTAACAAACAGAAAAGGAACCACACGGGCTTGTACCTACAGTGGAATGGTGATTGGCCCGATTTCATTGCAGTCTTCCCGCCCCAGCGCCAAGGACATTCACACCTCTCCTGTGTGGGGAGCCTGAGGGGCAGATTGAATGGCAGTCTTGGCGCCAAGTATATTCACACCTCCTTATGTGCTGCAAGGGCTCATGAGTGTTTAGTTTTTTTATACCGAGTTAGGCACTCAAGTCCTGCAGACCCCCTGGGAATGTGTCACGGACGCCTGGGGGTCCGTGGACCACCCTTTGGGAAACGCTGCAGTAGTTGGTTTTCAGAACAGCGCGCGCCCCTTTTTTTTAAGCCTAAGTACTAGTAGGTAATAAGTAGTGAAGACCTCACAGTACTCTCTTTTCATGCCAATGGACTAAATAATCATTGTAAAACCAGGAAAATATAAAGCTGGCTCAGAAGTCACTACCGGACGTTATATTCCTACAAGAAACTCACTTTAGGTACCCATTGGATGCAAGTAAGATTCTCCAGAAATGGGCTTGCTTCCATTGTTTGCCAAACGCGGGTTGTGCACAGAAGGGGGTGAGAATATACGCAGTTAAACATGTACAGTTCCAAGTATAAGTCACATAGACAGATCCAGGAGGGAGATGGGCTTTTGTACACAGAAGGCTAAATCAGTCAAATCTTATCTTAGCTACAATTTTTGCACCAGTTCTCGATAACCCTCTACCTCTACTCCAGCTTAAACAGGCTTTAACTAGTATCCCTGGTCCTATCATATGGGGGTGATTTCAACTTTCTTCAGGATCCACCAGTTGACTCTTTCAAGAATGCCCGAAAACAAAATAAGCCTCAAGTGACCATTGCTGTGGCCAGTTGTAAAAGGGATTTAGACCT
Source organism: Lissotriton vulgaris (assembly GCF_964263255.1). NCBI lineage: Eukaryota > Metazoa > Chordata > Amphibia > Caudata > Salamandridae > Lissotriton > Lissotriton vulgaris. The sequence continues at coordinate 326,978,651 of NC_141686.1, forward strand.
CATGGACCTGTGGCGCCTCAGAAATCCAAGGAAACATGCCTTCTCATACTTCTCTGCAAAATATAACACGATCTCCAGGTTAGAATACTTACTGGTTTGACATGTTCTCATAATGCACACACACGATTACATCCATAACCCGTTCTCAGACCATGCATTAGTTAAAAGGGTAATAGCAGAGGCAGGGCCTGAAAAAAAAGCCTAGAAGGTGGTATTTTGTATAAAATCAGCTTAGAAAGAGAGAACTGGTGCACAGAGGTAAATGAAATTAGAAGCTTTTTTATTAACAATTCAGATACCTCCTCGATAGGCATGGTATGGGACGCCTTTAAGGCTACACTACGAGGGATAATTACATCTAAATAATTACCCCAACACAGGGCCATAAAGGAAAACAAGACTACAGATTGAGTTAAGGCTTGCACAAGCAAAAAGAGAGTCTAATAAAGTTAGAACCCCAGCAACAAAACAAGAGCTGTTTCAAGAAAGGCAGGAGTATTATTACTACCTAGGTGATACAGCTAACATAGCATACCTCCAAAAGACATATGAGGAGAGCGAATATACAGGGAGATTACTTGCATCGCAGGCAAAAGAGAAACAGGTCCCAAACAGAATTGAATCCCTAAGAGATGGGGAATCTAAAGCACATTTACCCAGGACTTCGGACATTGAGGAGGCTTTTCTCAGACACTATGAGAAAATATATCAGATAGCCCAACAAACACTGCCTGACCATGTTGTAAGCTTTCTAGATAAATTACCAATTCCATCCTTGAGCATCGAACATAAAGGATCAATAATGACAGAATTCACTATTGTAGAATTAGAAACAGCAATAAGTTCAATGGCCAAATGCAAAGCGACTGGGAGGATGGATTGCCAGTAGAACTAAACAAAAGGTTCGCCTCAATATTGAATGCCCAACTCCTTAAATTAACTAACTACATACTAAAAGGGAGCACACCTCTGTCCTCCTTTCATACAGCGGTGGTAGTTAGCATTCTGAAGAAGGATAAAAATAGGGAAAATATCAACTCCTATAGGCCAATAAGTCTTCTTAATGTTGACTATAAGATTTTTACAAAGCTTCTCACCAAACAGGCTCAATAAAATTGTGGGATCCTTGATCCACATGGACCAATGTGGCTTTGTTGCCGGTAGACAACTATCAGCTTTTTATGGAAGCATTGGATTATTTTAATAAAAACAACATAGCGGCACAGGTATGGCTTTTTTAATTCTTGATAAATGTGGCTTTCTAGAAAGTTTTATACAAATAGAAGTTTATATAAGGGCTCGCAGGCACAAATAACAATTAATTCCAGAAATAAGTAGGGGTACAAGACAAGGATGCCCCTTATCCCCAATTTGTTTTGCCCTATTTATAGAACCTCTGACAATAGCCATTAGGCATAATGCATTACATACTGCTCCCCTACAGGGCATGACCAATATAAAACTATGCGCCGATGACATTGTTTTATTTCTAAAACCCACGGAGAGTAACCAGAAGGAAATATTAGGGATTTTTTCAGGCGATTGGTGGCTATAAAATAAATAGGGCAAAACAGAAATGTAGCTTTATATTTCCTTGGTTGATACACTAATACCAAGTTTTAGGCTCATATATTACTCCCGGCCCAAGAGGTACCTGGGGATACATGTGTCGGAAAGAGTAGAGGAGTTGTATAGTTTAAACTACGTTGCCCTGGTGCAAAAAGTTTAACATTTACTAACAAAATGGAATCAACTTCCAATATCAATAATAGGCCGGCTGGTGCTTCTACGAATGACACTCCTACCATAAATTAATTTTCTGTTTGCAGCAGCACCAGGTCCAACAAGGTACCAAGACTAGCGCTAGCTACTTTAAACTACCCGACTGAGGAGGGAGGGCTCTCCCTCCCAAACATAAGGGAGTACTACCACGCAAACAATAATTACAGCTCAACTCTCCAGTTATGGCAAAATTATTAAGATGAATATAAAATCACAGACCCAATGAGGATAACTAAGAACCCAAAGGAATTGCGGTACAGGGTTCTCCAATGACTTTTAAAACAAAAAACACAATTGTTAATATTTTATGATATCCCTTGGATAAATAGTTCTACAAGACTGACCGACCTATACATTAGGGAGGACAGGCTGTTGCAAACCGGTGTATTAAATAAATGGGAGAAGAATGGGGAAACAGACAAGTAGGAGACTTTCTTAACTCAGAGATTGGGCTGCTTCTTTCCATAGATATGCTCAAGTGATCATATATCAAAATCAAGCATTTTTTTAGAAAGTATTAGTCTTAGAGTGCTAAGAATAGGAACATAATTAAGCGAAGCATTACAAGAAAAAACAGATAAGCGATCAATAAGCACTTGGGTGAAAATCTTGAATGAAAATAAATCCTCCATTGTTTATGAAAAAGCTCAAGATGAGTGGCAAAAAAGAAAGCCTTCAGATCTCCTGAGCAGTCAGGATTAGAATGAAGAAATCTAATTTATTTTGTTTATTTATTTAAAAGGTTTTATATAGCGCTGGCTAGACCCGGGGGTATCAGAGCGCTTTACATGGGTATCAGACAATAAATTGCAGGTTACAGCTTTACAAAGGTTACACAGTTATTAGATCATGGCAATTTTAGTTACAAGTAAGGTTGAGACAAACAAAAAGGAACATATAGGTAAGGGGAAGGGGGGAGGTAGGAGCAGGGGAACTAGACAGAGAGTTGAGGAGGGAAAGAGAAGGGTGGAGGATTAGAGACACTGCAAGGCAAGAGGAGGGGGAGGGTGACAGGGACACATACCGGTAGGCGAGTCAAAGCTAAAACAATTAGAGGCGCCAATTTTAGAAGAATGCAATTTTACACAAAATGGTTAATATATAGGACCCTTGCGCTTCTCCCTAATATATACCCTCAGATTGAGGAGAGGTGTTTTTGTTGTTCCAGGGAGGGAGGAGGTACTTGGTCTCATATTGTCTGAGATTGATCAGAGATCAAGCAACTACGGGGATAAATTGAGAAGTACCTCAGAACAACTAAAGGGCCAGTTTTAACTATTGATAACAATATTTCTATCCTGGGATGCTGTCCAAACATATCGATGGATAAAATGCAAGAGTAATGTTTAATGATTTCAGCCCTAGAGGCAAGATCATTAATTCTGCAAAATTGGCGCAGCGATATTATACCCCCCTTTCAAGCTTGGAGAGCTAAACTCCATAAAGCCAAAGAGTTAGAGAGACGATATGCTTTAAGATCAGGGTCTCTTACGTAATTTGAGAAACACAGGAAATCCATAGAAAATTAATCTGTGTAAAGAAAAAGAATGAAAAAAAAAAAGAGAAATGTTAAAATGAAATTGTGCAAACTGCGACTCCCTTTTTGTTATTTCCTGTTCTATGTATTTTTCATCAATGTGTTTTGATGTGATCTAGAATGGGTTATGTATGTGGTAATGATTTCAACCGAAATTGAGCACTGCAAGCACCAAGCACTTTATTTTGTATATGTGTGTCATGCTATGAATTGAACTCTCAGTAAAAAAAAAATTGCATTTCCTTTTGCAAACCAGTCGGTGGGAAACTGCACATCCCTAGTTTGTGAATGGGAATAGTATATTCAATTCCACATCCTTGCTACCGGCTCCTAACAAAACTATCTATGTTTGTAGCTGTATTGGTGGGCCATAGACCGGTCCAGTGTATGAAGATGTGATCATTGCTGCTTACCCAGACGGTAAAGAATGATGGTTATGAAGGTCCACACGGCTGTCATCACTCCCAGGGCTATAGCTTGTCTCCTCACGCGACGGAGCTCTAAGAGAACTGCAAATAAAATAAAACATGATTATTATTCACCTTTCAATACCTGAAGTACAACCTCAGTGAAGATGTACGGCCCTGTCATAGCAAGTGTCTTTGATTGTGTATCAGGACTAGCCAGTGACTGTGTGTGTGTGCAAGGTCCAGTCAGTGACTCTGTGTGTGCCAGGTCCAGTAAGTGACTGTGTGTATGCCAGGTCCAGTCAGTGACTCTGTGTGTGCCAGGCCCAGTAAGTGCCTCTGTGTGTGTTCCAGGTCCAGTAAATGACTCTGTGTGTGTGCCAGGTCAGTAAGTCACTCTGTGTGTGCACCAGGTCCAGTCAGTGACTGTGTGTGTGTGCAAGGTCCAGTCAGTGACTGTGTGTGTGCCAGGTCCAGTAAGTGACTCTGTGTGTGTCAGGTCCAGTAAATAACTCTGTGTGTGTTCCAGGTCCAGTAAATGACTCTGTGTGTGTGCCAGGTCAGTAAGTCACTCTGTGTGTGCACCAGGTCCAGAAAGTGCCTCTGTGTGTGTGCCAGGTCCAGTAAGTGACTCTGTGTGTGTGCCAGGTCAGTAAGTGACTCTGTGTGTTTTCCAGGTCCAGTGAGTGACTGTGTGTATGAGTCAGGTCCAGTCAGTGACTCTGTGTGTGTGCCAGGTCAGTAAGTGACTCTGTGTGTTTTCCAGGTCCAGTGAGTGACTCTGAGTGTGTGTGTCAGGACTAGTCAGTGACCCTGTGTGTGTGTCAGGCCCAGTCAATGACAGTGAGTGTGTACCAGGACAAGACACTGAGCGTTTGCCACAAATGTTAGAGTACTTTAGTGAGTGCTAGGCTAACCAGTGCCTCCCATCTGTGCCAACATTAGTCAATGACTTTCAGAATCTGCCAAGACCACCACAGATTGCTGGTGTATACAAAGTGTAATACTGGCTCTCAGTGTGTGCTGACCTAGACAGCGATTCCTTGAGTGTGACAGGTCTAGTTATCAATTTTCATTGTGTGTCAAAACTGACCATTGAATCTCAGCGTGTTTGCAGTCCGGGCGGTGACTCTGTTTGTGCCAAACCCAGACCCTGATTGTCTGCGTGTACTAGGTGTACCCAGTAACTCCTGGTGTCCACCAGGACTAGCTTCTGAGTCTCAATGAGTACGTGGTCTTTGACTCAGTGATTCCCAAGATGGGACACTGAATAACAGCGTGCGACAACACCAGCAGGTCAGTTTCAGGGTATCCATGACTAGTCAGTAAATATCAGTGTGCATCATTCATGGCCAGTGACTCCCAGTGAGCTCCATGGCTAGCCTGTGTGTTTCAGTGAGCGCCATAATTGGATCTCTGGCTCTCAGTGTATGCCAAGATGAGACACTGACTATCAGTTAGAGACAACACTGGCCCCTGGCTGTCAGGGTATTCCATGACTGTTGAGTCAATCCCACTGTGAGTGGAAAGCTGACCCCGTCACTCTGTATCCTCATAGCATCTCGAAGGGCGGCCTTACCTGCGGGTGAAGGTTCACCCCTCCTCGGAGCACTGGTTGACGCCATTTGATCCTCTGCAATCCACAGGGCTCTGTGAAGAGAAGAGCTTAAAGAGAGGTGGTTTGTACCTAAAACAGACACAGGAAAAACCCTAGAAATTGCTGATGCATCTCTCCATGATGCACACCGTGGGGGAGGGAGGGAGGTGCAGAGAATCAGATACAATCTTGTTACTGCTGCAGTTTGTTTGAGATGGAGAGATGCTGAGAGTCAAGATAAGAGGCAGCATCACCAACACCTATCTTCAGTGCTGCGTAGGACGGAGGTGGGTGGGGGAGAGAAAGAGACCGAGAGAGAGGCAGAAAGGGAGGGACGGAGAGAGAGAAAGAGTGAAAAGAGGCATTGTGCAAAGGAAAGTGCTGTAAATAGAGAAAAAGGAAAATATGCCCCAAAGTATGGAGAGGACCCTGAGCTAATCCTCGTTCACCTAATTTGAAACACTATGGGACATATTTACAAGGGAATTGCACCATCGGAATGTCCCTTCTACCGACGTTCCAGTGGCATAATGTCCTGCACCATATTTACAAAGAGGCCTTAATCCACTTTTTGAGGCTTAACGCCGCTTTGTACACATGGTACCTTTACACACAGGTATCTGCGTGAAAGGGGCGTGCAGTGGGTGTTGCTTTGGGCGTTCCACCTCCACGCCATTGCTTTTTATGCTGCTCCAGATGTACAAGGATCTGTAAATCTGAGGCAGCGCCAAAAACAAATGCCATTGAAAAACAGGCGCTATAGTGGCGCAACGAGGAGAAACACTTTTATTTCTTCTTGTTTTTGCTTTGAAAGTGATCCTTCCCGCAGATGAGAAACCCTTAAATTAACCCTGGGCAATGAACTCCGCTCCGCTGACGGAAGTTGCAGAGATTTGGTATCTACGCATTTCATTGACAACATGGAATTCATGCAATAATTCCCACTCTGCTGCGCAATGGAGTTACCCACTGTACCCACAACCCTTTGATGAATCAACTTCATCTTTACATGCTACAAAAAAACATATAACTGATTCACAAAAGTGAACTTTGAAAAACATCAGGCAATGAGAGAGTCGATGATTTTGGGGTCGACCCTTACCTAGGGAGAAAACCAAGCAGATGCATTGAACACAAAGAGCATATCATGCGGAACAATTCGGTGGTTGTCCCATCCTCCTAGGACCGCCCCAAGCAAAGTTATGGGCAAAAATACAGTGTCAACCAAAGGCCCAGCAAAGCATTATGGGACGCGATTCTAGCGTTTAGGGAATATTATATTATTGGCTCTCAGCTGAGCCCAAGAGCCTGCCCCTTGAGGAATGTTTTGATATTGGATACTATAATATTCACTGCTCCCTAGAATATTGTCCCATAATGCTTTGCAGGGCCTTTGGTTGCAATTGTGTTTTTCCCATAACTGTGCTTGGGGTGGTCCTAAGAGGATGGGACCATCACTGAATCGTTCAGCAAGATGTGCTCCTTGTTTTCAAGGCATCTGCTAGGTTCTCTCCCTAGATTAGAGAGGAAATCAAAATCATCACCTCTCTCACTGTTTGCTGTATTCTCATTTTCACTTTTGTGAGATGATTATATGCATTTTTAGTTCATAATAAAAGGGTTGCTTGCTTGTCTTTACCAAGTGTTTGTGAGTTTTCAGTTTTAGTAATTGTGGTGAGATGGAATGGAGTTGTGGAGCGGAATTCATGGTGTTTTTGATCAATTCTGCAGAATTCCATGTAGTGGTACTCTGCCAACTACGCCCACACTTACAGCCCTGCGTTTTGGAAATGGCGGACCATGGGGATGCAAGATTTGCTGCATCTCCCTCTTCGTCATTTCTTGTAAATATGCCCCATGACTCTCTCATGCCCTCTAAAGCCAATATGTTGATTTGGATATTTTTACTAGTTGATCTAGAAAGTATATTTCTCAAATTAGCTACCAATCATTCAGCTCACACATTTTTGTCTGCACACCACCAAAACCGGGGGTACCTTATGTACTGTAATTTCTGTTACTATTCAAATGTTCAGTTCTTGGATGATATATAATAACTATACGCCGGTATGTTAGATGTTTCACTAATGTATTTGAGTTTTTTTAATTTCTGACATACATAAAGATCCTTGTGTTTATGTTAATATCTGAATAATAAAGTAAATTGTCCTCATTCACTTTTAATTGCTGCTTCCTTAAGGTCCTGAAACAGAGGCATCAAGGGCAGGATACCACGAGCATGCTAGTGCAGTCGCTGTGACCCTTAAATGATGTCCATTGATGAAGTCAGATCCCTTCTACTGCACTCAGCATTGGTCGGTCCACACCAAAGAGCTGCTCTTGACGTCATTCTCAGCAGACGCGCCCACAAGCAGGCTCACTCTACCGCACCAGTAATCTGATCAGACCAATCTCTTACCTCGTACTCTTTGGATCCACCAGAACAATGTACTCTGTTCCATTCCCCTAGTATCCCACCCTTAAAAAGAACACACCCCTTGAATAAAGAAGACCACCTCAAAGAACCTGCCTCTATGCTCCTGACTTATATGATTGATGAGAACCTGCAAAAATAAGCCGCCTTTGAGCCTCTTGATTCCTTTCTATATAATTTTATTGGCAATTTTAAATTCATTTTATTTAGCATGCTCCAAATAATAAAAATATTATAAATATAGAATAGTATTTTTTGTCAACCTCTCCTATGCTCATGACGAGCTGAGCTCATCATGACCGTTGGAATGCTCAGGTGCAGGGATAATTCCCCTCCTGTGCCGGGTGTTCTAAAGGAAGGGTGTGGTCATGACGAGCTCAGCTCGTCATGAGAACATGAGAAACGTGGCTCATGACGAGCTCACCTCGTCTTAAGCACCGGGGCGCTGTGCGCAACCCCCCTCCCCCCAGCACAGCGGGGGGAATCGGCCCGCAGCCAAGGGGTTAAAGTATGTTATGTTATGTTATGTTAGTGCTATTTGTATTGCGCACGGCTGCTCCAGCGAAGGAGCGTCCCGGCGCACCGACAAGGTGGCGAACACAACACAACAGGAAAACAGAAAATATTATTAAAAATGGGGGAGTTGAGGTTTTAACATAGCTCAGAAAATAGATGAGTTTTAGCGGCCTTGCGGAAAGAAAGCAAGTCGCCAAGGGTCCGGAGTTTCAAGGGGAGAGCGTTCCAAAGTGCGGCTGCCCGCACCCTAAAAGAGCGACCCCCCGCCCGACTGAGTTTGAACCGAGGGGCTACCGCTAATTCTTGGTCCAGCGAGCGCAAAGTGCGGCCCGGGATATAAGGGCACAAAAGTTGGCACAGTAAGGGAGGCGATAAGCCCTTCAGAATCTTGAAAGAAATGCACAGTATTTTAAAGTGGACCCGCTGCCTAACGGGTAACCAATGCAAGGCTCGCAAAGTTGGACCGGCCGAGCAGAACCTAGGAAGACCTACGATTGCTCTGGCCGCTGCGTTCTGCACTCTTTGAAGTCGGGTTAGCTCGGCCTGGTTTAACCCTATAAAAAGGGAGCTGGCATAGTCCAGCCGAGCCAAAACCGTTGCTTGTACCACCAGTTGACGAGTTGCTGCATCAAAATATTTAAGGGCAGGACGCAGATTGCGCAAGATGCCAAAGCAGCACGCCGCCGTCCTTTTGGTGTGGCCAACAAAGTTGAGGGAAGGGTCCAGCCAAACACCAAGATTTTTGATCTCCGCAACCGGAGCGGGGGTCGGCCCCAACTCAGGGGGCCACCAAGTATCTCCCCATAGGTCCGTCCGCTTCCCAAAGATCATCACCTCCGTTTTTTTGGCGTTTAGTTGGAGACAGTTGGACGTCATCCAACCAGCCACCGCCCTAAGTCCTTCTCTGAATCTTGGGGCATCCACCCCAGAGTCCCCGCTGATCGTGACCGATGATAACACACATTTACTGTGTCAGTTTAGTTAAGAGGTAGAAGTTGGAGGAATTGGCAGAGTTTAATTCTACAGGATACAGCTGAGTTACATTAAAAGTCCATGAGAATCGGCTGAATTCCATGACGGGCATTTGGCGCTATTTTCTTAGCACAAAATGCACCCTTGCGTCCAAAAATGGATGCAAGGATGCTTTTTGTGCTAAGAAAGCAGTGCAGTGAACCACGCTTTGCACACTTACATACTCTGCAGTGATTATAGTGCAGAGTATGTAAGGCACTGACTCCGAGTGGTACGCCATGGTTTCTTAACTTTCGAAACTACTGCATATGACTCTGCAATGCACACCCCTCAGCATCCTTGCACACTCTGCAGTGATTATTAAAGAGTATGTAAGGGTGCTGATGGGTGTGCACTGCAGTGATTATACTGCAGAGTATGTAAGGGTGCTGATGGGTGTGCACTGCAGTGATTATACTGCAGAGTATGTCAGAGTGCAGAGGGGTGTCCACTGCAGTGATGATACTGAAGAGTATGTAAGGGCTCCGAGGCGTGTGCACTACAGTGATTATACTGCAGAGAATGTAAGGGCACTGAGGGGTGTGCAGAGTATGAAAGGGTGATAAGGGGTGTGCACTACAGTGATTATACTGCAAAGTATGTAAGGGCACTGAGGGGTGTGCACTGCAGCGATTATTGCTGAGTATGTAGGTGTGCCGAGGGATGTGCAATGCAGTGATTATACTGCATAGTATGTCAGAGTGCAGAGGGGTGTGCACCACAGCGATTACTGCAGAGTGTGTAAGGGTGCCAAGGGGTGTGCACTGCAGTGATTATACTCAGAGTATGTAAGGGTGCTGAGGATTGTGCACCATAGTGATTATACTGCAGAGTATGTAAGGGTTCTGAGGGGTGTGCACCGCAGTGATTATACTGCACAGTATGTAAGGGCGCCAAGGAGTGGGCACTGCAGCGATTACTAAAGAGTATGTAAGGGCGCCAAGGGGTGTGCACTGCAGTGATTATATTGCAGAGTATGTAGGAGCAACGAGGGGTGTACACTTCAGTGATTATACTGCAGAGTATGTAAGGGCGACAAGGGGTGTGCACTGCAGTGATTATACAGCAGAGTATGAAAGGGTGCTGAGGGGTGTGCACTGCAGATAATATACTGCAGAGTATGAAAGGATGATGAGGGGTGTGCACTATAGTGATTATACTGCAAAGTATGCAAGGGCACTGAGGTGTGTGCACTGCAGCGATTATTGCTGAGTATGTAAGGGTGCCGAGGGGTGTGCAATGCAGTGATTATACTGCATAGTACATCAGAGTGCAGAGGGGTGTGCACCACATTGGTTATCCTGCAGAGTATGTAAGGGCTCTAAAGGGTGTGCACCACAGCGATTACTGCAGAGTGTGTAAGGGTGCCAAGGGGTGTGTTATACTGCAGAGTATGAGAGGGCGCCAAGGGGTGTGCACTGCAGTGATTACACTGCAGAGTATGTCAGAGTGCAGAGTGGTGTGAAACGCAGTGGTTGTTCTTCAGAGTTTGTAAGGGCACCAAGGGGTGTGCACCGCAGTGATTATACTGCAGAGTATGTATGGGTGCTGAGGGATGTGCATTGCAGTGATGTTACTGCATAGTATGTAAGGCTCCGAGGGGTGTGCACTGCAGTGATTATACCGCAGAGTATGTAAGAGCACCAAGAGGTGTGCACTGCAGGGAATACTAAAGAGTATTGAAGGGTGCTGAGGGGAGTGCACTACAGTGATTATACTGCAGGGTATGTAAGGGTGCTGAGGGGTGTGCACTGCAGCGATTACTAAAGAGTATGTGTAGGACCTGGGGTCACCAGATCCCCGGGGGGTAGCTTGGCCCGAGCAGGTAGGCACCCGAAAGCTTAGGTGTTAAGTGACTACACAGCACACACATCCACTGAGACAATAAATGCACGCCAAGACTGAGACCACACCAATACATTTGACTCAAATAAATAAGTTTTATCTAAGGTCGAGATCAGGGCAAACAAAAATCACATGTTACCTTTCCTTATAAGCACATATTTTCCATTACTCGGCCATAAATACATAAATAAATAAATATTAAATAGTAAATAACAGTTGGCCTGACATCAGCCTTGCTCCTAGTCAGCACCTGCAAAGAATTCCATATAGAGACATTCAAATACATTGCATTACTTGATGTCGGAAGGGACCTGGAGGGGCTCCGGGATATACTAAACTGTTCCCCAAAAACATAGAGGGACTCACCTGGGACTGAGGACCGGCCCTCAAGAACACGGGTAACTCTTGGTCCAGATCTTTGTTTCAGGACGATAAACACCGATCAGAGCCAATGGCAGAGGAGGAAGTGCACAACCACCAATCCGAGGCGACGCTGCACGCGGAAAAGGCCGGGCTGGACGGAAAACGCGGTGACATCACCGAAGCAGGAAGAGGACGCCAAGAAGAGCCATGAGGAGTCGGAGAAACCAGAGAGTGAGAGAGGAGAGATGCAGTAACGGAGGAGCACACGGAAGACACCGGTGACCTGGAGGAGTGGTCCGAGGAGTGGTGGACTCCGTCTCCCCCCCAGGAGGGCGCAACTGCCACCGTGACTCAGGAGAGTTACGGCTAGGGCGGTGAGTGACTCAGGCATAGTCTGGTCTTAACGGGAAGCAGGAGGACAGTGGGAAGAAAATTATAGGGAGGAGGGAGGGAAGGAGTAAGGGTACTGTACATAGCGCTCACTAGAATTACCCTGACCACCACGTCTCCCTGAGCACTACCCGCCTCCAGCACTTAGTCTTTTGTCCTGAAACCCTGCATATCCCCAAAAATAGGAGGAATCTCTGGCACTTAGACTTTTGCCTTAAACCCCGTATACGAGTAACTACCAACAAGTGAGAAGGCCCAAGATAAAACGTCACCGGCTGTGGTGAAGGTTTGTTTCCCTTTATTTAACTTAAAGTCCTGTGACCAGTTCACTTACCATCCTCATTGTTTTTCCTTTTGAGCATCCTGGGGTCGGAAGACACCAAAGGACCGTCAGAGGAAGAAGAGGACCCTGAAAACACCAGACAGGACCCTAATTGTACCGACCCAGAAGACCCTTCACACTGAGAAGACATCAGAACCATCTTTAATTTCTTTAATAAACACCACAATTAATAGACCACTAAAGCCTCCTGGCTTCTATTTCCGCCCATCCCTCCCACACTTAGCAATCAACATTTCTTTTTTTTTTAAATATATTTATTAAGAAATTTTTTAGAGCGTACACACAGCACAACAAAAGAGGATTAACATCCAACGTATTACAATTTTGTTCAAAAGATTGCACAAAAAAAAAAGGAAAATAAATATATATCACATTTCACATTACGATTCAGTAGATTGCATTAACCAACATAATGACAACATTGTACTACGTACTGTCCAACGACATAAGAAAGGAAACTAATGAAAAATAAAAGGGAGCAACAAATATGCAAGCAAAATTATTCAGCTTTCCCGCATACCCTGCTTCCAACGCTGGATCGGCTCCCAAATTTTTTCCCCCAACTTCCTCGCTCTCCTACCCTTTCTCTCATATATACCCTTCTCTAAATTATATACTGCCAGAAGGGTGGCCAGCCATTGTTGCATAGCCGGAGGCATTTTATCCAGCCATACCCTGGCTATTACCAATCTAAGAACTGCCATGGCAATAAACACAAATTCATCATACTCAGTGTCAGAGTCCCCGCTGACACCCAACAGAATCAAATGAGGATTAAGGATAATATTAATCCCTAGGGCCCCTGCCAAGTAACCTTTAATCCTTTTAAGCAAAGGCTGAAGTTGAGGGCAAGTAGCGAAGATGTGAATGCTATCTGCCACCAACTCATTGCATTGGGGGCAGTTTATCCCAGAGGTCCCTCCCCACTGAGCAATTCGTGCCGGGGTAAAGTAAAGTGCATAGAGCGATTTATAATGTTGAGATTGGAGAGGGGCAGAGCATAGCACTGAATACCCTAGCGTCAAAGAAGCTTGAAAATAGCTTACATCGGTTTCCAGCTTCGTAGCCCATTTCGCAGCATGCTTACCCAGATCATCTGGTTTAGTAGCTACCAGAGCAGCATAAAAGCTACGAATAGAGCACTCCCCCCCTCTCTCTATCGCTTCCAAAATGTCATTTTTGTCAAACCCAGCAGCCCCACAACGTAACGCATCTGGGAGATGCATCATGTTGTAAAGCCCTGCGCCAGAAGGGGGCTTTCCTGCAGGGGGGGGGAGGAGGTGTTCTGGCACAGGAACACCTCCTAAAAGTGGCTGAGTGAAATCTACAAGTTTTCACTCAGTCACTTTTTGCGGCTCATGCTGCATCAAAACCCTGCGCCTGCTTGAAGCAGGTGTAAGGATTGACACAGCATTGTGCAGATAGGGCCCCCCAGAGCATTGTTGGAGCTGCGACACGCTTGCGCGGCAACTCCAGGAATGCGCCCCCTTTACGGCACAGATGCGTCATGCATCTGTGCCGTTTTTGCCCCATGGTGCACCGCATTGTAAATGCGGCGCATTCATGGGGGCAGAGGTATGGTGCATAATAACTTGGCCATCCCTGGTGATATGCAGGGATGCGCCACTTATTATAAATCTGCCACTTAGTGTTAGGAGTCTAACTCTGCACTTTCCTGAGAACATTCTTCACTGGATAGCACCCCACAAATTCCTGTGGACCTGTCTGCTAAGACAGGCCCTCTCAAAATTAATGAACCACTTGGTAATATCATCACCCTGAAAGAATTTTGGGACAATCTCTTTGGGGATTTTAAGGTCAAAAGAATCTACTTTCTCCCTAGTTATTATTGTGCTGCAACCAGAGATGGGCCCTAGGCACAACTATTTTCTCCCTCGTTCTAGAGCTAGGAGTTGTCCTTCTACAGTTGCCCTTCTGGCTAGTCTTTCCAGAGCTAGCTCTTTATCTGAAAGTGCTTCTCTGCCTTGGGGTCCATCACTTCTCTTCTGTTTACTGTATGTTGAACTTCTGTGAAAACATAGTCTTCGTCTGGACGCTCTTTGTTATACTCTGCCAAAAGCTCCTGGAGCTGGGATTTGTTAGGGTTTCACCCAATCTTAAGGCTGTAGGTTTTCCACAAGCCTCCAAGCAGTTTCATGTTTATGGCCAGGTAAGGTGTGAGGTCGAGTTCATTCACCTGTACCAGTTCCTCCGAGGTACTGCTTCCAGTACTCACTATGGTTTACTAGGTTAGGAACCTTTTTGAAGAGGAAAAAGAACCTAACAACACTGGTTAAGTTTGGACCTTTAAAACAGTTGTACTAAAAGGGACCTAATCAGGGCCCTGACAATTATATTAACATTTGTAAAAATAGTCAATTTGCAGAAATGCCTTTTAACTAAAGACAATTTTTGGATTCATTCCTGTGATAACTTATTGTCAGAGTGATTCAGCAAACACAGAGTCCTATACCAAGCTGCTGTGCCACCAATGTAGGAAGCTGTCCCTCTATATACTATATAGGTATAGTGTTCAGAGTCCAGTGGATTACCAGAGGCTTAACAGAGGCTAAAGTAGATAATACTAATGCTCTCTTTGGTGTTAGTGGGTAGAAGCAGTTAGGCGTATCAGGGGTAGTGTTAAGCATTTGTTGTACACACAGTGGCTATAAATGAGACATTCACTCAATGACTAAATCCAAGGCTAATTCATAAAAAGTAATACTTATTTATATTGTTTTTGCAGAACCACAAAACTTTGTCTTAGGTAAATTTGTTTTGCAATAGAAATACTTCTCCATACACAAAGACTTTGCAATGTTAAGCTAGGGCAGGAAGAAAACACTCAGCATGCATATAAGTAGCATGGACTCACAAGACCAGTCTGTGGGAGTTAAGGTCAGTATTGAGCAAGGTTCAGTTCAGCAACAACACTAAATCACCAATGGCACAGGGGCGGCCGGGTGCAGAGTGCAAATATGATGTTGGGCGCCCTATACAACTCAATGAAGAATGAGGCAATCGGACAGAGGCTGGTAACAGGTAAGTAGCAGCACTTTGGCGGGCCTGTCTCCAGTGGTTGAAGAAAGCACTGGACGGGGCCCAAAGCAGCCCCAACACTACACCACTGGTGGCATACGGTCGCCCGGGTGCAAGGTGCCAACACCCCAGTGTTAAGCAATGGATAAAGGACAATTTCGGAAAAGGTCTGCACGCTCAGCCCAAGAGGCCGGTCGGAAGAAACCAATAACTGTAAAGATATGTTGCGATGCTCGGGAATGTATAGACACTTTTGGTCTTTTTCACCAAGGCCGGGGCTGATGGGCGCAGTGGTGTCTTTGGGCATTGAATACGGCTTACTGGGGAAGATCGCAGTTGAGGGGGTCTCCGTGCAGAGGACGCAGGCGACATCGAGGAGTCTGGAAGGGGTCGACCCACAGTGGACTCTGGAGCACTTGGGACAGGTGCGTCACTTTGACCCAAGCCGGAGGCATTGGGTGCAGAGGTGGAACCAGGAGGAGGGTTTCGCGGTTCTTCAGGTCACAGAGTCTTTGTTTGAAGATGGTTGCTTTTGAACGGGTCTTCTTTTCTGGGGAGATCTTGATCTTTATCGAAGGCTGGCAGTCCTCCCAAGGCTTTGGAAGACACTGGGCTGCAAGACGACCTGTCTTTTGGTGCAGGATCGTTGAGGGCTGCCAACAAGCCCGTAGGGCTGGGGCCAAGTCAGTGTTTCTCTGCAGTCTTCTCTGCTGGTGCGACTCCTTGGTGTCTGGCTCTTCTTAGATGATCAGGAACTGAAGTTCAGGGCTCAGGGGGGCCACCTAAATACTAAATTTAGGGGCGTTCAAAGGGAGTGCCAGGTAGTAGACAATGGGCTACTTACCTTAAGGGTGATTGCACCCTCTAAGTGTTCACCCCACATGGGGGGTGGGCATATCTCTGATCCTAGTTGGCTATTTGCCCTCAATTCAAGATTAAGGGAATTGAAATAGGGGGTCCATTTCAGTTCGGAGCACCTTAGGGGTGGCATTGAATACGAGTGGACACACCTCTTGTTCTGAATATTTGTCCCGCCTTTCTTGCAACCAAAAAGTGGGGCGTGGAGAGGGGGTAGGCAACTCCATTGGCTGGAGTTGCCAGTGGTCGCATAACAGAGGACAGGAAGTCTTTGAGGCTCGCCGCCCTACTATGCTGTACCTGCAGAGGGGTGGTGTGAAGCACCTTTGCCCAGAGCAGGCTTTGTTTCTGACCCACAAGAGCACAACACTCTCATCTCAAGGGGTCAGCAACATATCTAGAGATGGCAGGCTGGTGGGGACTAGTCAAGCGCACACTAGTGGGTTGGTAAGTTTCAGGGGACCCCTCTAAGGTGTCCTGTTCACGCAAAATTTAATAAATCTGACACTGGAATCAGTTTATTACAACAAGATATTTGGCACCAAACATTAAATAATTCAGTGACGTCATCACGGAGCTGGGGAACTCGTCTTGATGAGTGTCCAGCACATGCACTCACATTGGCTGCCATGTTTACTTACAATATCCAGGAATTGACATGCATATTACAGGGGTATATCTGCTTATGCAGATATGTCCTCACTGGATATAGTGCTCTCTGCATTAGGGCAAAGGCCTGCTAGAGGGGTGTCTTACCCATATCCCATGCAGCGTCTGTGGACATGGCACTCAGGGATGTATGCCATGTTGACTCTACCATTTTGTCTGCACCCAAGGCACGCAGGCTGCAATGGAAGAGTGAGGGGACCCTACAGTGGTAAAATTCATACTGCAGCCCTTGGTGTGCCTCTTCAATGCCAAGGGGTACCATGAAGTAGAGACTTACATGGTGCGCTGAAGCTGTGCCAAATGGGAAGCAAAAGGTACAGATTTTAGATAAAGAACACTGGCACTGGGAACCTGGTTAGCAGGGACCCAGTGCACTGCAGTCAAAGTTGCATCAAAAACCAAGCACAAAAGTGAGGTGACTACTGCTACAAATACCCAGTTTCCCACATCGCACATGTGAAAAATGTTATGGAGGCCTGAACTTGAACTAATCCTAAAAGACAAAAAAAGGCTATGCAGTTAATGGATGCAGTGATAAGACACCTACAGAGGAGGGAAAAAAGGAGGCACTGGGAACGCACTTAATGAAGTGAGATTCATGTTACTCAGGCCTGGATAAACGTTCAGCTAACTTGCATCAAAATGGATTCCAAACAAGTACAGTTAGCATCAATAAACAAAGTGATACATTTCAGATATATGTGTGTCTCTTATTTAAGATAAGTGAAGCCACCTACTGTTCATAAATGAATACACTGCTCATGGATTAACATGATTGGCGTATAACGTGAATATAGCGCACAAGTGCAGAAGGCACTAAAATGACTCTGGACCAATTGTTACTTAGTCTGTCAAATAAACAGACTAAATACACAAATTACATCAACTTTACTAGATACACAAGTATAAAATCCACATCATCATATTGATATTAGAGGGCCTTAGAGAGTCATGGTGGTCACAGTTAGATAAATGAGAATTTCTTCAGGCTTCTTTCTAAATTTTGTATGTGAGACTTCATTTTGGAAGGTTATCGGCTTCTCCTGATCTATGTGCTGATGATACACAAACACATCTGTACATCGTCAGCGCAGATGATAAGAGAAGATGATTTTTGAGTGGAAAAATGTGATGTATCCATGTTGCGTTTTGGGCTTTTTCATGTTGCGGGCACTAGGCCTCCCCACACAAGTGAAGTACCATTTGTACCAGAAGACTTAGGGGACTGCTGGGTGGAAGGTAGTCTGTGGATCCCCACAGATTCCACAACTTTCCATTGCAAAAATGTGAGGAAAATGTGTTTTTTAGTAAAGGTTTGAGGTTTTCAAGGGATTTTGGATAAAACCAACCATTGAGAGCAACACAAGTCACCACATCCTAGATTGCCCCAGGTGTCTAATATTAATTTTCTTTTAAAATTGTACAGGTTTTCTAGGTTTCCCTAGGAGTCGGCTGAGCTAGAGCCCACAATTCGCAGCTAGAAACTTTGAAAAAAAAACAGTATGTTTTCAGTGGATAAAGGTGATGTGTCCATGTTGCGTTTTGGTGCCTTTCCTGTGACGGGTACCAGCTCTACCCACTTGAGAGAGGTACCATTTTTATTGAGAGACTTAGGGAAATACAGAATAGTTGAACAGGTGTTATTACCTATTCTTTTTCTCTGTGTTTCTGCCTTCCGAATATTAGCCAGTGTGTAAGAAAGAAGACATTTTGGTAAAAAGTTGTTTTTTATATTCAAGTCTGCCTGTTCCTGAAACCTGGAAAGTTGGTGATTTTAGCACCACAAAATATTTGCTGATACAATTTGCAAGAGAAAAACCAGACACTTTTGTCTGCTGCATTTTTTTAACCATTTTACCAAAATGTAGCTATATTTGGCTATTTTCTCTGTCCCCTCAAGGGGAACCCACAAATCTTGCATACTATTAGAATCCCCAGGATGCTGACAAAGAAAGACAACAATCCGGTATGGATAGCCTATGTGAAAACAAGTTTTGGAGGCCTAAGCATGAAATATCCAGAAAAGCTCAATTTAGGCTGAGCACTGGGGGATGGGGAAAAGGCCTAGCAGCAAAAGGGTTAATGAATGCAATGATAAGACACCTGCAGAGTAGAGAAAAAATAAGGAACTGGCAAGACATTTATTAAAATGAACTTGATGTTAGCATCAATAAACAAAGTG
The DNA here is from genome assembly GCF_964263255.1 of Lissotriton vulgaris. NCBI lineage: Eukaryota > Metazoa > Chordata > Amphibia > Caudata > Salamandridae > Lissotriton > Lissotriton vulgaris. The sequence continues at coordinate 326,997,624 of NC_141686.1, forward strand.
ATACATTTCATAGATATGTGTGTCTCTCACTTGGAAATGTGTCTATAACGCCCAAGTACATTAAATGCACTAAAATGACGCTGGAGCAATTGATAGTTAGTCTGTCTAATAAACCCACTAAATGCACAAATTGCATCAACCATTCTAGATAAACTAGTAAAAACTCCATATTAACATACAGATATAAGAGGGCATTGGGGAGTGTTGGTGTTCACAGTTAAGTAAATTAATTTTCGTTCAGGCTATTTTCTAAAATTTTAATGTGAGACGCTAACTTAATTTAGAAAAGTTATCGGCTTCTCTTTATCTTTGTGCTGACGATACACAAATACATCTGTGCATCGTCAGCAGAGATGATAAGAGAAGCTGAAAGCAAAGGAGATATCTCCAATGGATGTGGTGTTTGAAACAAAAAAAACAGAAACTCTACCCGAGAACTTCAACCAGTAAAGGGGGGAGATTTTGATAGTAATGAACCACCTGAGATGGTCAAAGGTTCTTAAGAAACCTAAAAATAATTAGCATAATTGGGGGGAGCAGAAAAAGCGTAAGAAATAACAGATAAAACAAGCATTGGATATTTCCAATAGATGTAGTGTTTGAAAGAAAAAAAAACAGAAACTCCACCGGAGGAACTTCAACCGGCAAGGGGGTAGACTTTGATAGTGAAGAATATCATGGGACAGACTAAGGTACATCAAAAACATAAAAATAATTAGCATAATACGAGGAAGGAGGAAAAGCATAAGAAATAACAGATAATAAAATATAGAGCACCATACAAAGTTAGTAGAGTCCTGGAAAGATGCCCAAAAAGCTATGAAAACCATATGACTCAGAAATATATTGAACATTCTTGATATTGGCCAATTGAAGTACTGATTATGATACATCGAAGTTGATCATTTTGACAATGACCTCAGAAACAGACACATGCCAGGTTCACTCAAGTAACAAGCCACACAAGTCACCTCATACTGGATTTCCCTAGGTGTCGAGTTTTCAACAATGTACAGGTTTGCTAAGTTTCCCTAGGTACTGGCTGAGCTAGGGCCCAAAATCTACAGCTGCAAGCTTTGCAAAAGACGGATCTGTTTTGAGTGGAAACATATGCTGTTTCCATGATGCATTTTGGGCCATTTCCTGTCGTGGGCACTAGGTCTCACCCACACAAGTGAGGTATCATTCTTATCAGAAGACGTAGGGCACTGATGTGTGGAAGGTAGTTTGTGGCTACCCACATTTTCCAGATATTTCCATCACAGAAATATAAGATGTGTTCCTTTAGTCAACGTTTGAGGTTTGCAAGGGATGCTGGGTGAACAACTTGGTGAGAGCCATGCAAGGCCCCCCATCCTGGATTCCCACATGTGTCTAGTTTCCAGAATGTACTGGTTTGCTAGGTCTCCGCTGGTGCTGGCTGAGCTAGGGCTGAAAATCCACTGCTAGGTACTTTGGGAAAAAAATACTTTTTTATTGAAATATTGTGATATGTTACGCGGGGCTCAGGAGAAGGCTCAGATCAGGCAAGATGGCGGCTGCGTGAAGCTGCGCAAGTCTGGGCTCCCTACCTGGCCGGAATTGCTGTACCTAGGCTCATCCCAGCGGAGCTCTTTTCCCGACTGTTTCGGCGCTACTGACCTTCGGAGCACACTAGAGGCAGAGGCGCCTATGGAAGCCCGATATCGCTTCACTTTTAGCGTCATTTCTCGGCAGAAAACTCCCGAGGGCGGATGATTTTTTTCCTTACGCTCTGTAGGTTCCAGTTATCAGAACTCCGCCTGCGGGCCTTGCTAGCCTAGCGAAGCGGACCTGGGCGGCTGCCGACGCCGAGGCTGAGCGCAACACCAGCGCTGGGGATTACCTGCAGACATCAAATGCCCCCCCTTGAGTTAAGGATGGGGGTGTCAGCAGCAAAGATGCTGGTATGGTGAAAAAAAGGAGACACCAGTCCGCCCTAATTCAGCTGCTGCCACTAACCAAGGGAGGTCTGATACCGCAGAGATGCCAGCTGAGGGCAATGGAAAACTTGGCATGGAGCACTGTCCTCTGTACCCAGGGGTCAAGAGAAAGACTTTGACAGTCCCTGGTATGTTTGCAGGAAAGCCAGTAATCCGCAAACCGAATCTCCAGTCTAAATGCAATTCTGAGCGAACACCTATCCAGCTGAGGAGTAAGAAAATTGTTTCCAATGTGCCTGCGGTAGGTGTATAAGAGGCTGTTACGATTATGACTATGACCCGGACTCCCAGCTCTGACTCTACAAATATATTGAGCACTTCTACAACCCCTAGTAGCCTTATTATTCCTAGTAACTCCAGTCATATTATGGCATCTGGGACAAATTTAGGCCAAGTAACATCTGGGGTGGATGGCACAGCGGCAGGATTGGAAGCTGCTACAGTACAACCCCCTGGTGGGGGCACAGTGTCTATCGCTTCAGCACCACCCACCCCAGCCCTATTTCGGGGGGCTCAAACACAAAAGCAATTGGAGGATAACAGTGCCCCAGATCCAATTATGGTACAAAAGGGGGTGGTGATGGACGGAGCATCTGAATCAATCAAACACTCACACCCAGTCAAAAGATCTGGGTTTAATCCATCACCGTTCTTTAGCCCACTCTGCCACCCCAGTTCAGACATGGCTATATGCAAATCAGTCTGACCCTGTGCCTCATGGGAACAGTCCAGCCCGAACTGCCAAGCCATGTCTTCCCTGGACCGGAAACAAGCTTCAGAGGACCGGTTTCTGGCATTCCAGCCGTCTTCAGCCCAGCTTGCTTGAATCCAGTGGCAAAGTGAGCAAGGGACTCACGTCTGAGCATACCCTGCCACACTTATCGCGGCCAAAAGTGGTACAAAAGGGGGTAGTGATGGACGGAGCATCTGAATCAATCAAACACTCACACCCAATCAAAAGATCTGGGTTTAATCCATCACCGTTCTTTAGCCCACTCTGCCACCCCAGTTCAGACATGGCTATATGCAAATCAGTCTGACCCTGTGCCTCATGGGAACAGTCCAGCCCGAACTGCCAAGCCATGTCTTCCCTGGACCGGAAACAAGCTTCCGAGGACCGGTTTCTGGCATTCCAGCCGTCTTCAGCCCGGCTTGCTTGAATCCAGTGGCAAAGTGAGCAAGGGACTCACGTCTGAGCATACCCTGCCACACTTATGGCGGCCAAAAGCGAAAGGCAGAGTGGGCTAAAGAATGGTCATGGATTAAACCCAGATCTGTAGCAGGTGAGGTGACAGGAGAGCGGGCGGCCCGGCACTGGATGCAGAGAGCGGCTCAAGCTTGAGTGGGGCTCTCGGCGGCGGGGGGACCAGGCTCCGAGCTGTCACGACCTTAGGAGGTGCAAAGGCACCCGAGTCACGACTCCAGCGAGGGAAGAGAACTTAAGGGCCCAGCAGCAGACTGGCACAGGCAGAATTGAACCCACTGGTCCTGGGGTTCAGTTCAGGGGCAAGCTCGAGATCAAGCCCTTGGAGATTGTTTCAGGCACAAGTCTTCAAAGTCCTCTCTGGTCTTTTCCTCTCCGTTCTCAGCAAGGCACCACTGCAGGCCAGTCCCTAAGGTCAGGGACAGGTTTCCATCCTTCAGCTTCTCTTGGTCCTTCTAGTCAGGCAGAGGTTCGTCGTGGTCAAAACAGGATCTGATTTGTTAGGAGTAGGGCTCCTACTTGTATTCACAGTTTCTTTTGTCTTTGCAGGCCAGGGGGTCTGAGCCTGGTTCAACCCGGTTTTGGAGCACTCTGTTTACAGGAAGCTGCCTTCTTCTTTCAGGGTGCAGGGCAGGGACATCAGGCGCTCCGCAGGAAGAGGAGCCAGCATTGTGGTGGCAGAGCACAACCCTTTTCAGAGTCAAGGGCTACTCCTTCCACCCATCCTAGTGTAAGCACTCTATTCACCACCTGGTAGCCCAGACTGTCCCCTGGAATTCCCCAGCCCTGTCACTCACACAAACCCAGACAGCAGATACACATCCTGGCAGAGGCGGGCTGAAATTGTCAGGAAAACGTAAGCAGGAATTAAGGTCCAGAGGAAAACATACAAAAAGCAGAAAAGAATCATGTTAGTATTTGGTATTTGGTTGGAGGTAGCAATGCTTGTTAGTATTGTGCAGGTTCATGTTTTTTCCCTACAGATTGAAGGGTGCTCATGAATATTCATAAGCGCACGTTGAAAGCACGTTGAGCAGGTGTGCTCAACCGATATCTTCCCACACGTGAGAAAAGCCTTTAAAAGGCTTGCCGGTTCCCTAACAGACGCTTCGCTTCGCAGCTTCAGCGCCGCTCAGGAGCCTCCAGGACCCGTCTCTCAGCACCCGGCCCCGCCCGCTTCCAGCGCGACTTGCCTGATTCATCTTCTCCCCTTCCCGTCAGGAGCAAGCCCGAAGGAGTTTTCCCGGTCTGGCGCTATCTCCAAGCTCCGTCCAGCACCGCGTCATCGTTCCTGTCATTTCCGGTTTTTTCGAGCGTTTGCAGTCGGACTCCTGTTCAGGTGGGACCGGCTCCTACCCTTCCGGTCTCTGGACACAGACTTCCTGTGCACACGGATGAAAGTAAGACTGTTCCGTTTTTTCGAAGATGTAACTATTGAGCCTTGACTTTTGGTTTAAAAACAAACCTTGGTAAAACCAATGAAAAAGCGAATCTAGTTTGGCTAAAGGTTATCTCTTGATGGACATAACTGCTGACTGTTTGAGCATAGTAACTGTCTGTTTGAGGTACTTGTATATAAATATATATATGTTTAAAGGTACTGCAGTGGCTTAAACTGCATGAGAACCAAGAAGAGATTGTAACCAAGAGATGGTTTAGTTGTTAAAAGGGGAAATAGTGTTTGTTCTTTTTTATTTCTTCTTTACACAGAAACCCCAATTATTGAAGCACACGACACAGTGTGAGGTAAGACAAGTTTGCATGCAGAGTGCAGTTCGCAGTTTACTAATCAGTTCACAGAAAAGTTCATTGAATTGTGGGTGAACAGAAAAGTTGAGCAATTGTTTACTCAGTGCATTATGTTTTGAAGGTATTTGAGAGCTAAGCAGTTCGAAGAATTTACAATGATGTTCATGTGTTAGGATAAGAAGCACAGGATTGGGCTTTCTAGAAATTGGTATGTACCAAAATCCTTTTGATAGAATATGTTAAAAGAACCTGTGTATTTATAAGAATCAATAGTGATTGGTGTACACTTTAACGCAGCACAGTCTAAGAACCAAGACTACGAAAGGAAGTCCAGAGTGCTTCAGAATAGAGAGAGACACCATTCTCCCAGAAGAGATCCAGTGTTGTTTGTTTCTCTCTCTCACTTTCCTCACCCCAATCCACTTCCCCTTTCCGTCCCCCACTTCCCTGTCCCTCTGGGGGCCAGCAGGTTGTGTCAAGTGTTTTCTTAATCCTTGTCACGCTTACTGACTTCTGGAGGTATTGGGGCTAGTCAACCATAAGACGGAAGAGGACCTGGACTCCTGAGGTGGCGTCTCTGACAGAAAGCGAAGCCACAACTGTCCTTATTCCGTCTTGTGATTGCCTACTCCCATGGAAAACATGGATATTACCCAGCTGGTAGATCTAGTAAGAAAAATGAACGACGAAATACAGGATTTACGATTAGAAAACCAATCCCTTAGACAGGAATTAGATCACACCAGAGATGGTTTTACCTCTTGGAGGGACAAAGAGGAGCCTAAAAAGCCAATTCTATCTCCTCCCAAGCTCGGGGCTCCTTTCCAGAACCCAACACCCAGTACAGGAATAGGCCAGGGGCAGCCGACTCAGATCACAGTAGTCTCTCCACAGCCTGTTCCTCTAGCTAATCCCGAGCGCTTTTCTGGTGACAGTTCTCACTTCACAACCTTTATGAGCCAGTGTCAGTTACACTTTTTATGCAAACCCCAAGTGTTCACTTCAGACACCTCCAAAGTGGCTTTCATTATTTCTTATTTAGGAGGTGTAGCGGCCAATTGGGCCATGCCCTTGGTGGACAAGAATGATCCATTACTACACAATCTAACACAGTTCAGGACAGCCATGTCTAGGTTGTTTGCCAACACATCTTTTTGCAAGCATCTGATAATGAGTTATTAAATCTTCGTCAGGGCTCTCGGGACCTGATTTCTTATGTGACCACGTTTAATCGACTGTTAGCCGAGACCCAGTGGCCAGAAGATAAAAGGATATCCTTATTCTATCGAGGTCTTAGGGAGGAATTGAAGGACTCCTTGGCTCATATTGTAGACCTCCCTGATGACTTCTCTGAATTCCAAGATCTTGTAGTTAAGCTAGACCACAGACTGGGAGAGAGGAGAACAGAAAGACCTAAATCAGATTTCAGGGCCTTGCACTTCAAGTCTGATAGGAAAAGCACAGAGGTGGATAAGAATACTCAAGTAGAGCCAATGCAGATAGGGGGAATCAAAGGGCCTTTATCACAAGAGGAAAAGGATAGGAGAAGGAAGGCCAATCTATGTCTTTATTGTGGAAAGTCTGGCCATTTCGCCAAGGAGTGTCCTATTAGGCCTGTTAAGAAGAAACTCCTGGCTACAATTCAAGATCCTCATTTGGAGTCGGAAAACTAGGTTTCTCGAGGGAAAAACAGACCGATCCCTCGGGAAATAAGTCAATGGAGGTCTCAAGGTACATTACTAGTATAGCCAATCACATACCCCGTCATTTCACAATAAGGTTGATCTTAGTCCTGGCAAACCAACAAAGGCATAGTATTCCTGTTTTAATTGATTCTGGTGCCACAGGAAACTTTTTTGACTTAGAATTCGCTAAAAGGTTAAATCTAACCAAAGTCCCAAAAAAGGAACCTGAACCCGTACGGGCAGTGGATGGTTCAGCCCTTTCATCTGGTTTGATCAGATTTCACACCCTTCCTCTACTTCTTCTATCAGATAATGGCCACACTGAATTAACAACGTTTGACCTGATTGATACTCCCGCTTTTGGAGTTATCTTAGGCATCCCATGGTTAGAGCTTCACAATCCAAAGATAGATTGGGTGAAGCGTACTGTGACTTTGGATTCTCTATATTGCAAAAAGCACTGTTACCAAGAGAATAGAGATCCCAACCAACCCCTTGTCTGTGCTGCTACGCAATCTGACTCGGTGGAATTACCAATCGAATTTCAAGACTTTTCAGATGTATTTGATCCAGTAAAGGCAACTAAGTTACCCCCTCACAGGGTTTACGACTGTAGAATCGATTTGATCCCTGGGGCAGTACTACCCTGTAGTCGGGTCTATGCCCTCACCGAACCGGAAAATCAATATCTACGTACCTACCTAGACGAGTTGTTGGAATTAGGCTTTATTAGACACTCAACCTCTCCAGTCTCGTCCCCTCTGTTTTTCGTTGCAAAAAAGACCGGTGATTTAAGGGCCTGCATCGACTATCGTGCAGTTAATAAAGCCACTGTAAAAAATCGGTATCCACTTCCATTGATTCCAGTACTATTGGATCAGGTCAAAGGGTCAACTATTTATACCAAGCTAGATCTTCGTGGGGCATACCACTTGATCAGAGTCAAAGAAGGCGACGAATGGAAGACTGCCTTCCGTACCAAATTCGGCCTGTTCGAATATACAGTGATGCCCTTTGGTCTCTGCAATGCCCCAGCAGCCTTCCAGTACTTCATAAATGAGGTATTGCACGAACTATTGGACGTCTGTGTCATTGTATATATCGATGATATTCTAATCTTTTCCAAGACTCCAGAGGAACATGTTTCGCATGTCAAATCAGTTTTACAGAAACTACGAGATAACTCCCTGTTTGTAAAACTTGAGAAATGTGTTTTTAACACAACAAGAGTGGAGTTCCTGGGTTACTGGCTGTCCCCCGAAGGTATAGTCATGGACCCCAAAAAAGTAAAAGCAATTTTGGATTGGCCCACCCCTACTTCCATCAAGGAAGTACAAAGGATTCTGGGATTTGCAAATTTCTACAGGAGATTTATCTCGAAGTTTTCTGAAATTGTGGTACCCATAACCAGCCTCCTACAAAAGGGAAAGAAATTCCTTTGGAATGACGAGGCCCAGCGAGCCTTTAACCTTCTGAAAAAAGCCTTCACGTCTGCTCCAATCTTAACTCACCCAGACCCGGACAGGCCCTTCTTTGTTGAAGCAGACGCTTCTCAAACCGCAATAGGGGGAGTTTTACTTCAGAAGGTTGCTGATTCAGGAAGTTACCATCCTATAGCCTTCTATTCCAGAAAACTGTTGCCAGCAGAACAAAACTACACGATTGCTGAACGGGAACTTTTGGCAATCAAGGCAGTTTTTCAGGAATGGAGACATCACCTTCTGGGGGCTAAACACACTATAACCATATTCTCAGATCACAAGAATTTACAGTTCTACTCGACTGTGAAAGCATTCACACCAAGACAGATGAGGTGGTTGCAATTCTTTAGCGAGTTCGACTTTATAATCACTTACAGACCAGGAGCAAAACAATTGTTATCAGATACCCTCTCACGCCTAGTTTGCGAAAAAGACAAAAAGATTAAAGAAGGGGATCAGAGTATAATACCTGTAGAGAAAATTTGTGCAGAAATCACTCAGCTAGACTTTTTATCTTTACTCCAGGATCAACATAAAGACTTGGATCCAAAAGATTGGCTTGCACTAAAACAGACCTCTGTATTGGATGGCATATTCTATTTTAAAAATAGGGTATTCCTTCCAAAAGAAGATCTAAGAAAACAAGTGATTAAGTGGAACCATGATTTGGCTTTGGCCGCTCATCCAGGAATCAACAAGACTATGGAGTTGTGTCAAAGACATTTTTGGTGGAAAGGTATGAAAGCAGATATTGAGCAGTATGTCCAAACCTGTCCAGTGTGTGCCCGACAAAAACCTTCACACTCGCTTCCGGTTGGCCTGTTACAGCCAATAGAGATACCACCTACACCCTGGCACACTATTAGTTTGGATTTTGTAACTGATCTACCAACATCATCAGGGATGACTACTATTTTAGTAGTAGTGGATTTGTTGTCCAAAATGGGACACTTTATTCCACTACCTAAACTACCATCTTCAGTAGAATTCAGTAAGGTGTTCATAGCTAACATAGTGAAATTACATGGACTTCCGCAAAAAATTATTTCGGACAGGGGGCCACAATTCCTGTCAAATTTTTGGAAACAGTTGAGTAGTCACCTAGGTATTGACTTAGCTTTGTCGTCAGCTTTCCACCCCCAAACTGACGGACAAACCGAAAAAGTGAATCAATACTTGGAACAGAGTTTACGTTGCCTAACCACTACCTTAACCACAGAATGGGTGGACGCTCTGCCTTTAGCAGAGTTCACTTATAATAACACAATGCACTCAGCCCTAGGTTGTTCCCCGTTTTATTTCCTTACTGGCCAACACCCTAGAACCTTGCCTGTGATTTTCCCTGAGAAACAGAACAGAATGCCAGCCGTAGCAGAAAGACTAAATAGTTTACGCAAGTTTCAGGAGAATGTTAAACAAACCTTAACTAAGCAAAAAGAAAAGATGAAACACTTTGCTGATCAACACAGAAAACCTGCTCCACCTTATAAGCCTGGGGATCGGGTTTGGTTATCAACCAAGAACATACAGATTGAGGGCCCCAAAAAGCTAAAACCAAGATTCATAGGCCCATTTTCCATAGACAGGATAATAAACCCGGTTTCAGTAAGACTAATTCTTCCTCAAGACTATAAGATTCATCCAGTATTCCATGTGTCCCTACTTAAACCTGTGCTACCAAACACCCGTCCAGATGCACCTCCCCCTCCTCTAATATTAGGAGACCATGTTGAATATGAGGTCAGGAAAATTCTAGATTCAAAAAGGTTTAGGGGACGTTTGTATTACTTAGTTGACTGGAAAGGCTATGATAGTGCAGAAAGATCCTGGGAACCTGAGAGTAATGTTCATGCTCCCCGTTTGGTCCGCTCTTTCCACACTTTAAATCCCAGCAAACCACGACCTCTGAGAAGGCCTTTGGGGGGGGGAACTGTCAGGAAAACGTAAGCAGGAATTAAGGTCCAGAGGAAAACATACAAAAAGCAGAAAAGAATCATGTTAGTATTTGGTATTTGGTTGGAGGTAGCAATGCTTGTTAGTATTGTGCAGGTTCATGTTTTTTCCCTACAGATTGAAGGGTGCTCATGAATATTCATAAGCGCACGTTGAAAGCACGTTGAGCAGGTGTGCTCAACCGATATCTTCCCACACGTGAGAAAAGCCTTTAAAAGGCTTGCCGGTTCCCTAACAGACGCTTCGCTTCGCAGCTTCAGCGCCGCTCAGGAGCCTCCAGGACCCGTCTCTCAGCACCCGGCCCCGCCCGCTTCCAGCGCGACTTGCCTGATTCATCTTCTCCCCTTCCCGTCAGGAGCAAGCCCGAAGGAGTTTTCCCGGTCTGGCGCTATCTCCAAGCTCCGTCCAGCACCGCGTCATCGTTCCTGTCATTTCCGGTTTTTTCGAGCGTTTGCAGTCGGACTCCTATTCAGGTGGGACCGGCTCCTTCCCTTCCGGTCTCTGGACACAGACTTCCTGTGCACACGGATGAAAGTAAGACTGTTCCGTTTTTTCGAAGATGTAACTATTGAGCCTTGACTTTTGGTTTAAAAACAAACCTTGGTAAAACCAATGAAAAAGCGAATCTAGTTTGGCTAAAGGTTATCTCTTGATGGACATAACTGCTGACTGTTTGAGCATAGTAACTGTCTGTTTGAGGTACTTGTATATAAATATATATATGTTTAAAGGTACTGCAGTGGCTTAAACTGCATGAGAACCAAGAAGAGATTGTAACCAAGAGATGGTTTAGTTGTTAAAAGGGGAAATAGTGTTTGTTCTTTTTTATTTCTTCTTTACACAGAAACCCCAATTATTGAAGCACACGACACAGTGTGAGGTAAGACAAGTTTGCATGCAGAGTGCAGTTCGCAGTTTACTAATCAGTTCACAGAAAAGTTCATTGAATTGTGGGTGAACAGAAAAGTTGAGCAATTGTTTACTCAGTGCATTATGTTTTGAAGGTATTTGAGAGCTAAGCAGTTCGAAGAATTTACAATGATGTTCATGTGTTAGGATAAGAAGCACAGGATTGGGCTTTCTAGAAATTGGTATGTACCAAAATCCTTTTGATAGAATATGTTAAAAGAACCTGTGTATTTATAAGAATCAATAGTGATTGGTGTACACTTTAACGCAGCACAGTCTAAGAACCAAGACTACGAAAGGAAGTCCAGAGTGCTTCAGAATAGAGAGAGACACCATTCTCCCAGAAGAGATCCAGTGTTGTTTGTTTCTCTCTCTCACTTTCCTCACCCCAATCCACTTCCCCTTTCCGTCCCCCACTTCCCTGTCCCTCTGGGGGCCAGCAGGTTGTGTCAAGTGTTTTCTTAATCCTTGTCACGCTTACTGACTTCTGGAGGTATTGGGGCTAGTCAACCATAAGACGGAAGAGGACCTGGACTCCTGAGGTGGCGTCTCTGACAGAAATAATCAGGCGAGCAAATGTTAGTTTCTAAAAGTAGCATTTGCAAACACAGGATATTAAAATAAACCTTGCTAAAGGAAGTATTTTATTATTCTGAGTTCAGGCATACTAAACTTGACGTGCCACCGTGTTCCCTGAGCCTGCAGGGATTATAGCGTGTAATAATTTCGGCAGCTCATTCTGGCCTATGAGAACAGGTAACCCTTCAATAGTGAAGAACGAAAAGGACTGTAATTCACTATTAGGAAATGCCCCACACATCAGGGCTTGTCCTACCTTATGCTTACAATGCACCCTGCCCGTGGGCCTACCATTGGGGTGACTGATATGAAGTTAAGGGAAGATTTAGGGACTGGCAAGTGTGTGCATTCGCTCAGTCAGCGTGACAGTACCAGACTGTATGCAGGTTCTGCAATGGCAAACCTTAGACACATCTTTTGAGGCCGCTTCTGTGGGTGGCGCAACGAGCTCTGCCGGCCCACTAGCAGCATTTGTATTTACAAGCCCTGGCTCTCCGGGTGCACTTTACTAGGGACTGACAGTAAACCAAATAAGCCAATCATGGAAATCAATTACGGATACCCTTTACATTGGGAGCACTTGCACTGCGGCACGGATTGGCTGTGGCGCAGTGCCCTGAGCAGCGAACACCATCAAAACATCTGAGGCACATCAGCAAAAAGTGGAAGGGAGACTCACGCCAAGGTGCCAGGTCTAACAGTCGGATAAGTGTGTTCACCTCTGAGATTTAAGCAGGGGATTATTTAAAGGAGATATCGGGCGAATAGTTATGGTTGTATAAAAACTGGGCATCAGAAGTGGGGGGTGTATAGGGGGATATATGAACAGAGGGAAACAAAAGGCCACTGCCTATAGTTGTCGGTCCCCTCCCCTCTCTCCTCTTTTTGTTTTTTGATATGTTGTTTGGCTATTAGTCTTGCTGTCGGATGTACTTTTTGCACTCATGGTGTGGTATACAGGGGTGGGGGTCTTATGGGAAATGGGACTGGGACTTGGGACACTGGGTCAGGCCAACGGCGTTGGGTGAAGGGGGGGTTTAGCCCCTTGCTCTTTTTTTATATTGGTCGGGGAGCAACAGGGGCGCACCAACGTGGGAGGCATCACAAGGGTCTGGAGACCTTTTTTGCCGAAGTGAAGGGTGGGAGGGGTCCGGGTGGGGGTGGGTGGATCCTTGTGAAGGGGGGAAAGGAATTAGAAATGTTTTGCTTTTCGTATTGTTTATTTCTAGCATAGTATATACAACCAATGGGGGGAGTCAGGATAGCCACTATTAATATATGTGGATTGAATAATCCAGAGAAGCAGGGCAGGATTAAAGAAGAAGTTTGAATTCTTAGGGCAGATATAATTTGTCTCCAGGAGACCCACATTGAAGCCAGCAGAAGTAAAATTATGGAATTGGATGGCTTTCAGCTGATCATATGCTCCAAACAGGAGGTTAAGACTAGGGGGGTGGCCATATTTACCCGTCGTGGTTTGGCACATTTTTCACGTTCAATCTCAGATAAGTATGGCAGATGGGCCATAACTCAGTGTTTCATTGATAACAATATCTTTACTCTATGTTCAGTATACGGCCGGTTCTAGATGCTTCGGATCTGTATGACTGGCTGAATACGGAATTGATGAGGTGGCAGTTGCCACTCATTATCTGTGGAGATTTTAACATAAATATAAGCTGGGATTTTTTGAATCAATCTGAATTGGGCTTAACCGGAAGTTTATAGGTCTTTATGTCAGCTGAAAGAACTTCATGGACTAGTTGATGCCTGGGCCGCCTTTAGAAGTGGGGAAGATGGGTTTACGTATTACTCAGCCCCACACCAATCACATTCTAGACTAGATTATTTTTTTATTTCTCGCAGCTTGGTGTCGAGCTGTAAAATTGAGAAATATCCAAAGGTTATGTCAGACCATAATCCTCTGGACCTGGAAGTGTGTATCAAGTGTACAAAGAATACTTCTAGCTGGACATTCAATAGGGTCTTTCTGAATGACACTAATATGTAGAACATATGGGTGTTTAGATTACCAGGTTTTTGGAAGAGAGCTTGCAGAATGTCTGAGATATGCTAAAAGCTGAGGTCAGAGGTGAGACCACGCAGTTTGGATGGAGGGCTCAAAAGCTAGAGAAGAATAAGATCAACAAATTCTATGCAGAATTGACCAAAGCTGAGTTAAACCTGGTTCAAGCAATTTTGGAAAGAAGGGATCTTGAGGCAGCACAAACAAAGATTTTAATTACTAGAGCCGCTATAACTGAGATCTCAGCAGCCAAAACTACAGCCAGGTATCTTGCCTGGCACACGAAAATTTACGAAAGCAATGAGAAGGTAGCGCATACTCTAGCTGTCCGAATCAGGGAAAAAGATGTCCAAGCTCGGATTACGGGAGTTAATGACCCAGATATCGGTTTTTGTGAATGACTAGGATGCTATCCTTGCTGCCTTTGAAAAATTTTACCAGAGGCTGTACCCGGAGGATAGGAGGAATATCCTAATATTACAGGATGAAATAGCGGGATTTTTGGATATGGTTAAAATAGAATCACTGACCCTGGCAGATAGGGAAATGTTGGATGCTCCGATTACTTTAGGGGAGGTTAGTAATGTACTAGAGGCAGTTCCAGCTGGCAAAGCTGCAGGGCCAGATTTTCTTCCAGGAGACTTCTTTAAAAAATTTCAAGAACAGTTCGCCCCAATTATGTTGGTGTTATTCAGTTTGATTCAGGGGGGGGAAGTCTCCGCCTGATTCGTGAAGATTTGCCAACATTTTTATTTTTTTTAAAAAAGGGAAGCCAGCCATGGATTTATGGGCCTATCAGCCAATCACTTTGATCAATAACAATGTAAAAATGTATTCAAAGATTTTGTCGAATAGATTGGCATCAGTAATAAAAAAAATGGTGTCCCATAGTCAACACGGCTTTGTCCCAGGCCGAGAAACCATAGACCACATTCGTATTTGATTATACCATATATATATATGGGCGCTCATGAAGCATTATGGAATTGGGGAAGGCTTTATCCGGGCTATTAAAAGTATGTATCTAGGGCCAATTGCCAAGTTAGCTCTGATGAGAATATACTCGGGGGAGATGAATATAGGGCGGGGCACTAGACAAGGGTGCCCCTGCTCTCCCTTGTTATTTGCAATTGCCACCTGGATCTCATCCGAGACGGTCGCTCCCCCACACGCTCCCTGGCAAAGAATTCTGCTGCAAAATCATCTGGCTGGTATCGTAGCAGCACGCTTACTCGCACTTGCATCTGTGTCAACGCGCTTGTTTAAATAGCCGCTTCCGACTTCGCGCTCGTGTAATCTAGCCCTTTAAATATCGCGCGTCATTTATAAGGAACTAATAACATCGGACTCCATTGGAATAGCACTGTTAACATCGCGCTCGACATTTAATCACAGCACCCAAGTAATTTTGCATTGTTAAACATCGCTCACGACAGGATTAGTAAATTCACATAGCGCTTTCTTGATTCATAGCGCCGTACCTCACACTAAGCTAGCATTTTGGTAATACTTCGTGTGACTGCCGCCTTTTATAATCTGCATCTTTTTCTGCTGCCTCAATTGTGTGCACTATTGTTATTTAGCTTTGCACTGACTAAAGGCTGCCCAAGTTTCACTTTCTAACTCCATTTTGTATCCAGGTTGTTGTCTACTCCCTTGCCCCGCCTACCCTCCCGGCTAACTCCTCCCAGCTGACCCTCCCACGCTCCGCCCCCTCCACTATCCATTTAAAGCAGATGTCCCAACGCGCAGCGTCCACGCGCTACGGCCGCGCCGAAGGTGCGCCAAAGGTAAGCCCGTCTACGCCCGTCCGCGCCTGGACTGCACCCAGCGCCAGACCCCCTGGTCCACGCAATGCCCAGCCCACCCGCATTACATACGACTCAGCCACCCTCCTAGCACTTAATCCTGGCCGACTCCCCAACTGCGCCCAAGCTTCACCTGGACACACCCATGGACCCTTCACATGCATCTCCTGCAAGTTTGACGGCACAAAACCAATTCCGCATCCACTAACACCAAACATAGATCTGACGCCAACCACCTTAAATGCATCCTACTCAACACCCGTCCACAGATCGGTCCACAGCCTTGCCATTAACCTTTGGAATCTACTAGACACCATCTCTCCAGACGTCGCCTTCCTAACAGAAACATCGATGAACGCCTCTTCGGCCCCAGACATCACCATAGCTATCCCGGAAGGCTACAAGATCATCCGAAAAGATCGCCCCAAACAAACAGGAGGAGGCATCGCCATCGTCCATAAGAACTCCATCCGCATCTCAACCAGCTCAGACGACAACCTCTCCAGCGCCGAACACCTTCACTTCCAGATGCACACCGACCCCAAGACCACACTCAGAGGCACACTCCTATACAGGCCACCAGGACCCCGTGCACAATTCACTGAAGACATCACTGACTTTATCACCCAACACGCCCTCTCCTCCGAGGACTACATCCTATTGGGAGACCTCAATTTTCACCTGGAAAAGAGCAACAACAACAACACCACCACCCTTCTGGACAATCTCGCCAACCTAGGACTCAAACAACTTGTTAATACCCCCACACACCGCGCAGGACACACTCTCGACCCTATCTTCACCTCCAGCAAACATATTTCCTTCAGTCACACCACAGTTCTCCAATGGATGGACCACAGCTGCGTTCACTTTGTCTACAAAAAGACCACATCCCACAACCATCCTCAACCTACTCTGCAAAGAAATTGGAACAAAATCACCTTCGACCAGGTCTCCACATCGCTTCTTCAAAACCCCCCTGCCCACTCATCGAACCCCAACCAAGCAGCCATCAACCTCACACAATGGCTAACCGACACTGCCGACAACCTAGCACCTTTGAAAAAACGTCAAATCAAACTAGGCAGCAAAAACGCCCCCTGGTTCAACAATGATCTTAAGAAATCCAAGAAACTCTGTCGCTCCCTTGAGAAGACCTGGAAAAAAGACCCAAACACCAACACCAGGGACGCCTTCAAAAACGCCTCCCGCATACACCACCAATTGATCCGGACTGCCAAGAAAACCGCATTCAAAGACCGACTAGACAAAAACGCCCACAACAGCAAGGAACTATTCAACATCGTCAAAGAGTTTACCAACCCCATTGCCAACTCCAACGACATCACCCCCTCTCAAACCCTTTGCGACTCACTAGCTTTGTTCTTCCACGACAAAATCGCAGACATCCACAACAGCTTCAACAACCAACCCGAAGACCAACCCACCTAACCCTCTGCCGTACCTTCACCCCCCTTGAACATCCTTAATGACTGGAACCCAATCTCCACTGAGGACACCATTCGCCTGATGAACTCCATCCATTCAGGATCCCCCTCAGACCCTTGCCCTCACCACATCTTCAACAAAGCAGACTCCATCATAGCACCACACCTCCGAGACGTCATCAACTGCTCCCTCAAATCCGGCACCTTCCCAGAAAGCTGGAAACACGCCGAACTCAGCGCCCTTCTGAAAAAACCCACAGCTGACCCCACCGAACTCAAAAACTACCGCCCCATCTCGCTCCTCCCATTACCGGCCAAAGTCATCGAGAAAGCTGTCAACAACCAGCTCGCCGCCTTCCTCGAAGCCAACAAATCCCTCGACCCCTCACAGTCCGGCTTCCGAGCCAAACACAGTACTGAGACCGCACTCATCGCAGCAACAGACGACATCCGAACTCTACTGGACAATGGAGACACAGTCGCCCTCATCCTCCTCGACCTCTCCGCAGCCTTCAACACAGTCTGTCATAACACCCTGTTACAACGACTTAGAAACATCGGAATCCAAGGAAAAGCACTGGAATGGATCACTTCTTTCCTTGCCGGAAGAACTCAGAGAGTACGCCTCCCACCATTCAAGTCAGAGGCCACTGAAGTCATCTGCGGCGTGCCACAAGGATCTTCACTCAGCCCCACCCTCTTCAACGTATACATGAGCCCCCTCGCGACCATCGCATGCCAACACAACCTCAACATCATCTCCTACGCTGATGACACTCAACTGATCCTCTCACTCACCAAAGACCCAAACATCGCCAAAACCAACCTACATGAAGGAATGAAAGAGGTAGCCGAATGGATGAAGCATAGCCGTCTGAAACTGAATTCAGACAAAACAGAAGTCCTTATCTTAGGTACCTCCCCCTCCGCCTGGGACGACTCTTGGTGGCCAGAAGCCCTTGGAAAAGCACCCATCCCAACGGATCACGCACGGAACCTAGGCGTCATCCTGGATTCCTCACTCTCGATGACCAGACAAGTCAACGCCGTCTCCTCATCTTGCTTCAACATTCTTCGCATGCTCAAAAAAACATTTCGCTGGATCCCCACCGAAACTAGAAAAACGGTCACCCACGCACTGGTTACAAGCCGCCTTGACTACGGAAACACCCTTTACGCCGGTACCACCGCAAAACTTCAGAAAAAACTCCAACGCATCCAGAACACATCAGCCAGACTCATATTAGACATCCCGCGTAAAGAACACATTTCTGGTCACCTGAAAAACCTCCACTGGCTCCCCGTCAATAAGAGAATAACTTTCCGCCTCCTCACCCACGCACACAAAGCTCTCTACGAACTTGGACCCGAATGCCTCAATTCACGTCTTTCCTTCTACAACCCCCTGCCAGCTGCGCTCTTCCAACCAAGCCCTCGCTACTGTTCCCCGCGTCAACAAAACCACCATGGGAGGAAGATCATTCTCCTACCTAGCGGCCAAAACCTGGAACTCACTTCCCATGCACCTTCGCCTTACTCAAAACCACCTAGCATTCAGAAAGCAGCTTAAAACCTGGATATTCGAGAAGTAATTCCCCACCCCTACTCAAGCGCCTTGAGACCCTCTGGGTATGTAGAGCGCTATATAAATTTATTGACTTGACTTGACTTGACATATTGACCCGCTAATTAGACTAATACAAGAGAGCCGGCCAATACTACCAGTGTCTGCACGAGGAGGGGAGGTAAAAATGTTAGCGTATGCCGACGATTTAGCTATAGTTACATCGGCTCCACAGGAGACTCTAGACTAGAGGAGTTAGATGTGTTAACATCTCGATTTGGTAAAGTCTCCAGTTATCATATGAACATAAGTAAAACCCAAATAGTCATTAATGAAAAAGTGGACCTCCTTGACCAACGGATTGTAGCAAATGCAAGGTATCTAGGGGTCGAGATAAGTTCTACCCCAACTGCTATAGATGATTTAAATCTTGTGCCCTTATTAGCCTAAATGAAATCTGATTCTAAGAGAATGAGTAATCTTTATCTGACGCTTATGGGTCGAAGCAATGTCGTTAAAATTATTTTCTTACCCCAGATACATTATTATTTCAGAGTAATCCCCCTTGAGTTCAATAGGTTATGGTTTCGGAAATTTGATCAGGCCATCTCATGGTTTTTATGGGTGGGGCAGCGCCCAAGACGAGAATTAAGGTTTATGACACTACCCAGGGATCGGGGGGGATGGTCTGTCCCTAATTTCCAGACTTATTACTCGGCTACTACCTTTAAGTAATCAACCGAATTGATAAATGGATATCATCTGGACAATTCTGAAACTTCTGTTTTCCAAATTATGTGCAGGGTAGAAGCCAGGGGTCCTTTATTATGACAAATTGATTTTGCTTATTACAAAGGGGTTAAGTTTAAGGTTCTGATCGGAGTTTAAAAAGTGTGGACCGCAGTCAGGAAAAAGGTTGGAATTCCCCGGTTGCATAGGCATTCCCCTCTTGTCAATAATAATGCTGTATGCTCGGAAATTTTTAATGATGCTTATTTTGGTAGATGGGGAGGATAAAGGGATTTACTGTATCGGGGATCTTCTGTCTGGTGATAATTTACTTTCTTTTGATGCTCTTAAAGATAGATTTATTTACAACAAGGGGTGGTGAGGGACAGAGTCTCTGAATTAAACAGAATACTCTCACCCAGTCAAGAGATCAGGGCTAGATCCAACACCGTTTTTTAGCTCACTGCACCATCCCAGTTTCAGAACCTGGCTGTATGCAAATTAGTCTGTTCCTGTCCCAGTGCATGATGGGAACAGGGCAAACCAAACTACACAAGCCAATTCTTACACTGGGAAGGAAACAAGCTACCGGGGACCGGTTTCTGGCATTTCAGCCTCTTCGGCCCGGCTTGCTTGAATCCTGATGGTGCAATGAGCAAGGGACTCACATCTGAGTATACCCTTCCACGCTTAGGGTGGACAAAAATATTTACAACAAGGGGTGGTGAGGGACAGAGTCTCTGAATTAAACAGAATACTCTCACCCAGTCAAGAGATCAGGGCTAGATCCAACACCGTTTTTTAGCTCACTGCACCATCCCAGTTTCAGAACCTGGCTGTATGCAAATTAGTCTGTTCCTGTCCCAGTGCATGATGGGAACAGGGCAAACCAAACTACACAAGCCAATTCTTACACTGGGAAGGAAACAAGCTACCGGGGACCGGTTTCTGGCATTTCAGCCTCTTCGGCCCGGCTTGCTTGAATCCTGATGGTGCAATGAGCAAGGGACTCACATCTGAGTATACCCTTCCACGCTTAGGGTGGACAAAAATATTTACAACAAGGGGTGGTGAGGGACAGAGTCTCTGAATTAAACAGAATACTCTCACCCAGTCAAGAGATCAGGGCTAGATCCAACACCGTTTTTTAGCTCACTGCACCATCCCAGTTTCAGAACCTGGCTGTATGCAAATTAGTCTGTTCCTGTCCCAGTGCATGATGGGAACAGGGCAAACCAAACTACACAAGCCAATTCTTACACTGGGAAGGAAACAAACTACCGGGGACCGGTTTCTGGCATTTCAGCCTCTTCGGCCCGGCTTGCTTGAATCCTGATGGTGCAATGAGCAAGGGACTCACATCTGAGTATACCCTTCCACGCTTAGGGTGGACAAAAATATTTACAACAAGGGGTGGTGAGGGACAGAGTCTCTGAATTAAACAGAATACTCTCACCCAGTCAAGAGATCAGGGCTAGATCCAACACCGTTTTTTAGCTCACTGCACCATCCCAGTTTCAGAACCTGGCTGTATGCAAATTAGTCTGTTCCTGTCCCAGTGCATGATGGGAACAGGGCAAACCAAACTACACAAGCCAATTCTTACACTGGGAAGGAAACAAGCTACCGGGGACCGGTTTCTGGCATTTCAGCCTCTTCGGCCCGGCTTGCTTGAATCCTGATGGTGCAATGAGCAAGGGACTCACATCTGAGTATACCCTTCCACGCTTAGGGTGGACAAAAATATTTACAACAAGGGGTGGTGAGGGACAGAGTCTCTGAATTAAACAGAATACTCTCACCCAGTCAAGAGATCAGGGCTAGATCCAACACCGTTTTTTAGCTCACTGCACCATCCCAGTTTCAGAACCTGGCTGTATGCAAATTAGTCTGTTCCTGTCCCAGTGCATGATGGGAACAGGGCAAACCAAACTACACAAGCCAATTCTTACACTGGGAAGGAAACAAGCTACCGGGGACCGGTTTCTGGCATTTCAGCCTCTTCGGCCCGGCTTGCTTGAATCCTGATGGTGCAATGAGCAAGGGACTCACATCTGAGTATACCCTTCCACGCTTAGGGTGGACAAAAATATTTACAACAAGGGGTGGTGAGGGACAGAGTCTCTGAATTAAACAGAATACTCTCACCCAGTCAAGAGATCAGGGCTAGATCCAACACCGTTTTTTAGCTCACTGCACCATCCCAGTTTCAGAACCTGGCTGTATGCAAATTAGTCTGTTCCTGTCCCAGTGCATGATGGGAACAGGGCAAACCAAACTACACAAGCCAATTCTTACACTGGGAAGGAAACAAGCTACCGGGGACCGGTTTCTGGCATTTCAGCCTCTTCGGCCCGGCTTGCTTGAATCCTGATGGTGCAATGAGCAAGGGACTCACATCTGAGTATACCCTTCCACGCTTAGGGTGGACAAAAATATTTACAACAAGGGGTGGTGAGGGACAGAGTCTCTGAATTAAACAGAATACTCTCACCCAGTCAAGAGATCAGGGCTAGATCCAACACCGTTTTTTAGCTCACTGCACCATCCCAGTTTCAGAACCTGGCTGTATGCAAATTAGTCTGTTCCTGTCCCAGTGCATGATGGGAACAGGGCAAACCAAACTACACAAGCCAATTCTTACACTGGGAAGGAAACAAGCTACCGGGGACCGGTTTCTGGCATTTCAGCCTCTTCGGCCCGGCTTGCTTGAATCCTGATGGTGCAATGAGCAAGGGACTCACATCTGAGTATACCCTTCCACGCTTAGGGTGGACAAAAATATTTACAACAAGGGGTGGTGAGGGACAGAGTCTCTGAATTAAACAGAATACTCTCACCCAGTCAAGAGATCAGGGCTAGATCCAACACCGTTTTTTAGCTCACTGCACCATCCCAGTTTCAGAACCTGGCTGTATGCAAATTAGTCTGTTCCTGTCCCAGTGCATGATGGGAACAGGGCAAACCAAACTACACAAGCCAATTCTTACACTGGGAAGGATCTTTGGACTGGGTAAGAGTGGTCTGCTCAATTCAGACACTCTGTTCATCACCACCCCCTTTTGTAAATCGATTTTGGCCACTATAGGTGTGGCAGGGTATACTCAGACATGAGTCCCTTTCTCACTGCTCCATCAGGATTCAAGCAAGCCGGGCCGAAGAGGCTGAAATGCCAGAAACCGGTCCCCGGTAGCTTGTCTCCTTTCTGGTAAAGAATTGGCTTGGTAGTTTAGTCTGCCCTGTTCCCATGATGCACTGGGCCAGGGACAGACTGATTTGCATATGGCCAGGTTCTGAGCTGGGATGGGGCAGTGAGATAAATAACGGTGATGGATCAAGCCCTGATCTTTGGACTGGGTAAGAGTGGTCTGCTCAATTCAGACACTCTGTTCATCACCACCCCCTTTTGTAAATCGATTTTGGCCACTATAGGTGTGGCAGGGTATACTCAGACATGAGTCCCTTTCTCACTGCTCCATCAGGATTCAAGCAAGCCGGGCCGAAGAGGCTGAAATGCCAGAAACCGGTCCCCGGTAGCTTGTCTCCTTTCTGGTAAAGAATTGGCTTGGTAGTTTAGTCTGCCCTGTTCCCATGATGCACTGGGCCAGGGACAGACTGATTTGCATATGGCCAGGTTCTGAGCTGGGATGGGGCAGTGAGATAAACAACGGTGATGGATCAAGCCCTGATCTTTGGACTGGGTAAGAGTGGTCTGCTCAATTCAGACACTCTGTTCATCACCACCCCCTTTTGTAAATCGATTTTGGCCACTATAGGTGTGGCAGGGTATACTCAGACATGAGTCCCTTTCTCACTGCTCCATCAGGATTCAAGCAAGCCGGGCCGAAGAGGCTGAAATGCCAGAAACCGGTCCCCGGTAGCTTGTCTCCTTTCTGGTAAAGAATTGGCTTGGTAGTTTAGTCTGCCCTGTTCCCATGATGCACTGGGCCAGGGACAGACTGATTTGCATATGGCCAGGTTCTGAGCTGGGATGGGGCAGTGAGATAAATAACGGTGATGGATCAAGCCCTGATCTTTGGACTGGGTAAGAGTGGTCTGCTCAATTCAGACACTCTGTTCATCACCACCCCCTTTTGTAAATCGATTTTGGCCACTATAGGTGTGGCAGGGTATACTCAGACATGAGTCCCTTTCTCACTGCTCCATCAGGATTCAAGCAAGCCGGGCCGAAGAGGCTGAAATGCCAGAAACCGGTCCCCGGTAGCTTGTCTCCTTTCTGGTAAAGAATTGGCTTGGTAGTTTAGTCTGCCCTGTTCCCATGATGCACTGGGCCAGGGACAGACTGATTTGCATATGGCCAGGTTCTGAGCTGGGATGGGGCAGTGAGATAAATAACGGTGATGGATCAAGCCCTGATCTTTGGACTGGGTAAGAGTGGTCTGCTCAATTCAGACACTCTGTTCATCACCACCCCCTTTTGTAAATCGATTTTGGCCACTATAGGTGTGGCAGGGTATACTCAGACATGAGTCCCTTTCTCACTGCTCCATCAGGATTCAAGCAAGCCGGGCCGAAGAGGCTGAAATGCCAGAAACCGGTCCCCGGTAGCTTGTCTCCTTTCTGGTAAAGAATTGGCTTGGTAGTTTAGTCTGCCCTGTTCCCATGATGCACTGGGCCAGGGACAGACTGATTTGCATATGGCCAGGTTCTGAGCTGGGATGGGGCAGTGAGATAAATAACGGTGATGGATCAAGCCCTGATCTTTGGACTGGGTAAGAGTGGTCTGCTCAATTCAGACACTCTGTTCATCACCACCCCCTTTTGTAAATCGATTTTGGCCACTATAGGTGTGGCAGGGTATACTCAGACATGAGTCCCTTTCTCACTGCTCCATCAGGATTCAAGCAAGCCGGGCCGAAGAGGCTGAAATGCCAGAAACCGGTCCCCGGTAGCTTGTCTCCTTTCTGGTAAAGAATTGGCTTGGTAGTTTAGTCTGCCCTGTTCCCATGATGCACTGGGCCAGGGACAGACTGATTTGCATATGGCCAGGTTCTGAGCTGGGATGGGGCAGTGAGATAAATAACGGTGATGGATCAAGCCCTGATCTTTGGACTGGGTAAGAGTGGTCTGCTCAATTCAGACACTCTGTTCATCACCACCCCCTTTTGTAAATCGATTTTGGCCACTATAGGTGTGGCAGGGTATACTCAGACATGAGTCCCTTTCTCACTGCTCCATCAGGATTCAAGCAAGCCGGGCCGAAGAGGCTGAAATGCCAGAAACCGGTCCCCGGTAGCTTGTCTCCTTTCTGGTAAAGAATTGGCTTGGTAGTTTAGTCTGCCCTGTTCCCATGATGCACTGGGCCAGGGACAGACTGATTTGCATATGGCCAGGTTCTGAGCTGGGATGGGGCAGTGAGATAAATAACGGTGATGGATCAAGCCCTGATCTTTGGACTGGGTAAGAGTGGTCTGCTCAATTCAGACACTCTGTTCATCACCACCCCCTTTTGTAAATCGATTTTGGCCACTATAGGTGTGGCAGGGTATACTCAGACATGAGTCCCTTTCTCACTGCTCCATCAGGATTCAAGCAAGCCGGGCCGAAGAGGCTGAAATGCCAGAAACCGGTCCCCGGTAGCTTGTCTCCTTTCTGGTAAAGAATTGGCTTGGTAGTTTAGTCTGCCCTGTTCCCATGATGCACTGGGCCAGGGACAGACTGATTTGCATATGGCCAGGTTCTGAGCTGGGATGGGGCAGTGAGATAAATAACGGTGATGGATCAAGCCCTGATCTTTGGAGTGGGTAAGAGTGGTCTGCTCAATTCAGACACTCTGTTCATCACCACCCCCTTTTGTAAATCGATTTTGGCCACTATAGGTGTGGCAGGGTATACTCAGACATGAGTCCCTTTCTCACTGCTCCATCAGGATTCAAGCAAGCCGGGCCGAAGAGGCTGAAATGCCAGAAACCGGTCCCCGGTAGCTTGTCTCCTTTCTGGTAAAGAATTGGCTTGGTAGTTTAGTCTGCCCTGTTCCCATGATGCACTGGGCCAGGGACAGACTGATTTGCATATGGCCAGGTTCTGAGCTGGGATGGGGCAGTGAGATAAATAACGGTGATGGATCAAGCCCTGATCTTTGGACTGGGTAAGAGTGGTCTGCTCAATTCAGACACTCTGTTCATCACCACCCCCTTTTGTAAATCGATTTTGGCCACTATAGGTGTGGCAGGGTATACTCAGACATGAGTCCCTTTCTCACTGCTCCATCAGGATTCAAGCAAGCCGGGCCGAAGAGGCTGAAATGCCAGAAACCGGTCCCCGGTAGCTTGTCTCCTTTCTGGTAAAGAATTGGCTTGGTAGTTTAGTCTGCCCTGTTCCCATGATGCACTGGGCCAGGGACAGACTGATTTGCATATGGCCAGGTTCTGAGCTGGGATTGGGCAGTGAGATAAATAACGGTGATGGATCAAGCCCTGATCTTTGGACTGGGTAAGAGTGGTCTGCTCAATTCAGACACTCTGTTCATCACCACCCCCTTTTGTAAATCGATTTTGGCCACTATAGGTGTGGCAGGGTATACTCAGACATGAGTCCCTTTCTCACTGCTCCATCAGGATTCAAGCAAGCCGGGCCGAAGAGGCTGAAATGCCAGAAACCGGTCCCCGGTAGCTTGTCTCCTTTCTGGTAAAGAATTGGCTTGGTAGTTTAGTCTGCCCTGTTCCCATGATGCACTGGGCCAGGGACAGACTGATTTGCATATGGCCAGGTTCTGAGCTGGGATGGGGCAGTGAGATAAATAACGGTGATGGATCAAGCCCTGATCTTTGGACTGGGTAAGAGTGGTCTGCTCAATTCAGACACTCTGTTCATCACCACCCCCTTTTGTAAATCGATTTTGGCCACTATAGGTGTGGCAGGGTATACTCAGACATGAGTCCCTTTCTCACTGCTCCATCAGGATTCAAGCAAGCCGGGCCGAAGAGGCTGAAATGCCAGAAACCGGTCCCCGGTAGCTTGTCTCCTTTCTGGTAAAGAATTGGCTTGGTAGTTTAGTCTGCCCTGTTCCCATGATGCACTGGGCCAGGGACAGACTGATTTGCATATGGCCAGGTTCTGAGCTGGGATGGGGCAGTGAGATAAATAACGGTGATGGATCAAGCCCTGATCTTTGGACTGGGTAAGAGTGGTCTGCTCAATTCAGACACTCTGTTCATCACCACCCCCTTTTATAAAGATAGATTTGGCATAGGGAATAAGGATTTTTACAAATTTTTACAAATTCGGGACTTCTTTGAGAAAAAATGTCAGAACCAAATTGAATCCCGTTCTTTGATCTGCTTAAGAGCACTCCACCACAAACCGCTGCCATCTATAAAGCCGTTATGGAAAAAATGGAGGATGATTTAACTAAGCATTTTGACAGATGGCAAACAGTGCTACAGGCTGGGCAGGGGGATTGTGAGGATTCTCTGTTCTTTAGTCAAACATCATGCATATCTTCAAATTTGCAAGTACAGTGTTTTAATACCTGGTGTAATTTGTATGTAACCCCTCCTCGTACTCACAGATGGGGGGTATCACAGGGATACACTGCCCTCGTTGTGGGGTGGTGGCCGCCGATAGCACACACATGTTCGATACTTGTCCGGAACTCTCCCAAATATTATCTAAAATTGAACAAAGGCTGAGGACTATACTAGGCTTCACTCTGACACTTACCCCGCTTACAATTATGTTGGGAATTTCTAATCAAGCAATGGACGAAAATCATAGAAAACTGGTGTTTAATGCTATGGCTGTGTACGTTAGTGTTTAGCCACTGTTTGGCTTGATGCAGTTCCACCAACAGAGCACGCTTGGTTTAATAAATGTATATTTATATATAATTGGGAGATGGCGGTGGTGAGGAGGAAGGGAAGACGGGCTAGAGAGATAGGAGAGAAGATCTGGATGCCTCTGACTAAATGGCTTAATAGCTTGGTATGAAATATTTGTTATTGTTTTGATATATCTATGTGTTTATTCCTTTCATTTGAGACTTGGCTCTGTTTGGAGATGGATCCGCCGGAGTGGGGGAGGGGGGTAAGGAGAAAAATATTTAGGGTATTAGCCACAGCTCTTTATTTATTTAGATGCCTGCGTTGGAACAAGGCAGCTAAATGAAGCTCCAGAGCTTGGGGAAATGCGGGGGTGCTCCGCATTCTTGTGAATACGGCAAACCTCTGCTTTTTCAGAATGACTAAGCGTGGCCTTAGCAATTTTTGCTTAATGCCACGCTTCCTGATTCTGTTGTAAATATGCCCCTTAATTTATTTATTTATTTATTTTATTTTTTAAATTTGTAAAGCGCAACAAATGCCCAAGGGCGTCTTGGCGCTGTGAACATGGCAGAAGATGGGGTGAATTATTGATTGAACAGCCAGGTTTTTATTCTTCTCCTGAAAGCTAACAGAGTGGGACTGGATCGAGTATCTAAATCAAGAGAGTTCCAAAGTTTGGCTGTAGAAACAGTGAAACTTCGATCGCCCCAGGAAGCTGTTTTAGTGCGTGGTACGGACATCATGAGGGCGTAGGAAGATCGTTTGTGGTCGGTTGGGGACATGGAAAGCTAAGGAGTTGAGAAGGAACCGGGGTCCTAGTTTGCGTGAGGCTTTGTAAGCGATGCATAAAGCCTTGAATTTGATGCGGTTTTTTACTGCAAGCCAGTGGTAACTTTTGATAATATGGGCGATGGGTTTGAACTTGGGAGTTCCCGAGAGAATTCTTGCTGCCGCGTTCTGCACCGACTGTAGTTTGCGGATGACTTGTTGCTGGGCATTGATAAAAAGTCTGTTGCAATAATCCAAGGAGGACATTACAAAAGCTGTGACCAGTGTTTTTCCAGAATTGGGGGGGGGGAAGGGGAGGATTTTTTTTATAGTTTTCAGTTTGTAGAAAGAGGAAGAGACGATGGTATTGGCATGAGCGGCAAAAGTGAGTTTGTTGTCAAGTACTATGCTTAGGTTCCTAACCTTGGTAACGGGGTTGGGTGGGGGACCTCGCTCTGTGGGCCACCAGGAAGTGGGCCAGGTCGGGCTGAGCTTGCCAAAGATCATAACTTCCGTTTTCTCGGAATTTAACTTTAGACAATTTGTGGCCATCCATTCGCTAATGGCGAGCATGCCATGCTGGAAGTTGGCTGCTATTTCCTGTCCATTGTTTTTTATGGCCAGGACCAACTGGGTGTCATCCGCGTAGGATGTAAGGCTCATCCCGTGAGACTTGATGACTCTTGCTAAATCAGTTACATAATCATTAAATAGCGTTGGGCTCAGGGATGAGCCCTGTGGGACGCCACATGGTAGTGTCATCTGGGCAGATCTGACGTTTCCTAGCGTGACAGTCTGAGTGCGGTTTGAGAGGAATGATGAAAGAAGGTCACTGGCTTTATCCTGGACACCTATGCTGTTGACACGGTCGATCAGGGTTTTGTGGTCAACCGTGTCAAAAGCAGCGGATAGATCCAATAGAATGAGCACAGCCGTGCCTCCTTGGTCTAAAATGGCTCTTATTTCATCTGCCGCTTTGATCAGGGCTGTCTCCGTGCTGTGATACTTGCGGAAACCAAATTGTGTATCATCCAGGAGATGGTGGTCTTCAATGTATTGTGAAATTTGTGTGTTCATGAGTTTTTCGACTACTTTAGCAGCGAAAGGTAAACTGGCAATCGGTCTGTAGTTTTTAGTATCTTCTGCGTCCACGTGGGTTTTTTTCAGGAGAGGTTTGACAAGGATGTCTTTCCAGATATCCGGGTAGATGCCAGTGCGAAACATGGAGTTAAATATTTCTGCTAGTGGAGGGGCTATGATGTCAGCCGCCGGAAGGAGGATGGCGGGAGGGCATGGGTCATTGGCAGATCCAGATTTGACGAAAGTCATGGCTGTAGTGACCTCCGTGGCCGTGATTCGTTGAAACTGATCGAATGTGGGCCTAGGGTTGCTTATAAGTTGCGAGGATGCAGGTTCTGTAGAGTGATCTGAGAAATTCATATATATATTATTGACTTTATCAAAAAAGTAGGTGGCTAGGTTGTTGCAGAAGGCTTGCGAGGGTGGTGGGAGAGTCTGAGAGGGTAGATGTGATAGTTTGGAAACAACCTGGAAGAGTTGTTTATTGGATTTATTGGATTTTTCAATCAGATTAGAGAAATGTAAGCTTTTTTCTTGGTGGATCATGGCTTTATATTTACTAAGTTCTTTTTTGTAGAGAATGTTCTCATCGGAGGAATACGTTTTTCTCCAGTGTCTCTCTCGGTTTCTACATGACTGTTTTTGTTCCCTGAGGGCACTTGGTGAACCATGGGGCAGAGGGGGAGTTTCGATTTTTGGACTGGGATTTTATTGGAACGAGTTTGTCCATGGCAGTGGTTAGCCAGTGGGTGTAGTCTGTGGCAGCTGAACTAGGATCTGTGGGGAATTTAGGTTGTAATTTTGGCAAGAGATCCTTAAGTTGTTGACTATCAAGATCTTTCCAAGATTTGAACGATTTTGGTATACCTTTTGTGGTGAAGGGTGTTGATGGGGAATCCAACGGGATTTCAAATCATATAGCATGGTGATCTGACCAGGCAAGGGGCCGAACCTCTTTCACCTTAATGTTTTTGATGTTGGTGAATAGCCCATCTAAGGTGTGGCCTGCTTCATGGGTGCTACTTTGAACCAGTTGGGTGAGGCCTAGTGCCTCTAGTTCAGATTGGAGGGTATATGAGTCTTTGTCTACGGAGTTTTCTAATAAGAAGTTAAAGTCACCTAGGATAATGGTGGAATTGTCAGTGGCTAGGGATTCTGCCATATCAATGAAGGTGGTTAGGAACTGAGTTTTGCTACCAGGTGGACGGAAGAGTAGGATACCCTTGAGGCGCTGGGAGGGGCCGAGGGCTATGGAGAAATGTAGTGCCTCGCAGGTAGTAAGAGGGACTGGGTTAATAACAGTTTTAAAAATGCTACGATAGATTATAGCAATTCCGCCCTCAGTTTTTAAAACTCGGTCTTGCCTTAGGATATTGTAGCCTTCTGGGACAGCCACTAGGAGATCTGGTTCTGAGCATGGATTGGTCCAAGTTTCCGTGAAAAAGAGATTATGGGAGATAATTAGATCCATGGTTTCCTCTTTATGTTTGCACAAGGACCTGGCATTGATGAGGGCTGCTGCAATGTTAGATATGATTTTATGTTTTAAAGGTGGTGGGGCTGAAGCGTGGGAGTTTATGTTGCTCTGTAGTTTGAAGAGACAGTGAGAGCATACTTTAGTAATGTAGGACCAATCGTAGAAGGAGAAACATGAAACCAGATTGCCAGTCCCTTCCACCTGTTCCCGACCGCAATGTATCCAGCTCTACATGTCTTGTGGGTGCTGTATCTGATACAAGTTATGCACCGTCCCGGACGCCGTCGCAGGTAAGCAATCGCACAACTCTGCACACAACCACACCACACAACTCATGGGCAGATATAGGGTTCCTGTCCACACCAGACACCCTGGTGGGGACAGGAAAACATTCACAAGTATACTCACCCATATCCTACCTGTCACCAAATCACCCCTCAGCATCCAGGTCTCCCACCACCCGCGATATCAATGCAATGTCCCGGTAACATCACTGCAGCGGTGAAGATGCAGGAAAACATGCGCACAATGTAGAAGGCAGGGTAAGCGCCAGGCATGGGCAATGCACAAAGATCATGGGGCCACAACTCCACCCTCCCACATTAAGGGACATGCTATGTGCCCCTCCTGTGCTCCCCCATGCACAATAACTAGCCAGGTGAACACACACCCTGCACAACACACCAAACAACTAGGGAGACAGTCCCAGCAGGTGGGGCAGCAGAAGAACACACAACACAGAAGCTCAGGGCCAGGGCAACCCTCACACCACACCTACACAACACTCATGTCAAGAAAACTGAGTCAACGCACAAAATGAACACTCATACAGAATATGAACAATCACTGAACTGGACACAGAACCTGTCAAGTCACACAGACATACCTCACACTGACACACAGCCATAAACACAGATCAGATGTCAGCAGCAATGGAGGACAACAAACGGCAAATGGTCAAGACCAAAGTGAGGTGGACACTAATGGAAAGCCAAGGAGCCAGCCACAAAGCATGTGTACATCAAATGCAAGAGAAGGAGCATATCACAACACCCTTATGCCATCAAATAGTGTGGCTCAATGGTTAGAGCGGCAGAGGTCTGGCCCGGGACCAGGGTTCAATTCCTGCCTCGGCGGGTCTTGGGCTCAATTTCCTCAGACCTGATAATTCTCGTATCGGTGCCTATTCTAATCATGGGTCCCACTCTGCAACTCTGGGCAATAGCTTGCTTAATCTCCACAATGGCCCCAACAGCGCTACGATGCCTGGCTTCACCTTGGGGTGCCCAGGAGTGGGCACTTCACAGGGAAAAGCCAGGAATGGTTCCACAGCGGTATGCGTACAAGCGCCTTGAGACCCCTTTGGTGGTGATAAGTGCGCTATACAAATACTAAATTATTATTATTATTAAATCACACATGGCTGGCAAAGTGAGTGAAATCAAACCACAGTTACCCCTGTGCAACAACTCAGGAAGTCAGCAAGGCAACCCATGCATAGGCTCAGGGATAACGGGAAGTCTCTGAAGTCAAACAGTGATCAGCCACACATCTGTATCCAACAACTTGACAGGTGTATGTCATCAGCACATCACACAGGGCCCATTGACACACTCCATGACTGTCAAACACAAGTTGGAGCCTTCACACATAATGCCAAACACCCATAATTGTGCCTATAATGTCCAGAGAATACACTGACAAACAATCACACTCCCAGGAAGGCATCCACAAACATCTCATAGACACACTCAGGGATGCCCGAACTAATTCTGGCACAAAAACAACAGCCAAACACAAACCTCACTAACAACATACACAGAAGTACAACAAGCCCAGACCTGTGCAGTAAAACAGTGGAAAGGCAATGGAAGCCCAGACAGAACTGAGTACATCATCACTTAGGAACAATGCACAGACAACATACCCCAACACAGACAACAAGCGTATCATCTCAAAACAATCATGGACACAAACTGGGAGCAATGAGACAATAATAAAACACAGACAGACATACCACACGACCCATCAAGTTAACATGGTGTCATAGTGTAGCAGATGCTTGCACATGCACAATCCTGACAAGTGACAGGTCAATTGTAAGAGGAGAAAAGACCAAGGATGCACCCAAAACAACCCCAGGAAAAGGAATATCCCTACGTGCGTGAGACAGGCACACAAGTAATACACACTACACTTGTAACACGCATTTGAATGTGTCACAATGCACAAACAAATCACACACAATGACACAAGATAGAATATCATACACAGAGCATCTGTCAACTGCAAGAGAAAACAAAGGCCAAACACTGCACACATCCACATCAAACACACAACAGATGCACATGCCAATTCATCACATTGCAAACACAGCTGGACATCAGTGGATGCACACCAGGCAAGGACAAGGCAGCATACACTCAAATCACTGCATGCATGACAAACAATGTGTGCACACAAAACATAACAATTGCACACAGATATGAGTGCCATACCTTGAACACACACAACACCAATCACCAGAGCACACAGACAACATCACACTCAGGAAGGGAAG
This sequence comes from Lissotriton vulgaris, assembly GCF_964263255.1. NCBI lineage: Eukaryota > Metazoa > Chordata > Amphibia > Caudata > Salamandridae > Lissotriton > Lissotriton vulgaris. The sequence goes on from NC_141686.1 coordinate 327,030,389, forward strand.
AGGTACCTCAGCAAACATAAATGCCGCTCACCCATCACCCACAGATGCCCAATTTTAGGACACCCAGGTGAAAACCACATAACCAGAGGACTGTGCAGCACAAACAGTAGAACTGCATATGAGCAACCATGACTGCAGAACAGTACAAGAAAATCACATATAACCAATTGGGAAACTGTCCTGAGTGATACATTGGTCCTGACCACCACTCAGCCTTCCTTGCCAAATGAAGAGTCGGAGTGACAGTGGAGAATATATACCAATAATGGTTTATTCAGATATGCTCAGAGCGGGGCACTGTCTGTACAGTCACAAACGAGTCCTACAGAGGGAACTGAACAATCACAAGTATGGATACATTATACATGTAATGTTTAGCCAAGAACACTCCCACAATGGAATTTTCCAGGCAGCTGCAGCTGAACAGTGAAAGACACACAAAAAAGGTTTTTGCTCCCATACCTTGCACAACTCGGCCCAGTCGAAGGCTGTTTCACCCTGTGCTACGATCAAAGTTCCAGACAGGTGGAAGAGGTCCTCCATCTAGTGGCAAAGCTATGTGCTGGGACTAACTGTTCATTATCTCACAAACTAAACTTAGCGACGGGCATTTCTGGGAACAAGCAAAAGGATTAGTTTTTATCATCATACAAAATGGAGGAGAACAGAAAATGGTGAAATGAATGCAAACTTAGACATGGTGTTATACGGTTAGCAATGGGCCTAATCTAACAAGGGGACTCTTTACTTTTATTTTTTTTAGAGTGATCCTCTGTTTCTTCTGGGGGGATCTTATTGGTCTCTTTCTTTTGGTCACCCCCACTATATCTAGTTTTGGGCACTCTGGTTCTAACCCAAAGATCAGCCTTTTTCCCCAACCCTTGGGGAGAGATTGGCCCCAGGTCTATTAGGAATGAATGCAACTTCTCTTGGTAACAAATACTTAAAAGATGCTCCTTCATTATCAAATTATAAAGCCCTTCAAAGTCATGCACATTGCTCCTAGCTAACCAACTTGCTAGAATTCAAAATCCACCAAGGCCTGGCTCTGGGTATTTCAAGCCTCCCTGAACCTGATTCTCTTCTCTTCAGTGGTGAATCCAAAGGCCTCTATCGGGGTACCCTTCATGATATCATCTGATTCAGACTTTTTCTCATTTAGTGTTAGGATTCTAACCCCGCCCTTCCTGAGAACATTCTCCACAGGATAGCACCCCACACAATTCTGTGGACCTGTCTGCTAAGAAAGGCCCTCTCAAAATCAATGAACCACTTGGTGATATCATCACCCTCAAAGAATTTTGGAATAATCCCTTTGGAGATTTTAAGGTCAAATGAATCTACTTTCTCCCTAGTTATTATCGTGTTGCCACCAGAGATGGGCCCTCGGCACAACTCTTTTCTCTCTCGCTCTAGAGCTAGGAGTTGTCCTTCTATAGTTGCTCTCCTGGCTTGTCTTTCCAGAGCAATGTCTTCATCTGAAAGTAATTCTCTGCCTTGTGGTGTTGTCCATCACTTCCGTTTTCTGCATGTTGATCCTCTGTGAAACCAGAGTCTTCGTCTGGACGCTCTTTGTCATTCTCTGCCAAAAGCTCCTGGAGCTGGGATTTGGGAGGTTTTCACCCAGTCTTGAGGCTGTAGGTTTTCCACAAGCCTCCAAGCTGTTTCATGTTTACTGCCAGGTAAAGTGTGAGGTTGAGTTCATTCACCTGTACCAGTTCCTCTGAGGTACTGCTTCCAGTACTCACTATGGTTTACTAGGTTGGAAACCTTTTTGAAGAGGAAAAAGAACCTAACAACACTGGTTGCCAACTCCAATTAAGTTTGGACTTTTAAAACAGTTGTGCTAAAAGGTACCTAATCAGGGCCCTAACATTTATATTAACACTAGCTTACCCGTCGTGTGTTGCTTCGATCACCGAAGAAAGGAAACTCGTTATGATAACATTCAATTTACATTGTGTCATTTTTATTGAAACCTATTCATTTTAATATGGAAAACATTTTAAAGTGTCGTTTTAATTCGATTTATTTATTTGAGTGCTTGTGGATACAAAATTTTTTGTTTTTCTGTCTGGTGCGTACATCGGTATTCGAAAGATTATGGGAGCCCTGGGGGGGCCGATATTTAAAAAAAATGTATGCCGGAAACCTTTGCATGAGTGTACTCAACAACTTCCCAAAGTTTCCTGGGGATCGTATGAATGCTGTTTTAATTCTATTTATTAATTTGAGTGCTTGTGGATACACGATTTTTTGTTTTTCCATCTGGTGCGCATATCAGTATTCGAACGATTATGAGGGCCCTGGGGGGCTGATATTTAAAAACTATTTATGCCAGAAACCTTCACGGGAGTGTACTCAACAACTTCCCAAAGTTTCATGGCAATCGGATGAATGGTCTTTTAATTCTATTTATTTATTTGAGTGCTTGTGGACACACGATTTGTTGTTTTTCCGTCTGGTGCGTACATTAGTATTCGAAAGATTATGAGGGCCCTGGGGGGCCGATATTTAACAAATATTTATGCCAGAAACCTTTGCGGGAGTATACTCAACAACTTCCCACAGTTTCATGGTGATCGAATGAATGGTGTTTTAATTCTATTTATTTATTTGAGTGCTTGTGGACACACGATTTGTTGTTTTTCCGTCTGGTGCGTACATCAGTATTCAAAAGATTATGAGAGCCCTGGGGGGCCGATATTTAAAAGAAATGTATGCGGGAAACTTTTGCATGAGTGTACTCAACAACTTCCCAAAGTTTCCTGGCGATCGTATGAATGCTGTTTTAATTCTATTTATTAATTCGAGTGCTTGTGGAAACACGATTTTTTGTTTTTCCATCTGGTGCGCACATCAGTATTCGAAAGATTATGAGGGCCCTAGGGGGCCGATATTTAAAGAAAAAATATGGCAGAAACCTTCGCGGGCGTGTACTCAACAACTTCCTAAAGTGTCATGGTGATCGGATGAATGGTGTAGTAATGCGTACAGGACAAACAGACAGACAGACAGACAGACTGAGCTTACCCGTCGCAGGTTGCTGCGACCTCAGAAGAAAGGAAATTTAAGGAAACTTGTTATGATAACATTCAATTTACATTTTGTAATTTTTATGAAACTTATTCATTTTAATATGGAAATCATTTTAAAGTGTTGTTTTAATTCTGTTTATTTATTCAAGTGCTTGTGGATACACCGTATTTCTTGTTTTTCCGTCTGGTACGTACACGAATAAATCAGAAGGTTTTCCGACGCGTGAGCTGTAAGCATGGGCGAATTTTGCGGATCTCGCGTTCGCGAATTTTGCGGATTTGCGAACTCGCAATCCGCAAAATCCGCGAATTCCCACGAATTTGCGGATTTTTTTTTTGTGTGTTCGCAATTGTTTCTGCCAGTTCGCGAGGATTTGGTACTAGTTCGCAATTGCGAACTTACTTGTCGGCTCGCAACGGTCGCAACTATGTTGTTTCTACGTCTGGTTCATCATCACAGCCTCCCAGCACCCTCTGTTTCACCACTGGCACCCTCTCTTTGACCCATGCCACCCTCTGTTACATCAATGCCACCCTCTGGTTCATCATCACTGTAGAAGATGGGGGGGGAAAGCAAGCCCACCTGCCCTGCTTGAACTGACATGAATTAATTTGGGGTTAGTTTATTAACAACACCTGCCCTGCCCCAACTGACAATAATGAATTAGGGGCTAATTAATGTGTCACTGAAAGAATTTCAAGTTCCAGCCTGGCACCTGCTTGTCTGCTCCTTTAGCTGTAAATCAGGACCTTTGTGGCATACAGTTAAGGTCAGAGCAGGGTCACACAATAGTTGCAAGCAGGCAACCGAATTCTGGAGGGCCCCCTCAGGAAGCACTACAAAGAATCGTTACAAATCATGAGGTTGACCTTTTGCACCTGCTCATTGCTTTTGCTTTTGCTGAAATAGTTTTTCGGTTTTTTCGCGCTATTCACGGGGCGCGGCGTCGTGCGAAACCGACCGCGGAAGCCGCAAATTCGTGCGAATGAGCATTTTATTTTTTTGCGGCTTGTTGTTTCGCAAGTTTTTTTGCAGTATTCGCGAGCCGCTTGCAGCGCAACACGCAAATTTACCCCAAGGTCGAGTACGGGCGCGGCCATTTTGTTTGCGTGACGTATTTCCATTTCCGCCCGCTATGTATAATCTCGCGCAGTAAGCGCATTGCGAGTAGAGGTTCGCACGAGATCGTGCGGGAAATCTAGAGGTTCGCACGAGATCGCGAGGAAAATCTCGTGCGAACTTACTTTCGCGCTCGTGAACGGGCGCCGGCCATCTTGTTTTTCATTCATTTCCTGTGTCTGGGCATGGTGTTTAATCCTCTTGGTATCTTTGCCATCCTTTGCTTGTTTTCAGTTTTTTTTTTATGATTTTGCTTCTTATCTATCCCTCTCTTTTCCTAGCTGTATATTTTTGTCTTTTCTGCTATTTTTCTTTACTTTTAAACTACTTTTTTAAACTCTTTTCTTTTCTTCTTCCCTATCCTATTCTTTCTTAATTTTCTACTTCTTCCTACCTTACCTGCCCAGACCATGGTCAAGCCAGGCGCCGTGAAGCTGCCCAGGCACTTGAGGGCCGCAGCGGCGGCGGGGAGTAGTGCTGGACCCAGTGCCAGGACAGCATGAGATTGAGGGGGGAGCAGGTGACGCGACGGGAGATATTCAGCCCGGAGGAAGTGGGCGCGCTGGTCTACTTCGTCCAGCGCCGCCTGCCCAGGACCATCGCGGGAGGCGGCAGGATCGCGGCCGGCGGCTACAACATGCGGGAGCGCCGGAAGCGGTGGGAGAAGGTGTGCTGGGCCATATCCCACCTCTACGGGGTCCAGCGCACCTACAGCCAGGTCACCCATCGCTGGACGGACCTCCTGGACCGCGAGTGCGACCTGCTGAACCAGCTCGGCTTGGAGATCCCCGGGCTTGGTGAGTAGTAGTAGCCATTTAATCACTCACTACTATGATGTTTTCTCCTGCTCTGTGTTGTTGTATTGCAAATATTTGTTTTTTACATGGAGCAAGCCAATAATGCCGCTGATGACGATTACATTGTAGTTAAATTATATTTCAAAATCTTCTGTGCATTTCAGGTGCACTGCTCTCCTTCTCAGTGGCGTTGCTACTATGCTTATTTGTTTTCTATTTTGTGGTCTCATTGGCCTGAGTAACTATTATGTATGAGTGTACTTTACAGAACTGCGTAATGCTAGACACTAGGGGGCAGATTACATTTACAAGCCCCTTGCGCCACGTTTACGTTGCCTTGCGTGACGCAACAGCGGCGTAAACGTGCCGCATCCCTGCGAGTCATTTACAGCATGACGCATCTAGGGAGATGCGTCACGTTATAAAGCCATGGGCCTGCACCACAATGGGTGTGTTCCTAGTACGCAGGGTGGGCGGTCCGGCGGCTGTGCGCCTCGCAAAATTGCCTGCGTGAAATCTACAAGATTTAACACAGGCACTTCTGCGACGCTGCTACGTCAATTCAATTCCTTATGTCTGCTCGAAGCAGGCTAAAGGACTGACACAGCATGTTAAGTATTGGGTGGCCCTGAGCATTACTGGAGTTGCATTGCGTTGGCGACGTGACTCCAGCGATGCGCCGCTCTTACGTGACGAGATGCGTCACGCAAGTGCCTACCCTTGCGCCAGGGCACGCCGCATTGTAAATGAGGCGCATCTGCCGTGTCGCAAGGGTAGTTTTGCGTGACGCATTTGATCTGGCGCATCTCTGGAGATGCGCCAGAACGCGTAAGTAAGTATGCCCCTAAGGGGCAGAATTGCAATTACCGTCGCATCCCTGCAAAGTAGCAGGGATGCGCCATTAATTGTGCGGCCCGCTACCACCACCAAACATGGTGCGCCGTATTTGCAATGCGGCGCACCATGGGCCCAAAACGTCACCGAAGCTTTACTGCTGGAGTTGCGTCACAACGATGGCGCAGCTCCAGCAATGCTCTGGGGTACCCTATCTCCCCAATGCTGGGTCAAGCCGTACGTCTGCTTCAAGCAGGTGCAGGGTTTGTGTGACGCATCATTGTCCTAAAGGTGACTGATTGAAATTTTGTAGATTTCCCTCAGCCACTATTAGGATGTGTTCCAGCGCAGGAATGCCCTCCCTTGCGCCGGAACGCCCCCTGATGGCGCAGGGCTTTATAACGGGATGCATCTCCCAAATGCGTCACGTTGTTATAATATTATACGCCGCACCATGGCGCCCTTTTTTGTTTAGCTGCTGCGTCACAAAAGTCACGCAAGAACGGGGCAAAAGAGCCGCAAGGGGCTTAAATCTGCCCCTTCCTTTGTACCCCTGACAATAAGAAAAAAAATAGTGGCGGTGGATTGATAGTTTGACTATTTAAATGACTGGTAATGTAGCAGGCAACTGTTAGTGTTGTCACTGATCTGACTGAAATCACAATGGAGTTTGTCTGTCACTTTGCGTCTTGCCTGCGGACTGCTGCCTGCCAGTACTAGGTGAACGTTTCAGTACTTTGTTTAGTGAGTTACGTGACTTTCGAAGTCACAGGTCCGCAAATAAATGAAAACTAACCCTAATCAATATAATTTCGCGGAAATATTTTGTTATTGTTCTTTTGAAATGTTTGATTTGGGTGACATTGACAAGCAACAATCATCCATGTTTTCTGTTCTTTCTTTCATGTTGTACGTCAGCTCCCCCCAGGGGCGAGAGGAGGACACAGGAGCAGCAGGCGGCGAATGCTGTTCAACAGGGCCAGGATCGGGCAGGCGAGGGCTCCTCTGCTGGCCCCAGTAAGTTTTCATTTTAGACTAGTACCTATTTTTCCTAGCGTTCCTCATTTGACTTTTTTCAAAATTGTCTTTGCTCTTCTTGTAGACTGTATCTAAATTCTTATCCTGCCTCTACTATGACTCCCTGTGGTATTACTAGATTATTCTTATTAGTCTGTCTGTGTAGCTAACTAAGATTGCACGGTTGGCGAAACTCCCATGATTCTAGTCAGCAATAGCTCTATCAACTTAGTGCAGTCCTCTGGGATTGTCCATAATGTCTTTTGAAGTGTTCTATCTGGACTCATGCTTGCAAAAATTGCAAAACCTTTCGCTCAGTCACTCTAGTCTGGACCAAAAAACACAGATTGTATTTAAGTTTAAAAGCTTTATTAAAAGTAAACACATTTATTAAAATGAAGTCATAATAAAACTAAACGTGTAACTGATAATGGAAAAGTGGTTAGTGCTGACGATTAATTGAAGACATTTCTTGTGGTCGAGCCGAGCTCTCACCTCGTTTCAACTTGATCTTGTTGTTAGAAGTCCATCTTCTGTCTGTGTGGAGAAAAATGGTGCTTGTTAAAAAAACAGCCTTCATCAGTTGTGCCAAAAAGTGCAGCAAGACAACCTTCCCTGGAAAAAGGGACATTTTTTTTAACTTTAACCTAGACAGTCACAAATTACATTGTTTTCACATGTCTTCATTCCTAGACCAAAGACTAGTGAGTGCTTTATTCTAACATTCTTAAATGTACTTTGTAGGTGGAACATCTGGTGGCGGGGCCAGTGTGGAGGTGGTGGTGCTCGACACGGAGGCGGAGGGCGATTCTTCAGGGGAGGAGGCGGCGGCTGTGAGAGTTGAGACGGTGGTGGTGGCGGCCAGAGGTAAGCTCTTATATATTCCTTACTTATTGAGATTGAAGACTATCTGGGAAGGCAAGAATATGAGATGCATGGCTGGGTGAATGATGAAGCAATGATGGGTGGAAGGACAACAGCCTGGGTGGGTGACACAGAAACTGTATGTGTCCATATACCTGGATCATGCTACTATCTGACTCTTAGATAGCATATGTGTATCTAGAGCAGGGGTACTCATAGTACGGCCCGTGGGCCGGTGGTGGCCCGGCAAGCCTTCCTTGGCGGTGCGCAGACCTTGCAGACAATCACTGCTCCCCCGGCCCCCACAGAGCAGAGGCTTTTTTGTATTTCACCTGTTAGCACCCCTGCATCTCCACTCTGACAATCACTGCTCCCCCGGCCCCCACAGAGCAGAGTGGAGATGCAAGGCCACAAAGAGGTGAAATAGAACAAAGCCTCTGCTCTGTGGGGCCGGGCAAGCAGTGATTGTCAGGGTGGAGAAGCAGGGGCGCTACAACAAACAAAGCCTCAATAATATGTTAATGGTCTTTTAAAGACCTGTTAAGTACTTTGGTGTTGTTGTCTGTGTGTGCGCGTTGAGGAAGCGGTCTCAACCCGGGCTGAAGGCTGACACAGATAGACACACACACAGTGACATGACAGAGGGGGAGGGAGAGGGAGGGCAGGAGGGAGAGAGAGATGGAGAGGGAGGGCAGGAGGGAGAGCAGGAGGGAGAGAGATGTATGTAAATGCTGGGTCTGGTGGCTCAGTGGATGAGGGCATCTGCTGCAGGGACCTGTGTGCAACCTCATGGTCACAAGTTATCGTTTTGCTTTAGCCCCGCCCCCTCTGACTCCGCCCCCACCAGTGCGGCCCTCGGCCCCAAACTACACTGTAAATGTAGCCCCTGAGAGAAAGTTTGTGAGTACCCATGATCTAGAGAGAGTAGACGGTCAGTGGATGAACTAAGTGTAACTTTGAAGAGCATGTAACACTGCACCCGCACGTCCGTTCCAGTGTAGGAAAGGCAAGGAAAAGAACTTTTAATTTTGTCCAAATACTACCATCAATAGTAGCAGTAGTTTGTATTGCAAGCACTGCATAGATCCAGTTATTACGGTGGCCACTCCCTACCTCTCTTAATAAGTTTAGTAGTACTCAGTCATTCATGTGTGGATGTATCACTGGTCACCCAATAAAAAGCAAAGCACCTAAAGTCATCCCATATATAAGCAAAAACATCCCATGTGAAGTGATAGATAATCAGATTATTTATCTTCTTCAATTTTCCATTTCTAGTACTCATTTCCACTGTAGGGTGAAAGTTAAATTAATTAAGCAGTAGCCCTTGAGTTGTAACAGAGTATTCTCAGTGCCACCCGTAACAGAAAAGTAAGAGCTTCACCACCTGCATGTACTGGACGGGTACAGTAACGCAACGCAAGTCTAGGTCACTCCTCATGGCGTGCGTCTCTTTTTCTCGGGTGCAAGTTTACTGCGCTGCCATTATGCCAGCTTGCAGAAGATAACGTACCAATTTTCCAAAACAAGAGACAAGAAGAAGAATAAGACTGGTGTACTTTCATAGTCGACTCCAATGGAAGTCCATAGTGCTCGTAGAATTTGTTCCTTAAACTCCCACTAATGTTAGAGCAAGGATGAAGAAGTGTGAGGTTAGATAGATACTGGCCTCAATAGTTATGTAATGCGTTTGCAAGTTGCTAGTTGTAGTGCAACACAAATTTCTGCTGAATGATTGAGTTAATCTTAAGAAGCATTGGTTACAGACTATGTCTTTCTTTCTTCATATAGGTTCTCCTTCCAAACGAACAAGGAGGAAGGAGCTGGCTAGAGCGGCCCGGCAACGGCGGATCGATGCCACTGTGGCCGAATATCGGCGGCTGGTGGCCCTGGAGGACGAAGAAAGTGTGCAGTCGACCACAACAACTACGTCGTCTGCATCGGCCTCCGTTCCCCCACAGGCTGCCAGTGCCACCCAGCACAGTGGTCCACCCAGACTGAGCCGGGCTGCCAAAGCCAAACGCCACCGCCGAGTAGCAAGGACAACAGCTACAGCTTCCTCTCACAGCCGTTGCACCTACAAGGCATTGAAGGCACGCCTGCGCCGCAGTACCCTGATGGTGTCCCGCCTCCAGCAGGAGCTCCACCACTTTTCCAACCAGTTGGAGGGGCTCCGCGTAGAGCACGCCTTGCTCTGCCAGGAGCATGATGCCCTGGCCCAAAAAGTTGACAGCATCCACCCATAGTGTCCCTTGCCCCTTTTTTAGAGACTTTTGGGGGGTGGGAATTGGGAGTTGGGTTTTTGGGGACTTTTGAAGGACAATCGTTGGGGTTAGGGAGGGTCTTACGGGAGATTATTTTGTTAGGGATATAAATATACTTTTTCAAACTTTATCTGAGCATACCCGTTTCTTACTGCTTGCCTGGCGGGTGGGGGATTAACAGTGACTTTGTTTTCCTGAAAGTTTAGTTCCATTTTCTTCCTTTAAGTGTAAATGCCCAAATGTTTTCAACACTAAGTGCCTCTCACAGACTAAGTGAAGTGAATCCAAGAGTCCTAGGACTTTAGTAGTACTACCTTCAGTCTCTCGTCTCTTGTACTAATACTCCATTATACCCCCAAACCACCAAACGCTTATCTTACCTGTAATTTGTGTTTGAAAGTAGGGCTAGACCCAGGGCTGGCTCCACGGGAAACAGCGAATAAGGTTCGCAATCTTGGTCGGATAAAATTTCCTCATAGCGGTGGTACTAGTGGTGTGACACAGTGGCAGTTGCATGCCTATGAAAAAAAAGAAAATGAAATCTGGTTTGTCCTCCTGAGCAATTCAACGGTACAACTGAGAATATAGCAGGTGACAGAAGTACAGTAGAACAGTGCCACATTGTAGCCTAACAAATGGTAATGTATAACTACTAATTCGGTTGAAGTTCTTTCACATTAGCAATGGTTCTTTGTCAAGCAGAGTAAGAATATATCCTCGGATTTCTTCACCAGCCTGTTGCTATCACCTTATCCTCCCCAGCAAGTGTGTGGATTTATTGCTGTAATTTAGTCACACATCAATCAAAACCACACAGCCCGGGGGAAGAGGGTTAGGGTTTGAAAAATGGATGGGTACGGGGGTTTTTGGGAAAGGTTTTGGGAGACAAGAAAAAATAGCACAGCATAGACAAAGAATTGTGAACATAAACAAATCTTTGGGTACAAACCTATCCATCAATCTTTGAAAGTGCATGCACTACTGCATGCATGTCAGTGAAAAGTAAGTAGTACATTCGACAACTGTGGAAGAAAGAATGCGACAGTACAGGGCCTGTGTGGAATTATTGATAACGATATTCAACATAAGGTCTCTGTAGCCAGATACCCGAGAGCCTTGCTGGTCACTATAAATCCATTCACAACAACACTCAGTGGGGTTGGTCTGGAAGGTATAGTAGATAGAAAAGGAGAAATTGCTTTTTTTCTAGGTGTCCCCTCACTCACCAGGGTTGCCCCTTGGTGACATGCTTCATCATTGGGGCCATCCCAGTCCTCTACGGCCTGGGGCGTGCTGCGACTTGCGAATTACGTAGGAGCACTTACAAATGACTATGTGTGGTGCAGATGTGATAGTGGAGTGGACTAAGTGATGTGTTAAGGGATCAATTTAGAAGCAGAGAGAGATCCAAGAAATGCAGTCACAGTCAGAGAAAAAGGCAAGGGATACTGTATCTATGTGGTTGTAGTGGTCCTGTTGGAAGTGGTAAGTCAGTTGCCTGCAGAAAAAAAATCCTCCTATTAGCAGCACTCCTCCATTGCAGCCGACGCTTCGTCCATCGATGTTGGTCACCAGAAGACACCCTGTAAAAATAGCACAGCATAGACAAACAATTGAACATAAACAAATCTTTGGGTACAAACCTATCCATCAATCTTTGAAAGTGCATGCACTACTGCATGCATGTCAGTGAAAAGTAAGTAGTACATTCGACAACTGTGGAAGAAAGAATGCGACAGTACAGGGCCTGTGTGGAATTATTGATAACGATATTCAACATAAGGTCTCTGTAGCCAGATACCCGAGAGCCTTGCTGGTCACTATAAATCCATTCACAACAACACTCAGTGGGGTTGGTCTGGAAGGTATAGTAGATAGAAAAGGAGAAATTGCTTTTTTTCTAGGTGTCCCCTCACTCACCAGGGTTGCCCCTTGGTGACATGCTTCATCATTGGGGCCATCCCAGTCCTCTACGGCCTGGGGCGTGCTGCGACTTGCGAATTACGTAGGAGCACTTACAAATGACTATGTGTGGTGCAGATGTGATAGTGGAGTGGACTAAGTGATGTGTTAAGGGATCAATTTAGAAGCAGAGAGAGATCCAAGAAATGCAGTCACAGTCAGAGAAAAAGGCAAGGGATACTGTATCTATGTGGTTGTAGTGGTCCTGTTGGAAGTGGTAAGTCAGTTGCCTGCAGAAAAAAAATCCTCCTATTAGCGGCACTCCTCCATTGCAGCCGACGCTTCGTCCATCGATGTTGGTCACCAGAAGACACCCTGTAAAAATAGCACAGCATAGACAAACAATTGAACATAAACAAATCTTTGGGTACAAACCTATCCATCAATCTTTGAAAGTGCATGCACTACTGCATGCATGTCAGTGAAAAGTAAGTAGTACATTCGACAACTGTGGAAGAAAGAATGCGACAGTACAGGGCCTGTGTGGAATTATTGATAACGATATTCAACATAAGGTCTCTGTAGCCAGATACCCGAGAGCCTTGCTGGTCACTATAAATCCATTCACAACAACACTCAGTGGGGTTGGTCTGGAAGGTATAGTAGATAGAAAAGGAGAAATTGCTTTTTTTCTAGGTGTCCCCTCACTCACCAGGGTTGCCCCTTGGTGACATGCTTCATCATTGGGGCCATCCCAGTCCTCTACGGCCTGGGGCGTGCTGCGACTTGCGAATTACTTAGGAGCACTTACAAATGACTATGTGTGGTGCAGATGTGATAGTGGAGTGGACTAAGTGATGTGTTAAGGGATCAATTTAGAAGCAGAGAGAGATCCAAGAAATGCAGTCACAGTCAGAGAAAAAGGCAAGGGATACTGTATCTATGTGGTTGTAGTGGTCCTGTTGGAAGTGGTAAGTCAGTTGCCTGCAGAAAAAAAATCCTCCTATTAGCGGCACTCCTCCATTGCAGCCGACGCTTCGTCCATCGATGTTGGTCACCAGAAGACACCCTGTAAAAAAAAGCACAGCATAGACAAACAATTGAACATAAAGAAATCTTTGGGTACAAACCTATCCATCAATCTTTGAAAGTGCATGCACTACTGCATGCATGTCAGTGAAAAGTAAGTAGTACATTCGACAACTGTGGAAGAAAGAATGCGACAGTACAGGGCCTGTGTGGAATTATTGATAACGATATTCAACATAAGGTCTCTGTAGCCAGATACCCGAGAGCCTTGCTGGTCACTATAAATCCATTCACAACAACACTCAGTGGGGTTGGTCTGGAAGGTATAGTAGATAGAAAAGGAGAAATTGCTTTTTTTCTAGGTGTCTCCTCACTCACCAGGGTTGCCCCTTGGTGACATGCTTCATCATTGGGGCCATCCCAGTCCTCTACGGCCTGGGGCGTGCTGCGACTTGCGAATTGCGTAGGAGCACTTACAAATGACTATGTGTGGTGCAGATGTGATAGTGGAGTGGACTAAGTGATGTGTTAAGGGATCAATTTAGAAGCAGAGAGAGATCCAAGAAATGCAGTCACAGTCAGAGAAAAAGGCAAGGGATACTGTATCTATGTGGTTGTAGTGGTCCTGTTGGAAGTGGTAAGTCAGTTGCCTGCAGAAAAAAAATCCTCCTATTAGCGGCACTCCTCCATTGCAGCCGACGCTTCGTACATCGATGTTGGTCACCAGAAGACACCCTGTAAAAAAAAGCACAGCATAGACAAACAATTGAACATAAACAAATCTTTGGGTACAAACCTATCCATCAATCTTTGAAAGTGCATGCACTACTGCATGCATGTCAGTGAAAAGTAAGTAGTACATTCGACAACTGTGGAAGAAAGAATGCGACAGTACAGGGCCTGTGTGGAATTATTGATAACGATATTCAACATAAGGTCTCTGTATCCAGATACCCGAGAGCCTTGCTGGTCACTATAAATCCATTCACAACAACACTCAGTGGGGTTGGTCTGGAAGGTATAGTAGATAGAAAAGGAGAAATTGCTTTTTTTCTAGGTGTCCCCTCACTCACCAGGGTTGCCCCTTGGTGACATGCTTCATCATTGGGGCCATCCCAGTCCTCTACGGCCTGGGGCGTGCTGCGACTTGCGAATTACGTAGGAGCACTTACAAATGACTATGTGTGGTGCAGATGTGATAGTGGAGTGGACTAAGTGATGTGTTAAGGGATCAATTTAGAAGCAGAGAGAGATCCAAGAAATGCAGTCACAGTCAGAGAAAAAGGCAAGGGATACTGTATCTATGTGGTTGTAGTTGTCCTGTTGGAAGTGGTAAGTAAGTTGCCTGCAGAAAAAAAATCCTCTTATTAGCGGCACTCCTCCATTGCAGCCGACGCTTCGTCCATCGATGTTGGTCACCAGAAGACACCCTGTCCACTGCCTGCCTGATGCTGAATTGTGGCTCGCTACTGTGAAGCCTGACTCCATCCTTTTTTCCCCATTACAGAGACTGAAACCCGGCCTGTAATTATTCAACGAAAAACAGGAAGTGATATAATATTACAACACCACTGATAAATAAATATAAGGTATGTAGCCAGCATCGCTCCAAGACTCGAAATCCCCCCCACTCAAACACATGCAATAGAAATACTGCTAACCCTAACGAACCCTAAGTTAAGAATAGTGGCAAAGGCTTTCTTTAACTATGCCAAATCCCCCCTTTCCCACCATGGATTTTCTTCAAATGACTTGCAACCAAAATTACACATTCTCACGAGTGCTCTAAGACCCCAGAACTCAGTTGCAAAAATCTAGAACACCCCGAAACACATGCAATCCTGCTGCTAGGGCTAACCCTAACGAACCCTAAGTTACAAAAAGTGCCAAAAGGCTTTTCCGCCTGGATTTTGTCCCAACCACTTCTACCCGGTATTAGACCTTCCCAGGAATGCCCCAAGACCCGCCAACCCACCCGCCAAGAAGCATAACACCCCCAAACAGGCCAAAAGCAAAATCTCATACTTGCAATATTTCTCGGCCTTCGGTCCAAACGCGCTGCGTAGCTAGGCCATAAGTCGGGGTTGCCACGACGGATTTCCTGAAAAGCAAATGCAATCAAGATTAGAGTGTCCCAGCAGTGCTCCCAGACCCCGAAACTCACCCACAAACACCAGGAAGCCCCCCAAACAGGCCCCCGAAAAGGCCACATTGAGCAAAATGTCAGAAATAGCCAAAAAAAAATCGGCCTGGATTTTGTCCCAACCACATCTACCCGGTATTAGACCTTCCCAGGAATGCCCCAAGACCCGCCAACCCACCCGCCAAGAAGCATAACACCCCCAAACAGGCCAAAAGCAAAATCTCATACTTGCAATATTTCTCGGCCTTCGGTCCAAACGCGCTGCGTAGCTAGGCCATAAGTCGGGGTTGCCACGACGGATTTCCTGAAAAGCAAATGCAATCAAGATTAGAGTGTCCCAGCAGTGCTCCCAGACCCCGAAACTCACCCACAAACACCAGGAAGCCCCCCAAACAGGCCCCCGAAAAGGCCACTTTGAGCAAAATGTCAGAAATAGCCAAAAAAAAATCGGCCTGGATTTTGTCCCAACCACTTCTACCCGGTATTAGACCTTCCCAGGAATGCCCCAAGACCCGCCAACCCACCCGACAAGAAGCATAACACCCCCAAACAGGCCAAAAGCTAAATCTCATACTTGCAATATTTCTCGGCCTTCGGTCCAAACGCGCTGCGTAGCTAGGCCATAAGTCGGGGTTGCCACGACGGATTTCCTGAAAAGCAAATGCAATCAAGATTAGAGTGTCCCAGCAGTGCTTCCAGAGCACGAAACTCACCCACAAACAGACGGAACCCCCGCTAAGAGCACCTCAAAGGCAAGCAAGTCATCAAAAACACTAAAAAATTTCCGCCTGGGATTTGGTCCAAAACACTTTTATCCGGTATTAGAGCTTCCCAGCAATGGCCCCAGAGCCGTCAACCCAGGCGAAAACTAGTAGAAGACCCCCAAACAGCCAAAGAGCAAAAGTACAAAAATGGGGACTTAGTCAATTTTTCACAAATTTTCCAAATCACTCCGCGCGCGCTCTGCAGCTAGGACCTAACTCCCCTCTGCCACCATGGATTTGCTTCAAACCTCTTGCAAAGTAAAGTATATATAGACAGCAGTGAGCCCAGACCCCGAAACACACCCACAAACACCAGGAAGCCCCCAAACAGGCCCCCGAAAACGCTACATTGAGCAAAATGTCAGAAATAGCCCAAAAAAAATTCGGCCTGGATTTTGTCCCAACCACTTCTACCCGGTATTAGACCATCCCAGGAATGCCCCAAGACCCGCCAACCCACCCGCCAAGAAGCATAACACCCCCAAACAGGCCAAAAGCAAAATCTCATACTTGCAATATTTCTCGGCCTTCGGTCCAAACGCGCTGCGTAGCTAGGCCATAAGTCGGGGTTGCCACGACGGATTTCCTGAAAAGCAAATGCAATCAAGATTAGAGTGTCCCAGCAGTGCTCCCAGACCCCGAAACTCACCCACAAACACCAGGAAGCCCCCCAAACAGGCCCCCGAAAAGGCCACATTGAGCAAAATATCAGAAATAGCCAAAAAAAAATCGGCCTGGATTTTGTCCCAACCACTTCTACCCGGTATTAGACCTTCCCAGGAATGCCCCAAGACCCGCCAACCCACCCGCCAAGAAGCATAACACCCCCAAACAGGCCAAAAGCAAAATCTCATATTTGCAATATTTCTCTGCCTTCGGTCCAAACGCGCTGCGTAGCTAGGCCATAAGTCGGGGTTGCCACAACCGATTTCCTGAAAAGCAAATGCAATCAAGATTAGAGTGTCCCAGCAGTGCTCCCAGACCCCGAAACTCACCCACAAACACCAGGAAGCCCCCCAAACAGGCCCCCGAAAAGGCCACATTGAGCAAAATGTCAGAAATAGCCAAAAAAAAATCGGCCTGGATTTTGTCCCAACCACTTCTACCCGGTATTAGACCTTCCCAGGATTGCCCCAAGACCCGCCAACCCACCCGCCAAGAAGCATAACACCCCCAAACAGGCCAAAAGCAAAATCTCATACTTGCAATATTTCTCGGCCTTCGGTCCAAACGCGCTGCGTAGATAGGCCATAAGTCGGGGTTGCCATGACGGATTTCCTGAAAAGCAAATGCAATCAAGATTAGAGTGTCCCAGCAGTGCTCCCAGACCCCGAAACTCACCCACAAACAACAGGAAGCCCCCCAAACAGGCCCCCGAAAAGGCCACATTGAGCAAAATGTCAGAAATAGCCAAAATAAAATCGGCCTGGATTTTGTCCCAACCACTTCTACCCGGTATTAGACCTTCCCAGGAATGCCCCAAGACCTGCCAACCCACCCGCCAAGAAGCATAACACCCCCAAACAGGCCAAAAGCAAAATCTCATACTTGCAATATTTCTCGGCCTTCGGTCCAAACGCGCTGCGTAGCTAGGCCATAAGTCGGGGTTGCCACGACGGATTTCCTGAAAAGCAAATGCAATCAAGATTAGAGTGTCCCAGCAGTGCTTCCAGAGCACGAAACTCACCCACAAACACCAGGAAGCCCCCCAAACAGGCCCCCGAAAAGGCTACATTGAGCAAAATGTCAGAAATAGCCAAAAAAAAATCGGCCTGGATTTTGTCCCAACCACTTCTACCCGGTATTAGACCTTCCCAGGAATGCCCCAAGACCCGCCAACCCACCCGCCAAGAAGCATAACACCCCCAAACAGGCCAAAAGCAAAATCTCATACTTGCAATATTTCTCGGCCTTCGGTCCAAACGCGCTGCGTAGCTAGGCCATAAGTCGGGGTTGCCACGACGGATTTCCTGAAAAGCAAATGCAATCAAGAATAGAGTGTCCCAGCAGTAATCCCAGACCACGAAAGTCAACCGCAAACACCAGGAAGCCCCCCTAAGAGCACCTCAAAGGCAAGCATGTCATCAAAAACACAAATAATTTTCCGCCTGGGATTTGGTCCAAAACACTTTTATCCGGTATTAGAGCTTCCCAGCAATGGCCCCAGAGCCGTCAACTCACCTGCAAAGAGGTACAACAACACCCCCACAAGTGCTGAGTCTTTCTTCATTGGGCGTAAACCAGCCCTCTGGTTTGATGGAAATAGGAGTCTGGAGGAGGAGGATAGAGGAGCATGTTCTTCTGAAATTGTGAACCTGAGGAATGCAGACTGCGGCAACTTCAAATCAATTAGCAAACCAGTGAAGACAGTTCTGCTGATGGGCTTGATTTTGTGATTATCTGATTAAAGTTTGTAATATATTAACTGTGCACAACAAAGAAAGACAGACAGACAGGAATAAAAGTGAATAGGGACGAAAAAGAAAGTTATTGATTCGTTGTCTCATTTTCAGGGCTCGGTATCACGGTCCAGGAATAAGAATAAGGCTTCGTCATCATACTCTGCGAATTCAGGCAGGGTGAGCTCAGTGTCACCTGACAGAGTAGAAATTCCCTCATCTATGTTGCTGGCCACCTCCTCTTCATCCGGCACGCTTTCTCGTACTCTGAAATCTGGTGGTATGAGGTGCTGATTCATCTTGATCATTGTTAACCTCTCCACATTTTTGGGCGAGAGGCGGCTCCGTTTGGGAGTTACAATGCCACCAGCAGCACTGAAAACCCGTTCAGAAGACACGCTTGTGAGTGGGCAAGACAAGTAGTTTAAAGCCAGGTTGGTGAGCTGTGGCCACAATTCTTTTTTCCCATGCCAATACGCCAATGGGTCAGAATTAACATAGACCTCTGTTGAGTCATTCAGATAGTCCTTCACCATCGACTCAAGCTCCTCTTCCAAGGTTCCTCCACTTTGCTTAGCTCTTGCTGTGCCTCTGACCTTTTGAGAACCAAACCCACGCAGAGCTAGCCAATCCTCTTCAGCCTCCAATGTTTCTGTTGTGTCTCGTGCAGATGATCCGGTTGCCGGTGTCTTTAACGGCTGAGAGGTCACTTGTGCCACAGCCACAGGTGCAGAGTGGATTGTTTTGACTGGGGATGGCCTGCTGATGTACTGCCATTTCCTTCAATTTTCAGCCGTTCTGTTTCAAACTTCTTGGCTGACAAGGCTAGCCAACGTTTGTACTTTGGAACATGTTCATCATCAAAAGGAAAGAATGCTTGGCCTGCCAGCGCCTTTTTGTAGCGTGGATCCAGAATAGTAGCACAAATGTAATGCTGTTCTGAGTGGATCTTTTTAAGACGTTCATCACCTTGTAGGAGCTCTAATAATTGCTCAGCCAGAAGCAAAGAGTCTTGGTTTTTGTCATCTTTTTCAAACACAGAACACACCTCCTTCAGTTGGTCCTCCAGCATGTACAACAATGGGATAGCTTTTCCCAAATTAGAGTCCTCCTTGCTGACTGCACGCGTGAAGAACTCAAAAGGACGAAGCATGCGTGTCAGGCCTTGAACTATGTTCCATTGCGGCCCACCCATCCTCAGCTCCTCTGTACCCTCTGTAAGGAAATATTGATCGAGTTCCATATACTGCTCATACAGACGCTCAAGCATGTAGAAGGTTGAGTTCCAACGTGTTACCACCTCCTGGATGAGTGCTTTCACTGGCATTTTACGTTGATATAGCAGGCTCCTCAGCTGCTTCCGGGCCTTAAAAGAATGGCTGAAATGCTTGCACATTTTTCGGCAGGTGTCCAATACACTGTACGCTGCACTGGCTTTATTAGCCAAGAATTTTTGGACAACCAGGTTTATACAGTGCGCCAAACACGGCACTCTGAAATAGTAACCGTCCCTCATGGCCTTAACTATATTGGCGCCATTGTCCGTGGAAACATAACCAACCTGGCGTTTTAGTGGGGACAGCCAGTTAAGGACCTTTGTGTTAAAGACATCCAAAATGTTTTCTGCTGTGTGACGTTTCTCCAAACCAAACATGGCTAGTGTTGCATGTTTCCGAGCAGCTTTAAAAACAATGTCCGTGTCAACACCTGCGTTTAGCTTTGCTTTAGCCCCTGAAAAAGAGACCCAGTGTGCAGTGATGCACATGTAATCTGCGCCTGCGCCACTGGTCCACATGTCTGTTGTCAGATGTATAGTGTGAACAGCACTCTTCTGCAAAGCTGCCCCAATCACCTTCAGAACATCTTCATGTAGTGCTGGAACCGCAACTCGGGCAAAATAGAACCGGCTAGGAACCTGCCATTTAGGGCAGAGCGCTGCCACTAATTCTAGAAAACCAACCCCTTCTACAAAAGAAAAAGGGAGAAGGTCCAGAGCTAGCATTTTAGCCAGCTTAGTGTTATACAGACGCGTCATTGGGTGGTTGCGTTCATATTGCGCTTCTGTAAACAACATCTTTTTAATGTTGCCCTGGACCAAGGATTTACGGGATGATGATGATCTCTTCGACCCAGTTACGCTCGCTGATGTACTTTTCCGCATTGATGTCTCACTCTCTCCCACACTCTTAGTGTGGCTCACATGGGGTGTGCTGCTGACAGGGGTACTGGGTGTAAGTGAAGTGTTTGAATCGTCTTCTTCCTCCTCGTCATCATCAGATGAAAAATCAACGTTTTCATTACGTGCAATTCTGGCTTGCATAAACGCCTCTAGGTGCGGAAGCCATTGGACAGGGTGCGTTCTCTTAAGATGACCTCTCTGGCCTCCGGTACCATAGTTAGAACCAAGCTTACCACGACCAACTCGAACCTTACAAAGGCTACAAATGGCTACGTTTTCCATTTTTGGGCAAACACTAAAGAAGTCCCAAACTGGAGACTTGAAATGTCTTTGGGGGCCGGAGGAGGCGGCGATACTGGTGGTGGTGGTCCTGCTGCTAATGCCAGATGAAGTGGAGGATGTGGATTGCCGAACTTCAGTACGTTTTGCACTTTCACCACCACGAATTGAGGTCGAGGACGAGGTGGGTACCTTCTTGCGAAGAAGAAATATGGAAGCGGTAGGTTTTGGTGTACTACTTAACTCCAAATCTAATGATTCCATTTCCATTGCCTCCTCGCCGACATCATCATCACGCTCAGCAGCTTCTCGGGATAGGGTCAAAATGTCTCTTTGCTGCATGCCCGGTGGGGCTGCAGTGACCTTTGTGATGACTGGCTCGTCGTCATCGTGAGAGGCTTCATCACCAGCAGTATCTGTCACTTCTTGTTGAGCCTCATCACACTCCATAGGTTTGAGTTTTTGGACGACCTTCCTTTTACGCTTAGGTACCGGTGTCAGATCATGGTGTGCCTCACTGTCAGACCGCAGTTGTGGTTCCCAAGACAGATCACTTGCATCAGAACGAGGTGGGCTTGAAGAAGATGTAGACACCCCCCTTGATCTTTTCCTTGCTAGGGATGTGGAAGACAATGAATGATCATCAGGAGGAGTGGCTTCCAATGATACCTCGGCTTCATTGTCGATTTCCTGATGTGCCCCTACTTCGGGAGGAACAACTATTGTGGGCACTTGTGAACCTCCATGCACCTTTGCTTGCGCATCTCCTTTTGCTGCCTCTCCTTCCACATGTACTTGGGCGTGTACTTGCACATGGTGTTGTTGTTGCGGCTGTGGTTGTTCAACACTTGTCAGATGAGTTACAACAACCTGTGTTGATTCAGGGACATTGCTGCTACGTTCTTGCGATGAGCCAACATCACTGGTCGATGGTGATTGGAGAAGTACACTGACTGCCTCTGAAGCACTCAAGGGCTTTGACTTAAGTTGGCGTGGTGGTGGAGGCACTGAACCCAATGGAGCAGGGGTGCTGCTCCCAGCTTGGTCCCCAGCAGATCCTGCTGCTGCAGGCGTACTTTTTTTTTTTCTCCCAAAAAACGTGGCGGGTGGCACACCATCCTCCTTGGTAACTTGCTTCTTCTGCTCCTTACTAGCAACTTTCTTGCTAGAGGAGCTACGGAGACCTTTCTTTGGGTCCATCTTCTTCAGGGCAGGCCAGACGTGACGTCGCGTGACGTTATGCTGCACACACACACCGCTGCAGGACTTCTTCCTGGCACTGGTGGTTCTCTTGAGTCTTGTGTACCTAAAAAAAATGGAAGACATCACGTCCCTTCTCAAACCCGGGAAACCTGCTAACTGATGCGATTCGTATAGGCCCCTGTCACTATTGAATTGTGACATGAAGATTCTCGCCAAGTTGATAGCTACGCGCATTAGTCTTCTATTGCCTGACTTGATACTCCCAGATCAGGCTGGATTTGTCCCAGGCAGGGCAACGTCGCATAACCTCCGCACCTTTTCATGCAGTCTATAATTCAGTTCATGAGGACTTGCCGATAGCAGCCATTTTTTTAGATGCCACCAAGGCGTTTGATTCATTGGAGTGGGAGTATGTCTTCCGGGTGCTCGGGCGTATGGGCTTTCCATTAATTTTCATATCCTGGATTAGATTATTGTATACGGACCCGGTGGCCAAGGTCCTCATTAACAGCAAATTGTCCTCGGAATTTCCGGTTTCCAGAGGGACTAGGCAGGGCTGCCCCCTTTCCCCACTCCTGTTTGCCATAGCCACAGAGCCCCTTGCGGCCAAACTGCGCCAGCATCACCGTGATAGTTCGTTGCGGTGCTTTCAAAGGCAGATACTGATCTCAATGTATGCCGACGATATTACGCTCTATGTACGTCACCCTTGTGAGAACTTGAATCCCATCCTTAGGGAATTCATACGGTTTGGGGTCCTCTCCGGTGTCCAGATAAACTGGAACAAGTCGTGTATATTTCCACTTACTGCCTCGAAGCATAAGTTTGCATTGGACTACCCACTTGCCTGATGTGAGGGAGATTTTAAATACTTAGGAATACGCATTGAAAAAGACAGGGAGGCATTAATTCGGGCTAATTACGGCACTGTAATGGATAAAATCAGTGAAAACATCTCCAGATGGATAACCCTTTCCTTGTCCATGGCTGGAAGGGCTTCCCTAATTAAGATGGTGATACTCCCTCAATTACTATATCTCTTTTTGAGCATACCGTTCCACCCCGGAAGCTTTTTTTTTCGGCTGCTGCGTACGGAACTACTTAAACTAGTGTGGGGCGGGAAATCATCCAGACTCAAGTGGGAGGTTCTTTTTAGACCTTACTCGCAGGGCGGCTTTGGAATTCCGGATTTTGAACTTTACTACCGCTTAGCCCAGGCCCATTTTGCTTATTTTTGGATACGACAACCTAGATATATGCCCCAATTGGCAGCTGAAAATGGAAAGGGGCGACCACTCGGTCCCCCCGAACGTATGGTGGAGTACCCCGATCCCCCCGGGAAGCCATTTTGGGCGGGAGGCGTGTCTCGGCTGGTATGCCCGAAGCGGCGTAGCCGGGGCGCGCCTTTTCCCGCCCAAGAGTGGGTTGTCCTAGACACTGACACCGCTAGCCACACCCCGGAGGCGGATTGGAGGTGAGTCCACGCCCGCCCGAAGAAGGATAAAAGGAGCGACAAGCCAAGGAAGCATCCTCTTGTTCCTGTGCTCTGAAGCTGCACCTCCCCGTTGCACGTGAGCTCGAGACGGAACGAAGAGCCAATTTTGAGAATTTAATTTTGTGTTTATTCTTTCAGTGAGTTCGGAGTTTCCCAGCCTAGGACCTCAAGGAGCATACGTGGACGATGCCTAGCAAGAAGGTCGGAAAGAGGGTCGGGACCGATCAGATGCTTCGTATGCTGATGAAGGACATGGCGGATATGAAGAAGCAGATGGGAGTGGTCCCTAACGGGAGAGGTAGAAGGGCCAAGAAGGGAGCGTCGGGTGGGGAGGCCCCGGTTCCCGAAGCACCCCCAGCGCACCCGGTCACCCCGATCGAGGCCCCGACTCCGGTCCCGATTGGGCAACCAATCCCTGTGGTGGTCACTCCTGTGAATGGGGAGGATATGCCTCCTGAGCTGGTTGCCCAGTTGGCGGCATGGTTGGGCAAAGAGAACGAGGGGGCCACGGCTGATGAAGCCAGGGCGATAATGAAGCAGTTGCGGCAATCGAAAGATGCTGCGAAGGCACCGTGTCCTTTTGTTTCCCCGCAGGCTCCCGTGGAACAACCAGTATCGGGCGTTGGTTCGGCAGGGACTACGGTCACAGTTACCGGTTCAGGTAAGCAGCCATTGCCAATGGCGGGGGAGGGATCGGTACCTTCAAGGAGGGAGAAAGTTGTTCAGCATATCCCGATTGAGGTAAAAGAAAGGATATGGGCTGATAAATATGTGAACATGTTTTCCTTGCTGACCGATCACTATGAGATTGAGCATATAAAAAATCAAAAAGAGTTTCTGCATCCTAGTGTATGGCGTGCCAAGATGGCCGGTTTCAGATTGGATGAATCGATAGGCAATTGGGGCAGAGCGTTTGGAATGTTCACTGCAATTATGGGGAAACGTAGGCCCGAATTATTGGTGGAATTAGCCGTGTATCAGACACGTATCATGGAATTTTATGAGACATATGGTGGCAATCAATGGTTTTGTTACGATAGCATATTTCGTAAGTCCAAGGAGCATGACACATCCCTGACGTGGGATTGTTTCGACTCCATTTCCTGGCAGAAAATGGAGAAGTCAGGCACGGCGAAGTCGCCATCTTTAGGGGGAAACGTGTTCGAGTTTTCCCGCCATTCGTCTGGGGAGCCCTTTCGGGCGGGATCAAGCAATGATCAGCACACAAGGAATAATGGCAACTCAGGTAAAAAATGGGCATGCTGGAGCTTTAACAGAGGCAAATGTACTAGGCCGCAGGGGTCTTGCAGGTTTAGGCATGAATGTGCAGGGTGCGGGCAGTCCTTGCACCCCGAGACCATGTGCAGAGCCAAGACTGGTGATACGGGAAGTAGAGGGGGCGCCAAACAGGTCTGAAATAGTCCGAGGGGCGCCTCTCCCTACCCCGGTTGATATCATGGCAATGATTCCTTGGCTGAACGAATATCCGGATCATATCTCCGCTGGGGTGTTGCGAGATGGTTTTTCATATGGTTTCCGCATCCCGGCGGGGGATTTTCAGGGTAAAGCACAATGTAGGAACCAACTGTCGGTTCTGCAGAATACGGCGGTGGTACAAGCAAAGATTGTGAAAGAGGTGACCCGAGGTCGGGTTGCTGGACCTTATGACATGCCACCAGTTGCTAATTTTGTTTGTTCGCCTCTGGGAGTGGTCCCCAAAAAGGACCCAGGGGAATTCAGGTTGATACATAATTTGTCAGCTCCAAGGGGTCTTTCGGTGAACGATGCGATTGACCCGGAAGTTTGTTCGGTGCAGTACGCATCTTTTGATGAGGCCGTCGCCATGTTGAATCGCCTGGGGCCCGGAGCGCTGATGGCCAAATCAGACATTGAGTCGGCGTTCCGGTTGCTCCCGGTACACCCAGATGATCAGCGTCTCCTTGGTTTCATGTTTCAGGGACGCTATTACATGGATAAATGTATGCCAATGGGTTGCTCCATCTCTTGTGCGTATTTTGAGAAATTCAGTAGTTTTTTGCAATGGGCGTTCACAAGAACAACAGGGTTTACACATGTTATGCATTATCTTGACGATTTTCTATTCCTGGGGGCAGCCGGGGACATAGAATGTGCACAGGCTTTGAATGACTTTTTTGATCTCATGACTCGCTTTGGCGTGCCATTGGCACCAGGTAAGACAGTGGGCCCGGCTACTTCGCTCGAGTTTCTTGGAATAGAGCTCGATTCCGAAGAGGGGTGCTTCCGTTTGCCTAAGGAAAAGGTAACGAAATTTAAGGCATCGCTTGAAACATGTATTAGCAAGACGAAGGTAAATTTGCATCAGTTGCAGCAGGCTGTGGGTCAGCTGAATTTTGCCCTTAGAGTAATACCGATGGCTCGCCCCTTTTCCCGCTCTATTGCTCAAGCCATGGTCGGCCTTAAGGAAGGGCACAGCCGCACAAGGCTCTCGGCAGAGGTTCGCCAGGACATGCGCATATGGTTGGCATTCCTGGCGGATTTCAACGGTCGTGTCGTGTGGAACAAACCAGCGGTTTCCTCCGAGGAGCTGGGGTTGTGGACTGACTCGGCAGGGAGTGTGGGCTTTGGCGCCATCTTTGGTAATCATTGGTCAGCACGAACCTGGCCGGCATGGTGGCACGAGAGTGGGCTGACAGGTAACATTGGGTTTCTCGAACTGTTCCCTATTCTGGTGGCCTTAAAAACATGGCCTGAGGGGTTTCGTGATCGCTCTGTGGTGTTCTGGTCTGACAACATGACCGTGGTTGAGTGTATCAATAGTCAGGCAGCCCGCTGCAAATGGATCTTGAGACTGTTGAAGGAAATTGTCCTGCTGTGTATGAGACTAAACGTCCACTTTAGGGCAAGACATGTGCCAGGGGTGTTGAATCAGGCAGCTGATGCGCTTTCTCGTTCCCGTATGCAGGCCTTCTGGGGTTTTCTGCCCTCAGCGGACCCGGTGCCGGCACCATTTCCCGAAGCTCTCTGGTCTCTCGGTGCCCCGGACTACAAGACCTCGTGGGAGAGAGTCTAGCACCCAGGACAAGGAAGGCTTATGAAGGGGCGTTCCGTTCTTATTTGTCCTTTTTTGGGTTCAGCTAGGGGGGAGCTTTGGGGCCAAGAGGAGTATGTCCTGAATTTTTTGTTATCATTACATCAGGCAGGCAAATCAGTGGCTACGGCCAATAGGCACCGGGCCGCCATTTCTTTCATGGCACGGGCTCATGGTATCCAGGACCCCACAGCGTCTTTTCTGGTACAAAAAGCGCTGCGTGGGTGGCAACGCCTTGAGGGTCGCAGAGTGGATGAGAGGCACCCGATAGGTCTGGAAAGGTTGGCCCTGTTACTGTCCGTACTCCCTGCAACATGTTCATCTCAATCAGAGACAGTGCTATTCCGGGCCGCTTTTGCATTAGCGTTCCATGGGGCTATGCGGGTAAGCGAACTGGTAGCAAGGAGCAAGCAGGATACGGGGGGAGGTCTGTGCCGAGAGCACATTCAAATTAAGGGGGAGACAATGGTAGTCTAATTTGCCAGGTCCAAGACCGATCAGGGAGCGATCGGGGACAGTGTAGTAGTCCAGCGGATTCCCGGATCTCCCATGTGCCCGGTAGCATGCGTTGAGGAGTATTTGGCGCAGAAGGCGGCATCATGGGGGGGAAGCCTGCTGAGGCACGCCAACGCCACACCACTGACTAGGTTTCAGTTCCAGCAGGTGCTTGCAATGGCAATCGCAGCTGCGGGCTTGAACCCGTGCGAGTTTGGGACCCATTTCTTCCGGATAGGGGCTGCTACAGAGGCTACAGCCAGGGGTCTGAGTGTGGAAAAGGTGAAACTGTTGGGGCGTTGGTCCTCGAATTGTTATAAAAGGTATGTGCGGCTGCACATGTTGTGAAGCTAATGTCATGCACTCACGCTTCTTGTTTTTGTTTGGTTTACAGTTTCGCGAGCTTACGAGGCGGGGCGGACTGTGCAGTCGACCCGACACCTGGGAACCAGCGGTCAAAGATCACCGGCTGAGGAAAGAGTGGTG
This sequence comes from Lissotriton vulgaris, assembly GCF_964263255.1. NCBI lineage: Eukaryota > Metazoa > Chordata > Amphibia > Caudata > Salamandridae > Lissotriton > Lissotriton vulgaris. The sequence continues at coordinate 327,057,767 of NC_141686.1, forward strand.
TGGGTCGTGGGCCACTCATACGTGAGGCGTGCCGCAGACGTATTCAAAGCAGGTGACATGATTCACATGGCTGGGGAATACGGGTACAGGGTGACCTTCTACGGAAGGGGCGGGCTCTGTATTGACCAGTTCCGAACTTTTATGCAGGGTTTGTTAGGGCGGACAAGGTCACCGCCATCTATAATCATAGTGCATCTTGGGGGCAATGATTTGGTGACCACTGGTCGACGAGTACTTCTCGAGTTGATACTATCCACAGTAAGTTGGTTGGCGAGAAGGGTTCCGGGGTGCACGATTGCATGGTCCCATATGATTCCACGGAAGGTATGGCGGGGGGCTAATTCTGTGTCTTCTGTAAATCATTCGGTGAAGAAAGTGAATAACAAACTTGGTAGATTGTTCCGTACAAGTACATTGCATTCTATTTCTCATGGATGTATCAGGGGGGACCATATGTATCTAGAAGATGGGGTCCATTTGTCCCGGGTGGGGAATACTTTACTCATAGGAGACCTCGTAGCCTGGTTAAAGAGTTTGCAGCCATGACCTTTAAGTAGGAGTTTTTGTGGGGGGTCCGGATAGCCGGTCAACTATCCGGCCTGTGGCGGTAAGGTCATGATCGGTGAGCAGTAATTGGAAGATCCCTAGAGGTGGGGCGTCACCCATTATGGATGGGAGCGCCCGGGGGGAGGCGGCCATTGGCCCCTCAAACGGGGAGGCAGTCCCCTCTAAGGATGGGGATGCCGAAAGGGAAGGCGGCCATAGGCCCCTCCCTGGGGAGGAGGGGCTGCGGGCCCCTCCTGGGAATTTCCCGGGGCCAGGACATCTGCGACGGCAGATGTGGTAAGTTGTGTGGGGTGGGAGGGGGGTCTACGCTACCTTCTAGACACCTCACACGAGTCCTTGGACGACCACTAAGATGGCGTCGAGTTAACAGGGGGCCCCCGCTAAGACAAGGGAAATTGGAAGTAGGCACAAAGGTACAGTCCTCTGTGCGACCGCCCCTCACAAGTGAGGGGGGAGTTCTGGTATTAGGGATCTGACACCGGTTACGACCTTGCCGTTGGCCCGTAATGTTAGGATGTACAATTTCAATTTTGAGAAATGCATTTGCAGGATGTTTAGTATCGGCTAGGAGAACCTTTGTATTAGAGATGTGTTAAGGTCAGCCAAGAACATCGTAATGTGGAAATGAAATTGTACATGATATGAAACTGTTATTTTAATGTTTTAATTTTGTTTCATATTTTAATAAATACGGCCGGGAGGGTAACACCCTCCCGCCTTCCAAAAGTTCAGAACCGTTTCCGTATTCCCATTCTTGGGGATTGTGTTGAGAGGGGGTGGCGGGTATCTCAGCCATAAGGAAAGAGGCGACCACTCGGTCCCCCCGAACGTATGGTGGAGTACCCCGATCCCCCCGGGAAGCCATTTTGGGCGGGAGGCGTGTCTCGGCTGGTATGCCCGAAGCGGCGTAGCCGGGGCGCGCCTTTTCCCGCCCAAGAGTGGGTTGTCCTAGACACTGACACCGCTAGCCACGCCCCGGAGGCGGATTGGAGGTGGGTCCACGCCCGCCCAAAGAAGGATAAAAGGAGCGACAAGCCAAGGAAGCATCCTCTTGTTCCTGTGCTCTGAAGCTGCACCTCCCCGTTGCACGTGAGCTCGAGACGGAACGAAGAGCCAATTTTGACCCACCCACCAGCCTCTGATGACAGCGATTTGTTTGAATAAAGTCGTGTGACGTGGTATTGTTTTTCTTACAGGTTGTTCTGAATAAAGTTGGTGATTTGGTATGAAATAAAGTTGATAATTTTCTTTTTCAGCATGTTGTATTCGGCAAAGTAGTTGCACCAGAGTTGAACAGTGATGTTCTGTAGAGTTTATACATTGAATTGCTTAAGTATAATTGTCTTTTCTCCTCTTTAGTTTAGATTGTCGTATTTATTTTGGTCGGGCGGTAAGGTCATGATCGGTGAGCAGTAATTGGAAGATCCCTAGAGGTGGGGCGTCACCCATTATGGATGGGAGCGCCCGGGGGAGGCGGCCATTGGCCCCTCAAACGGGGAGGCGGTCCCCTCTAAGGATGGGGACGCCGAAAGGGAAGGCGGCCATAGGCCCCTCCCTGGGGAGGAGGGGCTGCGGGCCCCTCCTGGGAATTTCCCGGGGCCAGGACATCTGCGATGGCAGATGTGGTAAGTTGTGTGGGGTGGGAGGGGGGTCTACGCTACCTTCTAGACACCTCACACGAGTCCTCGGACGACCACTAAGATGGCGTCGAGTTAACAGGGGGCCCCCGCTAAGACAAGGGAAATTGGAAGTAGGCACAAAGGTACAGTCCTCTGTGCGACCGCCCCTCACAAGTGAGGAGGGAGTTCTGGTATTGGGGATCTGACACTGGTTACGACCTTGCCGTTGGCCCGTAATGTTAGGATATACAATTTCAATTTTGAGAAATGCATTTGCAGGATGTTTAGTATCGGCTAGGAGAACCTTTGTATTAGAGATGTGTTAAGGTCAGCCAAGAACATCGTAATGTGGAAATGAAATTGTACATGATATGAAACTGTTATTTTAATGTTTTAATTTTGTTTCATATTTTAATAAATACGGCTGGGAGGGTAACTCCCTCCCGCCTTCCAAAAGTTCAGAACCGTTTCCGTATTCCCATTCTTGGGGATTGTGTTGAAAGGGCGTGGCGGGTATCTCAGCCATACTGGCTGGCACACCCAACTCCGATTGAAGGTGCACTTTACTCCTCGGTAGAGGGTAGAGATAAAACCCCGAACACAGTGTTAAGCACCGTAACTGCGTGGCAGCATATAGGCTCGAAACTTGACCTGAATTTGCTATACGCCCCTCTGTTGCCTTTGGTTTATCACTCACAGCTGCCGCTTTTGCAAGAATCAGGCTTTCAGAAACTATTGAAGAGGATACATGTTGTAACATGGGGGGATCTGTACCATAATGGCACATTTCGTTCCAGGGAGCAGTTCTACGAAGGGATACAGCCGACACCGCTAGATGTATTTTACTATATCAGGCTCCAGCACGGATTGCAGGCGGTTACACCTGACTTTCCACACGAGCCTCCTGTACTTGCCCCGTTACAGAACATTCTTTTGCATGACAATCCCAGCAAACTAGTGTCCATGCTATACAAATCGATCCGTGCCAACATGGACTATAAAGGTTTACCTGCCAGGGAGAAGTGGGATCAAGAGTTGGCCATGACACTCACAGATAGGCAGTGGAAATTCTGTCTGCAGCAGACGGAACGCACATCATCTAGTAGTAGGTATAGAATTATTCACTATAAATAATACACAGACTTTATCACACATCTGCACGTATGCACAGATTCCAGTTGAGAGCCACTGACAATTGTGACAGATGTGGGGCTCCGGGGGCGGATTTCTTACACCTTGCATGGGGGTGTGATCAAGTACACCGCTATTGGGATCAGGTTTTTACGGCCGTATCCAAAATGATACATACACTGGTGGAACCATCCCCGATGTTATCACTACTGGGTTATGTGGAACCGCTTCAGGCAGCCCACCGCAGATATGTAGCACTGGCTATGTTGTTGGGCAAGCGAAGAGTAGCATGCAGATGGGGGAGGGGTAGAGCCCCCAAATTCAAAGATTGGGTGAAAGACATGGTCTACTGTCATGAACAATTGCATACCTACTCTGAGCTGCTACCTGTCGCCTCCAGACCTACTGACATATGGGCTCCACTACAATGTTATTTGCTGGAGGTGTCTGCGGAGGAGGCCTGCGATTAATTGTTTGGAAATTGCATTGATGTTGTACTATTGAGAACTCTTGTGGTCACAGGACAAGGGAGGGACGTGGTATACGGATATGCTCTCAATTACTGTTATTGATATTCCCCTTTCATCATACTGTGGACTGCCCATGCCAACAATGTAGGGCTTTACTCTTTGAATGGCCCTGTATAACTGACTATAGTATGCTATATATGCGGTGAACCAGGTTGGTACCTTTGCAGGAGGCTATGGCTTATTCCAGCTCAGCTATGCACTTTTGAGATGTATTATGTGTAGTGTACCATACCCTGATGTAGGCTCACCACTGTACTGATGAACGAAAACATCCCACATACAGATCTGATACCGCACGTGTTGAAGTTTAACAAAAAAAATGTGAAAAGTGAGACGCATGGATTTGTTCATATTGCATATGCGTACTGTCATGATGTTTCGATACCAACTGTGAGATTATAAATGTACAATTTGTTCTGATGCATCGTAAATTCCTGATGATTTGTACAGATAGCGGCCGGCCTCAGGGTTGTAGGCGTGACGCTGTGTACACTTGACAGTACTTAATAAACGTCTTGCACCAAAAAAAAATAAAAAAATTAAAAAAAAAAGTTCTGTTAGCATCAATAAAAAAACAGATATGTTTCAGATATATGTGTGTCTCTTATTTAAGATGAGTCAAGCTACCTACTGTTGATAAATTAATACACTGCACATGGATTAATATGATCAGTGTATAATGTGTATATAACGCACAAGTGCATAAGGCATTAAAATGACTCTGGACCAATTGTTAGTCTGTCCAATAAACAGACTAAATACACAAATTGTATCAACCTTACTAGATCAAATAGTAAAAAATTCCACATCAACATTTTGATATTAGAGGGGATTAGGGAGTCATGGTGTTCACAGTTAAGTAAATGAAGATTACTTCAGACTACTTTAGAAATTTTGTATGTGAGACATTAACTTCATTTGGAAACATTATCAGCTTCTCTTCATCTCTGTTCTAATGATACACAAATACATCTGTGCATTGTCAGCAGAGATGATAAGAGACGCTGAAAGCAAAGGAGATATCGCTGATGGATGTAGTGTTTGGAAGAAAAAAAACAGATACTCTAGCAAAGAAGCTTCAACCAGCAAGGGGGTAGACTTTGAAACATCAGAGAGATAGACGGTCAAAGGTGCATAAGAAATATCAAAATATTTAGCATTATACGGGGAAGGAGGAAAAAGCGCAAGGAACAGCAGATAATAAAATATAGAGCACCATACAAAGTTAGTAAAGTCCTATGAAGATGCCCGTAATGCTATCAAAACTGGCCATATGACTCAGAAATATAAATATTTCTTCATAGTAGCCAATTGAAGTACTCCTTGAGCCAAAATGATACATTGAATATGATCATTTGGCAATGACCTGAACAACAGACACAAACAAGGTAAACTCAAGTAACACACCACACAAGTCACCCTATCCTGGATCCCACTAGATGTCTAGTTTTCAACAAAGTACAGGTTTGCTAGGTTTACCTAGGTAGCGGCTGAGCTAGGGCCCAAAATCCACAGCTAGATACTTTGCAAAAAATGAGGGAGTTTTGAGTGGAAAAATGTGATGAATCCATGTTGCGTTTTTGGGTCGTTTCCTGTAATGTGCTCTAGGTCTCGCCACAAAAGTGAATTACTATTTGTATCAGAAGACTTAGGGGTCTGCTGTGTGGAAGGTAGTCCGTGGCCTCCCACAGGTTCTAGAACATTCCATTACAGAAATGTGAATAAAATGCAGTGGGCACAAGGTCTACCCCCACAAGTGAGGTACCATTTTTATCAGAAGACTTAGGGGTCTGCTGGGTGTTTAGGTAGTTTGTGGGAACCCACAGTTCCCAGAACTTTCCATCACAGAAATCTGAGAGAAATATGTTCTGCGAAAAAACAAGCTGGTAAAAGCCACAGAAGTCATCCCCTCCCGGATTCACCCTGGTGTCTAGTTTTCAAATATCTACAGGTTTGCTAGGTTTCCCTAGGTGCTGGCTGAGCTGGGACCCACAATCCACAGCTAGGCACTTTGCAAAAAAAGGGTATGTTTTCAGTTAAAAAATGTGATATGTCCATGTTGCATTTTGGTGCATTTCCTGTTGCAGGAATTAGCCCTACCCACACACGGGAGGTAACATTTTTATCAAGAGACGTAGGGATACACACTATAGTAGAACAGGTGTTATTACTTATTCTATTTCGCTGTGTTTCTGCCATCCAAATGTAAGCTAGTGTGTGAGAGAGAAAACATTTTGAGAAATGCCCTACAGTTTATTTACATGCTAGTATGGAAACTTAGAAATTCGGAGATGTGCAAATATCCACTTCCCCTAAACTCCACATCTTGTGCCAATTTCAGAAATATATAGGTTTCCATGATACCTATTTTTCACTGTTATATTTGACCATATGCATTGCGCTCTACATAGTAGACAATGAAAGGCTATTGCAAGGTGCCGCTCAGTTATTTGCTCTGTGTACCTCGAGTTCTTGGGAAATCCAAAAATCCTATCGATATCCCTGCAACCAGAGTAATCTAACAGATGTAATGGTATATTGCTTTTGTAAATTGGCCATCGTGACAAGAAGTTACAAATGAAAATGTCACAAATTACAGTTTTTTCCTACTAAGTTTCAATATTTCTTTATTTCAACTCTTTGGGCCCTATTAGGATGGTGGGCGGAGGCACCACCCCGGTGCTGGTGGAAAATACCATTTACCGCACGCCAGCAGCGGTCCTCACGCCCACCATATTAGTATGGTCAAACATAGCCCATTTCCCATCCGCCGCGATGCGACACGAACCATCATAAAAATGCGCCCACCACTGCGGTGGTGGGAGCCAAGGGAGACCCACCGCCTTTTGGAATGACGTCCCAACTGCCTTACAAATCAGGGTGCCCCAAACAGCCAGTAGCACCGCAGTTGAGAACCCTACCAACCAGAGACGGCAGAAGCACGACTACGGAGGTGAAACCAGATTGCCGGTCCCTTCCACCTGTTCCCGACCGCAATGGATCCAGCTCTACATGTCTTGTGGGTGCTGTACCTGATACAAGTTATGCACCATCGCGGACGCCATCGCAGGTAAGCAATCACACAACTCTGCACATAACCACACCACACAACTCATGGGCAGATATAGGGTTCCTGCCCACACCAGACACCCTGGTGGGGACAGGAACACATTCACAAGTATACCCACCCATGTCCTACCTGTCACCAAATCACCCCTCAGCATCCAGGTCTCCCACCAACCGCGATATCAATGCAATGTCCCGGTAACGTCACCGAAGCGGTGAAGATGCAGGAAAACATGCGCACAATGTAGAAGGAAGGGCAAGCGCCAGGCATGGGCAATGCACAAAGATCATAGGGCCACAACTCTACCCTCCACACACTAGCCTCCCCCACATTAAGGAACATGCTATGTGCCCCTCCTGTGCTCCCCCATGCACAATAACTAGACAGGTGAACACATAGCCTGCACAACACACTAAACAACTAGGGAGACAGTCCCAGCAGATGGGGCAGGTGAAGAACACACAACACAGAAGCTCAGGGCCAGGGCAACCCTCACACCACACCTACACTACACTCATGTCAAGAAAACTGAGTCCCTGCACAAAATGAACACTCATACAGGCACGCAAGTTATAGTGAGTCCAACTAACTATAACGTGGGAATTTCAATGGTTTTATGTCAGTAAAATTTCCAGCTAACTATCATTGGTGTCAAACCTATGGTTTTTTCAGTGAATTTATATATATATGTCAAAAAACTGATAAGGCACCAACAGTCAATACGAAAGAAAGAAAGAAATTTCAGTTTCTAGCCACTTGATATTGATGATAACGTAGTTTAATCAATCAGATGAAGTATTTCATCAACAATCAAGGTATACAATTTTTATTATCTTTTATCATTTTTTTATCACAAGGTTATCATCATTAGACAGAGAGTGATAAGTGAAGAATCAGTGCTCATGTGAAGAAAGGATAGACGTTTATGGAGAAAATTAGGAGAGGGAAATAGTTGTTGAACACAATTTTAACATATGAGATCCAATGTAATTTTCAGTCAGGTCTCTCTTTTCTGTTGAAGCCTACTCCTATACAAACAGTATAGCCTGGAGCATTATGAGCTGTTATTTCCACAGCGTAATGTCTTTTGTTTGTCAAGTAGCGGGGAATATAGAGTAGGGTGTAGGCCTATCTCTAGGGCGTCGACGTTTCGACCCAAGTGCTTAAGCGTTAGTTCGTTCCTCAGCTGCCGGTCTTCTTCAGGACAGGTGTGGGGGGGGGGGTATCTGAAAATAACCATGGTAATGTTAGTGTGGCTGTACTAAAGGGAGTCTATCATAAACCCAGGTCAAGGTGCCTAAATGACTAAAAGCTTAAAAGTGCTCACCATGAGAAGTCTGGTGATAATCCAAGAACAAATCTTGTTTAATACGTTAATTCGATAGTCCTGTACATGTATCAGGAAGAAGCTACAATTAAACATATAGGAGCAATTAGGACATATCCTACATAAAAACACAATGACTTAGAAGAGTTAAGATGGACTTACCCGCAAACGCGGGGATCAGCTTCTGGGCGTGACTATAATTTCGTCCAGTATAATAGATAACATCAATCTGTTAGAAAGATTGACGAAATATTGGTAATGTAACTAGAAAGGTGTTAAAAATATATTTGAAGTGGCCACAGTGATGTTTACCTGTATCTAGTGTTGAAGGACGCTCCAAGGATGGTAGTGCCCATGCTCTTAAATAATTCTTCCTTGGCAGTATGCTGTTAATAGAAACGAAGAGGAGATTGTCAGTGCTCATCCATTTTAATATAAAAGGAAGTTGTACACTAGCCTCGAAAGCCGGTATTTACCTAAGATCAAGTGAGGTCCATCGCTATATAAGAGCCGCATCCGTCAGTCTCGCTGCCTATGAAAAGAGAGCGAGCGGCGGTTCTAGCCAGTTATAAACCAGCGAGAGCCTTCCGTTTTTGCAGTAACGTGAGTTGAAACAGAGGACAGACTGTTGACTCAATGAATGGAAAGAGGGGACCCGAAAAGCATGAGTCCTAAATAGTGCCAAAAAATAACAATAGTATAGATATTGATTGTATAAACACAGCGTTGTTGAAACAGACATTCCAAAATATTTTAAAAACATTTTGGTCTACATGAACGCTTGTTACATATAGCCACATGTAAAAATTGCATCAAGTTATAAATTTAAAATACACAATATGCAGCTGTTTTTTATAGATAATCAGTAACGATGACGGAGAACGTACACAGTAGTCTTAGGTCATACTAGGAGTATCATATGTGGGGAAACCTGTGTGTATTGGATGATAGAGATAGTATATAGGTATATTGATGACGGAGAACGTCCACAGAAGTCTCTGGTCATACTGGGAATATCCCAATACCAGGTTACTTTATGGCTAGGGAATCTGGGTGTCAAGGGACATGTGTAAGTGTATTAGGTCAGACTAAATTGATTCAAGGTAAGTCTAGGACCATTTGTTTTTCTATAATGACACATACCCAGGTCCTTTGACTATATTGGGTTACCCCATTGTTCATAATGACAGGTAAGTAGCAGCACTTTGGCGGGCCTGTCTCCAGTGGTTGAAGAAAGCACTGGATGGGACCCAAAGCAGCACCAACACTACACCACTGGTGGCATAGGGTCGCCCGGGTGCAAGGTGCCAACACAGCGTTCAGTCCCCAGTGTTAAGCAATGGAGTAAGGACAATTAGGAAACGTCTGCACGCTCAGCCCAAGAGGCCGGTCGGAAGACACCAATAACTTTAAAGGTATGTTGCGATGCTCGGGATGTATAGACACTTTTAGTCTTTTTTACCAAGGCCCGGGTCTGATGGGCGTTGGGGTGTCTTTAGGCATTTCATACAGCTTACCCGAGCAGATCGTGGTTGAGGGGGTCTTGGTGTAGAGGCTGCAGGTGACATCCAGGAGTCCGGAAGGAATCAACCCACTGTGGACTCGGGCTCTGGAGCACTGCGGAACCTCACTGAGACCGTTGGGTCACTTGGACTCGGGTCGGAGTCATCGGGTGCAGAGGTGGAACCAGGAGCATGGTTTCGCGGTTCTTCAGGTCACAGAGTCTTTATTTGAAGATGGTTGCTTTTGAACAGGTCTGCTGTTCTGGGGAGATCTTGATCTTTATAGAAGGCACGCAGTTCTCACAATGCTGGAAGATGCTGGGCTGCAGGACGAGTCGTCTTTTGGTGCAGGATCGTCAATGGCTGCAGACAAGCTGCTAGGGCTGGGGCCAAGTCAGTGTTTCTCTGCAGTCTTCCATGCTATTGTGACTCTGTGTTGTCCGGCTCTTCTTAGGTGATCAGAAACTGCAGTTCAGGGCTCAGTGTGGCCACAAAATATGAAATTTTGGGGCGTTCAAAGGGAGTGCCAGGCAGTAGTCAATGGGCTACTTATCTTGTTCACCACACATGAAGGGTGGGCATATCCCTGATTCTGTTTGGCTATATGCCCTCAATTCAAGATGGAGGGAAGTGAAATAGGGGGTCCATTTCAGTTCATGGACAGGGGGCAGGAAACTCCACTAGCTGGAGTTGCCACAGGGGTCGCATAACAGAGGACTGGAAGCCTTTGAGGCTCGCCGTCCTACTATCCTGTACCTGCAGATGGGAGGTGTGAAGTACCTTTGCCCAGAGCAGGCTTTGTTTCGGACCCACAAGAGCACAACACTCTCATCTCAAGGGGTCAGCAACATATGTAGAGATGGCAGGCTGGTGGGGACTACTCAAGCACACACTAGTGGGTTGGTACGTTTCAGGGGTCCCCTCTAAGGTGTCCTGTTCACGCAAAATTTAATACATCTGACACTGGAATCAGTTTATTACAACAAGATGTTTGGCACCAAACGTCACATAATTCAGTGATGTCATCACGGAGCTGGGAAACTCGTCTTGATGAGTGTTCAGCCCATGCACTCACTATGGCCTCCATGTTTACCTACAATATCCAGGAATTGACATGAATATAACAGGGGTATATTTGTTTATGCAGATATGTCCTCGCTGGATATAGTGCTCTCTGCCTTGGGGCTAAGGCCTGCGAGACGGTTGTCTTACCTATATCCCATGCAGCGTCTGTGGGCATGACACTAAGGGATGTATGCCATGTCGGCTCCACACTTTTTGTCTGCACCAAAGGCACGTAGCCTGCAATGGAAGAGTGCAGGGCCTCGGTGAGGGGACCCTACAGTGGGAATATTCATACTGCAGCCCTAGGTGCCACTCTTCAATGCCAATGTCCTAGGTACCAGGGGTACCATCAAGTAGAGACTTACAAGGTGCACTGAAGTTCTGCCAAATGGGATACAAAAGGTACAGAATTTAGATAAAGAACACTGGCACTGGGAACCTGGGGGCATATTATCAAGGACCGGTGTTAAAATATCGCCGTTTTATCGGCAGGACACTGCCGATAAAACGGCGATAATGGGCTTGATAATATGCCCTTTTTAATTTCTATAGAAGCCCATGTTCTTGTGTTAACATGGGCTTCTATGGGAAGTAAAAGGGGCATATTATCAAGTCAATTATTGCTGTTTTATCGGCAGCTTCCTGCCGATAAAACTGCGATAATTTTAATACCAGTCCTTGATAATATGCCCCCGGGTTAGCAGGGACCCAGTGCACTGCAGTCAAAGTTGCATCAAAAACCAGGCACAAAAGTGAGGGGACTACTGCTACCAAAACTCATTTTCCTACATCGCCTATGTGAAAAATGTTAATGAGGTCTGAACTTGAACGAATCCTAAAAGAAAAAAAAAGGCTTAGCACTGGGGGATGCATAGCAGTTAATGGATGCAATGATAAGACACCTGCAGAGGAGAGAAAAAAGGAGGCACTGGGAACGCACTTAATGCAGTGAAATTCATATTACTCAGGCCTGAATAAACATTCAGCTAACTTGCATCAAAATGGATTCAGTTAGCATCAATAAACAAAGTGATACCTTTCAGATATATATTTGGCTCTTATTTAAAATAAGTGAAGCCACCTACTGTTGATAAAATAATACACTGCACATGGATTAATATGATTAGCGTATAATGTGTATATAACCACAAGTGCATAAGGCACTAAATTGATGCTGGACCAATTGTTAGTTAGTCTGTCAAATAAACAGACTAAATGCACAAATTACATCCACTTTACTAGATACACAAGTATAAAATGCACATCATCATATTGATATTACAGGGCCTTAGAGAGTCCTGGTGTTCACAGTTAAGTAAATGAGAATTACTTCAGGCTTCTTTCTAAATGTTGTGTGTGAGACTTCATTAAGAAAAGTTATCGGCTTCCCTTGATCTCTGTGCTGATGATACACAAATACATCTGTACATCGTCAGCACAGATGATCAGAGAAGATGATTTTTGAGTGGAAAAATGTGGTGTATCCATGTTGTGTTTTGGGCGTTTTCATGTTGCGGGCACTAGGCCTACCCACACAAGTGAAGTACCATTTGTATCAGAAGACTTAGGGGACTGCTGGGTGGAAGGTAGTCTGTAGATTCCCACAGATTCCAGAACTTTTCAATACAGAAATGTGAGAAAAATGTGTTTGTTAGTAAAGGTTTGAGGTTTACAAGGGATTCTGGATAAAACCAACCATTGAGAGCCACACAAGTCACCCCATCCTGGATTGCCCCAGGTGTCTAATGTTAAAAAATGTAAATAAAGTACTGGTTTAATAGGTTTCCCTAGGTGTCGGCTGAGCTAGAGCCCACAATTCACAGATAGGAACTTTGAAAAAACCCAGTATGTTTTCATTTGAAAAATGTGATGTGTCCATGTTGCGTTTTGGTGCCTTTCCTCTCACGGGTACTAGCCTTTACCACTCAAGTGAGTACCATGTTTATTGAGAGACTTATGGAAATACAGAATAGTAGAACAGGTGTTAGTACCTATTCTTTTTCTCTATTTTTCTGCCGTCAGAATTTAAGCTAGAAGACATTTTGGTGAAAAGTTGTTTTTTAAATACAAGTCTGCCTGTTCCTGAAAGCTGGAAAGATTGTGATTTTAGCTCCACAAAATATCCGCTGATGCCATTTGCAAGAGAAAACTAAACAGTTTTTTCTGCCACATTTTTTTTACCATTTTACCAAAATGCAGCCATTTTTTGGCTATTTTCTCTGTCCCCTCAAGGGGAATCCACAAATTTTGCATACCATTAGAATCCCCCGGATGTTGACAAAGAAGGACACCAGTTCGGCATGGATAGCCTACGTGAAAACAAGTTTTGGAGGCCTAAGCGTGAACTATCCTGATAAGCCAAATTTAGGCTGAGCACTGGGGGGAGGGGGAAAAGGCCTACCAGCGAACGGGTTAATGAATGATAAGACACCTGCAGGGGAGTGAAAAAAGAAGGCACTGGCAAGACATTTAATAACATGAAATTGATGTACTCAGGTCTTGTCAAACTTTAGGCTAACTTGCATCAAACCGGATTCCAAACAAGTTCAGTTAGCATCAATAAACAAAGTGATACATTTCAGATATATGTGTGGCTCTTACTTAAGATAAATGAAGCCACCTACCGTTGATAATTTCGGATTAATATGATTATAGGAAATGTGTATATAACGCCCAAGTTCATAAGGCACTAAAATGACGCTGGAGCAATTGATAGTTTTCTTTCTTTTCTTTCAGAGTTTTGTGTAGCACAAACTTGACCCGAATCAGGTATCAGAGCACTTTATTTATTTATTTATTTATTTATTTATTTGCTTTTATAGCGCCGGACTCGACCCCCGAAGTGGTATCTCTGCGCTTAACTCGCTGTAGATGTCAGAAAACAGTGCCTTAGGTGCAGGCAAATGGGAGTCTAAGCCTCCTGAAAGAGGTAAGTTTTAAGTGCCTTCCTAAAGGAGAGAAGTTTGTGTTATGTCGTATGTCCACAGGGAGTTTGTTCCAGAGGGAAGGCCCTACATAAGAGAGTGCACGGCCACCATGCCTTGCCTTCTTAATGAATGGAGTTTTTAGTAAAAGTTGACTTTTGGAGCGCAGAAGGCGTTCCGATGTGTGAATTTGGAATTTCTGAGTCAAATAGTGGGGGCCTGATCCGAAAAGACTCTTGTGAATGATACAGCAAATTTTAAATTTGATTCGCTGGCGTAAAGGCAACCAGTGAAGCTCTTCCAAAAGGGGCCTAGATGGTGTTATCGAGGGGACATTAAGAACGGTATACAGACAAAATATCGACTCCAAAATATCGACTGGACATAATATCGAGTTTTAAATATAGACTGGACAAAATATCGACTGGACATAATATCGACTACAAAAATATCGTTTTTCAGGTAAGTGAAGTAATATCGACTGTATAAAATATAGATAGCAAAAATATCGAATTTTTAATAATATATAATATTTTATAGTGTATTTTTATGTAATAATATGTGTGAAAAGTGTGTATTAATGTTATAAAATATTTTATTAAATGAATTTTGTTTTTATAATATTTGCGTAATGTAATTCTGTAGCGGGTTGTGGGTTTATAGGGGAATAGGGTGGGAAGTAATTTAATAATAATTAATTAATTAATATATGTTTGTTAATATTTTTAATTAATAATTAATTAATATTAATTAGTTAATTAATTAATATAATTTTGAACATATTTTGTATTAGTAATTAATTGGTAATTAATTAATTGTAATTAGTTAATTACATTAATTAGAGTAAATTTTTAATATATATAATTTTGTGTTATTTTTAAGTAATTAATTGGGAAAAAATAATATTAATTATTAAAATAATTACAGCTAATGTGCTAATATATTTACTTTATTGTTATTGTTAATTAATAATTAATTGGTAATTAAATAATATTGATACATTTTGGGTAAAGGAGCATTTTTAGGGTTCAGGGTCAGTTTTCAGTTTTAGGGTAAAGGGGTATTTTTGGGGTTCAGGGTCAGTTTTCAGTTTTTGGGTAAAGGGGCATTTTTAGGGTTAAGGGTCAGTTTTCAGTTTTAGGGTAAAGGGGTATTTTTAGGGTTCAGGGTCAGTTTTCAGTTCATGGGCAAAGGGGTATTTTTAGGGTTCAGGGTCAGTTTTCAGTTCATGGGTAAAGGGGTATTTTTAGGGTTCAGGGTCAGTTTTCAGTTCTTGGGTAAAGGGGTATTTTTAGGGTTCAGGGTCAGTTTTCAGTTCATGGGTAAAGGGGTATTTTTAGGGTTCAGGGTCAGTTTTCAGTTCTTGGGTAAAGGGGTATTTTTAGGGTTCAGGGTCAGTTTTCAGTTTTTGGGTAAAGGGGCATTTTTAGGGTTCAGGGTCAGTTTTCAGTTTTTGGGTAAAGGGGTATTTTTAGGGTTCAGGGTCAGTTTTGGGTTTTTGGGTAAAGGGGTATTTTTAGGGTTCAGGGTCAACAAATAAGATTGTAAAAAATTATTTTTATTATTTTCATTTATTATTTAATTATTATAATTTAATTTAAGTATTTTTAAGTATATTTTAGTAATTAAAATTTAATATTAATTTAATTTAACACTGTTTTTAATAAAGTCGATATTTTTTACATCTATATTATTGTTAACGATATTTTGTACTCGATATTTTTGTACTTACCTGTTTGTAGATACAAACTCGATATTTTGACTGTCGATATTTTGTCAACGATATTTTGGCAAGTCGATATTTTGACCCTCGATATTATTTCAGTGATCCATTAAGAACCAGTCTGGCCGCGGTGTTATGGCCCACTTGGAGTCGGTTGATTACATGTTCAATTGCCGAAATAAGGAGGCCATTACAGTAATTCAACCGTTTTATTACAAGTGCCTGGACTAAGGTCTTTCTGTAAACGTCTGATAAAAAGGGAAAAACCTTTCTTAAGAGACCAATTGTCCGAAAACAGGATCCAGTCACCAGATTCACATGTTATTTTAGAACCAGATTCTGGTCTAATCAGACTCCCAGATACTTGACTGATTGTTTTGGGCAAGGAATAGATCCTAACTTCAGAGGCCACCAGTCTGGTGACCATAGGAGATTTGCTTTCCCAAATATCATGACTTCTGTCTTGCCCACGTTACACTGGAGGCATTTGGAAGCCATCCAGTGGGATACCGCTCTCATGCCCTCAGCAAAAGAGTTCTTAATTTCTGGGGTTAGAGTCTGGAAGGGAAACAAGAGCTGGGTGTCGTTGGCATACGACACTGGGGTAAACCCGTATGCTCTCATAATGTCAGCAAGGGGAGCTACATACACATTAAATAATGTGGGGCTTAGGCATGAGCCCTGCAGAACCCCCTTAGTGAGCTACCTCGAGATGGAACGATAGGAGCCCAAGCTGACACTTTGTGAGCAGCCGGTGAGGAAACTCTCCAGCCAGGACAGAGCTACACCTCCAATCCCCACCTGCTGCCAACGGCCGAGAAGAGTCTCATGTGACACAGTGTCAAAGGCTGCAGACAGGTCTAACAGCACCAGAATCATGGAGCCTCCTCTATCCTGTGTCATCTTGATGTTATCTGCCACAGAGAGGAGCGCAGATTCGGTGCTGTAGTTGGGTCTGAACCCAGATTGAGAATGGTCCAGACCCCCTGTGGCCTCGATACATTTTGACACATGAGTGTTCACATGCTTCTCGGCCAGTTTGCTTAAGAATGGTAGTAGGGAGATGGGGCGTAGGTTGGACATTTCTGACCATGGCAAGGCCGTGTTTTTAGGGATGGGATTTACTACCGCCTTTTTCCAGTCTTGGGGGATTTGTCCCTCTTTGAGAGATAGATTAATAATCGTCTGTATCATAGGGCACAGAAGGTTACTTATTAAGGCCGTTGTTTTTGCTGGGATGAGGTCTAGTGGGGAGCCAGTTTTGATGCTACTTATCAAGGATAAGATTCTGTTTGACTGGTTTCAGGAAACTCAGTCAACTTAGGTTGATTGTTATCGAAAGGTATCAGAGTGTTTTTAATCCCAGCCCCAGAGGTTTTGACCATTGTGATCTTTTGGTAAATGGTGTCAATTTTATTCTCAAAGAGAGAAATCTCATTACATATTGATTGGGTAAATTCATCAGGGCTCTCAGAGGCCGAGTGCTTTACAAAGGTCTGTAAGATCCTGAACAGCTCTCTAGAAGAGTTCCCTGCTTCTGCTAGCAGTGATGTTAAGCTGTTCTTTTTAGCGAGCCTGATGTTTTTATAATAGGAACTTAAAGCTTCTAAGTGATTTTTCCGGCTTTCTTCAGTATGTGTCTTTATCCATACCTTTTCTAGTTTCCTGCAACCCTGCTTTTCTAGCCTCAGTTGTTCAGTATACCATGCCTCCTGTTTCGATGTAGGATATTGTTCCCAAAGTTTCAGCGGGGCTAGAAGATCAACAGCTTCTTTAAGGGTTGTATTGTATTTGGAAAGAGCTGACTCCGCACTATCTGTTGCTGTGATAAGCGGTTCTTTCCATACTTTCTGGATTTCTTCTAGTGTGACCTTGTGCCATTGTCTGCACCATGTGGGAGGAGCAGACTGTTTTTTGATTGGTTTTGCTAGCCCAGAAAGAGTAAATTCGACCAAGCAATGGTCTGACCAATTAACTCGAGTAGGGGGGGGCGACTACATATCTTGAGGCCATTAGAGAAAATTAAATCTAAGGTATGGCCTCCTATATGAGTGGGTCCTTTATTTTGTAACTGGAATCCTAGCAAGGAAAGGTCAGAGAGCATGTACAGAGTTTCAGGGTGGTCGGGAATGTCTACGTGAAAGTTAAAATCACCTACTAACAGAAAATTTTCTTTAGCTTTCAGATGTTGTGCTAATAGTTCTGGTAGGGATAGGGAAAATTCATTACTTGGCCCAGGCGGACGATAATTCAGAGCTCCTTTCCAAATTTCTTTGGAGCCTGACTTTATCTTGAAAATCATCACTTCTATCGATGGACAACAACTCTGCTCAATTATAGTAACTTTCAGATCTTCTTTGTATACTATAGCTATCCCGCCTCCAGTTTTAATTGGGCGGTCGAGCCTGAGGATTTTATATCCTTCCGGAATTCCTAAAGTTATAGCTGGAGTGGCATGCGATTTTAACCAGGTTTCTGTTAAGAAACTGATTTCGGTACTGGCGGTATGTATGAGATCCCAGATCTCAAGGTAGTGTTTGGGCATTGAGCGTACATTAAGAAGAAAGCTTTTCCAGCCCTTAGACACTGGCGTTTCCTTAACCGCGTGTCCAATGGAGATAGCAGTATGGGTTGCTTGAAATCTACATTGCATGCACGAGAAGGGACCCTCCGGACACGGCCATTGATCACGGACACAGCCCCCCTCCCTGTGAGGTTGTAGATTATGCAACGCTTTGGAGGTATACCTGAGTCTGAGGCCCTCCGTATGGTCTATAACGGATCAACCAGAGTAACCAGCCCTTTGCCCCTAGCCCCGTCCAGTCGCAGACAGGTGCAGACGGGCAACTCTTTGGCTACTCTTCGGCGTAGCTTCGGCTCCCTGGCGCGTGACCGCTGTGCGCTCGGGAGGGGGCGAGGGCTAAATAGCCCAGAGAAATGCAGGCAACTAGAGCGCTAACCGCTCCAGCAATCACCCCACAGGAAGTGCCTGGCTCTCCCTGACCCGCCCTCCACGCAACGGTACTAGATACCGCTTCGGACCGGGGCGGGCAGGAGTGAAAATCGAGCCCAGGCTTCCTTGCTGACCAGAGGTGTCGTGCTCCCCCTATTGACTCAGGGCTGAGGTGAAGTAACACAGGTAGCGCTGAGTACTTTGCTAACACAGTAAATTTTAAACGTTTTAAAATGTGTGGTAACACAGGGAATTTGGTTCTTTAAAATAAGTGCATTTCAAAATAAAATTCAGTTTTTAAATCGACTGCAGCGTTTTTAAATCAACAGCAAACAGTATTAAAACAGGCAATTCCCTCAGCACAGCAGCTGAGGCACAGCGCAAGGCACAATTCTGGTACCTCTAGCGAGCAAGCGGATCGGATGACTCTGCCACATAGCACCAGTTGCATTACATGAGGACACATTAATTTTTGTTAGGCACGGGGAGCTTAAATGATGTGCCCAGAATCACAGGATATTCAGCGTCATTGCCGAGACTCGAACTCAGTTCCCCAGATCCGAGGTCGACCACCCTAGCTGCTAGGCCATCTCCTCTCCACTCCAAATCCTCTAGTTAGTCTGTCTAATAAACATACTAAATGCACAAATTGCATCAACCATACTAGATAAACTAGTTGAAACTCCTCATTAACATACTGATATTAGAGGGCATTGGGGAGCCATGGTGTTCACAGTTAAGTACATTAATATTACTTCAGGCTATTTTCTAAAATTTGAATGTGAGACTTTAACTTCATTTAGAAAAGTTATCAGCTTCTCTTCAACTCTGTACTAATGATACACAAATACATCTGTGCATCGTCAGCAGATAAGAGAATCTGAAAGCAAATGAGATAGCTCCAATAAATGTAGTGTTTGAAAGAAAAAAATAAAAAAAGAAACTCTACCCGAGGAACATCAACCAGTAAAAGAGGTAGACTTAGACAGTGAAGAACATCATGAGATGGACAATGGTTCTTAAGAAACCTAAAATGAATTACCATAATTGGAGGAGTAGGAAAAGAGTTAGGAATAACAGATAAAAATATATAGAGCACCATACAAAGTTAGTAGAGTCCTAGAAAGATGCCCAAAAACCTATGAAAACTGCCCATATGACTCGGAAATATACAGAAAATTCTTCAAAGTGGCCAATTGAAGTTCTGATTATGATACATCGAAGTTGATCATTTAGACAATGACCTCAGAAACAGACACAAGCCAGGTTCACTCAAGTAACAAGCCACACAAATCACCCCCTCCTAGATTTCCCTAGGTGTCGAGTTTTCAACAATTTACAGGTTTGCTAAATTTCCCTAGGTACTGGCTGAGTAAGGACCCAAAATCCACAGCTGCAAGCTTTGCAAAAGACGAATCAGTTTTGAGTGGAAACATATGTGCCCACATGCATCAAGCATTTTTGGAGTCGCAAACGGTGCGATTCCTTAAAATTGTCCGTTTGCGATTCCAAAAATGATTTTTGAGATGCATCATTATTTTTTGTTGAAAATCGCTAATTTTGCAATTTTCCAAAATGCAATTGCATTTAAGGAATTGCAAATTTGCGATTCCTTAAATGCAATGCATCATTCTTAAAAAAATTGCGAATTCAAAGATTGCAAGTGCAAATTACCACGAGGTTGAACCTCGTGGTAATTTGCGAAAAATGTTTAAAATGCTCAAATTAGCATTTTAAACACTGTCATGTTACAGACACACATGTCCTTAGGACATGTGTGTGTGAAACATCCATTTTAAAATACATTTTAGGGGTGCAGGGGGGTCCTTTGGACCCCCCCCTGCACCCATGGAATGCATCAACATTTTGCGAATTCCAATTTGCGAATTCGCAATTGCCATTGATTCCTATGGGCCTTTTGGCCCATAGGAATCAATGGGAATTGCGAAATCGGAAATTGGAATTCGCATAATATTTGCGATTCGGTAAAAATTGCGATTTTTACCGAATCGCAAATATTATGCACTTTCAATGATGCATCCCGTTTTGCTATTCCTTATTTGCGATTCGGTAAAAATCGCAACTTTGGAATCGCAAAACGGGAGTTTGATGCATGTGGGTAATGGTGTTTCCATGATGCATTTTGGGCCATTTCCTGTTGTGAGCACTAGCTCTGCCCACACAAGTGAGGTATCATTTTCATCAGAAGAGGTAGGGCATTGCTGTGTGGAGGGTGGTTTTTGGCTACAAAAAAATTCCAGAACTTTCCATCACAGAAATATAAGATGTGTTTTCTTAGCCAAGGTTTGAGGTTTGCAAGGGATGCTGGGTGAAACAACTTGGTGAGAGCCATGCAAGGCACCCTATCCTGGATTCCCACAGGTGTTGAGTTTCCAAAATGTACAGGTTTGCTAGGTCGCCGTAGGTGCCGGCTGAGCTAAGGCCCAAAATCCACAGCTAGGTACTTTGGAAAAAAAAAATGTTGTAATTATGCCCCTTAGTTTCTTAGGAAAAACCTTGAAGGATGTACACAAATGACCCCTTGCTGAAAATTGTATGTTTTCTAGTTCCCAGAAATGTATGCCGTTTTCCGATCCATTATGGGTTTACCTTCCGTTTCCACCACAAACTGGATGGAGGTTGAGCGCCAAAAATACAAAAAATGGGCTATCTCCCAGTAAAATGCTGCACCAGTCTGCCTGTTCCTGAAAGCTGGAAAGATGGTGATTTTAGCACAGCACAACTTTAGTTGACGCCATTTGCAGGAGAAACAACAGACACTTTCTTCTGCTGTGCTTTTTTACCATTTTATCCAGAAAAAAACAAATGTTTTCTATATTTTGGCAAATGTATCATTCCCCTCTGAGGGAATCCATAAACCTTTCATACCTTCAGATTACACAGGATGTTGGAAATAAAGGATGTAAATATGGCCTGGATAGCCTCTGTGAAACAATGTTATCGAGGCCTAAGCGTTAAACATTCCAAAAAAGAAAAAAAAAGGCTCAGCACTGGGGGAGGTCTAGCAGCGAAAGGGTTAATGAATGTGATAAGACACCTGCAGAGGAGAGCAAAAACAAGGCACTGGCAAGACATTTAATAAAAGGAAATTCATGTTACTCAGGCCTGGTTAAACATTAAGCTAACATCTATCAAAATGAATTCCAAAGAAGTACAGTTAGCATCAATGCACAAAGGGATACATTTCAGATTTATATGTGTCTCTTACTTAATATAAATGAAGCCACCTACGGTTAATAAATTAATACATTGCACATGAGTTATTATTATTAGTGTATAATGTGCGTAGAGCGCACAAGTGCATAAGGCACTAATCTTACGCTGCACCAATTGGTAGTCGTCTATTTAATAAACATGTTCTTATTCTCCTTGATCTGTCGGCTGCCTGTGATACTGTCGATCATGGGCTGTTGGTTGTCCGACGGACAAGGCTCGGAGTCGAGAGTAAGGCCTTGGCCTTATTGACTTTCTTTCGGTTATGAAGACTGCAAACAGTTACCCTTAAAAAATTGAATCTTCCCCTTTCTCCATTCCTCGCGGGGTCCCACAGGGATCTTCGCTCAGTCAGACCTTATTTAATGTCGACATCTCGGAACTGGACACGCTGATTAAAACCTTTACCTTTGCCCTTACATCTTATGCTGACAACACCCAGACAGTGGTGTCAGCTTTCAACAACTACAACAATATCTCCTCCCGTTTCCATGATTGCATGCTCGCAATCGGTTCATGGATGAGCCGACCCTACCTGAAGCTCAATTCAGGTAAAACTGAGATGATATTGTTCGGTAACTTCTCTCTATCTTGGACCCCTTCGTGGTGGACAGATGAACTAGGCCCTCTGTCCATCCCTGTGTCTAAAGCAAAGAACCTAGGAGTGAACTTTGGTAGCCGTTGTCTCCTCCTTCTTCTACTTACTGATTAAGAAAATTCTCACCTTCATCCGAACCAACACCAAAAAAACACGTGATCGTGGCCTTGGTCATATTGAAATTGGACAACTGTAACGGTCTATAATTAAATATGCAATAAAAGCACCTTAATAAGCTTCAGACGGTGTAAAATGCAGCCGCCAGGCGTCTCCTTGGAATCCCTAAATCCCAATCTATTTCCCAGGAAATTTACAAGTTAAACTGAAACAAAATCAGAATCAGAATATATTTATTTTTTAGTTTATTAAAACCATAACAAAATACTAGTAAATCTCAATACATAACACCATTAAAATGTATACAGTACATATGATGATGAAATGGAGACACGGGCCTTAGTCCCTAAAGTGCCATTGTGCATGGCCAGTAGACGTGTTTTAATACTTTCTCGTAATTAATAAAAAAAATTTATTGTGACAGTTAAGCTGTGGGTTATTCGGATCAAGACATTTTAATATTGCAGTTCTACAAGAATGAATGCCTCTTGCGTTGAATAATTTCTTCAGTAGTTTACGACGGTGTGGATTTAGGGCTGGGCAGATACATATTAAATTAATACAATCCTGTGTTGGTGATCCACAAAGGCGACATGACTTTGGGCCCTGTTCTTTGCAGCGTCGGTTGGTCTGCGTTAGACGGCAGCATTCCAATCGTATTGCTCACAACTCAGGGGCTCATTACGATGGCGGGAGGACTTTGTCCACCCGCAACCGTAACAGTATATGGGACCGACTGCCAGAGATGCGGTGGTCCCGCTATGCCAATTAGGATGTGCCCGCCACACTGGTGGTCGCATCCTGCATATTATGCTATTAACTGCAGCTGAATGCAGAATTGTAGAAAAATAGGAAGTTTATTTCAGCACGGCAAAAAAGGCATCCACCTAGGTCGATGTCCAGATGCAACTGGCATAACCTGGTGGAACTGTTCATTACAAGTATTCCAGTAGAATGTGGAATCCTTGTAGAATGAAAATATGTTGCATGCCATTTAAGAAACACAACATTAATGAACACAGTGAATGTACATACAATATTTCATAATCAGAATGCAGCACATCCCCCACATGAGGAAAAGGAAGGAAAATAGTAACAAGACACTAAATAAAATCATTATACAATTTAGGAACACTGCTGATACGAGAATTGGTTTTAACTCTTGAAGCTACAGATTCAAAACAATGTCTAGTACTCTGGTTACAATTTTGGTGTTCAACATTTTTAGAATCGGGATTACATGGGATAAAATGAACAGGACATTTAGCAACCTTTCTGGTGTTCCATACCTTTCCATCCTGAGTGACTATAGTGTTGCTAAAAACTTTCTGGGCCTGTATGGCTTTTCCATATTTATTAAAACCTTTATTCAGAAATCCAGGTTTTAAAATTCATACCCAATCACCAACATCGATATTATGTTCGTCCGTTCTACACTTTTTATTGAATCATAGTTTGGTTTTGTTCTGCTTATCTTCTACCCTTTTTGCAGTATCATGTACACATTCTCCCACTTGCAGCAAATTCTTGTACTTTTCTCTGAACCACCATGGACAGACACTGGAAGCCGGATTTCTACCTTTGAGTAATTTAAATGGACTGGCTTCAGTGGTAGAGTGTGAAGTAATGCGATACACCTACAAATATTCTCTAAGTGCACTTAACCAATGTTCCCCTTGTTTGAGAGAATCAATGACAAAACCTTTAAGAAGACAGTTAAAACACCCCACTTGACCGTTCTCGTGTGGTTCATAGAGTGAGGTAAGTATGTGACTAATGCAACAAACTTTGAGAACATTTTCCATTTCAAATGATGTAAGTTGCACCCCATTGTTAGAAACCAGGGTAGAAGGAAATTCTTCTCATGCAAATATTTCTTTAAAGAAGTTTACAACAGCACTAGTGGTGTCTTTTGGGGCAAACTTAACCTCGGGCCATTTAGAATGGTAATCAATCATGACCAAGGCAAATCATGTACTCTCAGGTAGCATACTGAATGGTCCTGAAATGTCAAACGCAACTTTTTGCCACGGCTCTTCAGGCCATTTAACTGTCTTAAGGGGAGGAATGTGTACTTTTAATTTTTTTTACTGGAAACACATTTATGACATTCCCTAACAATACGATCAATAAACTTGTCTATACCAGGCCACCAGAAATGTGTTCTAATTAACCGTTTCATAGCTGATATACCTGGATGAGTTTTGTGTGCTAACTTTAGAATGATGTTCTGAATTCCTTTTGGGGGAATACACTTCCCTGCCTTAAAAATTAATCACTTTCAATATTCAGTTCATCTGAAACATTATAAAAAGGCAATAATTCTGACCTCACATCATTTTTTCTAGGAAAACCTTCCATCACAAACTTCTCAAGATCACACCACCTGTCATCTCTTTGTTGACATTCTCTCCAGTGTTGCTCCATGATTTCCTGGTACTGTAAAGGAATAACATCAGAGGTACCTAAAACAAAATCACATTCTTTAACCACATTTGTATTTGCAACATTGTCACTGCATAGTTGGTGTGATGAAAAGTCAGCAATTACATTCTTCTTACCCGGTACATATTCCACTTTAAAGTTGTATTCCCGAAGTCTTGAGGATAAGGGTGCAATTCTAGCAGTGGAGTTCCATCCTCCTCCTGTAGAAAGAGGATGTACTAGGGGATTTGCGATCCGTCCTGAGAATAGACTTGCTACCCCCCAAATAAATTCTGTAAAGCTCCACTGCCCATACACATGCCAGTAATTTTCTCTCAATCACTGCATACTTACACTCATTTTTATTGAGGGTTCCTGAAGCAAGAGCAACATTCCATTCATTTCCAACATCACTTTAGGACAAAACACCTCCAAGCCCATATAAACTGGCATCAACAGTTATAATGTGTTCTATTCTCATGCAGAATGTGTTCAATGTAACCCTGGGCGAAGGACTTCGCTACGCCCACGGAGTGGGCATAGTGTTGCCTACTTCTCCCTTTGCAAAGTAGGCGTAGCAGGAAACACTACGCCCACCCCGTGGGCGTAGAGAAGTTGCCTGCCACCCGCCTCCCTCCCGCCCTCCCCTCCATACCTAATTTTTGAAAATATTGAAATAAAAGTAAATAAAAAGGCACTTACCTTGTGCGCTGCGTCCTGGGGCTCCCTCTGCTCGTTTGCTCCGCCGTCGCCGCCGTCTTGGATACTAATGTGCATGCGCGGACGGCCGCGCAAAAAGCTTCCTGTAGTTCATCATTCGATTCATACCTAACATTTTGACTTAATAATTTCCTCAATGGTTCCATCTTGATGGCAACATTTTCAACAATTTTGCTATAGTATTCACACTTTGCAGAGAATGGTAGTAATTGCTCTTTGTTAAGGAAGATGGAGAATTCTGGATGGCTTCCACTTTAGATTTTTTGGGACTAAGGCATTCACTAGATAAAGTGTGCCCCAAATATTCAACAGCATTTTTAAACAACTTGCATTTGTGAGCCTTAAGGGTAAGCCCACAACCTTCAAGTCTCTTACATACTTCATTTAAATGGGCTTAATGTTCCACTTCATTTCTTGAAAATATTAAAATGTCATCCTGGAAATATTTAACATATGTGTCAATGTCACTAAACATTTGAAACATAACTTGATGAAAAACTGACGCCGCTGACGCCAGACCAAATGGCATCCTAGTATATTGGAAAATACCTTGTAGAGTGATAAAAGCAGTACATTTCTTTGAATCTTCTGTAAGTTCAATCTGGTGGTGTGCCGACCTTAGGTCAAGTGTGGAAAATATCTGCGCACTCTCTAATAATGAAAAATCCTCATTAATATTAGGGAGAGGGTGGCAATCAATCATATGTTAGAGTTGGATGTACGTCATTACAACGCACACTTTTACAACGCGTTCCATTACAACGCGGTCGTAACAACGCAAGTCGTTACAACGACTTGCGTTGGGGGGGAGCGCAAATTAAAAAAAATTAATTTACTATTCCAACACCAGTCCCCGTGGATAGTAGGGAAGGTGTTGGGATAGTAAATTAAATGACTTTCTATCCTTGAGCGCCCCCCAGTGCAATTCATTGTAACAACTTTCGTTGTTATGACCGCGTCGTAATGGAACGGCGTTGTAACGGTTGCGTTGTAAACGTCGCACACCGTTAGAGTTTAATGCTCTCTAGTCCACACACACTCTGAGATTTTGGTTAAGTTTGCGTACTAGAACAATGGGTGAAACCCATTCAGAAGACTCTATGGCCTCAATGATACCATCATCTGACAATTCTTTAAGGATTTCTCTCAACTCATCTCTAATGTTTATAGGTACATCCCTTAACTTCTGTTTAACGGGACTGGCAATTCTATGTGAGAAATCTTTCAATCTTCCTAATCTGTTGTAAAACACGTTACTATAAGTATTCACAAGTGTAGTTTCTCTTTCCAAATCAATAAAAATTTTACCAACTGTAGCAATATTGTATAAATCTTGTTCAGTACAAAGCGAAACTGGATCTTCCAATTGTGGATTGAGGATTATACCCAATTTCCACTGTTCTTGCCAACCTAAAACATATACTCCCTGACATGATTTAGCCTCCTCTCAGGACCCTCGAAGACAACAAAGAGCTGAGGGAGGTATCACTCATCCAACAAGTCCCTTTCTCTTTCTCCAATCTGAAGACTGCAGCAAGTACGGTGACATCCCACAGGAGACAGTTACGCAGAGAGGTCCATTTAACCAGAACAGAGGGCTGGAAGATCCGCAATATCACAATGACGTATACTGCAACTGGCCATTAGAGGTAGCCGGGGAAACCAACAAGAGGAGAGCCAGAAGAGAAAGCAGTGGTTGGAGAAGCGACGAGCCTGTGGAACCGGCGGACGGAAGCCTGCTGTTGTTTAACCCCGTGAACGTGGTACCGACCAGGGAGCCATAAGGACTCCGAGGTGGTGCTGCACCCTGCCAAGCTCCCGGAGGAGCGTGGCTACACAAGGTATGAGACCGAGTCACCGGGTGGGTGGGAAGGCTGTCTGTTCTGTAAGCAGCTCCAATCACCCCACATGGGTCTTGTATCCCCTTCACCCCACATTTGCTAGTAGTGTGACTGAGCACCATGGTCCCTCACTCCTTTTCCCTTTACTCGTTACACTTTAGAAATCATACGGTCCCCATATATCTTCTCTCCCCATAACGAACTGCGGAACCATTGAGAGGTGATGACCCAGGTTAGAACAAGGACATGATAGGAGAGACTGACTGTGCTGGCCCCAAGAAGACATGATTAGAGGGATTACCCAGACTTTGCTGCTGAGAATCCGCACACTTCACTAGGATTAAGAGGCATTATCCTGCAGTCTTAGACTTGCGTACTGTACTAAGAGAGCATAAAGAAAAATAAAACCTGCTCCACATCATTCTCCTGTGTCCGCCCTTCCTTGCCCATCCTTACAGTTGGTAGAGAATGCGGGCAACCCCTCCATTGAAACAGGAATAATGGAGAACCTAATACATCACCTGATAATCGGACAGGAGAAGTTGGGATGGGCCGTAGAACGGCAAATGAAGTCGGCACAGGCCAACAGAGACCTGTTCAGAGACGATATGGCCGCCCAGTTGGAGAAAGTACAAAAACTGGCCACCGAACAGTCCACACTCAGAACAAGGGAGGTGAGACCTCCAGCCATAGAAAGGCCCTCGGGGGTGGCTCTGCAGAAATAAGTACCAGGGGAGGACCCGGATGCCTTCCTGCTTACCTTTGAATGGGCAGCCAGGGCCTGTGCATGGCCGAAAGAATAGTGGCCTTTCTTTTTAGCCCTGTTACTCACAGGGGAGGCCCAGGAGGCCTTTCACATGGTCAATAATAGCGGAAACACCCCCTATGACGAGATAAACAGCATAGTACTTGACCCTTTGAGACTCAACGCAGAGGATAGCTATACACACTAGTCGTGGTAGATTACATCACCAGATACCCGGAAGCTTTTCCCTTGAGAACCCCAACCACCACCAATATTGCCGAAAAATTAATCGAGTTTATTTCTAGCGTGGAATTCCCATGTGAGATACTTACTGACCAAGTGACCCTGTTTGTCTCGCGCCTTGTGAGTGAAGTCTGTAAAACACTCAACATAAAGCACATCAGGACATCAGTTTACCACCCCCAGACCAATGGCCTGGTGGAGCATTATAATGGGACCTTAAAGCAGACTCTAAAGAAAATGTGTGCCGAAGCGGCAGAGTGGGATCGATTGTTACCCTTGGCCTTATATGTAATCAAATGGCAAGTACAGAGCAGCCTAGGATGCTCATCCTTTAAAATGCTCTATGGAAGACAGTCCAGGTCTCTCCTAGAGATGACCAAGGAGGTGTGGGACAAAGAAGAAGACAATGAGCCCCGGGGTTTTCTAAAATATACAAGCAGGCTAAAGAGCAGAATAGGTAGGAAGCAGTAAAGACAGATATACTGGTATGATAAAGGAAAAAATGGAGAAGGTTGTCTGTGGGAGATTTGGTCTTGGTACTACTGCCTTCAACATTGAGCAAGTTCAAATCGGAGTGGATGGTGCCCTATAATATCATAGCTACAGTGGGGAATATTTGTTACAAAGTGCAGGTGCGACCCTCCCGGGTGCAAACTTATCACATTAATGTACAGAAGAAATGGTTGAGACCACCCCCAAGCTCTGACCAGGTCGTAACCCCCTTTCCAGCAGAGGTACCTCATTTACAGTAGAACAACTGGTCATAAACAGAGAGCTGGATTTAACAGAAAGAACAGCCTTAGACAGACTTTCACATTAGTTTTCTACCCTCTTCTCTTATAGTCCGGGCTCTACCTCCATCATCGAACATACTATAACTACTTTGCCAGGGCAGATCATCAAGCAGAGACCCTATCGCATACCGTCAGCCACGAGACAGGCAGTACAAAAGAAGGTTAGGAGTATGTTGGAGATGGGAGTCACACTTTCCTTTAAGAGCGAGTGGTTGTCCCTATTCGTCCTGATACCCAAGTTAGACAGATCAACTCGTTTTTGCATGGATTTCAGGGCCCTTATTGCCATTCAAAATGTGACTCCTACTCCATTCCCAGAATTGATGAATTGGTAGAAAAGATTGGAAACTCAAGTTACATCACCACGTTTGACTTAACTAAAGTATACTGGCAAGACCCCCTCAGAGAAACCGATAAGGAGTAAGCTGCATTTTTGACTCCTGATGGGCTTTACAAGTTTAATGTACTGCCTTTTGGCCTTCACGGGGCCCCGTGATGTTCCATCGTCTTATGAATACGGTGCTCTGGGAGCACCAGAACATCTCATCTGGATGATATAATTGTATTCAGTTTGACGTGGAACTACCATAAACAGCATCTCTGGTTGATTCTACAATCCCTCCTAGATGCTGGATTTTACATTAATTCAAAAAAA
Source organism: Lissotriton vulgaris (assembly GCF_964263255.1). Lineage (NCBI taxonomy): Eukaryota > Metazoa > Chordata > Amphibia > Caudata > Salamandridae > Lissotriton > Lissotriton vulgaris. The sequence goes on from NC_141686.1 coordinate 327,087,546, forward strand.
ATCCCTGATGGGGTTTCACTTGGTCAACTACCTTGGGTATGTCATAGGTGAGGGGGTTATTGCGCCTCAGAAGGAGAAGATCAAAGCCATCCAAGACACCCCTTTTCTAACCACCAAAAGGGAGGTTAGAACTTTTCTGGGGCTGTTAGGGTATTAACAGTGATTTATACAACCATACTCTGAGGAAGCAGCCCCACCTTACAGATGTACTCCGTAAAAACATGAAATCCCAGAGCCTACTATATCAACCCTAAGAGATAAAAAAGGCCTTTTCTCTATTGAAAGAAGCGATATCACCACCAGTCATGTACTTGACTCTCCAGATTTTAGTAAGCCCTTCTTCCTACATACTGATGCCTCAGACTTAGGAATAGGAGCGGTCCTCTCACAACTCTTTCCTACCGGGATAAAACACCTCCTACTCGTCATCGGTAGAAAGCTCTTTCCCCGGGAAAAAATTATTCAACCATAGAATAGGAGTGTCTGGCTGTACAATGGGAGATTGAAAAACCAAAAAATACCTGGATGGCCAACCCTTCACTCTTTACCATGCCCCACTCCAGTGGATGTGCCGCAACAAAGGACATAACCCAGGCATCTTGCAATAGTTTTTATCCCTGCACCATATGTGTTTGAAGTAATACATAGGAGAGGTATCACCAATGGTAATGCAGACTTTTTGTCGAGAGTACTGCCTCTCCCCGAACTGGAATAATCTGGGGAGAGGGTGTGTTGAGGTTTTGCCTCCCCTCGGGACCCTCAGAGACAACAGAGAACTTAGGGAGGTTTCACTCATCCAACAAGTCCCTTTCTCTTTCTCCAGCCTGAAGATTTCAGCAAGTACGGAGGCATCCCACAGGAGACAGTTATGGAGAGAGGCCCCTTTAACCAGAACAGAGGGCCTGGAGATCCGCAACGTCAAGATGACATATACTGCAGCTGGCCATTAGAGGGAGCCCGGGAAACCAACGAGAGGTGAGCCGGAAGAGAAAGCAGCGGTTGGAGATGCAAGGGAACCGGAGGACGGAAGCCTGCTGTTGTTTAACCCTGTGAACGTGGTACCGACCGGGGAGTCAGGAGGACTCTGAGACGGTGCTGCACCCTGCCACGCTCCCGGAGGAGCGTAGCTACACAAGGTACAGGACCGAGTCACGGGATGGGTGGGAAGGAAGTCTGTTCCATAAGCAGCTCCAATCACCCCGCATGGGTCTTGTATCCCCTTCACCCTACATTCACTGTCAGTGTGACTGAGCACCGGTGGTCCCTCACTCCTTTTCCTTTTACTCGTTACACTTTAGAAATCTTACGGTCTCTAAATCTCTTCTCTCCCCATAACAAACTGTGGAACCATTGCGAGGTGACGACCCCGTGCTGGCCCCAAAAAGACGTTATAAGAGCGATTATCTGGACTTTGCAGCTGAGAATCTGCACCCTTAAGGGGCAAAAGAGGATAAGAGGCATTACCCGGTAGTCTCAGACTGGCGTACTATACCAAGAGAGCATATAAAAAATTAAAACCCACTCAACATCATTCTCCTGTGTCCACCCCTCCTTGCCCATCCTTACACACCCTTTATAGTAATGTACAACTTAATATAAGCACATCTCACCTTGAAATATAATAGTACATGGAAAAAACCCTCCATTTTAATTTTTGAGCTGTCGAAACTTTCAGCATTAATATCCGACTCTTGAATATCACTATTGTGGCACTTATGTTGTAACCTCTCTTTAAAATATTGTGTTGTGATAATTGTCCAAGGTGACCCAGAATCCACCATGAGTTCTAGATCCATACCCAAAACTTGGAACATACATTTTAGAGATTTATTGCATCTTTACTTCTCTGGTCCATTTTGGGCAATTAATGTAATTAACAACATAAAAAATAAAAAAAACGATAAAGCAATATAAATGATTTTGTTAAAACTCACTTTAACCAAAGCAGTTCTGTTCGTGGCTCCAATGCGCTAATTAGAGAGTAAGGTTATATCAATAACCAACCTTTCCAAAAGCGCTGTAAAGATTTCTATTGAAATAGGCAAACCGATGTGTCAATATCATTCCGACACACTTCCGATGCGTGCAATAATATGTTGCCAGGGTAACTGTTGTATGTTATGCTGTTATGGGACATTCATGACAGTATGTTTTCTATTTCTGTTGTCAGCGTCATAATAACAAAATTACAAATTGTCCCCGTAGGAATTACTTTGCACAATATTCTTCAATCAATTTACGTCACAATCGTGATCATGAATTTATAAAGCAGCAAGGAGATTAAAGTTTTAAGAACTGTTATTTTATTTTGATTTTATCAAAAAGTTTTTATGGCAACAAAGAATACTACACAATATATACACTTTAGATTGTAGTATAGGACACCGTCTGTTTTTTAGCATAGGAAACACATTTACCATGCAAAACAATAGTAATTGTAACAAAATTCATTCATTGTAACAGACATTCAGACAATGAAACAAATAAAGTGGTGTCATGCGTCGACGTTTCGGTCCCTCGTTGGTTACATAGAATCCATCGGACCATCATCAGGACTAGTTGCACATATATCAATCAACCTCCAGCCGGAGGTGATGAAGACTCGGATAAATAGAGTAGTTTAACCAATATCGCCCACTCTCAAAAGTGTCAAAGCTCAACGTTATGAATACGATGGTTTGTTCAACAGCGGCAAAATCACTAGTAAGGTACGTGATTCAATCCGGATTCGATTTTAATCAGATGCACAGGGAACGACTTCTAGACACAATGAAGGTAGGCATCTTACAAACACTTCCGCAACAGCGCCTGAGTCACTAGTTGGGAAGAGTGGCGTTTCTGTCTATCTTTCGGTCAGTAGGAAAATGCGCTGTAAAGATTTCTATTGAAATAGGCAAACCGATGTGTCAATATCATTCCGACACACTTCCGATGCGTGCAATAATATGTTGCCAGGGTAACTGTTGTATGTTATGCTGTTATGGGACATTCATGACAGTATGTTTTCTATTTCTGTTGTCAGCGTCATAATACATCACCATAGAATGTTTGGAATGTATTTAAGTGACGTCACCTGCTCTGTTGGCAGATGACAGCTGATCTTCCACGCTAGTTGTTATCCCGCTACTGCGGGCTCTTGTTGTGTTATAAACATAATATTTCAACACCACCTTTTGTCCTGGTGCTGCCTGCTACAATTGGCGACGAGGGTCTTTCCACAACAAAGGCCGGTGGAGGTGATAAGGATCGGCCAATGATTGACAATTGTGATCGATCAGTGAAGTATAATTGCGGGAAGAAAAGGATATTGAAGCACCACGGAGTGAGTACAATGTGTTAGAAGCAAGTGCTGACTGAGGAAATTTTTTGGCGTTAAGGAGCAGCAGCGCGTAAATTTGAACTTCAAACGCACATCGTGTGAACAAAGGAAATGCGGTGTATTTACAGCAGGATCTCGCCGGGCTGCAGCGTTGTGTGAACTTGACTCGAGAAGTGGTGCAACGTATGAAATAGATCAAGGAATACTTGCTTGGCAGCAGCGCTGTGTGGAAGCTGGCTGAAAAGATATTCGCGCGCTCCGGTGACAGCGCTCAGCTGAGGCGTCAGTCAATTACCTCAGCTGGGACGCGTGAAGCATGCCGGGAGCGCGCTGATTGGCACATTGAGAGAACGTCATCGATGTGAACAGCGTGCGGCCATTTTTAGAGTAGTTCAGGAAACCGGCCATAATAAACAAAGCTAAGGAATCACACGCGCTGAGGTGAATGATAACGAGGAGAAGAAAAGAAAAAGTGATAAAACAAGTAAGCCTCAGGAAAATAAATCGGAAATAAGGAATAATAAAATAAAGTGAATATTTCTGTGGAAGTAACCGGCAGTGAAAGGAAAAGATAAGATTGAGCATGGCAGAATGCAATAATATATGTGCTCCTCCTCGTTTCTTGGATGAGCCCGGTAAACCCTCCATGAAATGGAAAAAGTGGGTGAGGGCTTTCGAAAATTACATTGTCTCCATAGATGGGAAGGCTTTTGATGCGGAAAGGAAATGTTCTTTGTTATTTGGACTATTAGGTAAAGCAGGTCAGGATATCTTTGACAGCCTGCCTGAATACGAAAATCCGCCTGGAACATTTATTCCTATGAATGAGTACCAAGAAGCATTGAAAAGATTGGAAAAGCAGTTTGATGAGGAGAACAATATCATGGTTGCCAGGCATAAGTTTGCACAAAGGAAGCAGCAGGAAGGAGAGTCTGTAGAAGACTATGTTGCATGTCTAAGAGTTTTAGCGGTAGAGTGCGAGTATGAGGAAATGACAGATGTATACATAAGGGATCAGATTGTATTTTACTGTTATACTAAGAAAGTACAGGAAAGACTGTTGGCATGCAAAAGACCAACCTTGCAGGAGGTTATAGACATTGCTAGGGGCATTGAGAGGTCTCTAACGTCCACTAAAGAATTATCTGTGACAGGAAATAATACTAATGTATTTTATTTACAGGAAAAGAAGAAGGGTGATGGTAAGACATATGAAAGAAATGTGAATGAAAGAAAGGTGGGAGGTAAGCAGTTATGCTGTTTTAGATGTGGATCAAATGAACACCTAGCAGATTTTAAAAATTGTCCTGCAGCAGGAAAGAAATGTATTAAATGTAAGAGATATGGTCACTATTCCACCTTATGTAAAACCAAAAGAATTAGTAGTAGTGCTATTATAAATACAGTAGGAAATTTCGATGAGGAAATGTGCGCGAATATTGTATTGTATATAGAAATGGAAGATGGAAAGATAAAAGGTCCGATTAGTGATGTAAAAATTGGTGAGGTTGATCTGAAATTTACTGCTGATTCAGGTGCCCCAATAACGACTATATCTGATACTCTTTTCGAAGAAAAATGGAAAGGTGTGCAATTAACTGAGTCTGACATGAACCCAAAGGCTTTTGGAGAGAAAGATATAAATATGTTGGGGTATTTTGTTGACACTGTGACCTTTAAGGGGAGAGTGATCAAGACAAAAGTCTATGTAGCTGAGAAAGGGAGAATACTGGTAGGATGGAGAGACCTAGCCCAACTGGGAGTGGTATTGGTGCCAGGGGCAAAAGACCCGGTAATATTAAGAGAGGAATGGATGAATAGCATTTGTGTGGAGAGAGAAGACAGTGATTTGAATAGTGTTTTTGAGAAACATAAAGATGTGTTTAAAAATGTAATTGGATGCGTAAAAGGGTTCAGCCATGACATCAAACTAAGAGAGGGTGCAATTCCATGTAAGCACAAAGTAAGATCAGTGCCCTTATCTGTGAAAAATGAATTAAGGGAGGTGCTTGAAAAATTAAAGGAGGAAGGTGTGATTGAAGAAGCGGAGGAATCTGAATGGTTTCTGCTATAGTTGTATAAAAGAAGAAAAAGTCAGGGGACATTAGGTTATGTGTAGACCTGAGGTCACTCAATAATAACATTATAGTAAACTGCCATCCCTTGCCAAAGATTCAAGATATACTCCAGTCTACATCAGGGTCAAAATATGTTTCACTCATAGACTTAAGGGCTGCTTATCACCAGGTGTGTTTGTCTGAAAGGTCTAAACCATTAACAACCTTCATCACGCCATTTGGAGCGTTTAGGTATGTGAGACTTCCTTTTGGCCTAGCGTCCTCCTGACGAGTTTTCCAGAAACTCATGGATGTCTTGTTTGGAAAAATGAAAGGGGTGGAAGCCTTTCAAGACGACATTCTGTTGCATTCAAAAACTGAAAGGGAGCACGTACAATTAATTGGAACAGTTCTGGGGGTCTTGAAAAACAATGGCATGACAGTTGCAAAGGACAAGTGCAAATTTATGACGAAAGAGGTTGAGTACTTAGGGCATGTCCTAACTGCGGAAGGTATTTTGCCCAAGGATGATTTGGTTCGTGCAATAAGGGAGGCCCCTGAACCTAGGAATAAGGAAACACTGAAGTCATTCCTTGGCCTCAGTGAGTATTACGCAAGGTTTATCCAGAAGTATGCAGAACAGGTGGGTCCACTCAGGAGACTACTGAAGAAAAATGTAAAATATGAGTGGAATGACGAACAAGTTGAGGCATTCAAATCAGTCAAGGAGGAAATAGCCAGAGCGCCTGCATTGAAACCATATGACTAGCAACTGGACAACATAGTGACTGTAGATGCGAGCAATGAAGGAATAGGTGCTGTGTTTTGCCAAAGAAAAGGGAATGAAGAAAACACCATAGCATTTATTTCCAGGAAGCTAAATGACACAGAGGTTCATTACAGCACTATTGAACGGGAAACCTTGGCATGTGTATGGGCTGTGCACAAGCTCAAAGACTATCTGTGGGGCAAGAGTTTCAAACTTGTAACCGACCATAAGCCACTTGTATATATGATGGACGGCAAGGGTCGAGGCAATGGCAACGCAAGTTCTAGGCTGATCAGACTGATGTCAAAGCTCCAGGAATTCAACTTCAAAATTGAACACATAAAAGGAGGACAGAACAGTAGGGCGGATTGCTTATCCAGATTGCCTGTGAAAGAGAAGATAAATGAGGAATTGGATGACAATGAATGCGTAGTTGCGCATATTGACGCAACGATAATGTGTGAAGGATCCATAAGTGATGAGGAATGGGAGCAGAATGCGGAAAAAGATACTGTCTTGGCCAAGGTGAAGCAATATGTACAAACCAGATGTGAGGAATATATCAAAAGAGCTAAAGAATTACCTACAGGTGAGCGAAGAATTAACTCTGGAAAATGGATTCTTAAAAAGAGGTGAGGTATTTGTGCCGCCATTGGGACTCAGACAGAAAATAATTCAGATGGCTCACAAAGGGCATCCAGGCACCACAGCCACGAGGAACGTTCTAAGAATGCACTATTGGTGGCCGGGTGTGGACAGCGAAGTTAGAAACCTAGTTGACAAGTGTGAGCAATGTTTAAGATCTGACAAACATTGGAGAATAGGAAAAAATGAATTGCAGATGGTGCAAATTCCTGATGGACCATGGGCTAAAGTAGCAATAGACTTTGCTGGTCCCTTCAGTGTTTTGCCAGAAGAATGCAAGCACTTGATAGTTTTGACGGACTGCTATACTAAATGGGTGTGTTACAAATTCGTGAAAATGGTTACTACGGAAGTGGTAATAAAATTTCTGGAAAAAACCTTTGAGAGTGAAGGGCAGCCAAAGGTTATGGTATCTGATAATGGATCACAACTGGTATCACGAGCAATGGTTGAATTTATAGGAAAACGTGGAATAAAACAAGAGAAAACTCCTCTTTACAGTCCCAAGAGCAATGGTCAAGTAGAGAGGATAAACAGGTTCTTCAAAGAAGGAATCCAAATGGCTGTGGCGAATGAAATGGATGTTAAAGAATTTATTAAGACAAAGATAAATGCGTACAACAATACGCCAAAGGAAGCTACGGGGTTTACTCCGTTTTTCTTGATGAGAGGAAGAGTATGCAACAATGCCATGACACCGAAAATGGGTGGATGGGAAAAAACAGCTGTTGAAGCGGGACAAGTGTGTGAAAAGGAACTAAATGTGAGGGAAAACATAATGTGTAAACAAATGCAGAACAAGACATACTCTGACAAGGTGAACAGAGCTAAGGATAAGATCATTGCACCAGGTGAATGGGTGCTTGTGAAAAAGCCTGGGTTGGTGAGCAAGGGAGAGTCTAAGCTCAGCAAACCCATGAGAGTTGGTAAAGCGTCAGGAGGAGCTGTATTTGTCGAAGGAGAAGGATGGCGTAGTAAAGATGATATTGTAAAACTGAAACCAGGTCAAGAACAAATCATAATGAGAAAAGCAGAAGAGGGAGAAGGAAGTCTAGATGATAGTGTCCTAGAATGGGATGATGTGTCTAGTGGCCCCGAGATGTTACATTCCAATGCCAGTCGAGGACCATCTTTGAGTTCAGATGGAAACTCTGCCAGGCATTCTGCTAGTTTTGAGGGCACAGTTTTAGTTCAGGAGGATTCCATGATAGACAATGGAGCTGTGAGGGATGAAAATACTGTAACCGGGATAAGTGATGATGGTAACCATCTTAGTGGGGGGCAACCTTCAAGAACGGGCAGAGTTATAAAATTGCCTACCAGATTTAAGGACTATGTTATGGAATAAATTCAGGTAACGTTTTCATGGAGGAAGGGAGATGTTGTATGTTATGCTGTTATGGGACATTCATGACAGTATGTTTTCTATTTCTGTTGTCAGCGTCATAATGCATCACCATAGAATGTTTGGAATGTATTTAAGTGACGTCACCTGCTCTGTTGGCAGATGACAGCTGATCTTCCACGCTAGTTGTTATCCCGCTACTGCGGGCTCTTGTTGTGTTTTAAACATAATATTTCAACACCACCTTTTGTCCTGGTGCTGCCTGCTACAGTAACTAAAACAAAATGGCCATTGTACGTTGCACGCAGAGATCAGCGTGGTGACGTGTGACGCTGATCTTGCTGAGTGTTAAAGAAATATTCTTTTGCAGAATTCTGAAGAAGCTCAGGGTTCCAGGAGATCGCTGCAAGCTTCCTACGTCAGGTAAAACGCTGGGAGCAGCGCCAAGAAATTCAAATGATGCGCCTTGGAGATGCAACCAAATTCAAAGCAGAAATCCTCCAAAATACATAAAAAGCGGCAACCTCGAAAAGTTAAAATATAGATGCTCCTTGTCGGTACTTAAATATCAATTCAACCTATCGGTTCTCCAGCAAAAATAAATTATTGTGGGTTTTGTAGTACTCCACTTCGGTGCTGAGTGTAGGCAGGAGAGTAGGTCCAGCTTGTCACCAATATTAAATGCAGCTGAAGTCAGATTTGTAAAAAAATAGGACGTTTATTTCAGCACGGCAAAAAGGCATCCGCCTAGGTCGATGTCCAGATGCAAATGGCATAAACTGGTGGAACTGTTCATTACGAGTAATGCTTGTAGAATGAAAACACGTTGCATGCCATTAAAGAAACACAACCTTAATGAACACAGTGAATGTAAATGAAATTATTTCATAACCAAAATGCAACATATGCATTGCGGCAGGCAGTGATGTCAGCAGCACCCGCCGCAATGCACAATATGCATGTTATGCATTGGCATGCATATTGTGACAGGCAACGTGCTATGCCTGCCACCCTGTACATGCCAATGAAGGGGCATACCATGTGTTGTAAATTAGCAGCGATTGGGTTAGCATTCGCTGAAGCTACGCGAGTTTTCATTGTTATATTGACCGTTCTCGGAGGCCATTTTGTATTCGTGGTCTCCATTTTGTATGTCTACATTACCTCATGGTCACCATGTGCCTTGTCCTTCCTCTCTGCCAGTTGACCCCATGGTCTGCCTGGCAACAGGCTATATTTAGCTCGTGGCCAAAATCCGCACATGCGCAAACAAACCACATCTGTTATTAATCGATCATTGTCAAGAGATGTTTTCCCCAAACTGGTCAAGCTGTTAACTCCTTCCACATGTTGGATGTGTTCCAAAAATGTCCTTATATGTACATAAAATCGTCTTATGCGTGTGCCGCCTACTTTTCAAACCCCTGTGCGGGTATAAAAGGACCATGTGCCTTCTGTTCGGGATGATACTTCTTGCATTACCGAAGAGTGCTGTTTGAATGAACCACCACCCCATGGGGTCTTAATAAACTTGTATTTTGCATTCAAGTTTCCGTGACAACTTTTATTCTAAGGTATTGAGAATTATTTGCGGTGTACTTAGGCTCACTGAAACCCAATACATCAAATGAGTACCACCCACATGCAGGCATTTATCCCCCTCAGCCCCCAGGGGGCCGGCAACGGGCCCACAAAGACATTCTCAGTATGCCTTTCCATGACGGAGTCTCCGCCATGGAAAGGCATGCCCCACACTCCCATACTAATATGGATGGTGGTGCCTTCAAGGCACTGCCACCATATTGCAGGCCATTTATGCCCAGCAGGCAATCGGGAAGATTGCTGATCGGCAGAAAAGCAGTGGACGGTCTTTCCATCCGCGTGGTACCCCCCGCAATGCTAATGTGGTAGGGGTAAATGGACGTCTGGGGGGTAGTTCTGGTGGGCGGATCGCCACTGCCAGTTTGGTGGTGGCGATCCGCCCGCAATCATAATAGGCCCCTCAATCTTTAAAAAAGGAGAAAAGGACAGACCCAGATATGTTGCTGGTTGCGCTTTTGTGTATGATCGCAAGACCATCCATGCATGGGCTCGCTTGCTTAGCCTGGCTTTGTCCTTCATTAATGAATGCTGCTTTGCCGCCTTCTTTAAAATTGTGTAACAAAAAAATAAATGGAAGGTTCCGCTGCCATTGGTCTGCCATATTTGTAAGCTTTAAAGATGATTGTAAATACTCGGTGTAGGCGGACTGAGGATCGTCTTGTAATGCATTCCAGAGTGCGTTATTAATCTCATTTTCTCGGTTGCTCCAGACTTTATACCAGGTTAGTATTGTTGCATTTCTTCTGTATAGAGGTTGCAGACCAAATTCCAACTGAACCTGTACCAGTGAGGAGTTGCGTGGTAAAGAAAATACAGGATTGCTGCGTCTTTCCCGTACTGAACTTCACTTCCATTGGCTACAGCTGGGAACATTTTTGCTTTAATAATCGCTAATAATGGAGCGAACAATGGGCCTTTTAGACTCTTAGATATTGAACAGAATTCAAGTTACACTGGATTCCTGAAGCACAGCTTTGAGTGGTATAAACCAAGCAGACCTCTGTGCTTCCTCGAAGCCAAGAAACTGGTTGCCCCAGATTACGTAAATTGAACTCGGAAGAAGCTTTACGGCAATAACTCATAAATGAGTCCCTAGGTGTTCACAGTTTAGTAAATGAGGATTTCTTCAATCTTCTTCCAAAATTTTGTATATGAGACCTTAACTTCATTCAGAAAAGTAATTGGGTTCGCTTCATTTATGTGCTGACGATACACAAATAAATCTGTGTATCGTCAGTAGAGATGATAAGAGACGCTGATGCAAAGGCAATATCTCCATTGGATGTAGTGTAGAAAGAAAATCAATACAGATATTTTACCTAAGGAACTTCAACCAGCAAAGGGCTAGACTTTTAGAGTGAAGAATATCAGAGACTTTGTGAGTGAAGAATAACATGGAATTGACTAAGGTACATAAGAAACATAAAAATAATTAGCATAATACTGGAAAGGAAGAAAAGCATAAGAAAGAACAGATAATAAAACATAGAGCACACTACAAAGTTAGAATGGCCCTAGAAGGATGCCCATAATGCTATAAAAACTGGTCATGTGACTCAAAAATAGAAAAAAATTCTCTATATTGTCCAAATGAAGAACTCCTTGAGCCAAATGAAATACATCGAAGATGATCATTTTGAAAATGACCTGAGAAAAATGCACAAACAAGGTTCACTAAAGTAACAAGCCACACAAGCCACCCCATACTGGATTCCCCAATGTACCTTGTTTTAAACAAATGTACAGATTTGCAATGTTTCCCTAGGGATCCTCTCCCTGACCAACGGCCCCGCCGCCGCCAGAGCCAACCTTCACGAAGGGATGAAAGACGTAGCTGAGTGGATGACGACCAGCCGCCTGAAACTGAACTCAGACAAGACGGAGGTCCTCATCCTGGGCTCCTCACCCTCCGCTTGGGACGACTCCTGGTGGCCCCCCGCCCTGGGCAGCGCACCCAAACCGACAGACCACGCACGCAACCTGGGCTTCATCTTGGACTCCTCCCTCACCATGACCAGACAAGTCAACGTCGTCTCCTCGTCATGCTTCAACATCCTGCGCATGCTACGGAAGATCTTCCGGTGGATCCCCACCGAGACCAGGAAGACGGTCACCCAGGCCCTCGTCACCAGCCGACTGGACTACGGCAACACCCTCTACGCCGGAACCACCTCCAAGCTCCAGAAGAGACTCCAGCGGATCCAGAACGCCTCAGCCAGACTCATCCTCGACATCCCACGACATAGCCACATCTCCGGACATCTGAGAGACCTGCATTGGCTTCCCGTCAACAAAAGAATCACCTTCCGCCTCCTCACCCACGCACACAAAGCCCTACACAATCAAGGCCCCAGCTACCTCAACAACCGCATCAACTTCTACGCTCCCAAACGACATCTCCGATCAGCCAGCCACGCCCTCGCCGCCGTCCCCCGCATCCAAAGAATGACAACGGGAGGAAGGTCCTTCTCCTACCTGGCCGCCAAGACCTGGAACTCCCTACCGACCGACCTGCGCCTGACCCAAGACCACCTCTCCTTCAGGAAGAAGCTCAAGACCTGGCTATTCGAGCAGTAGCAGCACTCCCCCCACCCCCTAGCGCCTTGAGACCCTCCGGGTAAGTAGTGCGCTATATAAATGCCTATGATTGATTGATTGATTGACCAAAGGCCCAAAATACAAAGCTACACACTTTGCAAAAAATGGGTCAGTTTTGAGTGGAAAAATGTGGTGGAACCATGTTGTGTTTTGGGCCGTTTCCTATTGAGGGCAAACGGTCTACCCAAACAAGTGCGGTAACATTTGTATAAGAAGACATAGGGGACTGCTGAGTCAAAGGTAGACTGCGGTTCCCATACAGATTCCAGGACTTTCCATAACAAAAATGTGAGGAAATTGAGAATTTTAGTCAAAGTTTGAGATTTGCAAGGCATTATGGGTTAAACAAACTAGTGAGAGCCATGCAGGCATGTAAATGTACTGCGATTTATATAGCGCACGTATCACCCGAAGGCATCAAGGCGCTTGCCTTGGGAACCGGTCCTGGTATTCCCCAGTGAAATAACCCCAGCAGGGTATCCACAAGGTGAAAGCCAGGCATCCCGCTGCGAGGGGCCGTAGTGGAGATTAAGCAAGCTATTGCCCAGAGTCACAGAGTGTGAACCTGTGAGTCAAGTAGGCACCGGAATGAGAATTATCGAGTCCGTGGAATTTCTGAGCCCAAGACCCGCCGAGGCGGGGAATTGAACCCTGGTCCAGGACTGATCTCAGCTTCCCGATCTGCCGCCTCTAACCCCTGAGCCACACTTCTCCACTCCACGCATCCCTGATGGATTCCACCATGTGTCCAATGTTTAAAAAAGTACAGATTTTCTAGGTTTCCCTAGTTGTCCTTTGAGCTAGGGCCCAAAATTCACAGCTAGGCACTTTGCTAAAAAACAGGGCGTTTTCCGTGGAAAAATGTTATGTGTCCATGTTGTGTTTAGGTGCCTTTCCTGTTGCGGGTACTAGCCCTACCCACACAAGTGAGGTACCATTTTTGTCGGAAGACTTGGAGAAACACTGAATAGTAGAACATGTGTTATTACCCATCTTATTTCTCTGTGTTTCTGCCTTCCGAATGTAAGCTAGTGTGTAAGAAAGATGACATGTTCAGAACTACCCTACAATTCACATGCAAGTACGGGTACCCAGAATTTCAGAGATGTGAAAATAACCACTGCCATCAAACTCCCTATCTTGTGCCCTTTTTAGAAATTCAAAGGTTTCCTCGTTACCTATTTTTCCATTTTGTATTATACCATATGATTTGCTCTTTCCCCAGGACACAATAAAAAACTATTGCAAGGTGACTGAGTGTCGCCTTGTAATGCATTCCAGAGTGCCTTTATTAATCTCATTTTCTTTGTTGCTCCAGACTTTATATCAGGTTTTTATTGTTGCGTATCTTCAGTACAGATGTTGCTGTGGCAGCCCAAATTCCAACTGAACTTGTGCCGGTGAGGAGTTGCGTGGTAAAGAAAATACAGTTTTGTACACCCACGTTTGGAGGCTGTCCAGGATTGCTGCGTCTTTCCTGTGCTGAAGTTCACTTCCATTGGCTACAGTTGGGAAAAATGTTGTTTTAATAATCGCTAAATATGGAGCGAACAATGGGCCTTTTGGACTCTTTGATATTGAACAGAATTCAAGTTACACTGGCTTCCAAGGCCCTTTGCACCGCCCCAAAGGTTCTTCATAACACTGCCCGAGAGTTCCTGAAGCACAGCTTTGAGTGGTATGAACCCAGCAGACCTCTGTGCTTCCTTGAAGCCAAGAAACTGCTTGTCCCTAGATTCCATAAGCTGAACTCAGAAGGAGCTTTATCATGGGAACAACCAAGCTCCGAAATCATCTTCCCTCCCATATTAGAGCCCTGCCCACCCTGCTATCTTTTAGGAAGGAGCTAAACACATGGCTATATTATAATTAGGGTTTTGTTAATCATGCTCTATAGTACTTAGCGCCAAGTCACTGAATGGTATACACGCACTCTATAAAAACCTTTAACATAACATAACATACTAAATACATGAATTGCATCAACTTTGCTAGTTAACTAGTAAACATTCACTTCAACGTATTGATATCAGAGGGCATTAGGGAGTCATGGTGCTCACAGTTTAGTAAATGAGGATTTCTTCAAGCTACTTGCTAAATTTTGTATATGAGACCTTAACTTCATTCAGAAAAGTTATCAGGTTCTCTCATTTCTGTGCTGACGATACACAAATACATCTGTGAATCGTCAGTAGAGATGATAAGAGACTCTGAAGCAAAGGTAATATCTCTACTGGATGTAGTGTAGAAAGAAAATAAATACAGAAATTATACCCAAGGAACTTCAACCAGCAAAAGGGGTAGACTTTTAGAGTGAAGAATATCATAGACTTTGAGAGTGAAGAATATCATGGAATCGACTAAGGTACATAAGAAACATAAAAATAATTAGCATAATACTGGGAAGGAGGAAAAGCATAAGAAAGAACGGATAATAAAACATAGAGCACCCGGCAAAGATAGAATGACCCTAGAAAGATGCCCATAATGCTGTCGAAACTGGTCATGTGACTCAAAAATAGATAACAATTCTCTATATTGTCCAAATGAAGTACTCCTTGAGCCGAATGAGATACTTCGAAGATGATCATTTTGATAATAAACCTGAGAAAAAGGCACAAACAAGTTTCACTCAACAAGCTACACAAGTCACCCCATACTAGATTCCCCAATGTACCTTGTTTTAAAAAATGTATAGATTTGCTATGTTTCCCTGGGTGCCGGCTGACCAAAGGCCCAAAATACAAAGCTACACACTTTGCAAAAATGGGTCAGTTTTGAGTGGAAAAATTTGATGTATCCATGTTGTGTTTTGGGTTGTTTCCCGTTGAGGGCAAATGGTCTACTCACACAAGTGAGGTACCATTTGCATCAGAAGACATAGGGGACTGCTGGGTAGAAGGTAGCAGACTGTGGTTCCCTTATAGATTCCAGGACTTTCCATAACAAAAATGTGATGAATATGAGAATTTTAGTCAAAGTTTGCAAGGCATTATGGGTTAAACAAACTAGTGAGAGCCATGCAAGTTTTCCCTCCTGGATTCCACCATGTGTTCAATGTTTAAAAAAGTGCAGGTTTTCTAGGTTTCCCTATTTGTCCGTTGAGCTGGAGCCCAAAATCCACAGCTAGGCACTTTGCTAAAAAACAGCATGTTTTCCGACGAAAAATGTTATGTGTCCATGTTGTGTTTTGGTGCCTTTCCTGTTGCGGGTACTAGCCCTACCCACATAAGTGAGGTATCATTTTTTATCAAAAGACTTAGCGAAATACTGAATAGTAGAACATGTGTTATTACCCATCATATTTCTCTGTGTTTCTGCCTTCCGAATGTAAGCTAGCGTGTCAGAAATATGACATTTTCAGAACTACCCTACAATTCACATGCAAGTGCGGGACCCAGAATTTCAGAGATGTGGAAAATAACCACTGCCATCAAACTACATATCTTGTGCCCATTTCAGAAATGCAAAGGTTTCTTTGATACCTATTTTTCCCTTTTGTTTTATACCATTTGATTTGCTCTATCGCCAGTACACAATAAAAAACTATTGCAAGGTGCAGCTCAGTTGTTGGCTTTGGGTGCCATGAGTTCTTGGAAATCCCACAAACTCTACATTTCCCCACAACCAGAAAGGTCGAGTTGATGTAATGGGACATTGCTTTTATGAATCTGCCATTGTGACAACAAGTTACATATGAAAGTGTTGACACAGCCTACTGATTTTCAATATCTTTATGTTTCAACACTTAGGGCTTAATTACGATGTCAGTTGGAAAGGTTCCGAATGGCATTCGGTTTGACAGAAACTGTGTCAAAAGCCAAGTTTCTGACTGACTCAGAAACATTTCCGACCAACCGATTACGATACAAGGTAGTCGTCTGTCATTCCAAATTGGTTCCGACCGACATTCGGAGAGTCCGAATCAGTCAGAGTCAAATTGTAGAGCTCTACAGGCTGCATTTCCAACCAACCGATTACGTTGTTGGATTATGACAGTGGTTCTGACTCGGTCACTCTGACATGGATTGGCTGTCAGAAATCGACTTTGGGGGCATGAAGTAGGCCCCCATTCACCCAGAGGGCTCCAGTTGGGGCCCATGGGGGTAACCATGGGTTCCCTTTTTCGAACCATGCAGTGTGGCGGGCACCATGAGGTGCCTGACACAGGGTACAAGGTTTTCTAGAACCACCACTTTTTTCAATGGAAGTGTGTGTTGTGACTCTGGCAATAGCTCGCTTAATCTTCACGATGGCCCCTGCGCCTTGACACCCTTAGGGGTAATTGTTTGCGCTTTACAAATACCGGGTTTGTTTGTTTGTTGTTAGTCGAACACAGGCTCCCATTGAAGCCAATGGGCATCCGACAGAACTGTATTCATAAACATCATTATTGGTTGGTCAGACTCACCGAACTCGAGTCGGTCGGAAACCATACCAACAAGCAGTCGATGGGAATGCTTTACGACGGACATCATAATGAGGCCCTTAGTTTCTTTGGGAAATCCTTGAAGGAGGAACACAAATGACACCTTACTGAATTTGTAAGTGTTCCAAAGAGTGCTGGGTTGTTCCTCAAACTAATGAATGTACGTGTCACACCAAAGTCTGGATACAGTATGGACTCGCTGAGTCCTAGCAATTGGGCATCCATTTTGTTGGATGTAATGCCCTCACACACCCTTTCAGGTGTCATGCTTCATCATCTGGGCTGCTCCTCGTTGGGTCGGCGGTGCAATACCCAACGGGCGACACCTCAAAGAGGGGCACTTTGGCGGAGATCTTTTATTCAACGGCCATCAGGTGAAGTGCGGGTGTGTGGACAGAGTACCGTAGATGTATATGTGAGTTAAAATAAAGCTAGGAGTACCAGGATCAAGTTTATTCTGGGGGTCCCCTGCTTTAATTAAAAGGAAGGACTAGCCAGTACTTATTTGGAATATTATGTTTCCTCTATGAGTCTCGGTTAGTGTGTGCTCTAAACGGTCCACATGTTTCTCGTGTGTGACACTGACTCGCGATTCTTCAGGACCACAATAAAGAAAGTATCTTTACAAAGAACTGTCTACATTTAAGAGATCTTTTAGAGTATCTAGTGTATGATTCTAAAAACTCTCACAACAAGGAAAGGTGCACCATGTAGTAGTGTACCTGTGTTGCGCTGCATCCGCCTGTGATGAGAGGCAAAATAATAGGTGGCCTTGTACATTCTGGGTGTCATGCTAGACAATGTGCAGTTAGCATACAGGAATAAAACCAATAAAATCTAGTGTGGATACTATTCCTCAGTGAGCAAAGTAGTGAGCATGCCCCTGTGGAAAAACTTAGTAAAAACAACAGCAGTACAATAGGTGAGTAGAACACCAGACTCAGCTAATGGGTCAATAGTGCACGCAAACAACAGTACCCGGCGAACTGTGCATCGGGTTCAGACATCCAAAGTATGGCTGGGTGTAGAAGGAATTTGTTAATAATATAAAGTTGCAGTCAAGGTGCCTGCTATCTGCACAAGAGCAGATATTGAATTATGGTGCTATCCTGCTCCATCCTACTACTTGATTAAATTAAACAGTTATATATAAGTTTGCGTACTACTTTTTCTGTTTAGGTAGAGGAAACCTGTGGTTACCAAAATAATGCATGTGCTGAGTAGGTCGTATGTCAAACGCTATCGCATTCATAACCACAGCAGTGTCGCGTGGAGAGCGCTGTCGTTGCTTGCAGAGGGGTCTTCTAAATAATCAGCCCTCAAACCTTGGCATGCTTAATCTGGTGGCAATGTCCGTATATTATATAACCATATTACACAGTGACCGTAACATCTGTCCTGTTAGACCTGTCAGCCCTAGGGTGGTCTTTCCCTATTTTTTTCGGCCTTGCCTTATTTTTCCCACCTTCTTTTTTGTTGGCATTAGGTCTCCGAGAGCCTTTCCACTGCTAATCAATGCTAAGGTGCAGGTGCTCTCTACTTCCAACATGGTTACCACAGGCCCCTGCTACTGCAGCGTGGTCTTTTTAGTAGCACCCTAGTTGCCAGGCAGGAGCTGGCTGGAACCCTTAAACATTGTTGCAGCACCAGCCTGCCTTGCCTGGCCATAGTTAGAGTAGGGAAGCTCCTGGAACCTTCTAGAATAGGGGCGGGGTCTGCTTTTGCTGCCTCAGAGAGTGGTCACCTGACCTGGGCATATATAAAGAAAGGAGGGAAAGTTTTCTAGTCAGTTGGGGCATCACTGACCTGGGGGAACTTACGCAGCAGACTAAGGCGGTAGGGCCTAGTCAGGAACCTATACCACTGGGGGTGACAGGTTTTAGGCGCTGCCCACCAAACTGTGTGAGGAACACTGAACTAGCCCACTGATCTGGCCCGGTGGGAGGGGAACCCAGGGACCCCCTGCAGTGACCTGCTGAGGAATCCTGTCAGCAGCCTTCAACTCAACCCCCCCCCTCAAGAAACTTTCTACCAAGGGCGCAAGAACAACCACGCGCCAAGAAAAAACCCACCTGCACACAGGACTACTGGGGATCAACCAGGTACTGGGCTGTGCCATCTCTGCCCCCTTGGTTGCCCTCTGGGCCCCTGCGCTGTGCGGCCTCATCCCCCCTACTAAACTGTCTGGACTGTGAAGCTGTCTGCCCTATAAATTGTAAATTGATACTTGTATAGCGCACTACTCACCCGCAAGGGTCTCAAGGCGCTTGTACGAATACTGCTGTGGAACCCATTCTGGCTTTCCCTGTGAGGCGTCCACTCCTGGGCACCCCCAAGGTGGAGGCCAGGCATCCTTAGCATTGTGGGTGCCGTTGTGGAGATTCAGCAAGCTATTGCCTAGAGTTGCAGAGTGGGACTCCATGATTTGAATAGGCATCGAGGTGAGAATTATCAGATCCGTGGAATTCTTTTGAGCCCAAGACCCGCCGAGGCGGGGAATTAAACCCTGGTCCCGGGCTAGACCTCTGCATCAGGGTCTGCCCCTCTAATCATTGACAATGGCCCAACCCGTGATTGTTTGTTGTCTAATAAATCATTTGCTCACAGTTGATCATTTATAAAGTTACATGAGGATTAGAGTTATTTTCCTCTGAGTTGATCAAATCAAAAAAGTGTTCATTCTATTAACAAAGCAACCACCTAACACAACTAGTTTATTTACAAAGGAGTTTTAATATAGTACTCCAAACACAGCGAGAAAATTATTTATATACATTTATACAATATTCAAAGCAAACGGTAGAGGAAAGAGCAACGTGCTTCTATCAGGGTGCCGGAAAAAGAAGAAAGAAGTGATTTGAAAGGAAGGAGGTGTAAGCCTAAACAGTA
The DNA here is from genome assembly GCF_964263255.1 of Lissotriton vulgaris. Taxonomy (NCBI): domain Eukaryota; kingdom Metazoa; phylum Chordata; class Amphibia; order Caudata; family Salamandridae; genus Lissotriton; species Lissotriton vulgaris. The sequence goes on from NC_141686.1 coordinate 327,107,199, forward strand.
AAGTGACATAGGGTTTTAATTGAGTTGAAAAACAAAACTGGAACTAATCCAGCGTATTATGAAATCAGGACACTGCTGATGTTATTGCAATTTTAACATTCATACAGTCTTAACTGGCATGTATAATGTTTCAAGAAAATAGTGGTCCTAATTTTGGAAAAGGGGGCGTCGACGTTTCGACCCGTCTTGGGGTACAAGGGTGACTGGGAACCTCGACCTGCGGGTCTTCCTCAGGACGTGTGAGGCACAGCCATCGTACCGTAGCTAAAAAGCTGTGAGCCTAAAATAGATTAAAGTAATCTTTAGGTGGGTGCATGGAATAATTTTTTAAAAAACAGAGGAGGTACACAGACCTCAAGTGATTTCTTACCCAATGAGCTTTTTGGGAAGTTCACAATCCTCCTGTGTCTCGAAGAAGGTAAGGTAAAATGGTCACAGCCCCACTCCTACAATTCATAAGGGGTATTCTGGTTATAGGTTCTCACCTACATGATAAGGTTAAGAATTGTTCGCTAGAACCGGAGTAGTGTCAATGCTTACCAAGTTAGTGGTCGTGGACCGTCAACACTATAACTCAGGTGATGGTAACAAAAGTGTTAACACTGCTCTTATACGAGGACTCATCCGTTACTGAAAAGAAGCACATAATGGGAATATTTACCATACTGTCATTTTATATTTGAATAGGGGTCAAGTTTACAGGATCAAACTGGGGGTATTTTTTATCATACCTTCAGGTGTTCGTGTGTGAATTTCACCGTGGGTAGGGAAGATTTGATCTTCGTCCTGGCGTCTGGCAGTGCTAAGGAGGCATACAGGGAAGGAGTGTTACCTAAGCCGTGTATTTCCTCTCTGTTCAAACAGCGCACTGCATGAAAACAATTGTTAAGTAAATACCTTGTTATGTCTCCGGTATCACTCTCACTGGGGACCGTTCATATGCGTGGACGTTGACTCAATTGCCAAAATACGGGCGCTAGATTGAAACATACAAGAAAGATCGGTGTAATTATGTTTGGAGATATAGTTAAAGGTGGGTGGCGGTGGGGCTCGCGAGCAGCGGGTGCTTACCGGGTTGTTTGTCAGTGGAACGCGACTCGCCAGGAAAGGACCTCACGTAGCGCAATGACGTCACTCCGACGTTTTAAGCGCTCGAGAATCAATTAACATAGAAGAAGGACTCGCTCAAAGAGCGGTTCGTCTCTCCGACGTTTTAAGCGCTCGAGAATCAATTAACATAGAAGAAGGACTTGCTCAAAGAGCGGTTCGTCTGAAAATAATGCAATTGATTGAGTAAAGGCATAGAATTTAAAAGGGGGGCCTCATCTGTTGTTTAGTACTGCCACTTGTTTACTGATCTCTTCGTATTCATTCAGACCTCGTTTTATGGTGTCGAAGAGGTGTATAAAGCGGCATTCACGGAGGCTAAGTACAATACTAAAGTCTCCTCCTCTGGGGTTGGGTGTCACTTTTTCAAGGACACACCATTGTAAACTATCAGGTGTGTGTTCGAATTTCAGAAAATGCTCTACCAAGGGAGCCCCCTGAGTTTTACATTTAATCCGGCTCACATGTTGCAAAATACGACACTTTACCTTTTGTATAGTTTGTCCGATATATACAAATCCACATGGGCAAGTGATCGCATAGATGACACCGCTCGAGTTGCAGTTACTATGTTCCTTCAATACATGTGTGTGGTTGTTGTATGTGAAGGTTTTTAGTTCTTGAGTTAGCGGACATGCTTTACAATTTCCACATTCCTGTCTTCTCTGGAAGTGGCCTCAGACCTCCATCCAAATTCAATCCTCCTGCACACCAGATGCCTTCAAAATTATTGGCCTTCGAACAACTAGTTCTGAGGGATGTAGAGAATACACTGTCAGAGAGACAGTATGTACAATACAATATCACTAAGGCAGAACGACTGGCACTCACGACACTAAAAGAAAATGCCGGTATTGTCATCAAACCGGCCGATAAGGGCGGTGCCATCGTGGTACAAGACTATGAACAATACACAAAAGAAATACTTGCCCAGTTAGGAGTGGAAGGTAATTATGAAAAATTAAAAGGTGATCCGACAAGAGACATACAAAAGAAAATTCAATCTATAACCACACTAGGTTTAGAGTCTGGCTTCATCAACAAACACGAATATGATTACCTTAACAATAAACACCCTAGAATACCAACCATTTACACTCTGCCGAAAATTCACAAAAGAATGCAGAACCCCCCAGGTAGACCGATCATTTCCGGCTGTGGCTCCCTCCTTGAGCCTTTATGCAAATTTATTGATACCTTTCTGAAACCCATAGCAGAAGGCACCGCAACGTACCTAAAGGACACGATGCAAACCATCTTACTCATCGATGGAAGGCCACATGACCCCACGAAGAGTCTCCTTGTCACAATGGATATTCAATCTCTATACACAAACATCCCCCAGAAACAAGCACTGACAGTCATTGAGATAGTTTTAAATTCACGCCCAGCACCTCACCGCGTCCCAACAGAATTCATCATTGAACTCTTAACGTTGGCCATGACTAAGAACTTTTTCACTTTCTTGGGCAAATACTATGTCCAAACAAAAGGAGTAGCGATGGGGGCGAGCTTTGCCCGTAATCTAGCTATAATCTTTATGGACGCATTCGAACAGGCAAATGTCCTTAACAAAATCAATCCTTACCTTAACCACATAGGGTTATGGCGTCGTTATATTGATGACGTTTTGATCTTATGGAATGGTAATACAGAGGATTTAACCTCCTTTCATGAATGGTTGAACACACGTTCCCCTGATATCCAGTTTACTGTAGAATTTGATAAATCCAAAATCAATTTTTTGGATATTACAATTAATGCAGACCAGGGTGTGTTATATACTGGACTATATCGCAAAAGTAGCGAACGGAACACGCTACTCCGTTACAGCAGTCATCATCCCCGCAACCTCAGGGACAACCTCCCATTTGGGCAATTCCTGAGATTGCGGAGGAACTGCACCAGAAAGGAGGATTTCTTCAACGAATCAGCAGGCCTCCTGGCCCGTTTGATAGACAGAGGATATCCCATTAGGCTTTTAAAACAGGCACGTAAACGGGCCTGGTACAACCACAGAGAACACCTCCTGGAAGGAAGAGATAACCAAAGACCGAAAGAGGATAGAATAGTGTGTGTGACCACCTACTCCACAAAAAGCAATAAGGTCAAAAAAATAATTAACCAACACTGGCACATGATTGCTGATGAACTTTGAGACGCCCCCCTACCACTTCATGCCTTCAAAAAGGCTAAAAATATAAGAGACCACGTCGTGAAAGCTTTACTACCAAGCAGTAATTCACCTAGTCAAACCGTTTTATGGGGGATCCCACCGGTGAAAGGCCACGTGAAATGTGGAAATTGTAAAGCATGTCTGCTAACTCAAGAACTAAAAACCTTCACATACAACAACCACACACATGTATTGAAGGAACATAGTAACTGCAACTCGAGCGGTGTCATCTATGCGATCACTTGCCCATGTGGATTTGTATATATCGGACAAACTATACAAAAGGTAAAGTGTCGTATTTTGCAACATGTGAGCCGGATTAAATGTAAAACTCAGGGGGCTCCCTTGGTAGAGCATTTTCTGAAATTCGAACACACACCTGATAGTTTACAATGGTGTGTCCTTGAAAAAGTGACACCCAACCCCAGAGGAGGAGACTTTAGTATTGTACTTAGCCTCCGTGAATGCCGCTTTATACACGTCTTCGACACCATAAAACGAGGTCTGAATGAATACGAAGAGATCAGTAAACAAGTGGCAGTACTAAACAACAGATGAGGCCCCCCTTTTAAATTCTATGCCTTTACTCAATCAATTGCATTATTTTCAGACGAACCGCTCTTTGAGCAAGTCCTTCTTCTATGTTAATTGATTCTCGAGCGCTTAAAACGTCGGAGAGACGAACCGCTCTTTGAGCGAGTCCTTCTTCTATGTTAATTGATTCTCGAGCGCTTAAAACGTCGGAGTGACGTCATTGCGCTACGTGCGGTCCTTTCCTGGCGAGTCGCGTTCCACTGACAAACAACCCGGTAAGCACCCGCTGCTCGCGAGCCCCACCGCCACCCACCTTTAACTATATCTCCAAACATAATTACACCGATCTTTCTTGTATGTTTCAATCTAGCGCCCGTATTTTGGCAATTGAGACAACGTCCACGCATATGAACGGTCCCCAGTGAGAGTGATACCGGAGACATAACAAGGTATTTACTTAACAATTGTTTTCATGCAGTGCGCTGTTTGAACAGAGAGGAAATACACGGCTTAGGTAACACTCCTTCCCTGTATGCCTCCTTAGCACTGCCAGACGCCAGGACGAAGATCAAATCTTCCCTACCCACGGTGAAATTCACACACGAACACCTGAAGGTATGATAAAAAATACCCCCAGTTTGATCCTGTAAACTTGACCCCTATTCAAATATAAAATGACAGTATGGTAAATATTCCCATTATGTGCTTCTTTTCAGTAACGGATGAGTCCTCGTATAAGAGCAGTGTTAACACTTTTGTTACCATCACCTGAGTTATAGTGTTGACGGTCCACGACCACTAACTTGGTAAGCATTGACACTACTCCGGTTCTAGCGAACAATTCTTAACCTTATCATGTAGGTGAGAACCTATAACCAGAATACCCCTTATGAATTGTAGGAGTGGGACTGTGACCATTTTACTTCACCTTCTTCGAGACACAGGAGGATTGTGAACTTCCCAAAAAGCTCATTGGGTAAGAAATCACTTGAGGTCTGTGTACCTCCTCTGTTTTTTTAAAAATTATTCCATGCACCCACCTAAAGATTACTTTAATCTATTTTAGGCTCACAGCTTTTTAGCTACGGTACGATGGCTGTGCCTCACACGTCCTGAGGAAGACCCGCAGGTCGAGGTTCCCAGTCACCCTTGTACCCCAAGACGGGTCGAAACGTCGACGCCCCCTTTTCCAAAATTAGGACCACTATTTTCTTGAAACATTATACATGCCAGTTAAGACTGTATGAATGTTAAAATTGCAATAACATCAGCAGTGGCCTGATTTCATAATACGCTGGATTAGTTCCAGTTTTGTTTTTCAACTCAATTAAAACCCTATGTCACTTTTCTGTTTAGGCTTACACCTCCTTCCTTTCAAATCACTTCTTTCTTCTTTTTCCGGCACCCTGATAGAAGCACGTTGCTCTTTCCTCTACCGTTTGCTTTGAATATTGTATAAATGTATATAAATAATTTTCTCGCTGTGTTTGGAGTACTATATTAAAACTCCTTTGTAAATAAACTAGTTGTGTTAGGTGGTTGCTTTGTTAATAGAATGAACACTTTTTTGATTTGATCAACTCAGAGGAAAATAACTCTAATCCTCATGTAACTTTATAAATGATCAACTGTGAGCAAATGATTTATTAGACAACAAACAATCACGGGTTGGGCCATTGTCTTTGCTAATACCAATTACCCAGGTCCAACAACCGTTTTGGGTTACCCCATTTTTTATAATGGCCTCTAATCATTGAGTCACACTTCTCCACCGACCCAGTGCTCTCCTGCTCTGTCCCTGAGAAGCGCTGTAGACTGCCAGACCTGCGGTGCCCATGGAAGCGCTGTGATTGGTCCCAAGCGCTATCCCGCCCTACCAAGTGCTCTGGCCCCAACAACTGCGGGTGCACCGTCTAGCGCTGTGTATATGCCCTGCAGTGCTGCCCCCTCGAGGCACTAACTTGCTCCCACTCACTGCCGCATCCCGGAGTATCACTGGCGCTGCCCCGCGCCACGGTGCAACCTTGCCGGGGCTTCCCACTGCTGTGACCGGGGACTCCAGAGTGCACTGAGACCTTCACATTCCCGTGACGGCTCCCGGAACCATAGGAGGGCCGCCGCCTCATCCCTGCCGCTGACCGTCACTGCGGCTGCCTAGGCGCCTGCTTGGCTGTTCCCTGCCGCGGTCTGAAGGCCTTGGAGGGGCACCGAGGGATTCAATCAGGCCGCGCTTGGCCTCAGAATTGAGGACACTCACCCCACATGGTGGAGGCGCCCGGCCGCATCATTGGCCACGCCCCCGCCCACAGCCACGCAGCTATTGGCTGCATCCACCGCTCCCACCTGGCCTGCCTTACCATTGGCGGTGGAGGCCGAGTTCCCTTTGGTTCCTGGGCCTCAGACACCATCGTAGCCCGGGAACAGGAGGAAACACTGCCGGAGGGCGCCGAGGAGCAAAAGAGCCCTCCCCTCAGCCGGCGAGACACCCGAGGAGCGCTAAGGCGAGGGGGCTGTGGAGTCAGCGTGAGCCCCACCCCCTGCCAGTGCGCTGAAACCTCTGCAAGGGCCCCGAGAGGGCCGAAGAAAAAGGTAAACCCCCTCTCCCCCCGGGGAGGCCCTGAGATCGCCCCTCCCCGCGGGAGACTGTTGTTGGGCCCCGTTGGCCCAGTTGTGCCTGCAGGGCTTCTGCAACTGAGAAGGAGCGCTGTATTGACTATGGAACCCACGAAGAGGAGTCAGTGACTGCTCCATTAGGAGAGCTAACCCCTGCCTGGGGTAAAGTTGAATGCCAGTAAATATAGGCCCTGATGCATGGTTTATTCTAGAATAATGAGATGATTATTCTACCCTGGTTAAAGGGAAAGTTTATTCTGGCCTAATGACATGTTGGCTTACCTGATAAGATGTTAGTTCTCCTGCATAATGAGATGTTGCACGATGTTTGATGAAATGTTCATTCTGGACCAGTGCTTAATTTGTAAAATATGAAGTGCAGGTGCTCAAATGTTTGTCAGAGGCCACACCTACTTTTCACTGGCTCCACCCACTCCCTCCACTGGCTCCACCCACTTACTATTTCAGCTCCACCCTCATCGTCAACTGCCACTGCTAAAAGTCAGATGCAATATATACCTGATCTGAATTACTGCAAGGGAGCCTTCTCATAGTAAAGTTTTGGTAGGAGGTTACCCTGCCCTGTGAACATTTTTATAAAGATTAAATCAAAAGTGCATTTAAAGCACAATTTTTGAATAAATTATCTAAAATCAATAATGCATTGAAAACAATTTAGATTATGTAGAAGCACATCTGACTTTATTCATTGCATTGTAAATTGGTGAGCACTTGCATTAACCCAACCACACACACTGTGTGAAATGAAAGTCATAAAACTACTTTCAGTATAGTTGCCCTTTTCTGAAATTATGAGATGAGCATCCCATTAACGTGTCAAAGTACAGAGAAAATGCAGCAGCTTGCAAACCCATATGGGAAAAAAAACCTGATTGAGCTACACCTACAGTAGGTTGAAAGTGAATTTGGCTAGGCCTAGGAATTTGGAGGAATCCCAATCAATCAGTCAACCAATATTGCTTTGAAGTTCGAATTAAATTCATAGAGGACACTGAGAGGGTCATGGCTGGCCTACTCCTGTCAGTTTTTTTGCACATCATCTCTTTAATACATATTACATCATGCTACTACTACCATGCGGTGATGTGACCTGCTGCGACCGGCGTCACGCCACCACCACACTGCGCATTATGCAATAATCCTGCCCTTCGCAAAAGATTACTTCGCTCACGGCCGGCTTTACAACTGGTGGCGGCGTGGCATCCTGTGCGACAATGTTGGCGCCCCCAATGACCACCCCTCACACGCATTCCCTCAGTACAACCCTTTAACACTGCCCTTCAAGTCTCTATAACATAATCACTGTCTCTCAGATTAATTTAGTTTTATAGCGCCTCTCATACCAGTGTAAGGTATCAGAGCACTTTGCATCATACACACATTGCATAGATACGTGTGTAAATCAGTATATAGGGAATGTTACATTAGACAGAACTACAAGGTATAGGAGTCACATATCATCCATGATTGTCATTGTGCAATATAGTTTAAGAGTTCTAAGTCTGGAAAAGCGCAAATTCAGAATTCAAAACATAACAGCATTGTTAGGGGTTCTCTGCAATAAGAATTGATTTCTACCCAAATGAACCCTTTTTTGCAAGATTAGGATAATGAAAGATTGGGCAAAAAACATATAGCTGTAATATATAACTTGCAGTTTGCATGCAGGTCTTTGATTACTTTCAGACTAGTTAATAGCTTGCTGTTCTATGATAGGATTTTAACTTACAAACTGCAAGTAACAAAAGGATCTCTCTGATAGAAGCAGTAACACACTGACCTACTTTACATTTTTATGCACTTTTTGATCTGCATGGTAAACGTTTAATGCAGCAGGTATATTAACCATCTGTACTACCTTACAAGCAGTCAAGACTTCCCCTATACAAAACTCCTGTCTCTCTCCAGGAAGATGATTAATCACCAGAGTTATCTTGACATTTTAATTTATGTCTAAATATTACTGAGGCCAGGAAGGAACTCGGCAGCACTGCAGCGGGTGCTTTTAAAATAAGAATATACTGGCAAACTGACGCCCCCACAGTGTAACATGAAAGAATGAAACAGAGCCGAGTTACTATGTCAATGCACGCAGTATAATGGTGACTGGACCCTGCAGTGCTCAGCCTGCTGACACCTTCACTGTCCTCTCAGTCTGTGTGTCAGCCATGGAAGAAAGGGTCAAACTTAAAGCCCCTCCTCCTTAAAAAAAACAGCAAGAGTGTCAAACCTGTCCTCCCTCCCAGGCAAGGCTAACTGAAAAGGACTTGAAAGGGTCGTACACAGGAGCCCCATCGTGTCCTTTGAACTGCGAGGCCGCCGCCTACCTGCATTGTCGACCCCAGGGCCACGGCACACACACTGACTCACACACTGCACAATAGTTATTGCTGTGAACTTCTCGTGATGTGTAGAGCTATATATGGTGAACAGGTGAAGGAAGGTTAAATAACACCGCGCATATGCTGATGAGATGACATAAGTGTAGCTGACAGTAACACGGAGTGTGCACCTCTCAGGCCTCCACTGCCATTCGGGCTGGTCATTTTATCTCTTGGCCTGACTGAGGTGCTTTCTTTGCACTTGCGTATAAAGTGAAATGCTGCCCATGTACATTTCCGGTGGGGGGGGAGGGGGATATATGCTCCGTGTTTTGTACTCTTGATGCTAGAGCAGTGTCTAGAGCGAGAGTCGGAATCCGGGGTGTTCAGCAGCGCCCCTCGGTAGTAATAGCCCGGTGGGCTGAGGGAGCACGGGTTTTATGAGGACTATCCATGCCAGGATGAAGGCGCACAGGTGCTGTCGGTATGCTAATGCACAAAGGGAACCCCTCTGCCAGGCTTCAGAGATTCCAGACAAAAGCGGGTGGCAGTGCCTTCATCCTACAGGGGGTTATTTAAACTCCAATACGCAAACCACAGGCAGACGTTTTGTTTCAGAACGAAACTTATTTGTATAGCGCGTAGAGGCCACTAGAGCCTCATCGAAGCACTCGCTCCGAGCCTTTCAAGGCATGCAGGTTAATGCTAGTGTGAATGGGGCGACAGGAGCTATGCCAGTTCTAGGAATAAACTACTTCTGTAAATACCCCTATGTGGGACTGGAGGCAGTACTGGTAAGAGGGCAGGGCGGCCCTGTCAGGATAGGCCATTAGTGTGCATGGAGTGATGGAGGTAATTGTCACAATTTTTTTTTTATTATCAAGGGAGTCCGTGTAGCTGAGAGCTGTCGTGTTAGAATCTGCATGCAGTGCACCCACGCAGGAGGTCACAGTCCCCTGTTGCTTGCCTGGGCCCCCTAGACGCAGGTAGAAGCGTGCAGTGCTCCGCCTGAGTGGGCACTGGCAGGCCAGGATCGACGCAGTGTGGCCACGTGACACGTAGACATTCTGAGGACAGTGAGGAGCCATGATACATACGATCCTAAAGTGTTAATTCCCCCACACGCATCATTCCCGCAACATCAAGCTAAGGGCAGGGCGGCCACGCCATCACCACATCAATCAACATATATGAGTCGAATCGAATATCCGCGTCTGAGACCTGACTCGCTGTCTCACTCGGGACACTGCTCTGTCACTGACTGTTAGGCGAAGGCTGCTGCGAGCCTGCGCAGCTGCTTCAATAACTGATTAGGCCACAGCACCTCAGCGCCTGCCCTGCCAGGCCCTGCCTCTCCTCCCGCTGCTGCTGCTTAGGCTGCGCAGTTTTATTTTAATTGATGATGATTTACTTTAGGCCTGCCAACCAGGCCATGCCTCACCTGGTGCTGTTGTACTAGTCTGTAACTGTAGTGTCTACTACTCCTCAACACAGCCAACCCAACATCGTCCAGATCGCGCTGCCTGCCTCTCTAGCTCAGGGACGGACTTTGAATAGTGGCGGTCATGATCCACTCCACATCCACGACGACTCAGTGAGGTCAGGTGCGGCCGGGTATTGCTGGGGCATAGCAAAAAGCAGCGGGAATGCGCGCGCATTGCAATGAAAATCTGCGCACGCTGCTTGCTGCCGTGCACAGCCCCAACCCCCACAGAAGACCAAAGCCCTGCCCAGGCCCCAGTTACTAGGCAATTAACTTGGTGTGTCCGACTCCCGCCCACTGGGTCGGGCGGGGCCAGCCCAGAACTAACATGAACGTGTGACTCGTGACTCTGACTGGTGAGAAAAGGAAACAGAATTGAGTCAGAAAGAAACACACAGTAAAGTATTTTAAATTAATTTCTTCAACATCTCTGTCAGCTATAACACAAGCAACCGCGTACTGCAAGCAACCAGTCCAGTACACAGTGCGTAACACTCTTAACTAAACAGCAGCACTTACGCTACAGCAGCACTCACTCTATGCCACTAATTACTATTAAATAAATGCCGTGCACTAAATGCGTGTAGACCCGGCCCCGATAATTAAGTGCCGGTGCTAAGCACCGGCAAGCACCGGCACAAATTAAGCCCTGTTCTGGACTGATGAAATGTTTTAATCCTGTCTAATGCAGTGTTCCCAGAATGCCTACAGGTATATGATGAAATGATTAATGCTGAGCAATGAAACGTTAGTTGCCTAATGAAATGGTTATTGAGACATGCTATACTGATTCTTGAATTTCTCCCTTTGCTCCCCTGATGAAATGCACTAAGGAGATGCTGATGCCTTGTTTCCTGATTTCCCTGAACCTTGATCTGGATAAAACTTATTGATTTGAATCAAACTTACTGATGTGGTCTCAGTCATTGTGTGCGATTCCCGTCTCAGTGGATTTGTGTGCTGTATGGTCACTTTACACCCAAGCTTTCGGGGGCCTATCTGTTCGAGCCAAGCTACCCCCCGGGGAACAGGTGACCCCAGTTCCTACATCTCCCTTTGGGTTAAGAACAACTTAGTGTCCCCATGTAGAATATAATATATGTAGCGGTCCTCTGTGTTTTAAGGGAGTCAATTTAAAGTCCTGGTTGCATGTTAATTTTCAAGTAGCGATCCCCCAGAAGTCTCTCGTACCCCGTTTGTAGTAACGGTGCAGTATAGTAAACTTGGGAAGTATAAAACCAATCTCTAAGGTCTAAAGACTGGTTTATAGGCATCAAAGCGTTCGTAGACAAACCGGTTACGGGAGCCAGTGACCGCTAAGTGAAGCATGAATAAAAAACAAGGCTTCCAAAGTACCCGTGTATGCGCACAACAGCGAATACAGATATCCCCGGTTGCAGGCCCCCACACACATAGCTTCTGCCTCCTACTTACATAAAGTCGCCTGTGTCACCAGCCGTTCGACCTACCCCTGCCGCCGGGTTCCGGGTGGTAAAGTCTTCCACGGCGGCCATGAATTTGAACACTCTGCTGGGTCACATGACCCTAGGGTTCGACGATTACACGTCACAGGGGGCTGAACGTCTCATAGGTCACGTGATATATCCTGTGCCGCCGGCAGCCATGACAAGTGGAGTAATTAAGGTACAGCTTGCTAGTGAACCTAATCGTGTATTGCCATATGGGGAAATAACACACGTGACCAGCTCCAAATATGTTTATGGTCAACTTAGAGATTGTAAACATAAACGGTTCTTCCAATGGGTAAACACCTTCGCTGCGGCGGCTACTCCACCGCAGTGCTTTGGGGGCGGGGGGGCGTGCGGCGCGCCCATGCTGGTGACGGAACCTCTCTGTCACCAGCCTCGGTTGAGCTGTGCTCATGACGGAGCACTTCCGTCATGGCCCCGCCCGCTCAATAGAACGCGCCACGCCACCACAGCGCTACCGCGGCTGATGACAGAGAGGTTCCATCATCAGCGTGGAAGGGGTTAAACAAGGAAGACTTGTTTAATTGTATTGTAAGCCTCTGTTGTTTGGTTAAAGGCGGCGAGATAAGTTAATAACTCAGTCCTAAAAGTGTGTGTGCTAAATAGGACAACCCGGGCCTTAGTTAAAGTTTTGTGCTCCTATAACTTCATGGGGTAATAATTGGGTGCATTTAATACAAAAGGAGTCTTATAAGTGTGCATCTTGGTAGACATGTACCCACTTATGAAAAAGGGTTATTTTAGAGGCACCGTCCCTCTTGCATTCTTCTATGGTGTTGTCAGTCTCAATTCTACGTGTTTCAGTGCAGTGAGTAGAACTAGTAGCCCGGATTCGTAAAAATGTGTGTGCTACTTACTTAAAGCCCTCGGTTTGCATACTGTGTGCATATCCCTTTGTGGCACAGCTATGGGGTGCATTCCTTATAGGATCATTCTAGTTAGAGTGCACTCCATTGTATTTCCTCATTGAGGCCCGCACTGTCGGAGGATAAGCGGTGTATCCACCTCTGTTCATTAAAAAACAGGCTCTTTTGTGATGTTCTGGGATTAGCTTCCAGGACTAACCACCTCAAGAAGTTTTCCGTGTGGTTGTGTTCAAAGTACTATTTTCACATTTTTGTATTGCTCCTCTTGCAGCGGAAGTTACTCCGGTGCTTAGAGATGCGTGTCTTGATTGGGCGAGTTGTCATCCCCACATTGTATAATTCACAGGGGCAGATAAGAAGGTAAATGCAGTATGTGCTGTTGCAATTTGTATGACCCCTTTATTCCCAGGTAAAGGAGTCGGTCCACCTGACTGTTTTGTATGTGGTTGTGAATGGGCAGGCGCTACACATACCACATAGGTAATGTCCTCTCACTGTGGGTAATTGCCATAGAGTAGTCTGCCCCCCAGATGTTTTTTTCTTTGGTCTAGTCTGGACCAGGATATTCTTAATGTTCTTGGATCATTTGAATGCAAACCGGGGTGGTTCAAGTTCAAGGACTCCTGTGTTGAGGATCTAGCCAATGTCGTTCAGGATTTTCTTCAGTTCATTGGAGACTGGTGTGAACGTTGTCACACGAGTCATAGGTTCGTTGTCAATGGGGTCCTTAATCCTGCATTCTAGGAGGCTCTCCCTGTTATTGTTGAGGGACCTTTTCCTTGCTCTAGCCACCTCTCGTCGAGGGTAGCCTCTGTCTGTCAAGTTTCTGGAAAGGATTGTGGACTGTGTTTTGTAATTCTCTAACCAGCTGCAGTTCCTCCTGACCCTTAGGAACTGCCCAAAGGGCAGGTTGACTCTCAAAGCTTTAGGGTGATGGCTTGTGAAATGCAAAAGGCTATTCCGATCAGTGCTTTTCCTGAACATGGTCGTGTTCAGTTGGCCCCCTTCAATACTGAATTTGTCATTTAGCTTAGTTTACAGAAATGTATCGTTTTTGAGATCCATTATGGGTTTAACTTCCGTTTCCACCACAAACTGGAAGGAGGTTGAAAGCACAAAAAATAGGAAAATGGGCTATCTCACAGTAAAATATCAGAATTGCGATTTTAGCACTGCACAACTTTTGTTGACGCCATTTTCAGGAGATAAAAACAGACACTTTCTTCTGCTATGCTTTTTTAACCTCTTAACTAGAAAAAAACAATCTATATTTTGGCACATATTTCAGTCCACCTCACGGGGAACCCAAAAACACTAAATATCTTCAGAGTCTTCAGGATGTTGGGAAAAAACAGGGCGCAATTTTGGCATGGATCGCCTATGTGAAAAAATGTTATGGAGGCCTAAGCATGAACAATCAATAAATCCCCAAAAAGGCTGAGCACTGGGGGGGGTGGGAGGTCTTGCAAAGAAAGGGTTAACGAATGTGATGATAAGACACCTGCAGAGGAGAGGAAAAAAAAGGCACTGGCATGACATTTAATAAAAGGAAGTTTATGTTAATCATGTCTGGTTAAACTTTAAGCTGAATTGCATAAATATTAATTTCCAACAAGTTCAGTTAGCATCAATAAAAAAACTGATATGTTTCAGATATATGTGTGTCTCTTATTTAAGATAAGTCAAGCTGCCTACTGTTGATATATTAATACACTGCACATGGATTAATATGATTAGCGTATAATGTGTACATAAAACACAAGTGCATAAGGCACTAAAATGACTCTGGACCAATTGCTAGTTAGTCTGTCTAATAAACAGACTAAATACACAAATTGCATCAACCTTACTAGATAAAATAGTAAAAAATTCCACATCAACATTTTGATATTAGAGGGCATTAGGGAGTCCTGGTGTTCACAGGTAAGTAAATGAAGATTACTTCAGGCTACTTTCGAAATTTTGTATGTGAGACTTTAACTTCATTTGGAAACATTATCAGCTTCTCTTCATCTCTGTGCTGACGATACACAAATACATCTGTGCATTGTCAGCAGAGATGATAAGAGACGCTGAAAGCAAAGGAGATATCTCTGATGGATGTAGTGTTTGAAGAAAAAAAACAGAGACTCTACCCAAGGAGCTTCAACTGGCAAGGCGGTAGACTTTGATAGTGATGAACATCCTGAAATAGACGGGCAAAGGTGCATAAGAAATATCAAAATATTTAGCATTATACAGTGAAGGAGGAAAAAGCGCAAGTAACAGCAGATAATAAAATATGGAGCATCATACAAAGTTAGTAAAGTCCTATGAAGATGCCTGTAATGCTATCAAAACTGGCCATATGACTCAGAAATATAAATAATTCTTCATAGTAGCCAATTGAAGTACTCCTTGAGCCAAAATGATACATCAAATATGATCATTTTGACAATGACCTGAGCAACAGACACAAACAAGGTTAAAGTAACACACCCCATCCTGGATTCCTTTTTCTCTTTTCTTTTTAACAAATTGTATTGTTATTGCAAGAGGAAGTCACAGAATCAACATTGTGAAAACATAGCAAATACTGAATGTAGTTTTCCAAAACAAACTTATAACAGAGGAACGCAATACATAGTTTCAAAACATTTGAAAATAAATATGAATTAATACAAATTAATACAAATTAAGCTGGTCTCATCGGAAAGCATTGCCCAATATTCCATAAATCAAATAAACGTTCCCGACATTTTTTTCCCTTCTTTTCAGTGCCCTGGGTCCTCTTAATTTTGCTAATGCTAGTTTCATTGTATAAATTTCATTAATCAAGCCCCACCACCCATAATGTATGGAGGCTCCTTAGAGATCCAGGACCTGGCTATTACTAGCCCTGCACAAGCATATACTATAGATATCAGATCTTTATGGATACTGTTAGTGTCCTGGATGTTGAGTAGAATCGAATGAGCAGAGAGAGGCGGGGATAGTATTTTTTTCTTACTTAAGACATCACTTATTCCCCTCCTGAACAAAGCAAGCGCAGGACAAGAGAAAATGCCTGCCGCTTCGAGATTGCATTTAGGACACTTAGTGCGATCATTAGACTGGTTCCCTAATGACCAGCTAGTAATTCTTTGGGGGGTATAATATAGTTGACAAATAGTTCTGTACAATTGTAGCCTTAAATTAGAAGATTGTACTACCTGGTTAATTTGGCCAAGTGAAGCTGAGATCTGATTAGGCCTGATGTTAATTCCTAATCTATTTGACCATTTTGCTGCCATTTTTCCACAGTCCTCAATCTTTCCTAGAGTTAAATATCTATAACTCTCGCTTATGAGTGACTTAGTTCGGTCCGAATACAGACATCTTAGAGTATCTGAGTGGTCAACTTCCTCAATTTTCATTTTTCGAACTAAGACATCCCGGATCTGAATATATTTAAAGTACATGCCGTCATTTAGTTTAAATAGAAGCTTTAATGTAGTAAAACTTAGAAACCCGTCCGAACCATAAAAATCCCCCAACGTTTTAATGCCATCCCCTGCCCATAGAGTCCCTGCCCCGTCAGAAAAAAATATCTGGCAATCCTGGATTCCCCCCATAATGGAAGTTCAGAGTTAAAAAAAGAAATCTTATCTATAATCATGATTTGGTCCCATATTTTTTTAATATGTCTAGCGGTCTTAAATTTTACTTGTTTAAAGTAATTTGGATCATGGACACAAAACAAGAATTGATTGCAATCCGGTCCCAACATAAATTCATGAAAAAATAACGAGCTTTCGTTTTTCATGAGACTACGTACTGGATGAAAAAAAGTTGCAAGAAAGTATAGTCTAAAATACGGAAATGTTAAACCTCCTTTTTCAATTGGCAGTTTCAAGAACTTGATTGATCTACGCGCTGGTGCAAATACCGTCCAGTTTTTAAAAATAAGATTATTAGGTTGAAGTGGAATAGATCTGAATAAATAGAGGAATTTAGGCACAATCTTCATTTTTAATAAATGTATACGTCCCACCATACTAAGTGGTATCTTATGCCAGTTTCTTAAAGAAAGGGTTATTTCCTTCAACAGCACATCGTAATTCAATGTTATTATTTTCCGCAACATTAGCCGCTATCTTTATTCCTAGGTAAGTTGGCAATAACTTGAGTTTTATTCACATTCAATTTATATCCTGACACTTCCCCAAATTTTGTCGCTTCCTCAATTATCTCGGGAATAGCCTTTACTAGATCTGTGGTAAATACTGCTATATCATCTGCAAAAGCAGTTATTTTTAAGTTAATCCCACCATGTTGTACAGGGATGATGTTATCTTGAGCAACCAATGAGTTTAGAAACGGCTCCAAAGAGAGGGCGAACAGCAGGGGTGACAGAGGGCAACCCTGCCTTGTTCCCCTCTCTATCAAAAAATTTGAGGAATCTGTACCTGCATAACTTATCTTAGCCATTGGCTGATCGTATAACGAGCTAACCCATCCAAGATATTGCCCGGATATACCATAAGCCCTCAACACCACCCACAAGTACTCCCACCCCACTCGATCAAATGCTTTTTCTGCATCCAACATAACCATTCCGAGTGGGGTGAGAGTAGTCGACGCAACATCAAACGCTGTAATAGCCATGTTGACATGGGCAGTGGTGTCTCTCCCCATCACAAACCCATGCTGTTGGCTATTAACTAATTTGGGCATAATAGGAGCTAAGCGATTCGCCAAAATGTTTGCAAAGGCTTTAGCGTCCGCATTGATCAGCTTAATCGGCCGGTATGACCCACATTCTTCTGGCGGCTTGTTTTTCTTAAGAAAAAACACGATCTTGGCAGATTTCCATGATAAAGGGGCCTTTCCTGTTTCTCCAATAGAATCTTTTACTGATTCCAAAAGAAGAAGAAGTTCCTGAATGCATATTTTTCTATAGGTAAAGAATCATCACCTGCTGCCTTGCCCGAGGGTAAAGCCAGGATAGCGGTTTTTATTTCAATAGCTGTTATTTTTAAGCTCAGATTTCTAATAGCTTCATTATCTCGTTGAATAGGCATATGATTATTGAGATATTGAGAAATATCATCTTTAGTCGGAAATTTTTCAGGAGTATATAAATTACGATAGTATTTGGCGAATTTATCTAATATCTGGTGGGGCTGGTTGTAGCTGAGAGAGTCTGAACACTTAATTGCTTTAATAATTGATCTAGCTTTCTTGTGTGCCACTTTATAAGCTAACACTTTGCCAATTCTATCACCCCCTTTGTATTGTGAGAGCTGATATTTATGTATTTTAGCACTGTGTTTCTCCCTTAGCACCTTTTTAACTGCTGATTGTAGTTTCACTAGCTCAGTTCCTAACTCCTCAACATTGGATTTCCCTTGTGTGAGAGCCTCTACTAATTGTTGTTCCACTGATAGGATATTAGAAGTAGTTAGTTTGTATCCCTCCGACTCTCAGCATTTTTTTTTAAATATATTGTTGGACAAAGCCTCTTATACTACATTTACAGGCGCCCCAAACGGAGTTTATCATTGCAGAATTGATCGGAATACTTCAACTATCTGAACGATAATCCCTACAACATACAATTGACAGTGAAATCCGATTACAATCAAAAAGAATTCCTAGATATATTGTTCTTTGTTGAAGACAACACCATACAGAGCAATCTGTACCGCAAAAGCACTTCCTGCAACAGTGTACTGCACGCAACCAGTGCGCACCCCAGTTCAACCATCCATAACATCCCATATGGTGAGATGGTGCGCATAAGGCGCAACTGTAGCAAGGAAGAGAACTTTCAACATGCGATACGGGACAGCAAGATCAGGTTTGCTAACAGAGGTTATAACAGCAAAACCCTGGATAAGGCTGAAAAGAGAATTCTAACTGTCAAACGTAGCGATACCCTTATCAAAAAGGCAAAAAATAACAAAAAGAAGAATAAATCCAGGATGGCCTTCACTACCCAATACACACAAAATAGTACAGAAGTATTCAAGGTACTGAAAAGACATTGGAAACTACTATGTGAAGTTCCTAATCTGAAAGAGGAAATTAATGAGACACCTAGTATCACCTTCAGGAGAGGTAAAACTTTACGAAACATTTTGTGCCCCAGTTATCCAACTAAGAAGAAGACAGGAACATGGATGCAGACAAAACCAAAATGTTTCTACACATGTGGAGGATGCAACATTTGCCCTCTTGGTATGAACAAAACCAAGAAGTTTAAATACAATACAGATAGAGAATATGAAATAAGACATTACATTAATTGCAACACTAGCCATGTGATTTACGTCATTGGCTGTGGATGCAATAAAATATATGTCGGGAGTACGGTGCGGCCCTTAAAAATCAGGATTCAGGAACACACCCGGGCCATGAAAAACTACGATTTGAAGTACCCCATGACTTACCATATGCAGGAACACCATAAAGACAATAGGACAATATGGTTTCATGGTATAGACCACATACCGCCACATCCCAGAGGGGGAAACCACGAACGTACCCTCAGGAAAAGGGAAGCAGCTTGGATATGTCGCCTAAGATGTGTGGGAAGGGGACACAACACAGAGGATGAAATGCACTATCACCTAAGTTGAGTTAACAGTGCTAGTGTGTTCTTCAAGAATCTGTTAATTGCTGACTATCTAAAAATGGATTATACATATACCGGTTTCGGCCTACCTAGGGTGGGCCACCGCCAAGTTGTTGTACTGTTTCCCCTCTAGTTCTAACTATTAGGCGGAACTGTCAATTTTGTGAATCTGTTTTCCGTTTACTCTTTTACCATCAGGCTGAATTGCATCCACCACATACTCACCCTCATTACCAGTTGTATATACAATCCTTTCATCTGTATAATGAATTTGTGAACATCAAACAAACAATTTGTCCCTCCTATCTCCTTGACTGAGTGGCGGGTAACATTATAACAACAGAGTATGTTATGTATACCTTGTTGTCTTGACGCTATTTTTGTGCCGCGCATGGAGCGACAGTGACAATCTCTCCTTATTGATACAATGTACTCCACCGAATGGGATGGACTACTTTTACCAACTTCATAATAGTATATATCTCCTTAGAATTTCAATTCATATAATATTTGCGAATTCAATAAACATGTTTAAAACTGTCCTAATATCGGAATTTATACTTTATACTTAAAACAAACAATAGGTTTCTCTATATATAGAGAAGCTATTTGCATTACACACTATAACATTCTTTGGATGTATAGGAATCGACTCACAAGAACGCTAGGATACTACCGCTTTATTTACTCCCGTTACATGCTTTAATCCCCATAGAATATAACACCATGATAAGCCCTTATTGACTAGCTTAAAATGGCGGCTGTTTTGACCTGGGAAGTAGTGGTTCGGGATGAGCGACCTTCCTTCGTCCACACGTGAGGAGGGTGTGGCTAGATCATAACCAGCTTGAAGGAGGTCGGCTCCCATAACGTGCCGGGAAGGGTTTGGCGCGCGGATCGTGGACACGCCAACTGAGGGGACGGATACGACCCCGAAAGGTAGGATACACATGAGACCCTCTCTTCGTTTTTATTAGGCTCAGACCCATTCCGTTTGGCTCACACTATAGTTTACAAAATACGTTGGCGGTATGGGTCCATATTCCGACAGAATCCTATTGTATTTCCAATCCAATCAAAAAGCATTGCAAAGGTTGTTTCTATTATTGACACATGCATTTCAGTTTGGAATAAGTGTAAATGCATTGTTATTGTAGACTAACATGTAATAAGTGTCGGTAACAGGGGCACAGGCCTTAGGGCTCGGTGGTCATTATACCTTGCACGTTTGAACTAGGTGCAATAAAAACGGGTGTTACGTAGTGAGGTGTAACACAGTTTCCCGTTTTAATCATTATGTGCATAAGGGACATTTAAGACGTTACTCTGGGGAATCGACATCTCGCCTCCTTAGGGGTAGCGGTAGAGATTAAGACATTTAGAACAGTATTACGAGCTATGTAACCTTTTCAGTATGAACATATATATTCATATTGATTTGCAGGTAATTACCTTAAAGTGACTACTAATTTGGAGCCAACTGAGGACTGTTGGAATTGAATACGCGACGGTGCAAATAAAGTGCACGTCACACCATTCGAAGGTAGGCCATTAGATATAGTGATAGACTTAGTCTTACACTTCAAGAGTGATAACATGCTATCATTATAGGTCTCAAACATATTCATGACTGATAGTTTGTTTTTTCAATTTTCGTAATTGTTGTAGGCCAATATTTGGGCCCAGTGGAATACGTAACACGTCAAAAATCTGCATGAAGATAAGGGAGCGTCCCTTTGAGAACTACATTTCTCGAATATAAAAGGTACATATTTATTATATATATTTTTTGTTCTCAATAAAGGTGCAGAAGTAGTTACTTAGCCCATATAAATTTATTAGGGTATTCTCAGTAATTGTCTCTTTCATGCACGCACTTGTTGCATGCATTTTTAGGTAAAGATCATATTTGGAAATATTGTCGAAATTCTACTCTACATATTGGACACTTACACAGAAGAATCTTGGCTCCTTACTCAAACTGACACTCGGAATTGGAATATATCCTTGCCTTCTTGTACATTATTGTGGTAGGAATTATATTAATACTTCATTAATTACTAGGGATTGATATGTGTTATACTATTAATTTAAAACTATTGAGACTCATCTGGAGAGCTTTCGCTGTCGCCTTATAGTGTGGCATGGATTTGCGGCATTGACATAAGAGGAATATATATAATAATCTCTGAAAATGGAAGATGCAATGACCTGTTTTGCTCAACAAAATGTTTTGGTGCGAAATCATGTGCTGGGTTTGAAATTTTAATATGACCAATAATAAGGACAACGCTGTTTCCGCAATTGCATAAACAGTATTTTAGGGATTATGTACCCACATATAACAAACAGTAGATCAAATCAAAATGTACATGACCTTTGTTTGATAAAATTACCCCAATGGTAGGGTCCCGTTGTGGGTTTACAATGAGACCTGTATTAGATATTGCTTTAGCAGTAAAGGTACTTTGGAAAATGTATATAAACTGTACTGTTGAGAGGAGAATGCTGCTATTTTTAATTGAAGTATGTTTTTAACTGTGGCTTGTCTTTTGGTTATGTAATGTCTTTGCACATATTTTCATCATGGTACACATATTTTTGTTAGAAGCTACTTACACGGGTTTTTGTATGTTTCACTTTATGATTTACAGCCCTGAAGAAGTTCCGCCTGACGGAACGAAACGCGTTGGCTGGTTTCTCTTGGCATATTAAAAGAACTCTTTTGCAACCATGGATTCAGCGTTTTCCATCTGGAATGATCATTTGTTTATGAACTTTACTAATTAAGCTTAGTGGCGATTCATCCAACTTGGGTGGTGCATTTCGAAATTTGGTTGAAAATTGCAGAATTGATATTAAGTTCTATAAATTCTTTGATATGTTCTTTTAATCGCGATATAAATTCAACATCTATAAACAAGTATCTAGGAAAAGTAAAATGCCGGACCATTCGCTTCCTATCCGAGATGTTAAATTCTAACAATATAGGATTACGGTCAGATGTAACCCTTGGGCAAAGTTCTATATTATAATTCTCCAAAATTCAATCTGCTGCCCACACCATATCTATCCGGGAACATACTTTATGAGGTGCCGAGTAATATGAATATCCTGCTATGTTAGGATGTTTGGTATGCCAGACATCCTTCAAGTTATGAAGCCTACTTAGTTCTATAATTGCAGGCTTGACTTTGCGCATCCTTAGGGAGGTACCTTGTCTCATAGAGTCAATCTTATAGTCCATCACACAGTTAAAATAGCCCATGATCAGCAGTTTCCCCTCCCAGTCCAAAAGTTCTATGTTTAACTGATCATACAACTTAGATTTGTCAATATTAGGCCCGAACACCAAACAAAATACGTATTTCCTATGTTCAAATTGCACTTGGGCGATCACCCACTGCCCCCTTGTGTCAGCCGCAGTTTTAATAGTTTCCATCTGTAAATGTTTCTGTTTCAATATTGCCACCCCCCGAATCGATGCCCCAAGAGTGGAATAGATGACAAGCTCATAACCTAATTGAGCAAGGAGTTTTCTATCTTGAAATCCAATATGGGTTTCTGAGAACATATCTCATAGTTGTGTATTTGGCTTTCCTCCGTATACAACTAGTAAAAATAATAAGACAAAAGTGTTTCACTTTATGAAAGTTACCCATCGTCCCCTCTTGCAATAAAATGGTCCCCCTTTTTAACCCGCCCCAAACCAGAACTCCCCCCACCCTTAAAACCCTGAAGGGAGAACACCCCTCTATACCCCGCTGCCGCTGAAGTGGCAGCATTGCAAAGTAGCAAGCAGAGAGGCTTCCATCAAACCTCTCCGAGAAAAACCTGAAAATTCATTTATCTTTATGAGGAAAGAGTAGGCAAACAAATAGCGTTATCCTATCATAAATCATAGAATTCTTTTGCTAGTCATATTTTACTAATTAGTATTCACTGTGCCATAGGTCCCAAAGGTAAAGAAAAACAACTTTTGTATCTTATCGTCAGATGATCAGCACTCCTTGGCCATTTTTGATCACCTTGAGACGAGCTGGCTCCTGTAGATATACCAAACATCCAATAGTTTTGAAAGAGTCAATTATCTGACGTAATTGCCAGCGCCTGTCCATAGTATCTTTGCTCAGGTCTGAGTGCACAAAAAAGGTAAGATTGTCAACAGTTACAGGATTATTAGGCCTAGCTTTTAGAGACACTGCTTGCCTCAACAAAAAATTCCCAAAGTTTATCGGAAGAGGCCGCGGGTATTTGCTGTCTTTGTTTCTTTGGAAAAGAGGCAATCGATGTACTCGTTGCAGTTGAGAGTCACAGTCCCAATCTGACAACTCTGAAAAAGCTCTCTGAAATAATTTCACTATGTAGGATCGGGGATCTGCACCTTCTGTCCCCTCGGGAATCCCGAAGAGACTGAGATTATGTCTTCTCGCCCGATTTTCCATATCCTCGGCTTTTGCTTCTAGCTTGGCTATTCGTGCAGTATGAGAATGTGTTAGTGATTCAGATCTAGTGGCCCCTTCTTCCACCTTGACTACTCTTTGTTATAATTCTTCTATTTCCTGCAATACCCCCCATAGTTTACTGGATACTTCCAGCATAAATGTCTATAGTTTAGTATTGTCCTCACATAGCTGCAGGAAGTGTTGTTGCCCTTCTTTTCGTTGAGCCATGAGAGTCGTCATAATCAAGTCAATGGGGTAGACATTCGAGTGATCTTTCTCCTTTGTTTCTTCTGCAACTGTTAGTTCATTAGTCGACCTGGACGATGCATTAAGATCTATATTAGAATCTGCAACTAAGTCAGAAGTAGACGAGGAATTAACACCAGAGGCAATGTTGGCAGTGTTGAGACTACCAATGGAGTTAGCTGCGGCGATATCAGACAATCTAGTATCTGTGGCCATGTGCAACAACTTCAAGCTTGGGAGCAAACTGGCAAGAATATTAGCAGCAGATTCAGTAGCTTTAAGATTAGAGCTGGTAGAATCTGGAGTATTGGTATTAATAGTAGTCAATGTGGCTATATTTGTAGTCCCAGCAGCAGCAGTAGTCATTGATATATCAAGGTGAGCTGCAGGAGGTTCCAGCGTGGGAGAGCTTGAGTTCCACGATATTAAAGATGCATTCACTTTGTCCCTTGAGTTTGAGTCTTCCTCGGGGCTTGTGCCAGATAATCTTAGGGCCATATTTTTAACCCCCCCCTTTGCTTGGTTCCATTTCCTTAAAGGGCTCTCGTCCCTATTCATTTTTTCGCAACATTGCTTATAGATGGATCTTTAGCCGTAAAGTTGCTGGTGATTTTCTTCAGTTTAGCCTTGGCTTTCATTTTCCCCTTTCTTAGACTAGGCGGCTTGATAATATTTGTCCTTATAGTGTAGTTCCCGTTTCCTCCTCATCCGAGATCTCTTCGTACTCCATGTTTAGACTCTCCTCTGCTACCTCTAGCTCTTTGGAGAGGACACCATCTAGCTCTTTGGAGAGGACACCATCAGTGTCTGAAGCCTCAATTGTTTCACAGGCTTGTTTCTCTGTCCCAGACGTAGCTAAGTTTGGTAATATCATTTTCTTTTCTTTTAGTGCGTCTAGAGAGATATATTTCTTGCCATCAGCGTATACAGAGCCATGACCTTCTAAATTTGATGCCAAATCAGAGCCTTCATCGCCTCTGCCTTTTCCCTCGTTATTTAGAATACTATCACCATTGTCTCTATCCACACCTTTTCCACTTAAAATTTCCATAGTCACATCCGTTTCTGATTCATCAATACTGTGCATAGCGTTACGTAACTCAGACCCTTCTTCGGTCAACACATGAGAGACAAGTATGCTCTGATCTTTTTCCTTGCTATTAAGGCTCTCTGGCAATGTTGAAACAGCCTTAGCATGCGCACTAGTGTGTACAATAATTGGCACTATTTGAGCAGAGCCAGTATTCGCCGTATTTTCCAAGCAAGATCCAACAGATACATTGTTGCTACCTAGTATGTTATTATTTTTCAGGTCTGCCATAAATGTAGGAGGTCAAATTTATTGCTTGATTACTGCCTGAGCTGATGACACAGTCGATGCTGGAGGCCCAGCGGCTTTATCCCCATCAGCTATACCAGAGGTAGCCCCAATCGTTACCTTAGTTACTGTGATTGCCGTTGGGGAGTCTATTTTAACCATCTTGCCGGCGCGAGTCGACCGGGTATTCAGCTTTGGGGCCATGTTATCCTCCCGGACTGCCAATTTCTAGCTCTGTGATGCCTTCTCCCGCAGACAAACCACGGATTGCCCCGGGAGTAAAGCCAGGCACGCCCACCAGGCCCAACGACCTACGAGCGGCCGAGTCAGTAGTCTCCACACCGGCAGCGTCTGCCACCCCCAGCGGCAATGGATCTGAAGCATCCACCTCGGCGTCGGCATTTCAACGCGTCTTGTCCTTTCACCGGCCCAGCAGTTTTCAAGCAAAAAGAAGTGGCTCTTGCAATTAAGGTATTTCAGTTTTCTGTCTTGTTGGCTTAGTTACACATCAGTTTTTCGTTCAGAAAATCCCCCTTTCCTCGTTTACATCAACGGAGAGTCGGGAGCCTCCCAACACTGCTTCCTCGCTTGGGGGCGTCAATCCACCATCTTAGTTCTCCTCCACCCCATCAGTACCTCCTGGATTCCACTAGATGTCTAGTTTTCAACAAAGTACGGTTTACTAAGTTTCCCTAGGCAGCGGCTGAGCTAGGGCACAAAATCCACAGCTACATACTTTGCAAAAAATAAGGCAGTTTTGAGTGGAAAAATGTGATGTATCCATGATGCGTTTTCGGGTGGTTTCCTGAAATGTGCTCTAGGTCTCTCCACAAAAGTGAATTACTATTTGTATCAGAAGACTTAGGGGTCTGCTGGGTGGAAGGTAGTCTGTGGCCCCCCACAGGTTCTAGAACTTTCCATTACAGAAATATGAGTAAAATAGGGATTTCCTGTTGTGGGCACCAGGTCTACCCACACAAGTGAGGTACTATTTTTATCAGAAGACTTAGGGTGCTGCTGTGTGTTTAGGTAGTTTGTGGCAACCCGCAGAACCCAGAACTTTCCAGCACAGAAATCTGAGAGAAAGCCGGGGAAGTCACCCAATCCTGGATTCACCCTGGTGCCTAGTTTTCAAATATCTACAGGTTTGCTAGGTTTTCCTAGGTGCGGGCTGAGCTGGGACCCACAATCCACAGCTAGGCACTTTGCAAAAAAGGGTACGTTTTCAGATAAAAAATGTGATATGTCCATGTTGCATTTTGGTGCATTTCCTGTAGCAGGAATTAGCCATACCCACACAAGTGAGGTAACATTTTTATCAAGAGACTTAGGGAAACACACAATAGTAGAACTGGTGTTATTACGTATTCTATTTCGCTGTGTTTCTGCCTTCCACATGTAAGCTAGAGTGTAAGAGAGATAATATTTTGAGAAATATCTACAGTTAATTTACATGCTAGTATGGGAATCCAGAAATTCGGAGATGTGCAAATACCCACTTCCCCTAAACTCCATATCTTGTGCCAATTTCAGAAATATGTAGGTCTCCATTATACCTATTTTTCACTGTTATATTTCATCATATGAATTGCTCTCTATATAGTAGACAATGAAAGGCTATTGCAAGGTGCCGCTCAGTAATTGGCTCTGTGTACCTTGAGTTCTTGGTAAATAAAAAATCCTATTTATATCCCTGCAACCAGAGTAATCTAACAGATGTAATGGTATATTGCTTTTGTAAAGTGGCCATCGTGACAAGAAGCTACAAATGAAAATGTCACAAATGACAGTTTTTTCCTACTAAATTTCAATATTTCTTTATTTCAACACTTTGGGCTGAAGGACTGGGCTATTCTAAGGCCCAGCGGTGCCAAGGGACAACACCTGAAACCTTCGTGGGTTACCTGTTCCGGCGTACAAATCACAGAGACACGGGACACTTCCTTCGGCGTCAAAGATCAAGGGTTATTTACTGCAGGGATACAGAAATCGCAAGAAGTACACAGCGTGTAGGGTTCTGAGAGACTGCTTCGATTTGCAACAGTGGATCGCTCCTTTTATACATATTTTAGTCATAGCACAACATGGCGAACAAAGGGTTACAACTCAGTTCCCACAGTAAATTTCAAAAAGGGTTGCTTTCATGTATTCAGGAGCCCGGAACATAATTACAGTAACATCGCTGGTTCCCAACTGTAAAAGTACATTATCCCACCATTAAGTGCATTCCGTTCTGGCTGTAAACGAGTTAAGAAAAGAGACAGAAACAGGTGCAAGGAAGACAAAGATTGACAACAGATGGAGAAAGAGTGTAGGGGGCAGTATCGGAAGCACGATTGCAGGATCAAAGGATTCGTGCCTAATGCATGCACGACTGAAACAATAGACCAGCACGGCAAGATGAGCCTCGAGCGGAGCCATCTGCCTTTGCAGTGTCATCCCCCTTGTCATAAAGATACCCTCAGAGGAACACGTGTCTTCCGCAAGAGCTTGGGAATCCCAGGGTCACGAAGCGGACAGTGTCCGTTCGCTGACTACTTGAGGGCAAGAAACAAAATGGATGCCGTATCTAAAATGGAACCCGTGGGTTCAGATGGAGAAATCCACGAATGAGACGAACGGTTCAAGGCAGCGTAGCGAAAACGCGTATACCCACTAAACTCGTCATTTGCGGTTCATAAATACCAAACTCGTCCATATTCGGACGAATCAAAAACACCATTACGATTCTCACGGAACCTCAGACGCTCCTTTTGCCCTCATGTAGGCAAGCACTAGTCGATATCAGAATCGATCTCGATATTCATCAGATCGTTCAGATGTTGCTGTAACATTATTCTATCCATCAATGCTTCCTTGGTAACAAATGGCCGTCTTATACACTTTGTAGCACAAAGGCCACATAAGGCAGGACCACACTGTACGCAAAGACAACACGTGAACAGGAACGTCACAACAACCCCTACGATCATCAGAATCTTCCAACCCCACGTCGATATTAGCCCCAAAACCATCCTAGTAGCGTCCAATCACCTACGTCCACGTGTATGGACTCGGAGATCTTATGCAACTTCGAGATGGCTTGATATACAGTTGGAGCGTTATCAGGAATGAAAATGCAGCAACTCGAATGGATCACCTTGCACACACCACCTCTATCTGCAAGGACAACGTCTAAAACCATACGGTTCTGCAACGTCATAAGCCTATCCGCCTAAAGCCCTGCTGTCAGATTACCAAGAGCACTTGCAGTTATATTAGCAGTCGATTCTACCACACGAGTCAACTGTCTCAGGTTCCTACTATTAACCATAGGTCCCCAAAACGGCAGGAAACCCTTAAAGAAGTCTCCTGCTTCTTGACCAGCAGTGTCCTCTTTGCTAATAATGCCTCTCACAACTCTAGTCTTGTGATAGTCCGAGGCGACTGTAAAAGTTGGTGGCAAAAGATTCGCAATATAACAGGTGCCCGAGAATTCACGGGGCAACCACGTATATGCGCGATCATAACATACAAAGTAGGTACCCTTGGTAGTCAGAAAAACAGGGGAAGAGAGCATTGGTAAAACATACGTTTCAGTGCATGCACTCTTCCCAAGCTGAGCTTGCGGATTTCGACCAAGTCCTTGCAAGCAGAAATTACCAAGGTGGGGTACGATCCAGATTGGAGACGAGCTTTTAAGCTGTCTATCACCCACTGATATGCTATACTCAGCCTCACTCAGATCCTTGTATGCTCGCACCTCTTCCTCTGGAATAAGCGATGCATCAAAAATATCTCTATCTAAGTCAACAATTGCTCTTGCCAAAGGCTTGTGGTACGGGCCGGGACCAGGATCTACAGAGCGTGGCTCTCGATGGGGGTAGGAATCTAGTGCACTACGGAACATAGTTTGGAATGCTCGAGCTGACCCCTGGGAGCTGTAAGGAAGAACCAAATACGGAATACCCCTATCCATGGTATGTGGCATTAATCCACACGCCCAACAGTTAGTAGTATTCATCACCAACTGATGCTGATGTAGGAGCTGGACAAAGGAATTGTTCATGAATTCCGCACGTCTGACCTGTTCATGTTGGGGCAGAGGGTGAAAGGAATGTGGAGAAACAGTGGGAATAGAATTCAGTTCAGGAGAAGAAGAAGTAGGTGAAACGGAAGGCAATAACGACTGTATTCCAAAATACACTCCACCCACCCACCAATAGCATAGAAACAGTCAGAAACAACAGGAATACCTGAAACAGAAAGCATTTTGTTCGTACAACCTTATGTAATTTCGATCTTTGAGCCGACATCCTCTCTACTTCCGACAACTTAGAGAACGCCATCCTCTAAAAACCGTCCGTAACGTTCTTGATGCACTTCGTTCTGAGTAGCGATTATCAACTCCCAGGAGTTCCCAGGAATCGACAAAAGTAACCAACCTAGTGTCAGGAACCTGCTAAACAGAAGGAAGTACCCGCATGGCCCTACGGTCAACCCGCATGTAAGGTTTTCTTAAACAAACATTCAATTTTAATGCAAATCTCCTAGCTGTGGAAAAAGAGGAACACACGTGAAAAGAAACTCAAAAACTAATAAAAGATGCAATTGTTCATAATGTTCATAGCAACAGTAAGGGGGCAATATGAATTCAAAAGGGAAATCAAAAAGGGATGTATTTATTAGTCTTTGTCACGAGAACGAAGGAAATATCGACTTCTCCCAGGTCGAGTCTGTTCTTCAAATAATTGTTCAGATTGTGGAACAGCGTTCAATCGATCAGATGACAGATCAAGCCTCAAGTTCTCCAATGCTGATGATTCAACAGATGTGTCTGACTGCAATGAATTGTCTCCTACAGGTTGAGCATCACTGAACGGCTCGAAACGTAAAGGGGTCTCTGTTTCTGTTGCAGCAATTCCAGTTCTAACCCAAGAATCTGCTGGAAAAGGGATCGGGACTTTCTTGGTGTGGGTGGCGTTCACCCAATTCTTTCGGCCTTCCAACCGAACTGCAGTCCTTGTAGCCAGCAGGACTTGGAAGGGACCCACAAATCTTGGCTCCAAGTTACGCTTTCTCCCAAAGTTGCGGGTGACCACCCAGTCACCCGGCTGGAGCCGATGTCCAGGACCCTCTGTCTGTGCCGGTAGAGCTTCAAAGACCTGTTGATGAATTAACCTCAGTTTAGCAGTCAGATCATAAAGATAATCAATCAACATTGGGTATTCGAGATTATCAAATGCCTTTGGCCTCGGAACTCCCCAAATGTTCGCAGGACGGCCGAACACAATCTCATATGGGCTAAGCTTTACTCGAGAGTGCACAGTCGCCCTGGTCGACAAGAGAGCTAGAGGCAAGGCATCAGGCCATGACAGACCAGTCGTAGCTTGAATCTTAGCAAGTTTCAGTTTCAGAGTACCATTGTACCCTTCAACTAAACCCGCTGACTGGGGATGATTGGCGCTATGGAATTTCTGTCGAATTCCAAGGCCCTTACACACACTCTTCATCACACTCCCCACAAACTCACTTCCTTTATCTGACCATACAATCCGTGGCATTCCATACCGAGGAAAGTATTCCTTCAGTAGGACTTTCGCTGTGGACAGGGCAGTATTATCTTTAAGGGGATAGGCCTCAATCCATCTGGAGAACGCGCAAACCACAACTAAAACGTACTTCAGATTATTACATCTCTCCATATGGATGAAGTCCAATTGGATGAATTCAAAGGGACATGTAGGAGGAGCAAAATAGCCAGGTGGAGTGGGGGTGCCCTTGCCAGGATTATACATCATACATACCATACAATTCTTGACCACTCTTTCAGCACACTTAGCAATACCATCATTCTTCCATACAGGGGACAGCAATTTACATATACCTTTCGCGCTAATATGTGACAAGCCGTGAGCCATAGTCACAACGGCTAGCACATATACATCCGGTAACATCCACCTCTGACATTCCGACAAATCAATCCAACATCCATTCGCATCTAACTTTCCCGTGCTTTCTTTCCACTTAGTCTTTTCAGTTTCAGTGGCCTCATTCTGAATCGCTTTCACACTCTCAACTGTGTCCTCACACATACCAGTCTCCGCCGGCCATCTCACTGAACTCGTAACATACATTCGGGTTGCAAGATTTTTAGCTGTTTCCTTTGCAATCTCATCCGCAAACACGTTACCACGACCAACATCATCCATATCTTTTCGCTGCGCGCTGCATTTAATGATTGCCACCTGCTTAGGCAATGTAAGTGCGTCCAAAAGATCGTTCACGAGCTGTCCGTGTTGGATCTTCGTGCCATGCGATGTCATAAATCCTCTTTCTCTCCACAAACGACCAAAGCTATGTGCAACGCCAAACGCATATTGACTATCTGTAAACACATTCACTCGCTTTCCCTTAGACAAAACACACGCTCTCGTCAACGCAATCAACTCTGCCGCTTGCGCTGAATTCTGACTCAATCTCGCAGTTTCCACAACCGTACTCAACGTCACTACAGCATACGCAGTCGTCACATCACCATTCGGCAACTTAAAACACGAACCATCAACATACAGAGTACCATCGGGATCTGCCAATGGTGTGTTTTTTAGGTCAACACGACCCTTCGTTTCTTCCTCAGTTCGTAAATAACAATCATGTGGTGGTACATCATCTGATTCCATATTAGTCGGCAACAATGTCGCCAGATTTAGCACATTACAACGCTTGATCTGTATATGACTTGCCAAAAGCGTCAACTCATAACCAGACAACCTTGCGCTCGTCAAGTGTTGAGTCTTTGTTCGATTCAAGAGAGTGTCAACTGCATGCGGAACCATCACTGTAAGCATATTATCCATGACCAGTCCTGCAGATTGCCGGATGGACACCGCAGCTGCCGCTGTCGCTCTTAGACAACTCGGCAAAGCTCTAGCTACTGGGTACAAGGTCGAAGAAAAATATGCACATGGACGCTGCTTACCGCCAAATTGTTGCGTCAAAACACTCAACGCACAACCCTCTCTCTCGTGAACGTATAGTGTAAACGGCTTACTGTAGTCAGGAGTACCTAACACAGGAGCCGAACACAACGCATCACGCAATTCAGAAAAACTTTTCTGACACTCTTCAGTCCATGGCAAAGGAGTCGGAACATCCTTGCACGTGAGGGCTAACAATGGCTTAGCTAGCAATGAAAAATTGGGAATCCATTGCCTGCAGTACGACGTGATACCTAGAAAGGCACGCACATCTCTCTGAGTTGTTGGCACAGTCATTCGAGCGATCGCTGCAATTCTTTCTGGGGTCAACCTTCTTCCCTCCTTTGACAATAAGTGACCTAGATAGGTTACTTCTTGACAACAATATTGTAACTTAGAAGGTGACACCTTGTGATGTAAGTCACATAGATGCTGTAACAGCGATACTGTAGCAGTTTTGCAAATCTCTTTAGTGTCAGCAGCCACTAACAAGTCATCCACGTACTGAATCAAGGCCGCACCAACCGGTAACACAAACGCATCAAGTTGACTCTTAAGGGCTTGGCTGTAGATCGATGGACTCTCACAGTAGCCCTGAGGAGCGCGTTTAAACCGGAAGCTGCGACCACCTAATGAGAAGCCGAATAGATCTCTGCTTTCCTCAGCAATCGGAATGCTAAAGAAAGCATTCTTCATATCGATTACCGAGAACCAAGAGGCAGAGGCTGGAATCAGAGTCAGTAAAGCCGTAATATCAGGCACCACAGGAAATTGTGGAATCACAATTTTATTTACCTCTCTTAAATCGATGACAAAACAATACACAGGAGGCTTAGATGGATCAGTTCGCTTCAAAATAGGTAACACAGGACTATTACACACATTTCCCCGAGTTTCCCCAATAACATCCTTTTTGATCAAGTCATAAATGATCGCTAAAAGCGCTCGTTCACCATCAAGAGAGATACGATACTGGGGGATACGTGGTAGTCGCACATTCGATTTCAATTGGACAACATAAGGTGATATGTCCAGCAGGCCCACGTCATTGGGACCTGTTGCCCACAAAGACTCAGGAAGAGAACTCAATTCCGGTGGGAGCTTATCAGTTGACAAGTACATAGGAGAGATCACTCTCTGACCCAATGTAAGCTCCACTCCTGCAGGAGAACAATACAGAGTCGCATATAAACGTTTCAACAAATCCAGGCCCAAAAGATTCTCACCACAACCAGTAGTTAAAATCAAAGGAGCTTCTAGCTCACGAGGCCCAATTGTAAGGGGCAAAGGGCTAGAGACCGGATTGCTAACGGGGGCGCCAGAGAGTCCAACGGAAACATTCGTTAAGCCAGGCAAAGGTGCGCCAGGGAGTTTCGAATGCATGATGGAACTTTTCGCTGCACCAGTGTCCAACAGAAAAGGCTCAACTACGCCCGATGTGGCAACTGCGACGTAAGGCCCTCTCTGATCAACCGGAACTGATACTACTCCCTCTCTTTGTCTGTGGCTGTCCTAGTAATTACCGTCAGCATCGATATCATGCTCGACGTAATAGTCGTCCATATGATACTGTGCAGATCTACCAGACGATGAATCGCGCTGATCAAAACAATTGTTCGAGTCTGATGAAGCGGTAGAACGCTCATTCTGATTTTGAGTGACACCGCGACCTCTACCACGTGATGCCTGTTGAGGACCACTACGACCTCCTCAAGCCGAAACACCATTATTTCGGTCACGTAAAACTGGACAATTAAACTTCAAATGGCCCTCACCCCTACAATATGCGCATTGATTGCACCCAAGCATAGATCGTGGTGTAGAGGAGTCAGTACGCGACTGCGTCCTAGAAGACTGTGATTGCGATCGACAGAGACACTCTTGTCCTTCTTTTGCTTGCACGCAGACAGTTTATCCCAGTTGACTCTCATTGCTGGCATAAGTGTCTTCAAAAGGGTAATTATTCTTTGGGGCAGATCCGTAATGAGCTGTTCAGGCTTAGCCCCACCAACTTGTCGTCCGTCAGCCGCCGCAAGAGCAGCCCAATCACCACCTAACTCGGCTACGTGATTCTCTTGACGGATTTTTGCCCAAATTGGTTGAGGTACTACGTTACCAAACAACATATCAATGTCGGCAAGGTTCATAATAGTAGCATCCACTAGCTGAGATAACTCCTTGTAATAACCTGCCGGATTTTTCCGGGGGTCAGGCAAAGATTGCTTCACCTGCAAAACTTCTGATCGCTTCCATGGGAGGTGTATCCAAACTCTCTGGAAGTGTGGCAAAATGGCAGGGTTAGCAGCGGGATTACCTGGCATCCACACTGGAGGAACTTCTCGCATGGTATACTGACCAGGTTGTGCCATCCACTCCTCAGTGTCGTCATTAAACAATGCTCGAGGTTGTACTGTAGATCGAAAGGATAAGAGACGCTCTAAAGCACGTCGAACATTACCACCCACAATCATACCGTTCGAAAACTGATTCTGGAGTTCAGTCATTTCAGACGGTACATTGTCTACCTCATCATTATCCCACTCCTCTCGTAAGGATTTACACATTTCCTCAAACACAAATCTTTGTGTGGGCTCATTAAATTGAGAGAACGTGTCAAAAACTATGCACGGGGTATACTTAGCAGGATGCCTAATCCATTTACGCGTCATTTTCACTAACGTCTCACTCTCCCTACCACCAGGAATTTCACTTCGTCACTGAGAGACATCAGAAACATCGGACCCAAGGATCGGTCCAAATGGAGAGTAAAGATTAGCAACAGCATTAGGTATGCGACTACGGACAGCAGGAGAAGAGGAGAGAAGTACAGGAGCAACAACATGAGGGCTGAACGTAGGAGCAGTAGGAGTAGTCAAGAGAGCAGAAGTAGCGGGATCAATAGACTGAGAAGGTATAGGCAGTGGAACAGTAGGAAGAAGGGCAGGCAAGGAAACAGGAACAGCTTGAGGAACAGGAGGATTCGGAGGAACAGGACCAACGGCAGGCTGACCAGCAGCTGCTGGAACAACAGGTTGAGGGACAAGAGGAACCACACGGGCTGTAGTATCCTGTGCGTATGGAGGAGGTGATTTCAGTAGATAGGACAGCAAAGGGTCCTCTACCGCTTCTTCTCCCTTTTTATCAGAACTCGACGGTAAAACAGGATAACACTTATCCACCGCCATATGCTGCAGTCTAGCAAAAACTTCCTTTTCCTTCTCTTCTTTGTCTCGCTGAAACTGCTCTGCATTTCGCATCACCGTAATGATACCTTCTCTCTTATTTTTCTTAATCTGTTTGATTTCTTTCTGCTTGGCCTCTTTGCGCCATAACCGAAAGGAATCAAACATGGCCGGCCTAGCTTTCCTTTTAAACAATTTTGCTTCGAGATTGTCCAAAATTGCAGTTTCGAAACTACCATGAGGTGGCCAACTAAGGACACCATTGTCTTTAGTGTAGCGAATCCAATAATCATTATATACGATAGGACCTACTCAGTGGCGACTATAGAGCTCATAAATTGGAGTTCCAAGTGGAGGTATCGGACAGGAGTCCTCCAATCGGGAATCCGTACTGCAACATTTAAAGAAACCAAACAAAGTACTACGGCCAGGCATCGTGCACACTAACCGAGTTTACAAACTTCAAGGGTTATCGAATTACGATGTCCTCGCAAAAATGCAAGACCCTCGGTTTTTGGCAATTGCAATCGTCAAATAAAACCCAACAACTAAGAACCAACAACTAAGAACCACAAATGCAATGGAACCATGCAAACAACCAAGTAACAACCAAGGACTCTGGGAGCGACCCACAAATACTTAACTGAAAGAACAATGGCGTCACCAGGAAGGCCCGTCTATCGTCTCGCTGTACAAAGGACTACGCCAGGCGCCAAAACAGGTCGACAGTCAGGGCATCAGTCCGTCGCAGCCGTCAGGAGGCGGGAATCTTCGCGGGAAAAGTCTTCGGGCCACTTATTTCGACAACAGGATCGATGAAGCGGGGTGCACCTTCCCTTGGAGATTTCACACGAAGTTCCTCACGATCTTTGGGCTTTGGACCGGTACCGCTGATGTCGCCCCACGTTGGGCGCCAACTGAAGGACTGGGCTATTCTAAGGCCCAGCGGTGCCAGGGGACAACACCTGAAACCTTCGTGGGTTACCTGTTCCGGCGTACAAATCACAGAGACACGGGACACTTCCTTCGGCGTCAAAGATCAAAGTTTATTTACTGCAGGGATACAGAAATCGCAAGAAGTACACAGCGTGTAGGTTCTGAGAGACTGCTTCGATTTGCAACAGTGGATCGCTCCTTTTATACATATTTTAGTCATAGCACAACATGGCGAACAAAGGGTTACAACTCAGTTCCCACAGTAAATTTCAAAAAGGGATGCTTTCATGTATTCAGGAGCCCGGAACATAATTACAGTAACATCGCCGGTTCCCAACTGTAAAAGTACGTTATCCCACCATTAAGTACATTTCGTTCTGGCTGTAAACGAGTTAAGAAAAGAGACAGAAACAGGTGCAAGGAAGACAAAGATTGACAACAGATGGAGAAAGAGTGTCTGAGACAGGGCCGGCAGACATCTTGGGGAGGAATTGAGGTGAGCGGACTAGTTGTTGTCCCACCTCCTGCCCACGGTATTTAAGGCGTGTAGAAACGCGCCGGCACAGACTAAGTGTGTTGTGTTATCTCCCCTGAGGCGGAAGCCGGGGGTTTAGGCTGCTGTACATTTTAAAAAACTTTTGAATTGTGTTGCGACGCTTTAACATTTATTTTAGGATCCTTTTTAAAATTTGCTGACCCTTGCTTGAATCGAACCCTGCTCCCCGCGCAGAGCGATCTAGGCTCTGACGCGGTCTGAGACAGGGCCGGCAGACATCTTGGGGAGGAATTGAGGTGAGCGGACTAGTTGTTGTCCCACCTCCTGTTCCCCTCCACCCAATAAATGGAGATTGATTCCCGACAGCGCAGCGGGCGGGCGCAGCGGGCGAGCCGGCGGCGCGCCGAAGGTGCGCCAAAGGTAAGCCCGTCTGGGCCCGTCCGGGCCTGTATGGGACTAGGGGCTACCCCCCTAACATCTAGGACCCTCGATAACCCATTAAGAACATATGATAGGGACCAACTCCTGGCAATCAGAAGGGAGCACAAGCCCACCTGTAATCTCCTATCTCCATACGTCAATGACCATATCCCTTGTAACGGCTAAAACTTTAAGTTTACTGCTGATATTGTTACCCCTGATGTTGGTTCCTACTCACTGGCACTAATAAATTGCAGATCCCTGCGCAAGCATGCGCTGGAAATCTCATTACTCCTGGAAGAACGAGACCTAGAGGTACTCTTCCTAACGGAGACATGGACCAACGAGAGCTCCGACCCAGATATCATAAGAGCTTTACCGCCTAATTATGCAATTATGAGACAAGATCGTACTGATGGAAGGGGTGGAGGGATTGCTATAATTTATAAAACATCAGCGATTTGCAGACAGGAGAAGGTTTCCATAGAAGGGTCAGAAAGTCTGTCCTTCTCCATTACATTGTCCTCGACCTGTACATGCACAGGGCTCCTTGTGTATAGGCCCCCTGGACCCCTCGGCCAATTCTGTGAAGAGCTTGTGAGCTGTGCTATTAACCTCTCCTGCAATGCCCCTAACTTTACTATGCTGGGAGATTTTAATATACATCTTGACGAAGGAGACACCCATGCTTGCCAAAAATTGGCAACAGCTTTAGAGGTGATTGAACTCAAACAAATTGTTCTAAGTCCCACACATATAGCAGGTCACACCCTTGACCACTGTTATACCAATATGAACGCGCTGAAGTTCGAAAACTCAACAGTGGTTCCTTGGTCGGACAACACCCTTTTGTCCTTCTCCTTGACCCACTATAAGCAACCAATACAGACTAATGTCTCTAATAAAATGTGTAGGGTCTGGTCCAAACTGCCTGTGGACAAATGGACATCGGAACTTAGGAAAACAAAGCCAGAGTATAATAATGACCCTATAGAGGCAAATGCGCGCTTTAATCATTGGCTAGAGGAATCTCTTGAGGCGACTCTGCCTAAAACTGAACTTTCCCATCGGAAAGGGGCGAATAAAAAAACTTGGTACATACCTGAGTTGAGAACGCTCAAACAGATATGTAAACAGAAGGAGAGAAAGTGGAGGAAAGACTATGGTGAAGATAGTAAAAATGTTTACAGACTAGCCTTACGCAATTATAAGCAGGCTATAAAAGTGACCCAGTCCAACTATTACCAGGAAAAAGTCTCTTCAGCTGCCAGTTCCTCCAGGGAAATTTTTAAAATTTTTAAAGCTTTGGTTACCCCTCCCAACCCCGTTATGGACTCAACTATGGCACTCCCGCGCTGCAGGGACTTGGCAAATTTCTTTGCCGCAAAGGTTGCAAACATCTATGCATCTTTTCAGGTGACTGCCACAGGTGACTGCAATAGGTCTAACCCCCCCCTGGTACAAGACCTACCTACGCTTAATGAATTCTCTCCCCTGGATGGCGACAAGGCCCAATTGCTTCTGGGCAATCTGAAATCTGGATCACCTAGTGATGTAGCCCCACCAACCATCCTCAAGCTTGTCTCAGACACAGTGGCCCCCGTGATACAGGATGTGATTAATACATCCTTGACCACTGGGGTAGTCCCACCTATGTGGAAACAAGCAAGAGTAAGAGCGTTATTAAAAAAGCCCAACCTCAATCCCGACGATTGTTCCAACTATCGTCCTTTTTCCTTGTTGCCAACTGTTAGGAAGATTGCTGAAAAACATGTCAACTCTCTTCTATCCACCTTCATTGAAGCTAATAATCTGCTACACTACACCCAGACTGGGTTTAGATGTAAACAGGGTACTGAAACGTCCCTTGTGGCAGTAATTGAGGAAACCAGGAAGATTCTGGACGAAGGGAAATGTGCGGCCATACTATTATTAGACCTCAGTGCGGCCTTTGATACCGTCAATCACATGATTCTCATTCAGAGATTGAGTGATGTAGGTATCACTGGGACCGCACTGAACTGGCTTAGCTCTTTCCTATCCAATCGGACCTTCTCAGTGTTTGAGGATGATATAGTTTCAGCCCCAATACAGCTCCAATGTGGTGTTCCCCAGGGGTCATCCCTCAGCCCTACTCTATTTAATATTTACATGAGACCTCTGGCTGAGGTAGTGCAACCTTGGGGAGTACAATTGGTAACATATGCTGATGATACTCAGCTTATCATCTCTCTGTCTGGGCAGGAGACGACTTATAACAACCTATCCTCCTGTCTTAGCAAAGTCCAGGAATGGATGAATGACTCTTTTTTGAAGCTTAATGGAGCTAAAACAGAGGTCATGATGCTAGGACATAAACCACCTACCTCTGTGGACATGTGGTGGCCGGACTCCCTGGGGCAGCCTCCAACCCCTAAGGAGCAAATTAAAAGCCTGGGAGTGTGGCTGGACCCAGCCCTTAACTTTCAGGTCCAAGGTAGCAGGGATTGGTTATGCCCTCATGAGAGCACTCAGAAAGATCTTAGGACTACTTCCCTTTGAGGCTAGAAGGATCCTAGTACAATCCCTTATACTATCACGATTAGACTATTCCAACGCAGTCTATCTAGGGGCCCCTAAAGGGACAATCAAGATCCTCCAGACCATCCAAAACTGTGCTGCCCGAATGCTACTAAATATCCCACGCAGGACCTCTGCCAAACCAGCATTGAAGCAACTACACTGGTTGCCTGTGCAACAACGAATCGAATTTAAAGCA
The DNA here is from genome assembly GCF_964263255.1 of Lissotriton vulgaris. NCBI lineage: Eukaryota > Metazoa > Chordata > Amphibia > Caudata > Salamandridae > Lissotriton > Lissotriton vulgaris. The sequence continues at coordinate 327,147,168 of NC_141686.1, forward strand.
ATGACTATTGCTCATAAAGCCCTGCATAACTCCGGACCAGACATTCTTGCACCCTTGTTTACCCCTTATCAAACATGCAGAACCCTGAGATCCAGTAATAAGAATCTACTGGCAATCCCCAGGATCAGGAGATCGCGCAGGCTGCAAAGCTTTGGAACAATCTTCCAGACGCTATCCGCTTGGAGGAGAACCATCTCAGATTTAGAAAAATGCTGAAAACCTTCCTATTCTGCTAAAGTTAATGGAGATGACTGGACCACGTAAGCGCTGGGATGCCTCAGGGTAACCATGCGCTATAGAAATGTGTAATCATTCATTCATTCAGTGTAGGGGGCAGTATCGGAAGCACGATTGCAGGATCAAAGGATTTGTGCCTAATGCATGCACGACTGAAACAATAGACCAGCACGGCAAGATGAGCCTCGAGCGGAGCCATCTGCCTTTGCAGTGTCATCCCCCTCGTCATAAAGACACCCTCAGAGGAACACGTGTCTTCCGCAAGAGCTTGGGAATCCCAGGGTCACGAAGCGGACAGTGTCCATTCGCTGACTACTTGAGGGCAAGAAACAAAATGGATGCCGTATCTAAAATGGAACCCGTGGGTTCTGATGGAGAAACCCACGAATGAGACGAACGGTTGAAGGCAGCGTAGCGAAAATGCGTACACCCACTAAACTCGTCATTTGCGGTTCATAGATACCAAACTCGTCCATATTCGGACGAGTGAAAAACACCATTACGATTCTCACGGAACCTCAGGGCCCTATTAGGACGGTGGGCGGAGGCACCACCGCGGTGCTGGTGGAAAATACCATTTACCGCACGCCAACAGCGGTCCTCACGTCTGTCATATTAGTATGGTGAAACATAGCCCATTTCCCATCCGCCACGTTGCAACGCAAACCGCCATAAAAATGCGCCCGCCACTGTGGTGGTGGCAGCCAATGGAGACCCACCGCCTTGCAGAAAGATATCCCAACCGCCTTACAAATCAGGGTGCCCCAAACAGCCAGTAGCAATGCAGCCGAGAAACCCCCCAACCAGAGACAGCAGAAGCACGACTACGGAGTGGAAACCAGATTGCCGGTACCTTCCACCCGTCCCCGACCGCAATGGATCAAGCTCTACATGTCTTGTGGATGCTGCTGTACCTGATACAAGTTATGCACCATCGCGGACGCATCACAGGTAAGCAATCACACAACTTTGCACACAACCACACCAAACAACTACTAGGCAGATATAGGGTTCCTGTCCACACCAGACACCCTGGTGGGGACAGGAAAACATTCACAAGTATACACACCCATGTCCTAATAGTCACCAAATCACCCCTCAGCATTCAGGTCTCCCACCAACCACGATATCAATGCAATATCCCGGTAACGTCACCGCAGCGGTGAAGAAGCAGGAAAACATGCACACAATGTAGAAGGCAGGGCAAGTGCCAGGCATGGGCAGTGCACAAAAATCATAGGGCCACAACTCCACCCCCACACACTAGCCCCCCCCCCCCCATAAAGGGACATGCTATGTGCCTCTCCTGTGCTCCCCCATGCACAATAACCAGCCAGGTGAACACACTCCCTGAACCACACACCAAACAACTAGGGAGACAGTCCCAGCAGGTGGGGCTGCAGAGGAACACACAACACAGAAGCTCAGGGACAGGGCAAACCTCACACCACACCTACTCAACACTCATGTCAAGAAAACTGATTCCAAGCACAAAATGAACACTCATACAGAATATTAACAATCACTCAACTGGACACACAGCCTGTCAAGTAATAAAGACATAACCCACATTGACACACGGCCATGAACACAGACCAGACATCAGCAACAATGGAGGACAACAAATGGCAAATGGTCAACACCAAAGTGAGGTGGACACTAATGAAAAGCCAAGGAGTCAGCCACAAAGCATGTGTACATAACATGCAAGAGACGGAACATATCACAACACCCTTAGGCCATCGAATCACACATGGCTGGCACAGTGAGTAAAATCAAACCACAGTTACCAATGTGCAACAACTCAGGGAGTCAGCAAGTCAACCCATGCATAGGCACAGGGATGAATGGAAGTCACTGAATTCAAACAGTGATCAGCCACACATTTGTATCCAACAGCTCGACAGGTGTTTGTATGTATGTATGTATGTATGTATGTATAAATCATTTTATAACACGCTCGATTACTTGGGAGTTTCCTGGCGCGGTGGGAAAGAACAGAGGAGAAACAAACAAGAGTCAGCTTAAGTCACACTCCTAAAAAGATGGGTTTTCAGGTTTCTCTTAAACTGGGTTACACACTGTGTGGAGCGTAAATGAAGGGGAAGGGCATTCCAGGCACGGGATGTATGTCATCAGCACAACACATAGGGCCCATTGACACACTCCATGACTGTCAAACACAAAATGAAGCCTTCACACATACCCCTCCCCACCCACATCCCACCTGCAACACTCAACACCAGTGTCAAACACACAGAACTGAGCCAATAATGTCCAGAGAATACACTGACAAAAATCACACTACCTGGGGGGTCCACAAACATCTCATACACACACTCAGGGATGCCTGAACCAATGCTGGCACAAAAATAACAGCCAAACACAAACCTCACTAACAACATACACAGAAGTACAACAAGCCCAGACCTGTGCAGCAAAACAGTGAAAAGGCAATGCGAGCCCAGACAGAACAGAGTACACAACATCATCACTTAGGAACAATGCAGAGACAACATACCACAACACATACAAGTAGCGCATCATCTCAAAACAATCATGGACACAAACTGGGAGCAATGGGACAATAAGAAAACACAGACCACACCACCCATCAAGTCAACATGGTGTCATAGTGTAGCAGATGCTTGCACATACACAATCCTGACAAGTGACAGGTCAAATGTAAGAGGAGAAAAGACCAAGGATGCACCCAGAACAAGCCCAGGAACAGGAATAGCCCTTCATGCGTGATACAGGCTCACAAGTAATGCACACTACACTTGCAACACACATTTGAATGTATCACAATGCACAAACAAATCACACACAATGACACGCAGATAGAATATCACACACAGAGCATCTGTCAACTGCAAGAGACAACACAGGCCAAACGCTGCACACATCCACATCAAGCACACAACAGATGCACAGGCCAATTCATCACATTACAAACAAAGCTGGACATCAGTGGATGCACACCAGGCAAGGACAAGGCAGCATACACTCAAATCACAACATGCACGACAAGCAATATGTGCACACAAAACATAACAATTCCACACAGACATGAGTGCCACATCATGAACACACTCAACACCAATCACCATAGCACAAAGACAACATCACACTCAGAAAGGGAAGAAGTACCTCAGCAAACACACATACCACTCATCCATCACCCACAGCTGACCAATGTTGGGACACCCAGATGAAAACCACATGACCAGAGGACTGTGCAGTACAAACAGTAGAACTGCATACGAGCAACCATGACTGCAAAACAGTACAACAGTACAAGAAAATCACATATAACACATTGGGAAACTGTCCTGAGTGACACATTGGTCCTGACCACCTCTCAGCCTTCCTTACCAAATGAAGAGTCGGTGTGACAGTGGAGAATATATACCAATAATGGTTTATTCAGATATGCTCAGAGCGGGGAGCTGTCTGTACAGTCACAAAAGAGTGCTATAGAGGGAACTGAACAATCACAAGTATGGATACATTATACATGTAATGTTTAGTCAAGAACACGCCCACAATGGAATTTTCCAGGCAGCTGCAGCTGAACAGTGAAAGACACACAAAAAAGGTTTTTGCTCCCATATCTTGCACAACTCGGCCCAGTCGAAGGCTGTTTCACCCTGTGCTACGATCAAAACACCAGACAGGTGGAAGAGGTCCTCTATCTAGTAGCAAAGCTATGTGCTAGCACTTACTGTTCATTATTGCACAAACTAAACTTAGCAAAGGCCATTTCTGGGAGCAAGCAAAATAGTTTGTTTTTATCATCATACAGAATGGAGGAGAACAGAAAATGGTGAAGTGAATGCTAACTTATACATGGTGTTATACACTTAGCAATTGGCCTAATCTAAGAAGGGGACTCCTTACTTTTTTTTTTAGAGTGATCCTCTGTTTCTTCTGGGGGGATCTTATTGGTCTCCTTCTTTGGTCACCCCCACTATATCTAGTTTTGGGCACTCTGGTTCTAACCCAATGATCAGCCTTTTTCCCCAACTCTTGGGGAGAGATTGGCACCAGGTCTACTATGAATGGATGCAACTTTTCTTGGTAACAAATACTTAAAAGATGCTCCTTCATTATCAAATTATAAAGCCATTCAAAGTCATGCACATTGTTCCCAGCTAACCAACTTGCTGGAATACAAAATCCACCAAGTCCTGGCTCTGGGTTTTTCAAGCCTCCCTGAACTGCATTCTCTACTCTTCGGTGGTGAATCCAAAGGCCTCTAACAGGATACCCTTCGTGGGATCATCTGATTCAGCCTTTTGCTCATTCAGTGTTAGGAGTCTAACCCTGCCCTTCCTGAGAGCATTCTCCGCAGGATAGCACACCAAAAACTACTGTGGACCTGTCTGCTAAGAAAGGCCCTCTCAAAATCAATGAACCTCTTGGTGATATCATTACCCTCAAAGAATTTTGGAATAATCCCTTTGGGGATTTTAAGGTCAAAAGAATCTACTTACTCCCTAGTTATTATCGTGCTGCCAACAGAGATGGGCTCTAGGCACAACTCTGTTCTCTCTCGCTCTAGAGCTAGCAGTTGTCCTTCTATAGTTGCCCTCCTTACTAGTCTTTCCAGAACAAGCTCTTCATCTGAAAGTGTTTCACTGCCTTGTGGTGTTGTCCATCACTTCCGTTTACTGTCTGTTGATCCACCGTGGAATCAGAGTCTTCGTCTGGACACTCTTTGTCATACTCTGCCAAAAGCTCCTGGAGCTGGGATTTGGTAGGGTTTCACACAGTCTTGAGGCCAAAGATTTTCCACAAGCCTCCAAGCTGTTTCATGTTTACAACCAGGTAAGGTGTGAGGTCGAGTTCATTCACCTGTACCAGCTCCTCTGAGGTACTGCTTCCCGTACTCAATATGGTTTACTAGGTTGAGAACCATTTTGAAGAGGAAAAAGAACCTAGCAACAGTGGTTTCCTACCTACATTTAACACTGGACTTTTAAAACAGTTGTACTAAAAGGAATCTAATCAGGGCCATGACACATATATTAACATTTTTGAAAATAGTCAATTTGCAAAAATGCAATTTAACTAAAGACAATTTTTGGATGCATTCCTGCTGCGCCACCAGTGTCGGAAGCTGTCTCTCTATATACAATATAGGCATAGTGTGCAGAGAGTCCAGTGGATTCCCAGAGGCTCAACAGAGGCTAAAGCAGATAATACTAATGCTCTCTTTGGTGGTAGTGTGGAGGAGCAGTTAGGCTTATCAGGGGTAGTTTTAATCATTTGTTGTACACACAGTGGCAATAAATGAGACATTCACTCAATTACTAATTCCAAGGCTAATTCATAAAAAGTAATACTTGGTTATATATATATATATATATTTTTTTTACAGAACCACAAAACTTCATCTTAGGTAAATACGTTTTGCAATAAAATACTTTTCAATATACAAAGTGGACACTTTAATGCAATTTTCAGACTTTGCAATGTTAACCTAGGGAAGGAAGAAAACACTCAGCATACATATAGGTAGCATGGACTTACAAGACCAGTCTGTGGGAGTTAAGGTCAGTATTGGCCAAGGTTCAGTTCAGCAACAACACTACACCACCAATGGCACAGGGGCGACCGGGTGCAGAGTGCAAATATGATGTTGGGCGCCCTATACAACTCAATGAAGAATTAGGCAATTGGACAGAGGCTGCTCACAGGTAAGTAGCAGCACTTTGGGGGGGGCCTGTCTCCAGTGGTTGAAGAAAGCACTGGATGGGATCCAAAGCAGCACCAACACTACACCACTGGTGGCATTGGGTTGCCCGGGTCCAAGGTGCCAACACAGCGTCGGGTCCCCAGTGTTAAGCAAAGGAGAAAGGCCAATTAGGAAAAGGTCTGCACGTTCAGCCCAGAAGGCCGGTCAGAAGAAACCAATAACTGTAAAGGTATGTTGCGATTCTCAGGGATGTATAGATACTTTTGGTCTTTTTCACCAAGACCTGGGGCTGATGGGCGCTGGGGTGTCTTTAGGCATTTGATACAACCTACCGTAGCAGATCGTGGTTGAGGGGGTCTTGGTGCAGAGGCTGCAGGTGACATCGAGGAGTCCGGAAGGGGTCAACCCACAGTGGACTCGGGCTCTGGAGCACTGGAGAACCTCACTGAGACCGGTGGGTCACTTGGACTCGGGCCGGAGGCATCGGGTGCAGAGGTGGAACCTTGAGGAGGGTTTTGCGGTTCTTCAGGTCATAGAGTCTTTGAAGATGGTTGCATTTGAACAGGTCTTCTGGTCTGCGGAGATATTGTTCTTTATCGAAGGCAGGTAGTTCTCACAAGGCTTTGGAAGATGCTGGGCTGTAGGACGAGTCGTCTTTTGGTGCAGGATCGTTGAGGGCTGCAGACAAGCTAGTAGGGCTGGGGCCAAGTCAGTGGTATTCTGCAGTCTTCTCTGCTGGTGCGACTCCATGGTGTCTGGCTCCACTTAGGTGATCAGGAACTGAAGTTCAGGGCTCGGGGGGGCCACCTAAATACTACATATAGGAGTGTTCAAAGGGAGTGCCAGGTAGTAGCCAGTGGGCAGCTTATCTTAAGGGTGACTACACTCTTTAAATGTTCACCACGCATGGAGGGTGGGCATACCCATGATCCTGGTTGCCTATTTGCCCTCAACTCAAGGTGGAGGGAAGTGAAATCGGGGGTCCATTTCAGTTCAGAGCACCTTAGGGGTGGCACCGACTGGAAGTGGACACACCTCTTGTTCTCACAATTTTTCCAGCCTTTCTTGCCACCAAAAAAATCGGGCATGGACAGGGGGCAGGCAACTCCACTAGCTGGAGTTGCAAGGGGTCGCATAACAGAGGAACGGAAGCCTTTAAGGCTCGCCGCCCGACTATGCTTTACCTGCAGAGGGGAGGTGTGAAGCACACAATGACACGCAGATAGAATATCACACACAGAGCATCTGTCAACTGCAAGAGACAACACAGGCCAAACGCTGCACACATCCACATCAAGCACACAACAGATGCACAGGCCAATTCATCACATTACAAACAAAGCTGGACATCAGTGGATGCACACCAGGCAAGGACAAGGCAGCATACACTCAAATCACAACATGCACGACAAGCAATATGTGCACACAAAACATAACAATTCCACACAGACATGAGTGCCACATCATGAACACACTCAACACCAATCACCATAGCACAAAGACAACATCACACTCAGAAAGGGAAGAAGTACCTCAGCAAACACACATACCACTCATCCATCACCCACAGCTGACCAATGTTGGGACACCCAGATGAAAACCACATGACCAGAGGACTGTGCAGCACAAACAGTAGAACTGCATACGAGCAACTATGACTGCAAAACAGTACAACAGTACAAGAAAATCACATATAACACATTGGGAAACTGTCCTGAGTGACACATTGGTCCTGACCACCTCTCAGCCTTCCTTACCAAATGAAGAGTCGGTGTGACAGTGGAGAATATATACCAATAATGGTTTATTCAGATATGCTCAGAGCGGGGAGCTGTCTGTACAGTCACAAAAGAGTGCTATAGAGGGAACTGAACAATCACAAGTATGGATACATTATACATGTAATGTTTAGTCAAGAACACGCCCACAATGGAATTTTCCAGGCAGCTGCAGCTGAACAGTGAAAGACACACAAAAAAGGTTTTTGCTCCCATATCTTGCACAACTCGGCCCAGTCGAAGGCTGTTTCACCCTGTGCTACGATCAAAACACCAGACAGGTGGAAGAGGTCCTCTATCTAGTGGCAAAGCTATGTGCTAGCACTTACTGTTCATTATTGCACAAACTAAACTTAGCAAAGGCCATTTCTGGGAGCAAGCAAAATAGTTTGTTTTTATCATCATACAGAATGGAGGAGAACAGAAAATGGTGAAGTGAATGCTAACTTATACATGGTGTTATACACTTAGCAATTGGCCTAATCTAAGAAGGGGACTCCTTACTTTTTTTTTTAGAGTGATCCTCTGTTTCTTCTGGGGGGATCTTATTGGTCTCATTCTTTGGTCACCCCCACTATATCTAGTTTTGGGCACTCTGGTTCTAACCCAATGATCAGCCTTTTTCCCCAACTCTTGGGGAGAGATTGGCACCAGGTCTACTCTGAATGGATGCAACTTTTCTTGGTAACAAATACTTAAAAGATGCTCCTTCATTATCAAATTATAAAGCCATTCAAAGTCATGCACATTGTTCCCAGCTAACCAACTTGCTGGAATACAAAATCCACCAAGTCCTGGCTCTGGGTTTTTCAAGCCTCCCTGAACTGCATTCTCTACTCTTCGGTGGTGAATCCAAAGGCCTCTAACAGGATACCCTTCGTGGGATCATCTGATTCAGCCTTTTGCTCATTCAGTGTTAGGAGTCTAACCCTGCCCTTCCTGAGAGCATTCTCCGCAGGATAGCACACCAAAAACTACTGTGGACCTGTCTGCTAAGAAAGGCCCTCTCAAAATCAATGAACCTCTTGGTGATATCATTACCCTCAAAGAATTTTGGAATAATCCCTTTGGGGATTTTAAGGTCAAAAGAATCTACTTACTCCCTAGTTATTATCGTGCTGCCAACAGAGATGGGCTCTAGGCACAACTCTGTTCTCTAGAGCTCTAGAGCTAGCAGTTGTCCTTCTATAGTTGCCCTCCTTACTAGTCTTTCCAGAACAAGCTCTTCATCTGAAAGTGTTTCTCTGCCTTGTGGTGTTGTCCATCACTTCCGTTTACTGTCTGTTGATCCACCGTGGAATCAGAGTCTTCGTCTGGACACTCTTTGTCATACTCTGCCAAAAGCTCCTGGAGCTGGGATTTGGTAGGGTTTCACACAGTCTTGAGGCCAAAGGTTTTCCACAAGCCTCCAAGCTGTTTCATGTTTACAACCAGGTAAGGTGTGAGGTCGAGTTCATTCACCTGTACCAGCTCCTCTGAGGTACTGCTTCCCGTACTCAATATGGTTTACTAGGTTGAGAACCATTTTGAAGAGGAAAAAGAACCTAGCAACAGTGGTTTCCTACCTACATTTAACACTGGACTTTTAAAACAGTTGTACTAAAAGGAATCTAATCAGGGCCATGACACATATATTAACATTTTTGAAAATAGTCAATTTGCAAAAATGCAATTTAACTAAAGACAATTTTTGGATGCATTCCTGCTGCGCCACCAGTGTCGAAAGCTGTCTCTCTATATACAATATAGGCATAGTGTGCAGAGAGTCCAGTGGATTCCCAGAGGCTCAACAGAGGCTAAAGCAGATAATACTAATGCTCTCTTTGGTGGTAGTGTGGAGGAGCAGTTAGGCTTATCAGGGGTAGTTTTAATCATTTGTTGTACACACAGTGGCAATAAATGAGACATTCACTCAATTACTAATTCCAAGGCTAATTCATAAAAAGTAATACTTGGTTATATATATATATATATATTTTTTTTACAGAACCACAAAACTTCATCTTAGGTAAATACGTTTTGCAATAAAATACTTTTCAATATACAAAGTGGACATTTAATGCAATTTTCAGACTTTGCAATGTTAACCTAGGGAAGGAAGAAAACACTCAGCATACATATAGGTAGCATGGACTTACAAGACCAGTCTGTGGGAGTTAAGGTCAGTATTGGGCAAGGTTCAGTTCAGCAACAACACTACGCCACCAATGGCACAGGGGCGACCGGGTGCAGAGTGCAAATATGATGTTGGGCGCCCTATACAACTCAATGAAGAATTAGGCAATTGGACAGAGGCTGCTGACAGGTAAGTAGCAGCACTTTGGGGGGGCCTGTCTCCAGTGGTTGAAGAAAGCACTGGATGGGATCCAAAGCAGCACCAACACTACACCACTGGTGGCATATGGTCGCCCTGGTGCCAGGTGGCAACACTGCGTCGGGTCCCCAGTGTTAAGCAAAGGAGAAAGGCCAATTAGGAAAAGGTCTGCACGTTCAGCCCAGAAGGCCGGTCAGAAGAAACCAATAACTGTAAAGGTATGTTGCGATTCTCAGGGATGTATAGATACTTTTGGTCTTTTTCACCAAGACCTGGGGCTGATGGGCGCTGGGGTGTCTTTAGGCATTTGATACATCCTACCGTAGCAGCTCGTGGTTGAGGGGGTCTTGGTGCAGAGGCTGCAGGTGACATCGAGGAGTCCGGAAGGGGTCAACCCACAGTGGACTCGGGCTCTGGAGCACTGGAGAACCTCACTGAGACCGGTGGGTCACTTGGACTCGGGCCGGAGGCATCGGGTGCAGAGGTGGAACCTTGAGGAGGGTTTTGCGGTTCTTCAGGTCATAGAGTCTTTGAAGATGGTTGCATTTGAACAGGTCTTCTGGTCTGCGGAGATATTGTTCTTTATCGAAGGCAGGTAGTTCTCACAAGGCTTTGGAAGATGCTGGGCTGTAGGACGAGTCGTCTTTTGGTGCAGGATCGTTGAGGGCTGCAGACAAGCTAGTAGGGCTGGGGCCAAGTCAGTGGTATTCTGCAGTCTTCTCTGCTGGTGCGACTCCATGGTGTCTGGCTCCACTTAGGTGATCAGGAACTGAAGTTCAGGGCTCGGGGGGCCACCTAAATACTACATATAGGAGTGTTCAAAGGGAGTGCCAGGTAGTAGCCAGTGGGCAGCTTATCTTAAGGGTGACTACACTCTTTAAATGTTCACCACGCATGGAGGGTGGGCATACCCATGATCCTGGTTGCCTATTTGCCCTCAACTCAAGGTGGAGGGAAGTGAAATCGGGGGTCCATTTCAGTTCAGAGCACCTTAGGGGTGGCACCGACTGGAAGTGGACACACCTCTTGTTCTCACAATTTTTCCAGCCTTTCTTGCCACCAAAAAAATCGGGCATGGACAGGGGGCAGGCAACTCCACTAGCTGGAGTTGCAAGGGGTCGCATAACAGAGGAACGGAAGCCTTTAAGGCTCGCCGCCCGACTATGCTTTACCTGCAGAGGGGAGGTGTGAAGCACACAATGACACGCAGATAGAATATCACACACAGAGCATCTGTCAACTGCAAGAGACAACACAGGCCAAACGCTGCACACATCCACATCAAGCACACAACAGATGCACAGGCCAATTCATCACATTACAAACAAAGCTGGACATCAGTGGATGCACACCAGGCAAGGACAAGGCAGCATACACTCAAATCACAACATGCACGACAAGCAATATGTGCACACAAAACATAACAATTCCACACAGACATGAGTGCCACATCATGAACACACTCAACACCAATCACCATAGCACAAAGACAACATCACACTCAGAAAGGGAAGAAGTACCTCAGCAAACACACATACCACTCATCCATCACCCACAGCTGACCAATGTTGGGACACCCAGATGAAAACCACATGACCAGAGGACTGTGCAGCACAAACAGTAGAACTGCATACGAGCAACCATGACTGCAAAACAGTACAACAGTACAAGAAAATCACATATAACACATTGGGAAACTGTCCTGAGTGACACATTGGTCCTGACCACCTCTCAGCCTTCCTTACCAAATGAAGAGTCGGTGTGACAGTGGAGAATATATACCAATAATGGTTTATTCAGATATGCTCAGAGCGGGGAGCTGTCTGTACAGTCACAAAAGAGTGCTATAGAGGGAACTGAACAATCACAAGTATGGATACATTATACATGTAATGTTTAGTCAAGAACACGCCCACAATGGAATTTTCCAGGCAGCTGCAGCTGAACAGTGAAAGACACACAAAAAAGGTTTTTGCTCCCATATCTTGCACAACTCGGCCCAGTCGCAGGCTGTTTCACCCTGTGCTACGATCAAAACACCAGACAGGTGGAAGAGGTCCTCTATCTAGTGGCAAAGCTATGTGCTAGCACTTACTGTTCATTATTGCACAAACTAAACTTAGCAAAGGCCATTTCTGGGAGCAAGCAAAATAGTTTGTTTTTATCATCATACAGAATGGAGGAGAACAGAAAATGGTGAAGTGAATGCTAACTTATACATGGTGTTATACACTTAGCAATTGGCCTAATCTAAGAAGGGGACTCCTTACTTTTTTTTTTAGAGTGATCCTCTGTTTCTTCTGGGGGGATCTTATTGGTCTCCTTCTTTGGTCACCCCCACTATATCTAGTTTTGGGCACTCTGGTTCTAACCCAATGATCAGCCTTTTTCCCCAACTCTTGGGGAGAGATTGGCACCAGGTCTACTATGAATGGATGCAACTTTTCTTGGTAACAAATACTTAAAAGATGCTCCTTCATTATCAAATTATAAAGCCATTCAAAGTCATGCACATTGTTCCCAGCTAACCAACTTGCTGGAATACAAAATCCACCAAGTCCTGGCTCTGGGTTTTTCAAGCCTCCCTGAACTGCATTCTCTACTCTTCGGTGGTGAATCCAAAGGCCTCTAACAGGATACCCTTCGTGGGATCATCTGATTCAGCCTTTTGCTCATTCAGTGTTAGGAGTCTAACCCTGCCCTTCCTGAGAGCATTCTCCGCAGGATAGCACACCAAAAACTACTGTGGACCTGTCTGCTAAGAAAGGCCCTCTCAAAATCAATGAACCTCTTGGTGATATCATTACCCTCAAAGAATTTTGGAATAATCCCTTTGGGGATTTTAAGGTCAAAAGAATCTACTTACTCCCTAGTTATTATCGTGCTCCCAACAGAGATGGGCTCTAGGCACAACTCTGTTCTCTCTCGCTCTAGAGCTAGCAGTTGTCCTTCTATAGTTGCCCTCCTTACTAGTCTTTCCAGAACAAGCTCTTCATCTGAAAGTGTTTCACTGCCTTGTGGTGTTGTCCATCACTTCCGTTTACTGTCTGTTGATCCACCGTGGAATCAGAGTCTTCGTCTGGACACTCTTTGTCATACTCTGCCAAAAGCTCCTGGAGCTGGGATTTGGTAGGGTTTCACACAGTCTTGAGGCCAAAGATTTTCCACAAGCCTCCAAGCTGTTTCATGTTTACAACCAGGTAAGGTGTGAGGTCGAGTTCATTCACCTGTACCAGCTCCTCTGAGGTACTGCTTCCCGTACTCAATATGGTTTACTAGGTTGAGAACCATTTTGAAGAGGAAAAAGAACCTAACAACACTGGTTTCCTACCTACAATTAACACTGGACTTTTAAAACAGTCGTACTAAAAGGAATCTAATCTGGGCCCTGACATATATATTAACATTTTTAAAAATAGTCAATTTGCAAAAATGCAATTTCATTAAAGACAATTTTTGGATGCATTCCTGCTGCGCCACCAGTGTCGGAAGCTGTCTCTCTATATACAATATAGGCATAGTGTGCAGAGAGTCCAGTGGATTCCCAGAGGCTCAACAGAGGCTAAAGCAGATAATACTAATGCTCTCTTTGGTGGTAGTGTGGAGGAGCAGTTAGGCTTATCAGGGGTAGTTTTAATCATTTGTTGTACACACAGTGGCAATAAATGAGACATTCACTCAATTACTAATTCCAAGGCTAATTCATAAAAAGTAATACTTGGTTATATATATATATATTTTTTACAGAACCACAAAACTTCATCTTAGGTAAATACGTTTTGCAATAAAATACTTTTCAATATACAAAGTGGACATTTAATGCAATTTTCAGACTTTGCAATGTTAACCTAGGGAAGGAAGAAAACACTCAGCATACATATAGGTAGCATGGACTTACAAGACCAGTCTGTGGGAGTTAAGGTCAGTATTGGGCAAGGTTCAGTTCAGCAACAACACTACACCACCAATGGCACAGGGGCGACCGGGTGCAGAGTGCAAATATGATGTTGGGCGCCCTATACAACTCAATGAAGAATTAGGCAATTGGACAGAGGCTGCTCACAGGTAAGTAGCAGCACTTTGGGGGGGCCTGTCTCCAGTGGTTGAAGAAAGCACTGGATGGGATCCAAAGCAGCACCAACACTACACCACTGGTGGCATTGGGTCGCCCGGGTCCAAGGTGCCAACACAGCGTCGGGTCCCCAGTGTTAAGCAAAGGAGAAAGGCCAATTAGGAAAAGGTCTGCACGTTCAGCCCAGAAGGCCGGTCAGAAGAAACCAATAACTGTAAAGGTATGTTGCGATTCTCAGGGATGTATAGATACTTTTGGTCTTTTTCACCAAGACCTGGGGCTGATGGGCGCTGGGGTGTCTTTAGGCATTTGATACAACCTACCGTAGCAGATCGTGGTTGAGGGGGTCTTGGTGCAGAGGCTGCAGGTGACATCGAGGAGTCCGGAAGGGGTCAACCCACAGTGGACTCGGGCTCTGGAGCACTGGAGAACCTCACTGAGACCGGTGGGTCACTTGGACTCGGGCCGGAGGCATCGGGTGCAGAGGTGGAACCTTGAGGAGGGTTTTGCGGTTCTTCAGGTCATAGAGTCTTTGAAGATGGTTGCATTGCAGGTCTTCTGGTCTGCGGAGATATTGTTCTTTATCGAAGGCAGGTAGTTCTCACAAGGCTTTGGAAGATGCTGGGCTGTAGGACGAGTCTTCTTTTGGTGCAGGATCGTTGAGGGCTGCAGACAAGCTAGTAGGGCTGGGGCCAAGTCAGTGGTATTCTGCAGTCTTCTCTGCTGGTGCGACTCCATGGTGTCTGGCTCCACTTAGGTGATCAGGAACTGAAGTTCAGGGCTCGGGGGAGCCACCTAAATACTACATATAGGAGTGTTCAAAGGGAGTGCCAGGTAGTAGCCAGTGGGCAGCTTATCTTAAGGGTGACTACACTCTTTAAATGTTCACCACGCATGGAGGGTGGGCATACCCATGATCCTGGTTGCCTATTTGCCCTCAACTCAAGGTGGAGGGAAGTGAAATCGGGGGTCCATTTCAGTTCAGAGCACCTTAGGGGTGGCACCGACTGGAAGTGGACACACCTCTTGTTCTCACAATTTTTCCAGCCTTTCTTGCCACCAAAAAAATCGGGCATGGACAGGGGGCAGGCAACTCCACTAGCTGGAGTTGCAAGGGGTTGCATAACAGAGGAACGGAAGCCTTTAAGGCTCGCCGCCCGACTATGCTTTACCTGCAGAGGGGAGGTGTGAAGCACCTTTGCCCAGAGCAGGCTTGGTTTCTGACCCACAAGAACACAAGACTCACACCTCAAGGGGTCAGCAATATATCTAGAGATGGTAGGCTGGGTGGGAACTAGTCAGGCGCACACTAGTGGGTAGGTAAGTTTCAGCGGACCCCTCTAAGGTGTCCTGTTCACGCAAAATTTTATAAATCTGGTACTGGAATCAGTGCAGCACAACAAGATGTTTGGCACCAAACATCACATAATTCAGTGCAGTTATCATGGAGCTGCGGAACTCGTCTTGATGAGTGTCCAGCCCATGCACTCACAATGGCTTCCATGTTTATTTACAATATCCAGGAATTGATGTGGATATTACAGGGGTATATCTGCTTATGCAGATATGTCCTCACTGGATATAGTGCTCTCTGTATTAGGGCTAAGGCCTGCAATAGGGGTATCTTATCTATATCCCAGGTGCCGCTCACTGACCTGCTCATTGTCTCATCTGAGGATTCGCCCTTTGCCCACGCAACGCAGCGCATTCCCTGTGGCAGAGGTTGGCTGGTGGGAGCGTTACTGCAATCGGCGGTAAGTCAACCCGCTCTCAGCGCGACCCGCCCAGGTTGTAGTGCATCAACTGATAGGCTGTGTCCTGGAAAAGCCTACCGGGGGACTGCGAGGCCCAGAAACCACCGCTCCTTGCAGCCGGCGCCTCTTCCCCCGGCGGCCACGCCCATCTAACTGGCCTGTGTCCATATAACTTTTCGCGACACCCGCTGCGCGGGTGCCGCTCACTGACCTGCTCATTGTCTCATCTGAGGATTCGCCCTTAGCCCACGCAACGCAGCGCATTCCCTGTGGCAGAGGTTGGCTGGTGGGAGCGTTACTGCAATCGGCGGTAAGTCAACCCGCTCTCAGCGCGACCCGCCCAGGTTGTAGTGCATCAACTGATAGGCTGTGTCCTGGAAAAGCCTACCGGGGGACTGCGAGGCCCAGAAACCACCGCTCCTTGCAGCCGGCGCCTCTTCCCCCGGCGGCCACGCCCATCTAACTGGCCTGTGTCCATATAACTTTTCGCGACACCCACTGCGCGGGTGCCGCTCACTGACCTGCTCATTGTCTCATCTGAGGATTCGCCCTTTGCCCACGCAACGCAGCGCATTCCCCGTGGCAGAGGTTGGCTGGTGGGAGCGTTACTGCAATCGGCGGTAAGTCAATCCGCTCTCAGCGCGACCCGCCCAGGTTGTAGTGCATCAACTGATAGGCTGTGTCCTGGAAAAGCCTACCGGGGGACTGCGAGGCCCAGAAACCACCGCTCCTTGCAGCCGGCGCCTCTTCCCCCGGCGGCCACGCCCATCTAACTGGCCTGTGTCCATATAACTTTTCGCGACACCCGCTGCGCGGGTGCCGCTCACTGACCTGCTCATTGTCTCATCTGAGGATTCGCCCTTTGCCCACGCAACGCAGCGCATTCCCTGTGGCAGAGGTTGGCTGGTGGGAGCGTTACTGCAATCGGCGGTAAGTCAACCCGCTCTCAGCGCGACCCGCCCAGGTTGTAGTGCATCAACTGATAGGCTGTGTCCTGGAAAAGCCTACCGGGGGACTGCGAGGCCCAGAAACCACCGCTCCTTGCAGCCGGCGCCTCTTCCCCCGGCGGCCACGCCCATCTAACTGGCCTGTGTCCATATAACTTTTCGCGACACCCGCTGCGCGGGTGCCGCTCACTGACCTGCTCATTGTCTCATCTGAGGATTCGCCCTTTGCCCACGCAACGCAGCGCATTCCCTGTGGCAGAGGTTGGCTGGTGGGAGCGTTACTGCAATCGGCGGTAAGTCAACCCGCTCTCAGCGCGACCCGCCCAGGTTGTAGTGCATCAACTGATAGGCTGTGTCCTGGAAAAGCCTACCGGGGGACTGCGAGGCCCAGAAACCACCGCTCCTTGCAGCCGGCGCCTCTTCCCCCGGCGGCCACGCCCATCTAACTGGCCTGTGTCCATATAACTTTTCGCGACACCCACTGCGCGGGTGCCGCTCATTGACCTGCTCATTGTCTCATCTGAGGATTCGCCCTTTGCCCACGCAACGCAGCGCATTCCCTGTGGCAGAGGTTGGCTGGTGGGAGCGTTACTGCAATCGGCGGTAAGTCAACCCGCTCTCAGCGCGACCCGCCCAGGTTGTAGTGCATCAACTGATAGGCTGTGTCCTGGAAAAGCCTACCGGGGGACTGCGAGGCCCAGAAACCACCGCTCCTTGCAGCCGGCGCCTCTTCCCCCGGCGGCCACGCCCATCTAACTGGCCTGTGTCCATATAACTTTTCGCGACACCCGCTGCGCGGGTGCCGCTCACTGACCTGCTCATTGTCTCATCTGAGGATTCGCCCTTTGCCCACGCAACGCAGCGCATTCCCTGTGGCAGAGGTTGGCTGGTGGGAGCGTTACTGCAATCGGCGGTAAGTCAACCCGCTCTCAGCGCGACCCGCCCAGGTTGTAGTGCATCAACTGATAGGCTGTGTCCTGGAAAAGCTTACCGGGGGACTGCGAGGCCCAGAAACCACCGCTCCTTGCAGCCGGCGCCTCTTCCCCCGGCGGCCACGCCCTTTCAACTTCCCCATTAAGCAGCCAGCCTCTAACGCGCCGCGGGTCGCGCGCGGGTCGCAGCCCGGGGCGAAGACCGGGCAAAGAGCGGGCCGTTTGAGGCCGTTAGAGGCTGGTAGAGACTGGACTGGGCCACCTATCTGATATTCCCATCTGGATACTTCCCATTTCTCTGCTCTACTAACCTCCTCCGATTCACAGCCAAATAAGAACAATAATGGTTCTCACGAGAGGATCCAAAACTAAAACCAAAGCCCCTAGCTCAGTGGGTAAATTGCTTGGCCCTATGGACGACTTCCTCACGAAGGCTAATACCTTCATAGATCAAAGTATTTCAATGATGGAAGAAAGGGTCTCCTTAGATCTGGCATTCGCCAAAAGATCCTCACTGGGTATCTTGGCGGAAGCCAGATCCCCAGCTGTAGGAGCTTCAAACGCTGAGGTAGCACCAATACGAGAGAGACGCAGCTTGCCAAACACTGTAGACTTATCAGTATCCCAGCTTGCGGACTCACAGCTCAGCTTTGATCTCGAAAAAACACCGGATCTACTCCCGACAACATCCCCACAAATTTCCTCTACAGACAAAAGAATAGAAAGGGGTAGGAGGGAGGGAGCTATTAGTAAGAAAAGGGCGCCCACAAACTCCATCACACCAAATAACCTGGCGCAGCCACCTAGCATCCCACAAAATCGAGATGACAGGTTAGTTCAAATAGAGATCCTAGCGTCAGTTCATCAATCAGAGAAGGAAACATCTATCCCGAAAGTCCTGGATCCTCCCTCTCTCACACAAGCCCAAGTGGACTTGAGTGTCATGGAGGCCCAGGAACTAACACTCACCAACATAGCCAGCATAGTTAAACTAGCATTACAACCCTTAGAACAGCGATTAGTAACTTTAGAGTCACAAATCTCAAAACTCCTAAAAATCCAACACTCAACTCTCCTACCATGCCCACAAAAAGCAGGAGGTACCAATACTAAAAAATCAACCATTACTAATACTGCTAACGCTAATCCATCTTTGCCCAACCCACAACAAAAGACTCTCCGGATAACAACACCTAATGTGCCCGCTAATAATAATACTTCAAACGCGACGAAAACACCAAAAACCGCCGCTGCTCTGAGTACCACTAATAACTCGCATCAGATAATCACACTAACTTCCCCAGGTGCGGCACCTACAACTGCCCCCACGCCGGTTGCTCCTAGCAGCTCTGCTAATTAAACCCCTGGCAAAAACGTAAATAAATCAACAACAAAAACATCAGTCCCCCCGGTCCCACCACCAAAAACCCCTTCGGACAGGCACAAGAGAAATACTGCAAAGAATCCTGGCCCCACAAGACTCCCAGCAGATTTCCCTCCTGAGGCCTCACCGTACGTGGTGGTTATGGCTGGTGTCCCTGAATTAACAGATCTCACCTCGGAACCGGTTTGGTCCTTAAAAAATAAGGCCCAGCATTGGCTCCAGACCAACCGCCCGATTCCATCCACCTGGCGCGGAAGAATTAGATCCGTAGCCAGAGTACCATGGGTGGGTAGCACCAGAAAAACCATTCCCGGGGATTGTATAACGATGACTTTTGAGGACCCACGCATAGCGGACTACGTCTGCGCATGGGAAGATATCGCCTCAAATGGAGGTATTAAGATCAAGTCACTCTCCTTCTTCTATCCTTTTAGGCAAGTGGACGGCCTTATCCAGGGGCAGGAGCCACCCTGGTCCGTTCCATTCCCCAGGCAGGACGATCGACCAAACTCTAGATACCATGGTCCCCCTAACATCTACGAGCCAGATTTTTCCTGGCACACAGTAAGACAACGCCACCAGGGTGGACGATGGGAAGACAGAAGACCCCACATGCAATGGCCCTCATTCAGAGATCAATCCCGGTGGGACCCATGGCATGACATCCCGTTATACAATAGGTACAGTGGCCTAGAAATGGTCGACTGACCACTAACAGATACCCCCTCCAATGAGCTCCATGTATTCCCCTCACCACAGTCCTCGACTATTCCCTTAGATCCCAGAAACATGGAATCCATAACCCTAACAGAAGAATTAAATGATGACCTTTCCCCAATCACAGTACTTTATTGGAACATCGCAGGCCTCCGAAATAAAATCGAGGACGGATCTGCGCAGAAGTTCCTAAATCCATATCAAATAATTTGTCTCCAAGAGACATGGTCATTAGAAGAATTACACCTACAAGGTTATAAAACCTACTTTGTTTCAGCATTAACCAGCCTAATGGGCAGACCGAAAGGCGGGTTAATAATTTATATTGCAAATACCCTCCCACTTAACAAAGTGGTTACACTCTCCCAGGACGCTAACCATCAAATCCTCTCACTAACCCTGGAGAATAAAGAAATAATCATCTTGACTAATCTATATAATAACCTACCGGAAGAAAACTTCATAACTCTCCTCACAAGCCTACATGATAAATTAAAACAAGCTCATCATTGTAGACCTGGCAAAGAGGCAACCCACCTAATCTGGGGAGGAGATTTTAATCTCCATCCCTGCACAGCGACCAACCCATTGTGTTGTGGGATAGTGGATGAATTTGATGCACCATTACCGCACTTTGCACATAACAAACTGGGAAACACTATTAACACCGTCCTTTCGGACTTGGATCTGCACATTGTTAACCATCCTGAAGCAGACCCAAACAAATTTACTCCGACTTATGTGGGCAGAGGTCATCAAACCACAGTAGATTTTATACTTCTTTCACCAACCCTGATGAACAAAGTTAAGGATTTCGGAGTCAATGCCAATCCCCTCAGTGATCACTCAGCCTTAACAATCAAGATATCTATGCCATCCAGCTCCTCCCATAAACTGGAGATAGCGGCCACCCTCACACAGAACAAAATTCAGGTTGGTAAACATAACGGATTCACAATTAAATGGGCAAAAACTAATCCCTCAGACATAACGAAAAAATTAATAACCCGGACCTACCCAAATATCGTAAAATGCCTGGACCTTGCTTCAAGTCACAAGGAAGTCCTGATAAACTTTAAACTAATTTTAGATTCTATAAAGGACCTTCTTACCTCAAAACCCAAACCAAACCGTTCCACAAAACTAAAATGGTTTAATCATAATTGCACAGCTGCATTAACAAAATTGAAATCTGCACTCCATAACAAACCGCGAGATGTAGCCCAGATTCAACTTTTAAGGCGTCAATATATAGGGGAAAGAAAGACGAGAACCGCCCAACTTAAGCAAAAACTATGGGACGACCTTCATAAAGGCGCAGTCTCAAAAAACAGCAAGCTTTTTTGGCGCACAGTTAGAACTCCTTATCTCACAGAAACTGGTACCCCAAAAATAGAAGTCGCCATCGACGAAAACACATGGGTCTCTCATTTCGCAGAGATCTTCAAAAACACCTCACCAACAGACCCACTACCCCCAAAGGCCCAGTACCCCATCCTGGTTCCTTTTGACATTTCAGATCTCTTGGAGGCATTGCAGAACAGTAAACCAGGCAAGGCACCAGGTCCCGATGGGGTCCCAGTGGACTTCTTCAAAAGCAACCTAGATCTCTGGGCCCCCATTCTAACTAGAGTCTGTACAGCGGCCGCAAACGAGGGAATCCTAACCTCTTGGACCAAATCAATAATGGTCCCCATTTTTAAAAAGGGGGACCGCCAAGATGTAAAATGCTACCGGCCAATCTCACTGCTGGATTCGCTTGGGAAAGTAGTGGGGAGAGTGATTCTAGAGCGTCTTCAGCAGTGGAGTGAGGATCAAGGCATAATTTCTGACATCCAATTCGGCTTCCGAGAGGGCTTTGGCACACTAGAGCAGGTCCTTAACCTCACCCTAATAATGGGCAAATACACCCAGGCCATTCCAACTAAGATCTATATGGTCTTTGTCGACCTATCCGCAGCTTTTGACTGCGTCTCGCACGCAAAGCTGTGGAAGGTCCTAGCCCAATTGGGAGTAGATCTACCCCTCTTGGACTTCTTAAGAGAGCTCTATACCGGGGCAACGGCCAGAGTGCGCTTTGGCGTAAATGGAGAGCTGACGTCGCCGTTTGGCGTAGGGCGTGGAGTCAGGCAGGGATGCGTCCTGGCCCCCTTCCTCTTCTCACTCTATACCAATGGTTTGGAGGGGGAGATGTTGAGGGGGGCTCAGGACCTCCCACGCATAAACCGCCGCCTGATTCCAGCCCTGCTCTACGCGGATGACGCTGTTATCCTTGCACGAACACCTCGCGAACTCCAGAAAGCAGTGAGTAGGTACACGACCTTCATGGGCAATCTAGACCTAATGGTGAATGTGAAGAAAACGTTCGTAATGACAGCTGGTAGAGGCCAGAAAAGAATAAAACCCATACAGGTCTATAACCAAAAGCTTGAAGCCACCCCTCAATATCCCTACTTGGGGGTCATGATAGACGACCAACTTAGCTGGAAGCCAGCAGTGAACACAAGGGCACATTTATTCAAGAGGTCAATTGCCGCCCTAACAACCTTTTCCCAGAGACTAGGTAAAAGGCCACCAGTGGAGCTACTAAAGATTTACAACGCCAAATGCCAGGCAATCGCAACATATGGTGCGGGAGTCTGGGGCTACACTGACACCAGCCCTATCCAGAAGGCAGAAAACGCCTTTTTAAGATTCCTATTAGCCACCCCCAAAGGTACCTCAACCTACGCAATGCACCTAGAACTAGGCATACCTTACATAGAGGACCTAATTAAACTAGATCCGCTGATGTTGTGGCGCCGCATTTGGAAGTCAGACATAAATGCACTGACACAATCCATCATTGCAGACTCAATGAACTTGGACAACTCTTTAAAAATAAAGTGGCTCCTATATGTTAGAAACTTTTTTAATGATCTAGGCTCTGAGAACTATTACCTGGATCCGGTATCCATAACAGACATCTCGAAAAAAGACCTCAAACAGAAAGCATTAAGACATCTGGAATCCTTAAGACTCGCTTCCAACTCATCAAAAACGGCAGTTATACATGCAAACATGATTCAAATAGCCTATGACATTCACCCGTACCTGACACTCCAAACATCAACTTACGAAAGAATGTTAATTACAAGATTCAGGCTAAACACCTTTTTTAGAATGGTCACCTTTCCGTCACAAAACTGTTGGAATGCCACACTCCCCCCTTGTCCATGTGATGGTTCATCAACACAGTCCAATCAGCATGTGATTCTGCTTTGTAAATTCCATCAAGCCCACAGAAAGATCTGGCTACTACCGATATTAAGAACTTGGGGGTTGAGACAATGCAGACCCGCCCTCTTAAGACTGCAAATGCTGGAAACGGAAAATGTCTGTTATTTTGTTAGTAGTTTCTTAAAATGCATCATGAAACACAGAAAGAACCTTTAAAAATCCTCGTCAAGCCCACTTTGAGCGGCTTCCTGCACACTTTTGGCTAACTCTTTTTTAACCGTGAAATGAATTTTATATGAAATATTATGCAACTTGTGTATTTTTGTAATGTATGATATCACTTGTCTCTTTTATGGTTTTTCCACTGTGAATAAGCCGAATAAAGATTTTATTATTATTATTATAGCCCATGTAGCGTCTGTTGGCATGGCACTGGGAGATGTATGCCATGTCGACTCCACCATTTTGTCTGCACTCAAGGCACGTAGTCTGCAATGGAAGAGTGCAGGGCCTTGGTGAGGAGACCTTACAGTGGGAGCATTTATACTGAAGCCCTTGGTGTGCCTCTTCAATGCCAAAGCCCTATGTACCAGGGGTACCATCAAGTAGGAAGATACAAGGTGCACTGAAGTTGTGCCAAATAGAAAAAAAAGTTATTGATTTTATATAAAGAACGCTGGCACTGGTAACCTGGTAAGCAGGGACCCAGTGCATTACAGTCAAAGTTGCATCAAAAACCAGGCACAAAAGTGAGGGGACTACTGCTACCAAAACCCAGTTTCCTACATCACCTATGTGAAAAATTTTATTGAGGCCTGAACTCGAATCCTAAAAGCCAAAAAAAGGCTTCCCACTGGGCGGATGCCTAGTAGTTAATGGATGCAATGATAAGGCACCTGCAGAGGAGAGAAAAAAGGAGGTACTGGGAGCACACTTATTGAAGTGAAATTCTTGTTTCTCAGGCCTGGATAAACGTTCAGCTAACTTGCATCAAAATGGATTCCAAGCAAGTACAGTTAGTATCAATAAACCAACTGATACATTTCAGATATATGTGTGGCTCTTATTTAAGATAAGTGAAGCCACGTACTGTTCATAAATGAATACATTGATTAATATGATTAGCGCATAACGTGAATATAACGCACAAGTGCATTTGGCACTAAATGACTCTGGACCAATTGTTAGTTAGTCTGTCAAATAAACAGACTAAATGCACAAATTACTTGAACTTTACTAAACACACATGTATAAAATCCACATCATCATATTGCTTTTAGTGTGCCTTGGAGAGTCATGGTGTTCACAGTTCAGTAAATGAAAAATACTTCAGGCTTCTTTCTAAATTTTGTATGTGAGACTTCATTTAGAAAATGTATCGCCTTCTCTTGATCTCTGTGCTGACGATACACAAATACATCTGTACATCGTCAGCACAGATGATAAGAGAAGATGATTCTTGAGTGGAAAAATGTTATGTATCAATGTTGTGGTTTTTTTTCATGTTGCGGGCACTAGGTCTACCCACACAAGTAAAGTACCATTTGTATCAGAAGACTTAGGGGACTGCTGGGTGGAAAGTAGTCTGTGGATCCCCACAGATTCCACAACTTTCCATTTCAAAAATGTGAGGAAAATGTGTTTTTAAGTAAAGGTTTGAGGTTTGCAAGGGATTCTGGATAAAACCAACCATTGAGAGCCACACAAGTCACCCCATCCTGGATTGCCCCAGGTGTCTAATGTCAAAAAATTTAAAAAAATGTACAGGGTTTCTATGTTTCCCTAGCCGTCGGCTGAGCTGGAGCCCAGAATTCGCAGCTAGGAACTTTGAAAAATACCAGTATGTTTTTACCTATTCTTTTTCTCTGTGTTTCTGCCTTCTAAATGTAAGCCAGTGTGTAAGAAAGAAGACATTTTGGTAAAAAGTTGTTTTTTATATACAAGTTTGCCTGTTCCTGAAAGCTGGAAAGATCGTGATTTTAGCACCACAAAATATTTGCTGATGTCATTTGCAAGAGAAAACTAAGCACTTTTTTCTGCTGTGTTTTTTTTTACCATTGTACCAAAATATAGCTATAGTTTGGCTATTCATTAGAATTCCCAGGATGTTGACAAAGAAGGACACCAATTCGGCACGGATAGCCTATGTGAAAACAAGTTTGGAAGGCTGTAATGGCAGGGGTTTTGGCTCTATTTAGCAGTGATATAGACTTTAATCTTGCTCACATCTAGGATAGGTATTCTTAGCTTGTGTTGGCCCTTTTAAGCCCTTTCTTCCAGACCTAGAAGAGGATAGCTGCTTAATATGATGATAGATCCCTTATTCTTGACTCTAACCTGTCTATTGCCTATTGGCTTTGACATACTTGCTTATAGTAGACACATTGGTATGGTTTATGTAGGTATTCTGACAGAGCTAAGGGGTATTTCATCCCTTTCAGGTCTACAGGCCTAGAACTAGAGGGACTCCATCTTGATGGAGCTGAGAGGCTTCAGGGGGAAAGGTAAAGTTTACAGTAAGGCTGTTTGTGTGCTAGAGGAAGACCGGTTAGGACTGCTTCTTATCCGAGGAATGTGTTTTTCTCTTGGGCCCAGACGTAACAAGCAGATGGCCACTGCGGTTGCGTGGAAGCCTGGGTGCTGGCACAGGAATTCGGTAGGAGGCAGCCCTCTGGTGGAAATTTCCATGAGGGGAGAGGAATCCATATTAGCGAGCTGCAGGAAAGGAGGAGTGTTCATTCCAGCTTGTGTGCAGTTCAGCTTGGAGCTCAGTTCAGCTTGGAGAGAGAACAGGATGTCTGCTGGAGCTGCATAATAGAGTGCAGTTCTTGAATGGAGAAAGAAGGCAGACGATTGCTGAAGATGAGGAGAGAGAGCAGTGCAGAGAGCATCAAAGAAGGCTGTCAGCTGGAGCAATTGAACCAGAGGCGTGGTGATGTGGTGAAGGAGGGAGAGACAGAGAGAGCCCTAATCCCACCAGAGGCAGAGAGAAATCTTCCTTCTAATAGGTGAGGTAGTCTGAACTAGTCCCCTTTACACTTACACCTTAATCTTGTTCTTATTCCCTAGGCTACTGTATGTCTAATCTTTTCTCTTTCAGCGGTGTGTTAAAAGTTCCTGTTACCCCGCAGATAAATTGTATGTCTAATTCTTTTCTTTCAGCGGTGTGTTAAAGTTACTGCTAGTTATAGAGACCCCATAGTTTTGTATATGTGTACTTTATTATTGTTACAATAAACTTCCCCATTAATTAGTGAATTAGTGTGTAAGAGTTTTTTTATGATAAAGCTAGCCGGTCTTCTAACAGAAGGGAGTAGGAGCGCTTAAATCAAGGAATAACTCAATCACATAGTGTGTATATCTTTGTCCCCATACAGTGAGGGTAATCCCCTTTCCTAGTCAAGTATTACTGTTTGAACAGATGCTACCCCTGATCAGGTAAGTAATAGTGAATAATTAGGGAGAGAGGAGACCTGCAACTAAGGGACCAAGTTAGTACACCCTCCCATAATCCTGTAAACAGCGTCTTCTGTTCCAAAGCATAGGTAACCTTTTTCTCCTAGTCAGATGTTACAGCCAGAACAGATGCTGCCCCTGATCCGGCAAGTCTGAATAAATAGGGAGAACAGGGAGCCCTTGAGCTAGGGAATTGTTGACACTAAGTAATTCGGCTATCCCATAATATTATTGTAGTAGCAGACCCTTAGTGAAGAGACAGAAAACTGAAGGTGTTCATAGGAATGTGGTCGTCATTGGTAAGTGGCGTTAATGAGAGCACTGATTGTGATTACCAACGTGGAGGTTTGCCGGATTGTAAACCGTTTGGAAAAAGGAGAGCACTGGGGCTGCAGACCCACGTGTGTAGACACGCCAGATTGTGTGTCATATCTGCCCCAGGGTAGATTTGTCTGGGTCTGAGTGGCCGCGAGACTATAAGGTATGAGTGTGGTGTAGGGCATGGATATCCTTAGTAATCAGTGAGTATTCTTAGTATCCCTATAGCTTTAGTGGTGTTTCTAATAATATGAGCTTGTATATTGTGAGTTCCCCATCCTCAGGTAGGTACCCAGGTGCCTGGATAGATGGTCCTGAGGAGGGATGTGATTACGTTCTGGCTGGGTTGGAGGGGCCCCTAGGGGCTGATCCCATCTAATCAGAAAATCCAGCCATAACAAAGGCCTAAGAGGGATCTATTCTCAAAATGAGAGGGTTTCTTGCTACGCCTGATATAGTTATGTGGCACAAATAGCAGTAATGGATTGAACTAAATTAAGAGGGTTTCTAGCTACGCCTGGTATAGTCTATGTGGCATTTCTTTAGACAACTGATGCCAAATGACCG
This sequence comes from Lissotriton vulgaris, assembly GCF_964263255.1. Taxonomy (NCBI): domain Eukaryota; kingdom Metazoa; phylum Chordata; class Amphibia; order Caudata; family Salamandridae; genus Lissotriton; species Lissotriton vulgaris. The sequence continues at coordinate 327,174,567 of NC_141686.1, forward strand.
AAGAAGGTTTGAATTACCAGAGAGTAAGTTCGGTTTAAAATGAAAATACTACAGCCCTTCAACAGCAGAAACAAATGTTTGTATTGTCATATGTTGGCTTTTGTTGCTATGAGGGTCTGGTGATAAGATAATAGTTAACTGTGCCACAAGGTAGAGATTGGAATCAATACCCCTGTTGCCGCACTGCTTGTTATTAAGGTTGATATTGTATACAACATGAACAATATAGATGAGTTGTCAATCTTGTATGTTGATATGTAGTGATAAGGCCATTTATCTAGCTGCATAATCAGTCCTTTCGAGTGTGATCAACGCAGGAACATGTGCAGAGATGAGCACAGCAATATAGATATAGTTGGTATGAAAGATAATAGATCAATGCATCTATGGTCTTTTTTCTTTCTAGAGCGGGCCTCTCCTTTTATCCAGAGCCATTGCCAGGTGAGGTGAGGTAATTTCCTTGCCAGGTCAAGGTAAGAACAATAAGCTTTTCACCTCTTATCAGGTAATGGAAGCTGGCATAGTTGTATACCACTTTTTTTTAATTGAATACATCTGCAATAACTGTTGATTAACCCTGGGAAGATGCACGCCATGTCTATATTTTTAACCTATTTTTTCTTACAGACGCCATCCAATGTAATGGGTGATTGCAAAGGAAGATCTGTACATACCTACGAATGAGGTGGTTTGGTTGTATCGTTTCCAACCATCTTAATTGCATTTTGGTTTAATATCACTTTATTCTTTTGTTTAGTTTCACAAATTGCAGTAGTAAATGTAGGTGGGTCCTGACGAAGGCACTAGATAGAACGTTATCTGATTGTGCTGAATCATGTTGACCACAGGATAAGAATTTAGAAGACAGCTATTTGGTAAAACTGTCTTGTATTGCATAGTTTTTAATTTGAATTGTGGGAAACAATAATACATTTGTGGTTTCTCATAATTTCAATTTTAAACTTCACTTTACACCTATTCACTGCACTTAGTTCCCTCACACTCCACGAGTCTCATCACCTAGGTGTCATAATAAAACATCCTCGGGCTCCCCTTCACTATGACAGGGTTGTAGCCTTTAGAGTCACCAGTGTGACTATAATGAAGAGACCCAGATGATGAAGCATGTCACCATTTGGTGAGTGATGGGAATCCATTAATTTTATTTTTTCACGTTTTTTCTTATTAGTCGCGGCGAGTGTCTCTTTGGTGTGCTTTTTCTGCAGTTATTGCAAGTGTATGGAGTAACTCTGCAGACCCTTGGATACTTTTTGTATTCAAGTACTGTAAATTGGGGTGAGGTATCTAGGTTGGTCTTTAAAATTGCCTCAGACCCTCCATAAAATGTGTGTTGTTTTTTTTTTTTTGCATTTTTTTTCCTGCCATCTTTAAAGAGTTTGTGACCCAACCAACGGAACACATAGGGTGCAACATGGCTCAGTGAGCTAAATCCTGCAACCAGAGATAGACTTCAGATGGGGGCAGGAAATAGTATCGTAAAAATATATAGAAGGATTGCGGCGACATGATGCAGTGAAAACTTTCCATAAAAAAACATCTTTTCTTTTATAAGAGACCATTTATATATTGTGCATGTCATAGAGTTGTTTTTTACGTATTATGAATGACATTCTTCATCAGCTAGCCAGAATTCAACACTGTGAGATACATGCTATGAGCACGTGTGCTACATGTGCAGTAATCCACTGAGCTGCCTTACTAAAATGTGATGGAAGATGGTTTCCTACAATAAAAGCAATGTATAGAAACACAATCCAATACAAGAATTCATAGGCTTTGGTTTATTGCTAAACAACTCATCCTAACAACAAAATCTGAATCTATAGCTAACTTCCCAGATAAAACAGCTTATCAAGGTGCAGGGAGGCTTAGGGAAAGTGTGGGGGCACTGTGTGCAGAGCAGAGATACACAAAGAAATGCTCAGGTTAGGTTTTCCTCTTGTGTTTGCCGTGATCGGCCCACTTCAAGGTGTGACAACACACTGAGAAACAGGATGAGATTGGAGAGCGCCAGAAGCTCAAAAACATGAAACATAACATTTCTGTGGCCGAGTGTCTTGAGAAACTAGTGCGGCATTGAAAATCAAAGAATCGTAGGGACCCAGAGACAACTTGAGCATAAAAATACGGACAGAGACACACAACAGGCCTTTTGACGAATGGTGTTCCCTCTAGTCTGTCACGATAGGGGCGCGCTCAGAAAGGCTTCTTTTTCTTCGGGGTGCTCGCCCTGTTGCTTATTGATACAGGCAACCTCCCCAAAGCAATCCGCCCCACAGCCAGACACAGGGCTGATGCATGGGAGATTAGAGCTTCAATCCTGCTTGATCCCGTCTGCCTTATGCATTATGCATGAAGGGGGTCACCCGAGGAGACGGCCTTCTGCCTTCAGAAGGGCTCCGGTTTTAAGCTCCAGAGGAAGGAATTAAACACCAAAGCCGCAGAAATCTCTTCCAGTCGAGAGATGTTTGATGGCTCCTTTGTTTTAGGCAGCGCTGGGATCAGTCACCTGACTGCCAGGCTCTCTCCTCTCGTCTGCCAAGGCGTGATTGAACCTGCCAGCTGTAGATACAGGAATTTGGATTCAAATTGTAAATAAATAAAAGGCCAACACTCTACCTCCGATTGCCCATCTTTGGAGCCTTCTTCAGGCATTCTTGACGTTTTTGCCCTAATTTGACATGGTTTTATTATGTAACGCATTTGCTTGAATAACAAAGCGAGGAGGGAAAGGAGGAGGGCCACCCCCCCCCAACCATGTCCGTCTGGGAGCAGTAAAAATCAGATGGCACACTGCAGCAATTAAGTGCAAGGAAGACGAGGAAAACTGTAGTTAGGCACAGCTGCTTCGGGACTACACGCAAGTTACCACTGGGTCAACAGCCAACAGAAATCAAGAAGACAACAGCAATGCCAGACTTAAACCAATCACAAAGGGAAGGAGAAATTACACAGAGTTGAAGACCCTATACAGATTACTTTGAGTCTCGCTGAGACAACGCATGCAACGCATGCGTTGCCAAGGCGAGACCTAAAAAGCAAGGTCCATTCCAGAGTATCAAAGGCCTTTGTGGTATCAAGCAGGGCAGCCACTGCAGGGAGCACTGGGTTGATTTGGTGGAGGACTGAGAAGATTATCCAGAGATTATGTGAGGTCGCGCGGCCAGGGATAAAGCTGGACTGGTCCGGACGGGCAATGAGTGGTATGAGAAGGAGTAGACGCGAAGCGAGTGATTTGGGGAAAATTTTGTTATCCGTATTAATGAGGGACAGAGGGCGATAAGAATCTCATCGTTCTGGAGCTTTGTTAGGTTTGAGGAGAAGAGTTAGCATTACCACACGGAGCGAGGGAGGGAATTGGCCGCTCTCGAAAGATGCATTATACATGGCAGCAAGATGCGGCACTAGAAGCTAGGCAAAGGCCTTGTAAAATGAGACAGGCAAGCCATTAAGGCCAGGGGCCTTGTCACTCGGCATACCATTTATGGCAGCAAGTATTTCCTCTTTGGAAAAGGGCATGTCGAGGAATTCCCGGTGGTAGTTTTCATGCCGAGAAGAAAATCCATGAAACCCACTTGATTTCCTCAGGGGAGGTGGTACAATCTGGGCTGCCATCCTGGAGCCCATTAATATAAGATGCAGCGCGTGGAGGGCAGAGACGAGAAGCCAAGGTTTCATCGGCCCTATCGCCCTCGCCGAAGCGGCCCGCTTTGGCCTCCCTGCCAAGAAACGAGAGCTCTCTGCTGGCCTTCTCTGCAAATTCAGTGTGTTTCTCGTGGAGACAAGCAAGCATATCGGGACCAGGGTCAAGTGCATGGGAAGTGTCCAGAGCTTTAATTTCCGATTCTAGTTTATCTAGAGTGCTGCGGATGGAGCGTAGGACCCCGTATTGTTTAGAGATGCATTCACCGCGAATAACAACCTTGAAATCCTTCGAAGAAGGTGAAGGGAGAGTCCACAGACCCTCATTAAGCTCAAACTAGTAAGTGATTGTGGTCTGAATCTCGTCGCGAAAAACAGTATCTCGCAGCGCGTCAGAGGGAAGCCGCCAGGAGAAGGCGTGCCGAAGGGAATGCGGTATCCGGAGCCCAAGATGCACAGGTGCATGATCTGAGAGGGTGCGCGCAATGTGATCAAAAGAGGTGAGCCAGGAGAATATATCTGGGGAGGTTCTCCAAAGATCCAGACCTTGTAGGATGTACACAAATAGCTCCTTGCTGAATATTGAATGTGTTCTAGTTTACAGAAATGTATAGCATTTTCGGATCCATTATGGGTTTATATTCCATTTCCGCCACAAACTGGAAGGAGGCTGAAAGCACAAAACATAGGAAAAATGGGCAATCTCCCAGTAAAATGGCACAACAGTCTGCCTGTTCTTGAAAGCTAGAAAGATGGTGTTTTTAGCACAGCACAACTTTTGTTGACGCCATTTGCAGGAGAAAAAACTGACCCTTTTTTTCTGCTGCGCTTTTTTACAATTTTATCCAGAAAAACAAATATTTCTATATTTTGGCAAATGTATCATTTCCCTACAAGGGAATCCATAAACCCTTCATAACTTCAGATTACCCAGGACGTTGGAAATAAAGGATGCAAATTTGGCCTGGATAGCATATGTGAAACATTGTTATGGAGGCCTAAGCGTTAACCATCCCAAAAAAACAAAAAAAGGCTCAGCACTGAGGGAGGTCTAGCAGCGAATGGGTTAATGAATGTGATAAAACACCCGCAGAGGAGAGCAAAAACAAGGCACTGGCAAGACATTTAATAAAAGGAAATTCTTGTTACTCAGGCCTGGTTAAACATTAAGCTAACTTGCATCAAAATGAATTCCAAAGAAGTACAGTTAGCATCAATGCACAAAGGGATACATTTCAGATTTATGTGTGGCTCTTACTTAATATAAATGAAGCCACCTACGGATAATAAATTAATACATTGCACATTGATTAATATTATGAGTGTATAATGTGTGTAGAGCGCACAAGTGCATAAGGCACTAAACTTACGCTGCACCAATTGGTGTCTATCTAAAAAACATTATCTTATTCTCCTTGATCTGTCGGCATCCTTTGATACTGTGGGTCCTGGGCTGTTGGTTGTCCGACGGATATGGCTAGGAGTCAAGACTAAGGCCTTGGCCTCACTGACTTCCTTTCTGTTATGAAGACTGCAAACAGTTGCCCTTAAAAAACTATGAATCTTCCCCTTTCTCCATCCCTTGCAGGGTCCCTCAGGGATCTTCGCTTAGTAAGACCTTATTTAATGTCGATATCTCGGAACTGGACACGCTGATTAAAACCTTTGACTTTGCCCTCACATCTTACTCTAACACCACCCAAATAGTGGTGTCAGCTTTCAACAACGACAACAATGTCTCCTCCCGTTTCCATGTTTGCATGCTCGCAATCGGTTCACGGGTGAGCCAAACCTACCCGAAGCTCAATTCAGGTAAAACTGAGGTGGTATTGTTCGGTAACCTCTCTCCATCTTGGACCCCTTCCTGATGGCCAGATGAACTAGGCCCTCTGCCAATCCCTGTGTCTAAAGCAAAGAACCTAGGAGTGAACTTTGGTATCCAGGTGAACGCCATTGTCTCCTCCTTCTTCTACTTACTTGGGCTGATTAGGAAAATTCTCACCTTCATCTGAACCAACACCTAAAAAACACATGATTGTGACCGTGGTCATTTTGAAATTGGACTACTGTAACGGTCTATAATTAAATATGCAATAAAATCACCTTAATAAGCTTCAGATGGTGTAAAATGCTTCTCCTAGGAATCCCTAAATTCCAATCTGTTTCCCAGGAAATTTACAAGTTACAATGAATCAGAATCAGAATATATTTATTGTTTAGTTAATTTAAACCATAAGAATATATCAGTAAATCTCAATATATAACACCATTAAAATGTACATTAAAATATGCGTTTTAAAAGTTTCTTGTTGCAGCTGTACCATAAACATTCAGTTAGGAAGTATAGAATATAAATGGGTGAGCAATGCATAGGATAACAGAAAAGAGGACGTGAGACGTAGTCTCTAAGGTGCCGTCGTACTTCTCCCATAACCATTTTAGGATATTTCCTCTTGTTTGAGGAAAAGGTTTTACTGAATGACAGTTAATCTGTGAGTCATGAATACACAGGGTACACAGGATAGCCACTATCCATGTTTTAATTCTTTCTCGTAATTATTTTAATTTTTTATTAAATGACAGGTAAGCTGTGGGTCATTCAGATCGAGACATTTTAATATTGTTGTTCTACAAGAATGACTCTTCCATTGAATAATTTCTTCAGCAGTTTACGATGGTGTAGCCTTTGGGCTGGGCAGATACATATTAAATTAATCAAATCCAGTGTTAGTGATCCACAAAGGCTCATGACTTTGGTCCCTGATATTTCTAGCCCGTCTGGTCTGCGTTACACGGCAGCATTCCAAAATCGTATTGCTCAAAACTTAGTCTTTAAAATAAGGAGACAAGGGCAGACCGTGAAATGTATACGATTGCAAGACCATCCATGCATGGGCTCGCTTGCTTAGCCTGGCTTTGTCCTCCTTTAATGAATGCTGCTTTGCGGCCTTCTTTAGAATTTGTTAAAAAGAATTAAATGGTAGGTTCCACTGCCATAGGTCTGCCATGTTGGCAAGCTTTAAAAATGATTGTGAAAACTCGGTGTAGGTAGACTGAGGGTCATCTTGTAATGCATTCCAGAGCGCCTTATTAACCTCATTTTCTTGGTTGCTCCAGACTTTATACCAAGTTTTTATTGTTGCATATCTTCTGTATTGATGTTGCTGTTGCAGCCCAAATTCCAACGGGACCTGTGCCGTTGAGGAGTTGTGTGGTAATGAAAATTCAGTTTTGTACACCCGCGTTTGGAGGCTGTCCCGGATCACTGGGTCTTTCCTGTGCTGAAGTCACTTCCTTAGGCTACGGTTGTGTAATGACTGATTATACAAGCAGCCATTACTTACCCAGGTCTCTTCTCAGACTTTTCTTAAGACACCTTACTTCAGTATACTCACCTAAGGAACTAATTACTAAAGATAAAAGAAATCATAGCTCTGAGGGTATGTATAGCAACGTCTCCCGACTAACAACGCAAATCTACGCAAGCAACACACCCTGGTGCGAGAATCAGCAACGTCTCCCGACGAACAACGTGCATCTGCACGAGCAACACACACTGGTGTGAATCAACAACGCCTTATGACGAACAACGCAAATTTGCGCGAGCAACGCACCCTGGTGCGAGAATCACAAACGCCTTACAACGAACAACGCGCATCTGCACGAGCAACACCTTTCGGTGAAAAATCATTACATACCTCATATGCTATGTTGGGTTGGTCTACTTATACTTTTAGAATTCTTGCTCAGGATCCGATTTACTGTTCTCACAGGATTCCTGTACCGCCCCGTACCAGGTACACAACAGCAGCTGGCCAAGCATTTGTTGTGTCTCCAGCACGAAGAGAGCACATTCCACTGATAAGAACCGGTCCATTCTGGTTCACTGCTAGCGAATAACACCTCAAACATAAAACATTACCCTTCACCTAAAGAGGCTCAGCAAAATAGAGAGAGAGAGAAGAACATGGTGTTGCTCGAGTACAGGCCTCTAAAAAAGATCAAAAACAGTGTATAAAGCAGCTTAAAGTTGTCAAAGCCTATCGGTAAGCTCTGCAAATGAGTGGAATGAGAGTCAAAACTACATCATATACTGAGATGGTGGTGGACAAAGGTCACAACCACGCCAATCAGAACCGATATCTCAGTCATTACATTCCACCCTTGACCAATGTACAACACCATCGAAAGTATAAGAGAATGAGGTTGGACGTAAGTCAATAGAATAATATGAAGCATAGCTAACAGATCTAGTCATAACACGTGGACGAAGCATAACTAAAAGAGATGGGATACATTGAATAAAACAACAAATAACAATGAGGAAACTAACTATTAGAAATAAACCACCCAATATTGGACGAAGTAAATGCAAATTTGGTAACCACCCAAAAAGCCAATCAAACCACCCTTGATCCAAATTCTGTCGTATTTCATGTAATACATTAATATGGTGCTGGATGTACTTAGAATGGTCCGAAAGATTAAAGCAGCAAAGCCCTTCAATGTCAGAACATCCATGATCATGCTTCAAAAGCAAGTAGTCAATGGCAGCTCTATTCTGCAAGATGACATGACGCTCACCCTGCGCATCTAAAAGAAATTCAGATAAAACAGTTGAAGTGTGATTTAGAGACTTGACCATCAGGCAGGCTAGCTTGCTAATAGCTCGGGAATTATAAGTCGAAAGTCCAGGAATACCTACAAGGAAGGCAGCTAAACTAATATATTCAGTCTTGTACAAAAGGTGAAGTTCAGAATCACATGTTTCAGTCAATGGGGGTGCTTCACGTACAGTCCGGGAATGCATGAAAGAGGTCGAAAAAAATACTGGAATTCTTAATCGGGATAAAGCACATGGACCATCAGAAATGTTTGCAGGAATATAGGACCTCGATATGTTACCACATGAAAGCAGCCATCCAGGGGGCAGTAACACATTATAATAATGACTGGGGGCCAGAACAATACGCTTACATTTCATAGAATTTCGGACTGAAAAGCACATATCAGGGGTACGACTGAAAGAAGGTATTTTTTCATGTTGAGTAAAAGTTGAAACGTTCTCCAATTTGGTCTGCACTGGACCTAGCAGCAGCTTTTGATCATGTAAATAGGAAAAAGTTATGGTGCCTGATGAGGGACATGGGAATTGACCCAGGTCTGATTAACATCTTGAGAGAGCTGCATCATGACACAACAGCCAGGGTTCGTTATAACACGGAGGGGGGGAATACTGCACCATTTCCCTGCACGAGTGGAGTGAGACAAGGCTGTATTCTAGCACCCTTCCTGGTTTTGCTCTATATTAACAATCTAGAGCAGGCGTTGCTGGCTTTAAACTTGGACTGCCCAAGAGTAGGACCACGCCAGATCCCGGTGCTCCTGTATGCGGATGACACGGTCTTGCTCGCCCGCACTCCGAGGGGCCTGCAATGCTTAATTGACGGTTTTGTAAAGTTTATGGAGACCTTGGACCTGTCGGTAAACTTGAGCAAGTCCTTCTTGATGCTGGCTGGTACTAAACATTGTAATAGGTTCTCATATAAGATAGGGAACCACACACTAGAAAAAGTGAAGTCTTTCTCTTATCTCGGGTTATTGTTCGATGGTGCACTAAAATTCAGATCCTTAGTGGAGGACCGATGCTCAAAACTAATTTCCACGAATGGCGCCACAGCAAATTATGGCCGTAGGCTGGGTCGTTGGTCCCCGGAACAGGTTTTAAATCTTTATAGATCGATAGGCTGTTCTAAAGTAATGTATGGGTCTGAAGTGTGGGGCTATGTGAACGTGGAGCAACTGTAAGTTGAGGAAAATACATACATGCAAAGGATTTTAAAAGTCCCCCAGAGCACCTCAGCTGCAATTGTACATAGTGAACTGGGGAGCCCATTTATCGAGGATCAGATTAAGTTAAGACCCATCATGGCATGGTTGAAAATTTGGTCAAATACCGAGGCAGCTCTAAGTAGACAAATCCTGGAAGATTGCTTGCAAGGGGATAAAGGGCTACACATCCCATGGTTAAAATATGTTAAGATCACCCTGGAGGGTATTGACCGGAAGGACCTGTTTATTAACCCTAGCTCTATTTTACCCCCGACACACTAAAAATTAAAAGATTGTTATTTGATCAGCTTGTCAAGTGCAGAGCAGAAGGGGAGATGACCAAACAATCTGTAGGTGCCCATAGCCTTATAAAAAATGAGGCCATGGAGCATACCTGTATTTGATGTATAATGCACAGGATAGATTTTTAACCGCATCGCTGCGGCGGCTTTTCCCGCTGTGCACAGCGGTTTAAAAAAACCTGCGGTTCATGACGAGCTCAGCTCGTCATAAGCGCACGGCAGGTAAAGCTCATGACGAGCTGAGCTCGTCATCAGCCTGGAAGGGGTTAATGACTCGCCTCAGGTTTAACTTATTACCACACTTATTGGCTGATCCCGTAGGCTTCACACTGACAATTGCGCAGAAGGGTGCCTGCGGCTGCGACAATAGGTCTCCGCAGGACACACTTTATTTTGTACTTTTGTGCCATTTTTTAAGTACCCCAGGCGTAAATATTTGGTGGAAATTTAAAAAAAAGAAAAGTTTAGTCATGCCAAAACGGCTTTACTCTACCTGCAAAGAGCATATAGCCCACGGACACTTTGTTGTATTATGAACTTTATGAGGATTGCAGTGAGGTTAAGAAATACAAGAGGAGACAGCTAATCATGTGATTTTTTTAAGTATGGATTTTTATCTGTTTTTATTGGTAATTCGAGATGTTGCACAGATGTAATTTTATTCTATTTTTTAATTTTGTATATATTTGTACTTTTATGATGTTTTTTATTCATCTAATAAAGAATTACTGCTGGTCTGCACACATTTTCCAATACATTTGGGATTGCAGGTAAAATTATAGCAATGATCTCCTTCAGAAATATTAATGGTAGAAATAGTAAAAGTGAATGGGGAATCCGGTTCAGTTAGTACTTGGCACGAAACACAATAGTCATAAGTGCTAAAATCACACAAAATGAAGTCGGGATTAGTCTCAGTGATGTTGAAAAAATGCAATAGAACAGCTGTCGGAGCAGGGACTGATACAAAGCAGATTGACAGGAGGTCGGAAACAGACCTCATCGGCGACATGCAGAAAGCAGAAGAGTTTATCAATTGATGTTCCACAAATGCCCAAATGATGACATTAGTATCCAGCGCTGATAAGGCACTGCGTTCTCGGATGGTCAGTTCAGTCTGGAATTTCATCATCTCTCCTAGGCCTCCGATGTACCAGGCCGACAGGAGTCCAGCGACAACATATCCTGCAACAGCAGTCCATATAATGATCTACAAAGAAAAGGAATCAGAAACAGGCATTATTCATTCATGAAGATAACATTTATCAGCTGGGACTGTGTCCCACTTTTCTTGACCAGGTCTCATGACCAGTATGGTGTTATCATTGCCAACTGCTATAATTTCGGCTTGTTCAGGGGGTAGATTGGGCAATTGCACCCACATTCTGGCTCCTGGATTTTTATTCGTTGAGCCAAAACCTCCTTCTCCAATTACAGTTAACAGTGTTGGGGCAGTTCCTTTTTGCAACACCCCACTGAAGACAGGCATGATAACCAATTGATCAATACGATCAGCAGTTCGTATAGGCAAATCTGAACTCACTGTGTTCAGGAGAATCACCTTAATCTCTCCTTGATAATCATGGTCAAGACACCTCCCAGGATCTGGATGCCCTTTAAGGCCAAACCAGAACGGGGAGCAATCCATCCAAAATGTCCGGATGGCATTTGAATACCCAGTCCGGTCTCAATGACAACAATGTCGTGGCATTTCAGTAAAACAGGTTTCAAAGCATGTAAATCAAGTCCAGCAGATCCAGGTGTAGTTCTATGAGGAGCCAAAGCACCAGGAGTGATTTCCCAGTACATAACAGTACTTTCAGTTGTGTGAGGTTGAACATTTACAGGGGGTGACAACATTCTCATCAAAGGAGTCTCAGAATTCAAAAGGGGCCTATTACTCAAAATCAACAAAGCATCATTCAAATGGTCTTTCCAATTGCGCAAGGAACCACACGACAGTTTACGCAATTGATCTTTCAGCAATCCATTCATTTGCTCAATCAGACCTGATGCCTGTGGGTAATAGGGTATATTAAAAATCCATTCAATGTTGTGCTGAGCACAATTTTCTTGCATCAATCTACCTTTAAAATGTGAACCGTTGTCTGATTGGACTTGTAACGGTCTTCTGTAGTATTACGTAAGCAAATCAAGGGTTGTAATTGTGTTCAATTGGTTAGTACGTTTATAAGGAGCAGCAAGTAAATATCCCTGAAAAGGTGTCCACTATTGTACAGATATATTGACAATTCTTACACATGGGCAAAGGACCTACATAATCTATTTGCCAAATCTGTGCTGGTAACTTACCTCGGTGTAACTGACCTCTCACTATTTGGGGAACTTCTTGCTGCTGAGAATGCTGACAAATGGGGCATTGCAAAATGACAGTTTTGATAACATCTAACGGAATGCATATTCCTCTATCTGCAGCCCACCTGCTAGTAATTTTCTCTCCAAAGTGTCCTGCTTTTTGGTGTGCCCACCTCGCCAGACCCATGATATTGGAATCTTGCCCGTCCACCTCCGCCTCAGCGATTTTAGATTTTTCATCTGCTATAACTTTAAAAAGTCTATCAATTGAATCTATGGAAGTGTGAGCATCAACATGAAAGACTGTAACAGCACTTTGAGATAGCAAACTCCAAATTTCTTTCCACAGCTCCTTTCCCCACAACTCTTTCGAGTTAATTTTCCAATCATGATTATACCATTTAGGGAGCCATACCACTAATCCGTTTGCAATTGACCATGAATCAGTATAAAGATGACAAATACCTGGTAGTTCCTGTTTCAAAGCTTGATATACAGCATATAGTTCAGCAAATTGGCTACTCTTACCTTCACCAGTGGTACTCAACAACTTCTTTGTGACAGGGTTGTACGAGACTGCCTTCCAATGCCTCTTTACTCCTATGTACCTTGCTGAACCATCCGTAAACGATACATTCATTCTAACCTCCAGGGAAAGATCACTAAATGGCTTACTCCACTGTACAGGGGATTCCTGTACTACAGGCACAAAGCAATCACTTTCTGTCTCTTCGATTGGCGCCTGTGCCACCTGCTCATGTAACATCGCAGTACCCTTAGGACCCACACGAGTCCTGTCCTGAATGTACCATTTCCACTTGATAATACTAGCTTCTTGCGCATGTCCAATTCTATGAGTCTTAGGGGAGCTTTCCACCCACTGCATGATAAGAATCTCAGGTCTTAAAGCCACATCGTGTCCTAGTGTTAGCTGTTCTGTATCCACCAAAGCCCAATAACATGCAAGTAGTTGTTTCTCAAAGGGTGTATAACGCTCACCAGCATCAGGTAATTTTTTAGTCCAAAAACCTAAAGGTACTTTTATTCTGCCCTGTGTTTGCCATAAGCTCCAATTTGCATAAGAACCTTGTGAAGTCACGTTCAAATCGACAGCGCCATCAGGCAATGGCCACAAATCGAAAGCATGTTGAATCGACTCTTTCGCCAGCTCAAATGCAGTCTGCTGACCCTCATCCCATTTAAACGCATGCTTTTTACGTGTAACTTTGTACAAGGGGGCCAAAATCTGACTCAAATGGGGAACATGTTGTCTCTAAAATCCAAACAAACCAATAAACTTTTGAGTTTCCTTCTTATTTTTTGGTACTGCAAACTCTTTCATTTTCTGCTTCACTTGTGGAATCACTTCTCGATTTCCCTCATGCCATTGTATACCTAGGAACTTTACACTCTGTGATGGAGCTTGCAATTTGTCAAGATTAATTTCCCATCCTCTACTCTGCAAATGAGTGACACTTTTATCTAGCTGACATTGGACCTGTTCTTGTGTTTCACCTTGAATCATAATATCATCAATATAATGACAAATCTGTACTCCTGAGCTCAAAGGAACTTCATCTAAATGCTCCGCCACCAGCCGGTGACCGATTGTAGGACTATGTAAATAGCCCTGGGGCATACTTCGAAATGTCATTTGTCTACCATTCCATGTAAAACTGAATTGTTCTTGACATTCGGGGGCAATAGGAATAGAAAAGAAAGCATTAGCAATGTCAATAGTTGCATACCATGTTCCTGGGTGTTTTTGAACAGCAACAGTCAAAGAAGGTGTGTTCTTGTTCAATTCGCGATAATCAACTGTCATACGCCATGAATTATCGCTCTTACGCACGGGCCACACGGGATTGTTAAAAGCAGAAGTAATGGGAATTACAACCCCGGCATCCATTAGATCTTGAATAGTAGCACTAATTTCATCATGTCCACCTGGAATTCGATACTGTTTCATTGAAATGACCTTGGTTTCTTGGGGCAATTTCACAGGAGGAATTTTCAAGCGTCCTACTCTCACGGGTTTAGTTGAAATATAATCCTGTAAACCAAAATGATAATAACCATCACTCAAATGTAAGGTCATTCCTTTCAAAATGTCAATACCAATTATGCATTCAGAAAGGGGCACCACCAACACAGTATATTCCCGTTTCGGTATTTTCCCTATTCTCAAATGGAGATTCGTTTGCACTGCTGGGGTCTCTTTACCACCCAATCCGATAATAGTAAAACACTGTCCTCTAAACTTTTTGGGATTTCCATATATCAAAGTGGCCTCCGCTCCTGTGTCTACCAATGCCCGGGCCGTTGCACATTATGATGCTTCCAAAAAATTTCTATATCTACATATGGTCTGTAATCTTTGCGAGCCCAATTCTGTACCGGAGCTTGACCTATTTCCTAGTCAGCTTTGCCTTTGTCAGACACCCAAGACAGATCGGATAAAGACTCTCATATCATTTGGGTAAAATTTCTTGCTCGTAAACTCTTTCATTATAAAATGGATTCTTTCCACTTCGATAGGATTGTGGCCCACGATCGGGATATTTTTCTCGTTCATCTCTCATCCTTCGAACAGGAGAGTTACCTCTCTCGTCTCTGTCTCTGCGTTCAATATATTCCTCTCTCTCCCTCTCTCTGTCTTGAGATGTGTCCCTCTCTCGTCTATCATGATAATCCCAGACATCATCTTTCCTCCCTCTACGGCAGCCCTCGTCACCACTCCCATCAGAATCTCTCCGATCATGGTCTTGTTTGTTAACTCTCCTACTCCATTCCTTCCTGTCTTACCCTCGCTTTCGGAACATTTTCCATAATTCACCGGTAGCCAACCCACCAATCTCTGCTGAATTCACTCCATCCTTCAATAGGGCAAGAAACATGTCTTGTCTACTTATTCGATTATTATCTGTACGAACTTCAGGTCTAGATGGTCTTCCTGCCTTCATCCATTCTCCCAGCTCACCTAACTTGCGAACCGCTTCAATCACATCAGCTAATGTGTTCCCTGTTTGATTAATTAACAAGTCATCATCACCTACTCATAAGCAGGGGGAGCAGTATGAATGATCTTATTTCTCACAGAAGTATTAAGCACTCCCTCCATCAATCGGTGGGCCATATCTAAAACAATAGAGGTTTTCATCACCTCTTCTTTCAATCTCTGTGTTGCATCTCTCAATGTGTACCATGGTTTCTCATTTACCGGCCAATCTGATTCAGTTGGATATTTATGACTACAGCCATTCACAGCCAGTTGCAACAAACTAATTTGTTCATCATTCTCAAAACGACTGAAATGTTCTTGAACAGTGGCGTCTGTGCTTAACGTGAAGAATTACACTGCATCGCCACGATCTAACATTATGCATGCAGCGCCCAAATCAAAAATTCGAACCATCCAGGTAAGTAAACTCTCACCAGACTTCTGCCGAAATCTGTCTAAAATGTCATTGATCTCTTGTTGCGTAAAGTCCTCAAGGCTATCAAGAGGTACTCCTTAAGGATGGTTAGGACCTCCCTGCAATTTTCTTCAATGGATCGGTTGCGCCTGCACTTCCCTGCGCTCTTCTGTTTTCCCTTCTCTTTGAACCTTAGCTGACTCTGCCCTGTTATTTTCCTCCTCACCTGATCCTGAAGACTCAGAAGAGTCCCAAATGTTTCCATCCCACTCCTCAGGATTCCAATCGAGTCCTGCCTTTGCAATAGCTAGACGTACTTTCCTGGTATTAACTCTGCCTCGTCTATGTATGTACTTGTCTTTAGCGATACGCACTGCAGCTTTTTCTGTAACACTCTGGTACGTTTCCCACTTATCTGAGAGCAATTTGTTCTGACATCTCATCAGCGTATTCACATTTTTCACTTCTACATACTGCTCTTCAAATTCTTTACACTCAAATCGAATTTTCACATATTTTTCATGCATTATTCTATAAGCTTTGAGCAAAATCCATCCTCTTCATCCTAATATAGTAAGTTCCTCTCCCTTCACTACCGTCACTTTCTGTAAACACGAAACTACCTGAGCCGGTTCAGCCTCGAGCAAGCACGAGGTCCAGTTTTCACTCAAACCCGCCGAGTTAGCCCACTCATGAGCCAATACTCCATATGGAGTCGATTCTTACCCAGGAATCACAGCAGGTAATTGAAATTCAGTCCTTGTTTTCCTAGAAAACATCTTATATCTCTTCTTTAAGATTCACTCAACCTCAATTCCGCAATTGTCACGACGCCAAAATATTATCGATTTTCCCTGCACACTCTACACCCGACGATCCTGTTCGTGATGCCTAGATGTATTGACTGATTTTTTCTGCTTCTTCGGGTGATTCAGTTGATTATACAAGCAGCCATTACTTACCCAGGTCTCTTCTCAGACTTTTCTTAAGACACCTTACTTCAGTATACTCACCTAAGGAACTAATTACTAAAGATAAAAGAAATCATAGCTCTGAGGGTATGTATAGCAACGTCTCCCGAGTAACAACGCAAATCTACGCAAGCAACACACCCTGGTGCGAGAATCAGCAACGTCGCCCGACGAACAACGTGCATCTGCACGAGCAGCACACACTGGTGTGAATCAACAACGCCTTACGACGAACAACGCGAATTTGCGCGAGCAACGCACCCTGGTGCGAGAATCACAAACGCCTTACAACGAACAACGCGCATCTGCACGAGCAACACCTTTCGGTGAAAAATCATTACAAACCTCATATGCTATGTTGGGTTGGTCTACTTATACTTTTAGAATTCTTGCTCAGGATCCGATTTACTGTTCTCACAGGATTCCTGTACCGCCCCGTACCAGGTACACAACAGCAGCTGGCCAAGCATTTGTTGTGTCTCCAGCACGAAGAGAGCACATTCCACTGATAAGAACCGGTCCATTCTGGTTCACTGCTAGCGAATAACACCTCAAACATAAAACATTACCCTTCACCTAAAGAGGCTCAGCAAAATAGAGAGAGAGAGAAGAACATGGTGTTGCTCGAGTACAGGCCTCTAAAAAAGATCAAAAACAGTGTATAAAGCAGCTTAAAGTTGTCAAAGCCTATCGGTAAGCTCTGCAAATGAGTGGAATGAGAGTCAAAACTACATCATATACTGAGATGGTGGTGGGCAAAGGTCACAACCACGCCAATCAGAACCGATATCTCAGTCATTACATTCCACCCTTGACCAATGTACAACACCATCGAAAGTATAAGAGAATGAGGTTGGACGTAAGTCAATAGAATAATATGAAGCATAGCTAACAGATCTAGTCATAACACGTGGACGAAGCATAACTAAAAGAGATGGGATACATTGAATAAAACAACAAATAACAATGAGGAAACTAACTATTAGAAATAAACCACCCAATATTGGACGAAGTAAATGCATGTTTGGTAACCACCCAAAAAGCCAATCAAACCACCCTTGATCCAAATTCTGTCGTATTTCATGTAATACATTAATATGGTGCTGGATGTACTTAGAATGGTCCGAAAGATTAAAGCAGCAAAGCCCTTCAATGTCAGAACATCCATGATCATGCTTCAAAAGCAAGTAGTCAATGGCAGCTCTATTCTGCAAGATGACATGACGCTCACCCTGCGCATCTAAAAGAAATTCAGATAAAACAGTTGAAGTGTGATTTAGAGACTTGACCATCAGGCAGGCTAGCTTGCTAATAGCTCGGGAATTATAAGTCGAAAGTCCAGGAATACCTACAAGGAAGGCAGCTAAACTAATATATTCAGTCTTGTACAAAAGGTGAAGTTCAGAATCACATGTTTCAGTCAATGGGGGTGCTTCACGTACAGTCCGGGAATGCATGAAAGAGGTCGAAAAAAATACTGGCATTCTTAATCGGGATAAAGCACATGGACCATCAGAAATGTTTGCAGGAATATAGGACCTCGATATGTTACCACATGAAAGCAGCCATCCAGGGGGCAGTAACACATTATAATAATGACTGGGGGCCAGAACAATACGCTTACATTTCATAGAATTTCGGACTGAAAAGCACATATCAGGGGTACGACTGAAAGAAGGTATTTTTTCATGTTGAGTAAAAGTTGAAACGTTCTCCAATTTGGTCTGCACTGGACCTAGCAGCAGCTTTTGATCATGTAAATAGGAAAAAGTTATGGTGCCTGATGAGGGACATGGGAATTGACCCAGGTCTGATTAACATCTTGAGAGAGCTGCATCATGACACAACAGCCAGGGTTCGTTATAACATGGAGGGGGGGAATACTGCACCTTTTCCCTGCACGAGTGGAGTGAGACAAGGCTGTATTCTAGCACCCTTTCTGGTTTTGCTCTATATTAACAATCTAGAGCAGGCGTTGCTGGCTTTAAACTCGGACTGCCCAAGAGTAGGACCACGCCAGATCCCGGTGCTCCTGTATGCGGATGACACGGTCTTGCTCGCCCGCACTCCGAGGGGCCTGCAATGCTTAATTGGCGGTTTTGTAAAGTTTATGGAGACCTTGGACCTGTCGGTAAACTTGAGCAAGTCCTTCTTGATGCTGGCTGGTACTAAACATTGTAATAGGTTCTCATATAAGATAGGGAACCACACACTAGAAAAAGTGAAGTCTTTCTCTTATCTCGGGTTATTGTTCGATGGTGCACTAAAATTCAGATCCTTAGTGGAGGACCGATGCTCAAAACTAATTTCCACGAATGGCGCCACAGCAAATTATGGCCGTAGGCTGGGTCGTTGGTCCCCGGAACAGGTTTTAAATCTTTATAGATCGATAGGCTGTTCTAAAGTAATGTATGGGTCTGAAGTGTGGGGCTATGTGAACGTGGAGCAACTGTAAGTTGAGGAAAATACATACATGCAAAGGATTTTAAAAGTCCCCCAGAGCACCTCAGCTGCAATTGTACATAGTGAACTGGGGAGCCCATTTATCGAGGATCAGATTAAGTTAAGACCCATCATGGCATGGTTGAAAATTTGGTCAAATACCGAGGCAGCTCTAAGTAGACAAATCCTGGAAGATTGCTTGCAAGGGGATAAAGGGCTACACATCCCATGGTTAAAATATGTTAAGATCACCCTGGAGGGTATTGACCGGAAGGACCTGTTTATTAACCCTAGCTCTATTTTACCCCCGACACACTAAAAATTAAAAGATTGTTATTTGATCAGCTTGTCAAGTGCAGAGCAGAAGGGGAGATGACCAAACAATCTGTAGGTGCCCATAGCCTTATAAAAAATGAGGCCATGGAGCATACCTGTATTTGATGTATAATGCACAGGATAGATTTTTAACCGCATCGCTGCGGCGGCTTTTCCCGCTGTGCACAGCGGTTTAAAAAAACCTGCGGTTCATGACGAGCTCAGCTCGTCATAAGCGCACGGCAGGTAAAGCACATGACGAGCTGAGCTCGTCATCAGCCTGGAAGGGGTTAATGACTCGCCTCAGGTTTAACTTATTACCACACTTATTGGCTGATCCCGTAGGCTTCACACTGACAATTGCGCAGAAGGGTGCCTGCGGCTGCGACAATAGGTCTCCGCAGGACACACTTTATTTTGTACTTTTGTGCCATTTTTTAAGTACCCCAGGCGTAAATATTTGGTGGAAATTTAAAAAAAAGAAAAGTTTAGTCATGCCAAAACGGCTTTACTCTACCTGCAAAGAGCATATAGCCCATGGACACTTTGTTGTATTATGAACTTTATGAGTATTGCAGTGAGGTTAAGAAATACAAGAGGAGACAGCTAATCATGTGATTTTTTTAAGTATGGATTTTTATCTGTTTTTATTGGTAATTCGAGATGTTGCACAGATGTAATTTAATTCTATTTTTTAATTTTGTATATATTTGTACTTTTATGATGTTTTTTATTCATCTAATAAAGAATTACTGCTGGTCTGCACACATTTTCCAATACATTTGGGATTGCAGGTAAAATTATAGCAATGATCTCCTTCAGAAATATTAATGGTAGAAATAGTAAAAGTGAATAGGGAATCCGGTTCAGTTAGTACTTGGCACGAAACACAATAGTCATAAGTGCTAAAATCACACGAAATGAAGTCGGGATTAGTCTCGGTGATGTTGAAAAAATGCAATAGAACAGCTGTCGGAGCAGGGACTGATACAAAGCAGATTGACAGGAGGTCGGAAACAGACCTCATCGGCGACATGCAGAAAGCAGAAGAGTTTATCAATTGATGTGCCACAAATGCCCAAATGATGACATTAGTATCCAGCGCTGATAAGGCACTGCGTTCTCGGATGGTCAGTTCAGTCTGGAATTTCATCATCTCTCCTAGGCCTCCGATGTACCAGGCCGACAGGAGTCCAGCGACAACATATCCTGCAACAGCAGTCCATATAATGATCTGCAAAGAATCAGAAACAGGCATTATTCATTCATGGAGATAACATTTATCAGCTGGGACTGTGTCCCACTTTTCTTGACCAGGTCTCATGACCAGTATGGTGTTATCATTGCCAACTGCTATAATTTCGGCCTGTTCAGGGGGTTGATTGGGCAATTGCACCCACATTCTGGCTCCTGGATTTTTATTCGTTGAGCCAAAACCTCCTTCTCCAATTACAGTTAACAGTGTTGGGGCAGTTCCTTTTTGCAACACCCCACTGAAGACAGGCATGATAACCAATTGATCAATACGATCAGCAGTTCGTATAGGCAAATCTGAACTCACTGTGTTCAGGAGAATCACCTTAATCTCTCCTTGATAATCATGGTCAAGACACCTCCCAGGATCTGGATGCCCTTTAAGGCCAAACCAGAACGGGGAGCAATCCATCCAAAATGTCCGGATGGCATTTGAATACCCAGTCCGGTCTCAATGACAACAATGTCGTGGCATTTCAGTAAAACAGGTTTCAAAGCATGTAAATCAAGTCCAGCAGATCCAGGTGTAGTTCTATGAGGAGCCAAAGCACCAGGAGTGATTTCCCAGTACATAACAGTACTTTCAGTTGTGTGAGGTTGAACATTTACAGGGGGTGACAACATTCTCATCAAAGGAGTCTCAGAATTCAAAAGGGGCCTATTACTCAAAATCAACAAAGCATCATTCAATTGGTCTTTCCAATTGCGTAAGGAACCACACGACAGTTTACGCAATTGATCTTTCAGCAATCCATTCATTTGCTCAATCAGACCTGATGCCTGTGGGTAATAGGGTATATTAAAAATCCATTCAATGTTGTGCTGAGCTCAATATTCTTGCATCAATCTACCTTTAAAATGTGAACCGTTGTCTGATTGGACTTGTAACGGTCTTCTGTAGTATAACGTAAGCAAATCAAGGGTTGTAATTGTGTTCAATTGGTTAGTACGTTTATAAGGAGCAGCAAGTAAATATCCCTGAAAAGGTGTCCACTATTGTACAGATATATTGACAATTCTTACACATGGGCAAAGGACCTACATAATCTATTTGCCAAATCTGTGCTGGTAACTTACCTCGGTGTAACTGACCTCTCACTATTTGGGGAACTTCTTGCTGCTGAGAATGCTGACAAATGGGGCATTGCAAAATGACAGTTTTGATAACATCTAACGGAATGCATATTCCTCTATCTGCAGCCCACCTGCTAGTAATTTTCTCTCCAAAGTGTCCTGCTTTTTGGTGTGCCCACCTCGCCAGACCCATGATATTGGAATCTTGCCCGTCCACCTCCGCCTCAGCGATTTTAGATTTTTCATCTGCTATAACTTTAAAAAGTCTATCAATGGAATCTATGGAAGTGTGAGCATCAACATGAAAGACTGTAACAGCACTTTGAGATAGCAAACTCCAAATTTCTTTCCACAGCTCCTTTCCCCACAACTCTTTCGAGTTAATTTTCCAATCATGATTATACCATTTAGGGAGCCATACCACTAAACCGTTTGCAATTGACCATGAATCAGTATAAAGATGACAAATACCTGGTAGTTCCTGTTTCAAAGCTTGATATACAGCATATAGTTCAGCAAATTGGCTACTCTTACCTTCACCAGTGGTACTCAACAACTTCTTTGTGACAGGGTTGTACGAGACTGCCTTCCAATGCCTCTTTACTCCTATGTACCTTGCGGAACCATCAGTAAACGATACATGCATTCTAACCTCCAGGGAAAGATCACTAAATGGCTTACTCCACTGTACAGGGGATTCCTGCACTACAGGCACAAAGCAATCACTTTCTGTCTCTTCGATTGGCGCCTGTGCCACCTGCTCATGTAACATCGCAGTACCCTTAGGACCCACACGAGTCCTGTCCTGAATGTACCATTTCCACTTGATAATACTAGCTTCTTGCGCATGTCCAATTCTATGAGTCTTAGGGGAGCTTACCACCCACTGCATGATAAGAATCTCAGGTCTTAAAGCCACATCGTGTCCTAGCGTTAGCTGTTCTGTATCCACCAAAGCCCAATAACATGCAAGTAGTTGTTTCTCAAAGGGTGTATAACGCTCACCAGCATCAGGTAATTTTTTGGTCCAAAAACCTAAAGGTACTTTTATTCTGCCCTGTGTTTGCCACAAGCTCCAATTTACATAAGAACCTTGTGAAGTCACGTTCAAATCGACAGCGCCATCAGGCAATGGCCACAAATCGAAAGCATGTTGAATCGACTCTTTCGCCAGCTCAAATGCAGTCTGCTGACCCTCACCCCATTTAAACGCATGCTTTTTACGTGTAACTTTGTACAAGGGGGCCAAAATCTGACTCAAATGGGGAACATGTTGTCTCTAAAATCCAAACAAACCAATAAACTTTTGAGTTTCCTTCTTATTTTGTGGTACTGCAAACTCTTTCATTTTCTGCTTCACTTGTGGAATCACTTCTCGATTTCCCTCATGCCATTGTATACCTAGGAACTTTACACTCTGTGATGGAGCTTGCAATTTGTCAAGATTAATTTCCCATCCTCTACTCTGCAAATGAGTGACACTTTTATCTAGCTGACATTGGACCTGTTCTTGTGTTTCACCTTGAATCATAATATCATCAATATAATGACAAATCTGTACTCCTGAGCTCAAAGGAACTTCATCTAAATGCTCCGCCACCAGCCGGTGACCGATTGTAGGACTATGTAAATAGCCCTGGGGCATACTTCGAAATGTCATTTGTCTACCATTCCATGTAAAACTGAATTGTTCTTGACATTCGGGGGCAATAGGAATAGAAAAGAAAGCATTAGCAATGTCAATAGTTGCATACCATGTTCCTGGGTGTTTTTGAACAGCAACAGTCAAAGAAGGTGTGTTCTTGTTCAATTCGCGATAATCAACTGTCATACGCCATGAATTACCGCTCTTACGCACGGGCCACACGGGATTGTTAAAAGCAGAAGTAATGGGAATTACAACCCCGGCATCCATTAGATCTTGAATAGTAGCACTAATTTCATCATGTCCACCTGGAATTCGATACTGTTTCATTGAAATGACCTTGGTTTCTTGGGGCAATTTCACAGGAGGAATTTTCAAGCGTCCTACTCTCACGGGTTTAGTTGAAATATAATCCTGTAAACCAAAATGATAATAACCATCACTCAAATGTAAGGTCATTCCTTTCAAAATGTCAATACCAATTATGCATTCAGAAAGGGGCACCACCAACACAGTATATTCCCGTTTCGGTATTTTCCCTATTCTCAAATGGAGATTCGTTTGCACTGCTGGGGTCGCTTTACCACCCAATCCGATAATAGTAAAACACTGTCCTCTAAACTTTTTGGGATTTCCATATATCAAAGTGGCCTCCGCTCCTGTATCTACCAATGCCCGGGCCGTTGCACATTATGATGCTTCCAAAAAATTTCTATATCTACATATGGTCTGTAATCTTTGCGAGCCCAATTCTGTACCGGAGCTTGACCTATTTCCTAGTCAGCTTTGCCTTTGTCAGACACCCAAGACAGATCGGATAAAGACTCTCATATCATTTGGGTAAAATTTCTTGCTCGTAAACTCTTTCATTATAAAATGGATTCTTTCCACTTCGATAGGATTGTGGCCCACGATCGGGATATTTTTCTCGTTCATCTCTCATCCTTCGAACAGGAGAGTTACCTCTCTCGTCTCTGTCTCTGCGTTCAATATATTCCTCTCTCTCCCTCTCTCTGTCTTGAGATGTGTCCCTCTCTCGTCTATCATGATAATCCCAGACATCATCTTTCCTCCCTCTACGGCAGCCCTCGTCACCACTCCCATCAGAATCTCTCCGATCATGGTCTTGTTTGTTAACTCTCCTACTCCATTCCTTCCTGTCTTACCCTCGCTTTCGGAACATTTTCCATAATTCACCGGTAGCCAACCCACCGATCTCTGCTGAATTCACTCCATCCTTCAATAGGGCAAGAAACATGTCTTGTCTACTTATTCGATTATTATCTGTACGAACTTCAGGTCTAGATGGTCTTCCTGCCTTCATCCATTCTCCCAGCTCACCTAACTTGCGAACCGCTTCAATCACATCAGCTAATGTGTTCCCTGTTTGATTAATTAACAAGTCATCATCACCTACTCGTAAGCAGGGGGAGCAGTATGAATGATCTTATTTCTCACAGAAGTATTAAGCACTCCCTCCATCAATCGGTGGGCCATATCTAAAACAATAGAGGTTTTCATCACCTCTTCTTTCAATCTCTGTGTTGCATCTCTCAATGTATACCATGGTTTCTCATTTACCGGCCAATCTGATTCAGTTGGATATTTATGACTACAGCCATTCACAGCCAGTTGCAACAAACTAATTTGTTCATCATTCTCAAAACGACTGAAATGTTCTTGAACAGTGGCGTCTGTGCTTAACGTGAAGAATTACACTGCATCGCCACGATCTAACATTATGCATGCAGCGCCCAAATCAAAAATTCGAACCATCCAGGTAAGTAAACTCTCACCAGACTTCTGCCGAAATCTGTCTAAAATGTCATTGATCTCTTGTTGCGTAAAGTCCTCAAGGCTATCAAGAGGTACTCCTTGAGGATGGTTAGGACCTCCCTGCAATTTTCTTCAATGGATCGGTTGCGCCTGCACTTCCCTGCGCTCTTCTGTTTTCCCTTCTCTTTGAACCTTAGCTGACTCTGCCCTGTTATTTTCCTCCTCACCTGATCCTGAAGACTCAGAAGAGTCCCAAATGTTTCCATCCCACTCCTCAGGATTCCAATCGAGTCCCGCCTTTGCAATAGCTAGACGTACTTTCCTGGTATTAACTCTGCCTCGTCTATATATGTACTTGTCTTTAGCGATACGCACTGCAGCTTTTTCTGCAACACTCTGGTACGTTTCCCCTTATCTGAGAGCAATTTGTTCTGACATCTCATCAGCGTATTCACATTTTTCACTTCTACATACTTCTCTTCAAATTCTTTACACTCAAATCGAATTTTCACATATTTTTCATGCATTATTCTATAAGCTTTGAGCAAAATCCATCCTCTTCATCCTAATATAGTAAGTTCCTCTCCCTTCACTACCGTCACTTTCTGTAAACACGAAACTACCTGAGCCGGTTCAGCCTCGAGCAAGCACGAGGTCCAGTTTTCACTCAAACCCGCCGAGTTAGCCCACTCATGAGCCAATACTCCATATGGAGTCGATTCTTATCCAGGAATCACAGCAGGTAATTGAAATTCAGTCCTTGTTTTCCTAGAAAACATCTTATATCTCTTCTTTAAGATTCACTCAACCTCAATTCCGCAATTGTCACGACGCCAAAATATTATCGATTTTCCCTGCACACTCTACACCCGACGATCCTGTTCGTGATGCCTAGATGTATTGACTGATTTTTTCTGCTTCTTCGGGTGATTCAGTTGATTATACAAGCAGCCATTACTTACCCAGGTCTCTTCTCAGACTTTTCTTAAGACACCTTACTTCAGTATACTCACCTAAGGAACTAATTACTAAAGATAAAAGAAATCATAGCTCTGAGGGTATGTATAGCAACGTCTCCCGAGTAACAACGCGAATCTACGCAAGCAACACACCCTGGTGCGAGAATCAGCAACGTCTCCCGACGAACAACGGGCATCTGCACGAGCAACACACACTGGTGTGAATCAACAACGCCTTACGACGAACAACGTGAATTTGCGCGAGCAACGCACCCTGGTGCGAGAATCACAAACGCCTTACAACGAACAACGCGCATCTGCACGAGCAACACCTTTCGGTGAAAAATCATTACAAACCTCATATGCTATGTTGGGTTGGTCTACTTATACTTTTAGAATTCTTGCTCAGGATCCGATTTACTGTTCTCACAGGATTCCTGTACCGCCCCGTACCAGGTACACAACAGCAGCTGGCCAAGCATTTGTTGTGTCTCCAGCACGAAGAGAGCACATTCCACTGATAAGAACCGGTCCATTCTGGTTCACTGCTAGCGAATAACACCTCAAACATAAAACATTACCCTTCACCTAAAGAGGCTCAGCAAAATAGAGAGAGAGAGAAGAACATGGTGTTGCTCGAGTACAGGCCTCTAAAAAAGATCAAAAACAGTGTATAAAGTAGCCTAAAGTTGTCAAAGCCTATCGGTAAGCTCTGCAAATGAGTGGAATGAGAGTCAAAACTACATCATATACTGAGATGGTGGTGGACAAAGGTCACAACCACGCCAATCAGAACCGATATCTCAGTCATTACATTCCACCCTTGACTAATGTACAACACCATCGAAAGTATAAGAGAATGAGGTTGGACGTAAGTCAATAGAATAATATGAAGCATAGCTAACAGATCTAGTCATAACACGTGGACGAAGCATAACTAAAAGAGATGGGATACATTGAATAAAACAACAAATAACAATGAGGAAACTAACTATTAGAAATAAACCACCCAATATTGGACAAAGTAAATGCAAATTTGGTAACCACCCAAAAAGCCAATCAAACCACCCTTGATCCAAATTCTGTCGTATTTCATGTAATACATTAATATGGTGCTGGATGTACTTAGAATGGTCCGAAAGATTAAAGCAGCAAAGCCTTCAATGTCAGAACATCCATGATCATGCTTCAAAAGCAAGTAGTCAATGGCAGCTCTATTCTGCAAGATGACATGACGCTCACCCTGCGCATCTAAAAGAAATTCAGATAAAACAGTTGAAGTGTGATTTAGAGACTTGACCATCAGGCAGGCTAGCTTGCTAATAGCTCGGGAATTATAAGTCGAAAGTCCAGGAATACCTACAAGTAAGGCAGCTAAACTAATATATTCAGTCTTGTACAAAAGGTGAAGTTCAGAATCACATGTTTCAGTCAATGGGGGTGCTTCACGTACAGTCCGGGAATGCATGAAAGAGGTCGAAAAAAATACTGGCATTCTTAATCGGGATAAAGCACATGGACCATCAGAAATGTTTGCAGGAATATAGGACCTCGATATGTTACCACATGAAAGCAGCCATCCAGGGGGCAGTAACACATTATAATAATGACTGGGGGACAGAACAATACGCTTACATTTCATAGAATTTTGGACTGAAAAGCACATATCAGGGGTACGACTGAAAGAAGGTATTTTTTTCATGTTGAGTAAAAGTTGAAACGTTCTCCAATTTGGTCTGCACTGGACCTAGCAGCAGCTTTTGATCATGTAAATAGGAAAAAGTTATGGTGCCTGATGAGGGACATGGGAATTGACCCAGGTCTGATTAACATCTTGAGAGAGCTGCATCATGACACAACAGCCAGGGTTCGTTATAACACGGAGGGGGGGAATACTGCACCATTTCCCTGCACGAGTGGAGTGAGACAAGGCTGTATTCTAGCACCCTTCCTGGTTTTGCTCTATAATAACAATCTAGAGCAGGCGTTGCTGGCTTTAAACTTGGACTGCCCAAGAGTAGGACCACGCCAGATCCCAGTGCTCCTGTATGCGGATGACACGGTCTTGCTCGCCCGCACTCCGAGGGGCCTGCAATGCTTAATTGACGGTTTTGTAAAGTTTATGGAGACCTTGGACCTGTCGGTAAACTTGAGCAAGTCCTTCTTGATGCTGGCTGGTACTAAACATTGTAATAGGTTCTCATATAAGATAGGGAACCACACACTAGAAAAAGTGAAGTCTTTCTCTTATCTCGGGTTATTGTTCGATGGTGCACTAAAATTCAGATCCTTAGTGGAGGACCGATGCTCAAAACTAATTTCCACGAATGGCGCCACAGCAAATTATGGCCGTAGGCTGGGTCGTTGGTCCCCGGAACAGGTTTTAAATCTTTATAGATCGATAGGCTGTTCTAAAGTAATGTATGGGTCTGAAGTGTGGGGCTATGTGAACGTGGAGCAACTGTAAGTTGAGGAAAATACATACATGCAAAGGATTTTAAAAGTCCCCCAGAGCACCTCAGCTGCAATTGTACATAGTGAACTGGGGAGCCCATTTATCGAGGATCAGATTAAGTTAAGACCCATCATGGCATGGTTGAAAATTTGGTCAAATACCGAGGCAGCTCTAAGTAGACAAATCCTGGAAGATTGCTTGCAAGGGGATAAAGGGCTACACATCCCATGGTTAAAATATGTTAAGATCACCCTGGAGGGTATTGACCGGAAGGACCTGTTTATTAACCCTAGCTCTATTTTACCCCCGACACACTAAAAATTAAAAGATTGTTATTTGATCAGCTTGTCAAGTGCAGAGCAGAAGGGGAGATGACCAAACAATCTGTAGGTGCCCATAGCCTTATAAAAAATGAGGCCATGGAGCATACCTGTATTTGATGTATAATGCACAGGATAGATTTTTAACCGCATCGCTGCGGCGGCTTTTCCCGCTGTGCACAGCGGTTTAAAAAAACCTACGGTTCATGACGAGCTCAGCTCGTCATAAGCGCACGGCAGGTAAAGCTCATGACGAGCTGAGCTCGTCATCAGCCTGGAAGGGGTTAATGACTCGCCTCAGGTTTTACTTATTACCACACTTATTGGCTGATCCCGTAGGCTTCACACTGACAATTGCGCAGAAGGGTGCCTGCGGCTGCGACAATAGGTCTCCGCAGGACACACTTTATTTTGTACTTTTGTGCCATTTTTTAAGTACCCCAGGCGTAAATATTTGGTGGAAATTTAAAAAAAAGAAAAGTTTAGTCATGCCAAAACGGCTTTACTCTACCTGCAAAGAGCATATAGCCCATGGACACTTTGTTGTATTATGAACTTTATGAGGATTGCAGTGAGGTTAAGAAATACAAGAGGAGACAGCTAATCATGTGATTTTTTTAAGTATGGATTTTTATCTGTTTTTATTGGTAATTCGAGATGTTGAACAGATGTAATTTAATTCTATTTTTTTATTTTGTATATATTTGTACTTTTATGATGATTTTTAATCATCTAATAAAGAATTACTGCTGGTCTGCACACATTTTCTAATACATTTGGGATTGCAGGTAAAATTATAGCAATGATCTCCTTCAGAAATATTAATGATAGAAATAGTAAAAGTGAATGGGGAATCCGGTTCAGTTAGTACTTGGCACGAAACACAATAGTCATAAGCGCTAAAATCACACGAAATGAAGTCGGGATTAGTCTCGGTGATGTTGAAAAAATGCAATAGAACAGCTGTCGGAGCAGGGACTGATACAAAGCAGATTGACAGGAGGTCGGAAACAGACCTCATCGGCGACATGCAGAAAGCAGAAGAGTTTATCAATTGATGTGCCACAAATGCCCAAATGATGACATTAGTATCCAGCGCTGATAAGGCACTGCGTTATCGGACGGTCAGTTCAGTCTGGAATTTCATCATCTCTCCTAGGCCTCCGATGTACCAGGCCGACAGGAGTCCAGCGACGACACATCCTGCAACAGCAGTCCATATAATGATCTACAAAGAAAAGGAATCAGAATCAGGCATTATTCATTCATGGAGATAACATTTATCAGCTGGGACTGTGTCCCACTTTTCTTGACCAGGTCTCATGACCAGTATGGTGTTATCATTGCCAACTGCTATAATTTCGGCCTGTTCAGGGGGTTGATTGGGCAATTGCACCCACATTCTGGCTCCTGGATTTTTATCCGTTGAGCCAAAACCTCCTTCTCCACGTACAGTTAACAGTGTTGGGGCAGTTCCTTTTTGCAACACACCACTGAAGACAGGCATGATAACCAATTGAGCAATACGATCAGCAGTTCGTATTGGCAAATCTGAGTCACTGCTGTTCAGGAGAATCACCTTAATCTCTCCTTGATAATCATGGTCAAGACACCTCCCAGGATCTGGATGCCCTTTAAGGCCAAACCAGAACGGGGAGCAATCCATCCAAAATGTCCGGATGGCATTTGAATACCCAGTCCGGTCTCAATGACAACAATGTCGTGGCATTTCAGTAAAACAGGTTTCAAAGCATGTAAATCAAGTCCAGCAGATCCAGGTGTAGTTCTATGAGGAGCCAAAGCACCAGGAGTGATTTCCCAGTACATAACAGTACTTTCAGTTGTGTGAGGTTGAACATTTACAGGGGGTGACAACATTCTCATCAAAGGAGTCTCAGAATTCAAAAGGGGCCTATTACTCAAAATCAACAAAGCATCATTCAAATGGTCTTTCCAATTGCGCAAGGAACCACACGACAGTTTACGCAATTGATCTTTCAGCAATCCATTCATTCGCTCAATCAGACCTGATGCCTGTGGGTAATAGGGTATATTAAAAATCCATTCAATGTTGTGCTGAGCACAATATTCTTGCATCAATCTATCTTTAAAATGTGAACCGTTGTCTGATTGGACTTGTAACGGTCTTCTGTAGTATAACCTAAACAAATCAAGGGTTGTAATTGTGTTCACTTGGTTAGTACGTTTATAAGGAGCAGCAAGTAAATATCCCTGAAAAGGTGTCCACTATTGTACAGATATATTGACAATTCTTACACATGGGCAAAGGACCTACATAATCTATTTGCCAAATCTGTGCTGGTAACTTACCTCGGTGTAACTGACCTCTCACTATTTGGGGAACTTCTTGCTGCCGAGAATGCTGACAAATGGGGCATTGCAAAATGACAGTTTTGATAACATCTAACGGAATGCATATTCCTCTATCTGCAGCCCACCTGCTAGTAATTTTCTCTCCAAAGTGTCCTGCTTTTTGGTGTGCCCACCTCGCCAGACACATGATATTGGAATCTTGCCCGTCCACCTCCGCCTCAGCGATTTTAGATTTTTCATCTGCTATAACGTTAAAAAGTCTATCAATGGAATCTATGGAAGTGTGAGCATCAACATGAAAGACTGTAACAGCACTTTGAGATAGCAAACTCCAATTTCTTTCCACAGCTCCTTTCCCCACAACTCTTTCGAGTTAATTTTCCAATCATGATTATACCATTTAGGGAGCCATACCACTAAACCGTTTGCAATTGACCATGAATCAGTATAAAGATGACAAATACCTGGTAGTTCCTGTTTCAAAGCTTGATATACAGCATATAGTTCTGCAAATTGGCTACTCTTACCTTCACCAGTGGTACTCAACAACTTCTTTGTGACAGGGTTGTACGAGACTGCCTTCCAATGCCTCTTTACTCCTATGTACCTTGCTGAACCATCCGTAAACGATACATGCATTCTAACCTCCAGGGAAAGATCACTAAATGGCTTACTCCACTGTACAGGGGATTCCTGAACTACAGGCACAAAGCAATCACTTTCTGTCTCTTCGATTGGCGCCTGTGCCACCTGCTCATGTAACATCGCAGTACCCTTAGGACCCACACGAGTCCTGTCCTGAATGTACCATTTCCACTTGATAATACTAGCTTCTTGCGCATGTCCAATTCTATGAGTCTTAGGGGAGCTTACCACCCACTGCATGATACGAATCTCAGGTCTTAAAGCCACATCGTGTCCTAGCGTTAGCTGTTCTGTATCCACCAAAGCCCAATAACATGCAAGTAGTTGTTTCTCAAAGGGTGTATAACGCTCACCAGCATCAGGTAATTTTTTAGTCCAAAAACCTAAAGGTACTTTTATTCTGCCCTGTGTTTGCCACAAGCTCCAATTTGCATAAGAACCTTGTGAAGTCACGTTCAAATCGACAGCGCCATCACGCAATGGCCACAAATCGAAAGCATGTTGAATCGACTCTTTCGCCAGCTCAAATGCAGTCTGCTGCCCCTCACCCCATTTAAACGCATGCTTTTTACGTGTAACTTTGTACAAGGGGGCCAAAATCTGACTCAAATGGGGAACATGTTGTCTCTAAAATCCAAACAAACCAATAAACTTTTGAGTTTCCTTCTTATATCGTGGTACTGCAAACTCTTTCATTTTCTGCTTCACTTGTGGAATCTTTTCTCGATTTCCCTCATGCCATTGTATACCTAGGAACTTTACACTCTGCGATGGAGCTTGCAATTTGTCAAGATTAATTTCCCATCCTCTACTCTGCAAATGAGTGACACTTTTATCTAGCTGACATTGGACCTGTTCTTGTGTTTCACTTTGAATCATAATATCATCAATATAATGACAAATCTGTACTCCTGAGCTCAAAGGAACTTCATCTAAATGCTCCGCCACCAGCCGGTGACCGATTGTAGGACTATGTAAATAGCCCTGGGGCATACTTCGAAATGTCATTTGTCTACCATTCCATGTAAAACTGAATTGTTCTTGACATTCGGGGGCAATAGGAATAGAAAAGAAAGCATTAGCAATGTCAATAGTTGCATACCATGTTCCTGGGTGTTTTTGAACAGCAACAGTCAAAGAAGGTGTGTGCTTGTTCAATTCGCGATAATCAACTGTCATACGCCATGAATTATCGCTCTTACGCACGGGCCACACGGGATTGTTAAAAGCAGAAGTAATGGGAATTACAACCCCGGCATCCATTAGATCTTGAATAGTAGCACTAATTTCATCATGTCCACCTGGAATTCGATACTGTTTCATTGAAATGACCTTGGTTGCTTGGGGCAATTTCACAGGAGGAATTTTCAAGCGTCCTACTCTCACAGGTTTAGTTGAAATATAATTCTGCAAACCAAAATGATAATGACCATCACTCAAATGTAAGGTCATTCCTTTCAAAATGTCAATACCAATTATGTATTCAGAAAGGGGCACCACCAACACAGTATATTCCCGTTTTGGTATTTTCCCTATTCTCAAATGGAGATTCGTTTGCACTGCTGGGGTCTCTTTACCACCGAATCCGGTAATAGTAAAACACTGTCCTCTAAACTTTTTGGGATTTCCATATATCAAAGTGGCCTCCACTCCTGTATCTACCAATGCCCTGGCCCGTTGCACATTATGATGCTTCCAAAAAATTTCTATATCTACATATGGTCTGTAATCTTTGCGAGCCCAATTCTGTACCGGAGCTTGACCTATTTCCTAGTCAGCTTTGCCTTTGTCAGACGCCCAAGACAGATCGGATAAAGACTCTCATATCATTTGGGAAAAAATTTCTTGCTCGTAAACTCTTACATTATAAAATGGATTCTTTCCACTTCGATAGGACTGTGGCCCACGATCGGGATATTTTTCTCGTTCATCTCTCATCCTTCGAACAGGAGAGTTACCTCTCTCGTCTCTGTCTCTGCGTTCAATATATTCCTCTCTCTCCCTCTCTCTGTCTCGAGATGTTCTAAACCTGGGAGATGTTTCCCTCTCTCGTCTATCATGATAATCCCAGACATCATCTTTCCTCCCTCTACGGCAGCCCTCGTCACCACTCCCATCAGAATCTCTCCGATCATGGTCTTGTTTGTTAACTCTCCTACTCCATTCCTTCCTGTCTTACCCTCGCTGTCGGAACATTTCCCATAATTCACCGGTAGCCAACCCATCAATCTCTGCTGGATTCACCCCATCCTTCAAAAGGCAAGAAACATGTCTCGTCTACTTATTCTATTATTATCTGTACGAACTTCAGGTTTAGATGGTCTTTCTGCCTTCATCCATTCTCCCAGCTCACCTAACTTGTGAACCGCTTCAATCACATCAGCTAATGTGTTCCCCGTTTGATTAATTAACAAGTCATCATCACCTACTCGTAAGCAGGGGGAGCAGTATGAATGATCTTATTTCTCACAGAAGTATTAAGCACTCCCTCCATCAATCGGTGGGCCATATCTAAAACAATAGAGGTTTTCATCACCTCTTCTTTCAATCTCTGTGTTGCATCTCTCAATGTATACCATGGTTTCTCATTTACCGGCCAATCTGATTCAGTTGGATATTTATGACTACAGCCATTCACAGCCAGTTGCAACAAACTAATGTGTTCGTCATTCTCATAACGACTGAAATGCTCTTGAACAGTGGGGTCTGTGCTTAACGTGCAGAATTACACTGCATCGCCACGATATAACATTATGCCTGCAGCGTCCAAATCAAATATTCGAACCATCCAGGTAAGTAAACTCTCACCAGATTTCTGCCGAAATCTGTCTAAAATGTCATTGATCTCTTGTTGCGTAAAGTCCTCAAGGCTATCAAGAGGTACTCCTTGAGGATGGTTAGGACCACCCTGCAATTTTCTTCGATGGATCGGTTGCGCCTGCACTTCCCTGCGCACTTCTGTTTTGTCTTCTCTTTGAACCTTAGCTGGCTCTGCCCTGTTATTTTCCTCCTCACCTGATCCTGAAAACTCAGAAGAGTCCCAAATGTTTCCATCCCACTCCTCAGGATTCCAATCGAGTCCTGCCTTTGCAATAGCTAGACGTACTTTCCAGGTATTAACTCTGCCTCGTCTATGTCTGTACTTGTATTTAGCGATACGCACTGGTACGTTTCCAACTTATCTGAGAGCAATTTGTTCTGACATCTCATCAGCGTATTCGCATTTTTCACTTCTACATACTGCTCTTCAAATTCTTTACACTCACATCGCATTTTCACATATTTTTCATGCATTATTCTATAAGCATTTAGCAAAATCCATCCTCTTCGTCCTAATATAGTAAGCTCCTCTCCCTTCACTACCGTCACTTTCTGTAAACACGATACTACCTGAGCCGGTTCAGCCTCGAGCAAGCACGAGTTCCAGTTTTCACTCAAACCCAACGAGTTAGCCCACTCATGAGCCAATACTCCATATGGAGTCGATTTTTATCCAGGAATCTCTGCAGGTAATTGAAATTCAGTCCTTGTTTTCCTAGAAAACATCTTATATCTTTTCTTTAAGATTCACTCAACCTCAATTCCGCAATTGTCATGACGCCAAAATATTATCGATTTTCCCTCCACACTCTTCACCCGACGATCCTGTTTGTGACGCCTAGATGTATTGACTGATTTTTTCTGCTTCTTCTGGTGTTTCAGTTGATTATACAAGCAGCCATTACTTACCCAGGTCTCTTCTCAGACTTTTCTTAAGACACCTTACTTCAGTATACTCACCTAAGGAACTAATTACTAAAGATAAAAGAAATCATAGCTCTGAGGGTATGTATAGCAACGTCTCCCGAAGAACAACGCAAATCTACGCGAGCAACGCACCCTGGTGCGAGAATCAGCAACGTCTCCCGACGAACAACGTGCATCTGCACGAGCAACACACCCTGGTGTGAATCAGCAACTCCTTACGACGAACAACACGAATTTACGCGAGCAGCGCACCCTGGTGCAAGAATCAGCAACGTCTCCCGTCGAACAACGCGCATCTGCACAAGCAACACACCCTGGTGTGAATCAGCAACACCTTACGACGAACAACGCACACCTGCATGAGCAACACCTTTCGGTGAAAAATCAGTACATACCTCATATGCTATGTTGGGTTGGTCTACTTATACTTTTAGCATTCTTGCTCAGGAGCCGATTTCCCTCCCGTATCAACAACTACTCGCTAGAGGGGAAGTAGCCCATCCCTCTGTAAGCACTTGATAAAAAAGTGGCCCCACCTTCCTTTTCAAAGAATGAGAACCAAATTTACATTCCAAGGGTCTTTAATATATAACGATAGTGGTGGCAAGAAAGAAATAATGGTTAAACATCAACACACATATACACATGAAACCTGAAAATAAAAAGCAAAATTAGATAGAATTACATATACATGGAACATCTCACCATAATGGTGCTCATCTGTGTCTTGAAGAAGGGTCCAACTCTCTCTCTCCGTCCCTCTCTGGTTAGGCAAAGACTCTCTGCTCCACAAACACAACTTCACGTCTGCACTGTGAAGTTTCGTCAGACCATCAAATCTGCCAGACTATTGTCTCACAGGCCATCAATTCATCTCATCACTCTTGGACCCGCTTTCACTAATATAGAATCTAACCCTCTCTTGAAGCTTCTAGAAGAACCCGCCTACCGTTCTCACAGGATTCCTGTACCGCCCCGTACCAGGCACACAACAGCAGCTGGCCAAGCATTTGTTGCGTCTCCGGCGTGAAGAAAGCACATTCCTCCGATAAGAACCGGTCCGTGCTGGTTCTCTGCTAGCGAATAACACCTCAAACATAAAACATTACCCTTCACCTAAAGAGGCTCAGCAAAATGGAGCGAGAGAAGAACACCGCGTTGCTCGAGTACAGGCCTCTAGGCCCGAAAAAGAACAAAAACAGTGTATAAAGCAGCATAAAGTTGTCAAAGCCTATCGGTAAGCTCTGCAAATGAGTGGAATGAGAGTCGAAACTACATCATATACTGAGATGGTGGTGGACAATGGTCACAACCACGCCACTCAGAACCGATATCTCAGTCATTACAGGTTGGTAAAAGTTTTGCTTTAATAATCACTAATAATGGAGTGTTCAATGGGCCTTTTAGACTCTTTGATATTGAACAGAATGCAAGTAACACTGGCTTCCTAGGCCCTTTGCACCGCCCACAAGGTTCTTCATAACACTGACCAAGATTTCCTGAAGCACAGCTTTGAGTGGTATAAACTCAGCAGACCTCTGTGCTTCCCTGAAGCCAAGAAACTGGTTGTCCCCAGATTCCGTAAGTTGAACTCGGGAGGAATAAGCTTTATCACAGGAATAACCAAGCTCTGGAACAGTCTTCCTCTCCATATCCGAGACCTTCCCACCCTGCTACCTTTCAGGAAGGAGCTAAAGACATGACTGTTTAATAATTAGGGTTTCGGTAATCATGCTCTTTAGTACTCAGCGCTAAGTCACCGAATGGTATACAAGCGCTCTATATAATCCTTTGACATAACATAACATACTAAATACACAAATTGCATCAACTTTACTAGTTCACTAGTAAACATTCACATCAACGTATTAATATCAGATGGCATTAGGGAGTCATGGTGCTCAGAGTTTAGTAAATGAGGATTTCTCCAAGCTACTTGATAAATTTTGTATGTGAGACTTTAACTTCATTTAGAAAAGTTATCGGCTTCTCTTCATCTCTGTGACAAAACACAAATGCATCTGTGTATCATCAGTAGAGATGATAAGAGACGCTCTCGCAGAGGCGATATCTCCAATGGATGTTGTGTAGAAAGAAAATAAATACAGAAATTTTTCCCTAGGAACTTCAACCAGCAAAGGGGGTAGACTTTGAGAGTGAAGAATATCATGGAATCGACTAAGGTACATAAGAAACATAAAAATATTTAGCATAATACGGACAAGGAGGAAAAGCATAAGGAATAACAGATAATAAAACATAGAGCACCCTACAAAGTTAGAATGGCCCTAGATAGATGCCCATAATGCTATCAAAACTAGTAATGTGACTCAAAAATAGACTACTGAGTGAATGTGGAGGTTAGAGAACTAGCCTCAAGACTTGGCGCCAAATTTACAACGAAAACAACGTTTTCTTATCCAATTTAATCCAGTTTATTTGATTTATTTGTATTCATTCGGAAACAAATTCTCTGATGAGTTAATCCATAACGATCTTTGCTGACATAATATCCATCTTATGTCATAAATACAATCAACGTATAATCCACTTTTTTATACACCCAATGCATTTCGGGTCAAACCACAAAACGTGACCCTTCGTCAGGGGTATTACGACGTCTTGGTGTACTCGTTTCTCCCGGGTCTCTGTGTTCCCAGAGACCCGGGAGAAACGAGGGCTCCAGATGGGTTCTCTCTTTCCAACCATGCACAGTGTGGCAGGCACCATGAGGGTGCAAAGTTTACCAGAACCACCCCTTTTTTCAATGGGAGCCTTTGTTGTGACTCTGGGCAATAGCTTGCGTAATCTTCCAGACAACCCCCAGCTCCTTGACACCCTTGGGGTAATTGTTTGTGCTTTACAAATACCAGGTTTGTTTGTTTGTTGTCAGTCAAACATAGGCTCCTATTAAAGTCAATAGGAGTCCGACGGAACCGTGTTCGGAAACATCGTAATCGGTCGGTCGGACTCCCCGAAAGCGAGTTGGTCGGAAACTATTTTTTTCAAGGAGTCGATCAGAATGCTTTATGACGGACATCATAATGAGGGCCTTAGTTTCTTTGGGTAATCCATGAAGTAGGAACACAAATGACACCTTACTGAATTTGTCATTTTGCTTAGTTTACAGAAATGTATAGCTTTTGGGATCCATTATGGGTTTAACTTCCGGTTCCACCTCAAACTGGAAGGTAGTTGAAGGCACAAAAAATAGGAAAAATGTGGTATCTCCCAGTAAAATGCCAAAACTGTGGTAAAAAAGTAGTTTTATGATTCAAGTCTACCTGGTCCTGAAATCAGGGAAGATTGTGATTTTAGCACTGAACAACTTTTGTTGACGCCATTTGCCAGAGAAAAACAGACACTTTCTTCTGCTATGCTTTTTTTTTACCATTTTAAACCAGAATAAAACAATCTATGTTTCGGAAAATTTCTCAGTTCATCTGAGGGGACTCCAAAAACACTGAATACCTTCAGAGACCTCTGGATGTTTGAAAAAAGGGCACCATTTTGTCATGGATAGCCTATGTGAAAAAAGGCTGCGCACTGGAGAGTGAGGGTCCAGCAAAGAAGGGGTTAATGAATGTGATGATAAAACACCTGCAGAGGAGAGGGAAAAAAAGGTATGGCAAGACATTTAATTACAGGAAGTTCATGTTAATCAGTCCTGGTTAACCTTTAAGCTAACTTACATCAAACTGGATTTCAAACAAGTTCAGTTAGCATCAATAAACAAAGTGATACATTTCTAATATATGTGTGCTTATTTAAGATAAGTGAAGCCACCTACTGTTGACAAATGAATACATTTCACATGGATTAACTCCTTCGCTGCGGCGGCAATTCTGCCGCAGTGCTAGGGGGGAGGGGGTGCCGTGCGGCGCTCCCATGCTCGTGACGGGACCGCTCCATCACGAGCCTCGGTTGCGCTGTGCTTGTGACGGAGTGGTTCCGTCACGGCCTCGCTCGCTCAATGGAACGTCCAGCGCAGCCTCGGAAACCGCGCCGCGCAGGCGCCCCGAGCGCGCCGTGACGGAACCGCTCCGTCACCAGCCCAGCTCGACCGAGGCCGGTGACGGAGCGGTTCCGTTACCAGCATGGGAGGGGTTTATATGATTAGCGTATAATGTGTATATAATGCACAAGTGCAAAAAGGCATTAAAATAACTCTGGACCAATTGCTACTTAGTCTGTCAGATAAACAAACTCAATGCACAAATTACATTAACTTTGCTAGATACACAAGTATAAAATACACATCATCATATTGATATTAGAGGACCTTAAAGAGTCATGGTGTTTACAGTTAAGTAAATGAAGATTACTTCAGGCTATTTTCTATATTTTTCATGTGAGACTTTAACTTCATTTAGAAACGTTATCAGCTTCTCTTCATCTCTGCTGACGATACACAAATACATCTGACAATTGTCAGCAGAGAAGATAAGGATCACTTAAAGCAAAAGAGATATCTCCAGTGGATGCAGTGTGTAAAAGAAGAAAAACAGAGGCTCTACACAAGGGGGTAAACTTTGATAGTGATGAACATCATGAGATAGACAAAGGTGCATAAGAAATATAAAAATAGTTAGCATTATACGGGGAAGGAGGAAAAGGGTAAGGAATTACAGATATTAAATACAGTGCACCACACAAAGCTAGTAGAGTCCTATAAAGATGCCCGTAATGCTATCAAAACTGGCCATATGACTCAGAGATATACAATATTCTTCCTTCATAGTGGCCAATTGAAGTATCCTTGAGCCGAATGTGACACATCGAAGATGATCATTTTGACAATGACCTGAGCAACAGACACAAACAAGGTTAACTAAAGTAACAAGCCACACAAGTCACCCCATCCTGGATTCCACTGGAAGTCTAGTTTTCAACAAAGTACAGATTTGCTAGGTTTCCCTAGGTGGAAGGTAGTCTGTGGCTCCCCACAGATTCCAGAACTTTCCATTACACAAATGTGAGTAAAATGGGTATTTCCTGTTGTGGGCACTAGTTCTACCAATACAATTGGTGTACCATCAGAAGACTTAGGGCACTGCCGTGTGTTTAGGTAGTTTGTGGCAACCCACAGATTCCAGAACTTTCTATCACAGAAATCTGAGAGAAATATGTTCTGGGTAAAACAACCTGGTGAAAGCCATGAAAGTCACCCCATCCTGGATTCAGCCTGGTGTCTAGTTTTCAAATATCTACAGGTTTGCTAGGTTTCCCTAGGTGCTGGCTGAGCTGGGACCCAAAATCCACAGCTAGGCACTTTGCAAAAAAAGGGTAAGTTTTCAGTTAAAAAATGTGATATGTCCATGTTGCGTTTTGGTGCCTTTCCTGATGCAGATATTAGCCCTACCCACACAAGTGAGGGGACATTTTTATCAAGAGACATAGAGAAACACACAATAGTAGAACAGATGTTATTACTTATTCTATTTCGCTGTGTTTCTGCCTTCCGAATTTAAGCTTGTGTGTCAGAAAGAAGACATTTTGAGAAATGCCCTCCAGTTAATGTACATGCTAGTATGGCAACCCAGAAATTCGGAGATGTGTAAATAATCACTTCCCCTAAACTCCATATCTTGTGCCAAATTCAGAAATATATAGGTTTCCTTTTACCATATGAATTGCTCTCTACATAGTAGACAATGAAAAACTATTTCAAGGAGCGCTCAGTTATTGGCTCTGTGTACCTAGAGTTCTTGGAAAATCCCAAAATCCTATCTATATCCCTGCAACCAGAGTAATCTAACAGATGTAATGGTATATTGCTTTTGTAAATTGGCCATCGTGGCAAAAAGTTACTAATGAAAACGTCAAAATGACAGTTGTTTCCTGCTAAGTTTCAATATTTATTTATTTCAACACTTAGGGCCCTATTAGGATGGCAGGCGGAGGCACCACCACGGTGCTGGTGGTGTCGGAAAATGCCATTTACCACGCGCCAGCAGCTGTCCTCATGTCTGCCATATTAGTACTCTCAAACATAGCCCATTTCCCATCCGCCACGGTGCGACACGAACCGCCATAACAATGCCCCCGCCACCGTGGTAGTGGACGCCAATGGAGACTGACCGCCATGCGGAATGACGTCCCGGCCACCGTACAAATCAGGATGCTCCAAACAGCGAGTCACACCGCAGCGGAGAAACCGCCCAACCAGAGACGGTGGAAGCACGACTGCGGTGTGCGAAACCAGATTCCCGGTCTCTTCCATCCGGTCCCGACCGCAATGGATCCAGCTCTACATGTCTTCCCGGTGCTGTACCTGTTGCAATAGCAGCAAGTTATGCACCGTCGCGGACAACGCAGCAGGTACGCAATCACACAACTCCGCACACAATCACAACAGACAACTCATGGGCAGATATAGCCTGGGTTCCTGTCCACACCAGACACCTTGGTGAGGACAGGAACACATCCACAAGTGTACCCACCCATGTCCTACCTGTTACCAAATCACCCCCCGCATCCAGGTCACCCACCAACCGCGATATCAATGCAATGTCCCGGTAACGTCACCGCAGCGGTGAAGACGGGGGAAAACATGTGCAAAATGTAGAAGGCATTTTTAAGAAGACCCCAGCCAAAAAAAAGGCATGTTGTGTAAATAAAATCTATAAGGAGTAAGGAGTAAGAAATTAAGAGAGGTTGAAAGAATATAGACAGTTTAGACTCCTTGTTTCAGTTCTGGTTGATCTTACTTTAGAGGAATGCTGAGTTTTACATGTATGGAGCATCCTTTTGTGAAAAATTTGGGCTACAATATTTGAAACGGAAAAAAGAAACGTCAATATATCAATGTATGTATATTGTATGTGTATATATATGTGTAAAAAGTGATGTATATATATATGTTTGTTTGTATATTTCAAAATGGGTTTAAAAATTGCATAACCCCAAGTTTGAATTTTTCTAATTGACGTGAAAAATAAATAAGAAATAAGAACTTTGTGTTTTTAGTTTGGATGTGGGAAGTGTCAAAAACATGAGTTAGAACTCATTTTGTGCATATGATACATTTCTTATAGGAGGAGATAATTGAGTTCTCTCGTCTATTAAAATACAGTATGTTAATTTTGCCCTAGGCATCACTTGCTTTGAATACAATGTAGAAGGCAGGGCCAGCGCCAGGCATGGGCCTTGCACAAAGATCATAGGGCTGCACCTCCACCCTTCACACACTAGCCCCCCCCACATTAAGGGACATGCTATGTGCCCCTCCGATGCTCCCCCATGCACAATAACCAGCCAGACCCTGCACCACACACCAAACAACTAGGGAGACAGTCCCAGCAGGTGGGGTCGCAGAGGAACACACAGCACAGAAGCTCAGGTCCAGGGCAACCCTCTCACCACACCTACACTACACTCATGTCATGAAAACGGAGTCCAAGCACAAAATGAACACTCATACAGAATATGAACAATCACTCAACTGGACACACATCCTGTCAAGTCACACACAAATACCCCACACTGACACACAGCCACAAACACAGACCAGAGATGTCAGCAGCAATAGAGGACAACAAATGGCAAATGGGCAAGACCAAAGTGAGGTGGACACTAATGGAAAGCCAAGGAGCCAAGGAGCCAGCCACAACGCATGTGTACATCACATATCACAACCCCCTTAGGCCATCAAATCATACATGGCTGGTACAGTGAGTGAAATCAAACCACAGTTACCCCTGTGCAACAACTCAGGGAGTCAGCAAGGCGACCCATGCATAGGCTCACGGATGACGAGAAGTCTCTGAAGTCAAACAGTGATCAGCCACACATCTGTTTCCAACAACTTGACAGGTGTAGGTCATCTGCACAACACACAGGGCCCATTGACACACTGCATGACTGTCAAACATGGGTTGGAGCCTACACACATACACTTCCACCACCCACATCACACCTGCAACACTCAACACCAGTGTCAAACACACAGAATTGTGCTAATAATGTCCAGCGAATACACTGACAAACAATCACACTCCCTTTGGGGCATCCACAAACATCACATACACACACTCAGGGATGCCTGAACCAATGCTGACACAAAAACAATAGCCAAACACAAACCTCACTAACAACATATACAGAAATACAACAAGCCTAGTCCTGTGCAGTAAAACAGTGGGAAGGCAATGGGAGCCCAGACAGAACAGAGTGCACACCATCATCACTCAGGAACAATGCACAGATAACATACCCCAACACAGACAAGAAGTGCATCATCTCAAAACAATCATGGACACAAACTGGGAGCAATGGGACAATAAGAAAACGCAGACAGACACACCACACCACCCATCAAGTCAAAATGGTCTCATAGTGTACCACTTGCTTGCACATGCACAATCCTAACAAGTGACAGGTCAAATATAAGAGGAGAAAAGACCAAGGATGCACCCAAAACAAGCCCAGGAAAGAGAATATCCCTACGTACGTGTGACAGAAACACAAGTAATACACACTACACTTGCAACATACATTTGAATGTATCACAATGCACAAACAAATCACACACAGAGCATCTGTCAACTGCAAGAGACAACACTGGCCAAATACTGCACAAATCTACATCAAACACACAACAGATGCACATACCAATCTATCACATTACAAACATAGCTGGACATGAGGGGATGCACACCAGGCAAGGACAAGCCAACGTACACTGACAGTACTGCATGCACGACAAGCAATGTGTGCACACCAAACATACCAATTCCACACAGACAAGAGTGTCACACCATGAACACCCACAACACTAATCACCATAGCATACAGACAACATCACACTCAGGAAGGGAAGAGATACCTCAGCAAACACACATACACCTCACCCATCACCCACAGATGCCCAAGTCTGGGACACCCAGGTGAAAACCACATAACCAGAGGAATGTGCAGCACAAACAGTAGGACCAGGACTGCAAAACAGTACAAGAAAATCACATATAACCAATTGGGAAACTGTCCTGAATGGCACATTGGTCCCGTGCACAGATCAGAACCACAAAGCATAGTGCAACTAATAAAGAGGTGGGGATGCACAAACACTCGCAACTCCAGGGGACAGCTGACATGATAGTGAAGTGGTGTGTACGTCAGTAGTGGACATGTCTGAAGTACACCATACACAAATAGATGGAGTGCTCACTTACAATGGGTAGGCATTAGAAGCACAGATAGTGGATGGTATGACTCCACACCCCACATGCCATACTGGAGCGAATAATGTCTCAAGTGACATCAATGCATAAAAAAACACACCCACGATGTCAGTTTGGATGTGCAGGTCTGCATAGTGAGGACAAACAGTAACAAGACACATGGCTAATCACCAAAACACAACACTGACTTGCCAGTCACACACTCTGCATTCTCACAATTGGCACCAACAACA
The DNA here is from genome assembly GCF_964263255.1 of Lissotriton vulgaris. Classification (NCBI taxonomy): domain Eukaryota; kingdom Metazoa; phylum Chordata; class Amphibia; order Caudata; family Salamandridae; genus Lissotriton; species Lissotriton vulgaris. The sequence goes on from NC_141686.1 coordinate 327,219,448, forward strand.
AGTAGGTGTCACCCAGAAGTGAAAGGACACACCAACACATCGCACAGTGCAAAACTTACATCTCCCACATGTGCACACAATCACAAGCACAGGGCTGACCAATCAAACAAACTCCATTCCAGGTTGACACATGTGCAGTGTCCGTCGCAGGGGTACACACACATCAACACTACTGACAGAGTCACCCCTTTCACACTGCACACTTTATGACCACCCAAGTGCACACATTGAAATCTAACCATGTGACTGTGATGACTGACCATCACAAGATGACCATACACCAAAACTGCTGGTCACACATCAAGAAAGATCACACAGACATGATGTACCCTGGCCAGCCAGCCTGGAATACTGTGGATAAAATCCCCCTCTGTGTTGG